>NC_136065.1:1186686817-1187349694 GCF_964261635.1 Lissotriton helveticus | reverse complement strand
AGATTTATTTTACTTACAACAGCAACATTTTATGTGGCATTCATTGTCTAACCAACTTGTTACAGCCGTTGTAGGAATAGCATGCTAAGGGTAACTTGCTAGGTGTTTAGTTGACTAATGCATAATATTAAAATGTGCTGTCTCTTGAAAGATCTTTTGTTAAATTAAATTGAAGGAGGCTTAGAACCCTCCCATTATTTAGCATTGGTTGGCTTCATCGTCACTTTAATTTCCATGCTTCTCATTTGCCAGTGTGTGCCAGTGCCACTTTCTCTTAGTGTGATTGCTCCTTGAATGGAGCATTGAACGAACTACTGATTAATGTAGTTGTTAGTGTCTTTGCACTGCTCGCTTGGATTGAAGTGCTTTTTTTCCGTCTTGCTTCCCCATCATCATTGCTCCTGCTGTTGCTGTTTACCACCTCACCTGCCGAGTACATGAGCCAGAGAGAAGTCAGACTTGAGACTGTTTTACCCGTCAGTCGCTTTTATATGCATAGTAGGCAAGGGATATGCAAATCCCCTGATCCTGCAGATATTTACCAAGACATAAATGCCACATCTTACTTCAGAATGCATCCTACGGTTATGTTTGTTATTAGGCGCGGTGCTACACAGGTAGAGATAAATCTCACTGGCCCCTCCCGCAGAGCTCAGTTTAGCAGATCATTTCTTCTTGGTAGTTGTGGCAAGCATGATCAGATTCTGGGCTTGTTTCGGCAGTGGCAAGTAGACCATACTTCCACTGAATGTAAAGGCTCCCTGCGGAAAGAAAAGAGCAAATACAATGGGGAACTTTGTGAGCGAAGCCAGTGGATCTGAGCTGGCTGCTGTGCCTGAGATATCATTTCATCCCTGCCATGAACTGGTTCACTGGCTGGCACAATGAGCCCACGTGTTTTTCACTGCCGTTCTTCTCCTGTTTGCATAGGGCTTTAATCTGCACCCAAAAGGTCTCAGATACAACTCAATCACTTATTCTCATTTTTCCTCTATGAAGCGATTCACTTTATAAATATGAGATGTGAAATGATATCCTTTTACAGGCTTGCCTAGCTCAGAGGTGGCTTGCTTGCTTTGACACATTCTACGACATGTGAAGAATAGATCCATACAAGGTATAGGCAAGGACTCAAACCTGACACCAAACATGAAAGCATCTTCAACGCGTAGTTGGCACTCGGGACAGAAATAAAGCACCATGGTGTATATACACTATAAGTCTTTCTCATCACATCTTAACCGCCATGGCCACACATTTAATCAACCTTTGAAATCGGTGACACAGTTCTATAAATCAAGTTCATGATATTACATGAGTTATTGCAAAAATGAGAAAATACGCCATGCTGCAAACATGCAAGACTCCTCAGCACTCAGAAGTTGTATACCACATTTACACTCCAGATCTATGTGCACTCGTTGACTTCTTAACTGCCCTCCCATTGTTGCTGCTAGAGCAATTCCCCCCTACTTCCTCACCGTGCCGTTGCTCCCCTGCGTTCTCAAGCACCAGTCCCCCCATGGTTGCCTGCCTGGCGCCTTCCCCACCCCCTTTGGTGTTTGCCCTTTGCCCGCTCTAACCACTCTCACTACAAAGAAAATGGCTCTGGCCAGTAGGTCTTGCCGATGCGAGATCTATCGTTTTTGCTAATGTGTTTTCTTTGCCATGTTGGACAGCAATGTTGCTGCTGTGCCATTTGGTTGATTTTTTTTATTTATTTTTTAAAGGGATTATTGTGTGGCTAGCATTGACACTGCCATAGTCCTTTTTTATACTTTCAGCCCTGCTGTTCTGCTGTATAACATATAACATAGCTAAATCAAAATTGTTGACAAAGCCAATAGCTCTTGAATAGGCGAGACCTATGGGATTTGCCAATGATGGTTAAATGTGTGCAATTCTCTGGCTAGACCGTTACATGTCGCTTTGCTGAGTAAGAGAAATGGGATGGGGTGGGATAAAGGAAATAGAAAAGACACATGAAGAGAACAGTATAGAGAGAGACGTGAAGTAGACGCTAAAAGGGTTAGAGATATAGAAAGATTTTTACGGAACAGAGAAAAGTAAATTAAATACAGAAATGTGAAGTAAATAGAAGGAAAGATAACGAAAGGTAGAAAGGGTAAGATATAGGTAATGAGAGGTAGAAAAATAGGTACGGTTTTAGTGAATGGTAGAGCGTTAGGGAGAGCTAAAGATATGGAGAAGAAAATGTAGAGAGAGGCTGTGGGGTGCCTGGCTCAAAGAGATGAGGTAGATAGACAGAGGTAATGCAGAGAAAGCTGTATTAGAAAAAAGTAAGGCAGCAAGATGTAGAAGTAGACAGACAGACACAACTAAGAGATGCAAGGTAGAAAGAGAGCTACATGAGAAGAAGCACATAAAAGCAGACTAGGTACAAAGGTGGAGAGAGGAGTGAGGGGTAGAAAGCAAAATGTGGTATAGAGCGAAAAAAGGAAGTTGAGATACATACAATAAAGGGAAGATAGGTGAGGTTCATATGGAGGTAGAGCTGTGTGATAGAGAAAAAAGAGACGGTGAGGTAGAGAGATCTGAAAAGAGTGAAGTTAAGAGAAAGTTGCGGTGGAGAGGTGACTTGAAATGGAGAAGGAAGCTCAGAAAAAAATGTGTTTGTGTGTGTGTATGTGTGTGAGAGAGGGAGAGAGTGGGAGAGAGAGAGAGAGAGAGAGAGAGAGAGAGAGAGAGAGAGAGAGAGAGAGAGGGAATATGAGAGAGGGAATATGAGAGAGGGAATATGAGAGAGGGAATATGAGAGAGGGAGAATATGAGAGAGGGAGAATATGAGAGAGGGAGAATATGAGAGAGGGAGAATATGAGAGAATGAGAATAGGGGGTAGAGGTTGAGAAATATAGGTAGCCAGAAAGGAATCTGATGTTTAGAGGTGAAGGAAAGATGGCAGAGATAAGATGGAAGAATGGGGATGTGGAAACTTGTGGTAGTGAACTAATAGTGTGGTAAACTGAAAGTATGGGTAGTGAGAGAGATTCGAGCAGTGAGGTAGAATGGGGTGAGGTTCTGAGGAAAGTGTGAGATAGAGAGGGAGGGCTCAGAGAGAGGTAGAAGAAAGGGAGTAGAGGCCTACAGATAGAGTGCTGAAGTAAAAATAGAGATGAGGTTGTGTGAGAAGTGAAGTGGACAAAGGAGAGATCCAGGGATGTAAGATGGAAAAAGAGCAGTGAGGTATAGAGAGAGGGATGAGGTAGAGAGAGGGATGAGGTAGAGAGAGAGAGTTGGGGTAGAGATCGGGAATTAGGAGTGATAGCAATAGATGTGGACACAGAGAGTGATAGAGAGAGGAGCAAGGCCACGAGAGAGTTGGAAGAAGATGAAGTTGATTGAGTTAAATTGACTTTATTGGGGGTGAAATGAGGTAGTCAAGGGAGAGGTAGTGAAAGCGCCGAGATAGAGGGGATGAAGGGATATGGGGAAGTAGAGCTACAGTGAGAGGTTAAGAGGGCGGCTTATGACAGGAGAGGTGAGGTGGAGAAAGGAGGGAGAAACGACACAGAACAATTAATTGCCACCAACTGCCTCAGAGTGTGAAGATTAAGGCCGGGCAGAGCTGGCATTGAACCCTAAGGGGTAGGTTTATTAATTTTTAGCTCAATGCAGTGCCTTAACCAAATCTGTTGTGCTGCACTGCACTGCACTTCACAAGGGGGAGGAAGCAGCACAGAGCCAACTGTATTCATTATAATGGCTTGCTGCCTCTTAATACCGCTTCTGTGGTGAACAAACATGTAGCCTAGTATCAGACACAACCTTTGAACCACGGTTCATAGGTGTGAGCGTGCTGTCTCGCATAGGATTTGTACTGGAAGCATAACTTCCTATAGGAATCCTAAATTTGGAAATATTCTTAAATATTGCACACATATGTGTGGTGTGATGTGTGGTGCCATGCAGCACACATGCAATGTGTGGAATGTTTGAAGAAATGAAAACCCTTATCCATTTAAGCACTTGCTTATGTTTTTTTAGCACAAAGCCTATTCAGGTTATCATAGTCGATCGAGCTTTACGTCAAAAACTTAGGATGCTTGCGCTAATCCACCCAAGTTACACCTATGTAAGTAATGCCCCCCATCAAAAACTGTTTCGAAGCAGCACAAAGATTTTTTTGCAATGAGAAAAGGGTACCTTTACAGTGCAAACATAGTCTTACAATGGAAAGTAAAAACCCCAGCAAGAGTTAACTCCACCTTTCATCACTTTGCGTGACTTTGAGGTGGGGTAAACCTATAGCAAATTTGGCCCAGGAAAAGAGTTTAAGCACGATCGGCTGTCAAATCAGAAAAATACTTTTTTTTTTAATGAGTAGCATTACTGCCCTCTGCAAGGCTTGAACCTTGGGAAATTGCTCACTTTGCCTTTGCCTTTGCCTTAAAACATCTCTTTATGCACTATGCCCCTCGGAGCAAGAGTCACTAAATTATTGGAGGAGCCCAGCGCCATAATATGAGAGCAACTCTACTGAGGTCAGATGTTGAGCACAGCCCTGTGGATTCTACAAGCACTTTACCCTAGAACACTGGATATACCACTCATGAATTAATTTTTTACAGTGTTATGTTATGATGATTTGTATAGAGCACTAATCACCGAGAGGGTATCCAGGTGCTGGGCAAGGTGTTTAGGTCTTTGGACCCAAGTTGCTTATATGAAGCGCCAGGTCTTCAGCTTCTTGTGGAACTCAATAAGTGAGAAGAAGGCTCTGATCTGTTGAGGGAGGTTTTTTTGTCTTTGGTGCGATGTAGGAGGATGAGCGACCTCCCGTTTTGCTTTTGTGGATGTGGGGCTTGTGTGCGAGTGAGACTGAGGCAGAGTGTAGGTGTCTGGTGGGTTGGTGAAAGTGTGTACGGCTGTTCAGGTATTCTGGTCCTGTGTTGTGCACCGATTTGTATGTGTGCATGAGAAGCTTGAATTATCTGCACTTGTGAATTGGGAGCCAGTGATACTTCCTGAGGTGCAGTGTGATGTGGGTGCAGCATGGGAGTCTGAGTATGAGTCTTACTGCTGCATTCTGGATGGTCTGGAGTCTATGTAGGAGTTGTTTGGAGATTCCTGCTTAGAGTATGTTTGCCATAGTCTAGCCTGCTAGTGATGAGTGCTTGTGTGACCGTCCATCTGGTCTTCTGAGGCAAACATTTGAAGATTTTCCCAGCATGTGCAGGGTGTGGAAGCAGGAGGTGACTTGAGCCGTCATGTTGAGCTTGCCATCTAGGATGATCCCTAGATTTCTTGCGTGGTCTGTGGTTGTGGGTGTTGGTCCTAGCTCTGACTGCCGCTAAGTGGAGTCCCATGGGAAGGTCTTGTTGCCAAAGACCAGTATTTCCGTCTTTTCTGAGTAGAGCTTCAGGCAGTTGGTTGGCATCCAGTCTGCTACCATAATCTTGGAGTTGGTGAAGTTGATTCTGGTGGTTTTTGTCTTGCCTGTCAGGGAGAGAATGAGTTGGTTGTCATTCGTGTAGTAGATGACGGTGATGTCTTGTGATCAGATGATGTTAGTGAGCAGTACCATGTATATGTTGAAAAGAATGGGGATGATGTGAAGGGTGGCAGCCTGACCTTTGGTGTTCTTCCCGCGAGGAAGATCTTTGGATTCTTCCCGCGAGGAAGAACAGATCCATTTGAGAGCAGATCCTTGTGTGCCAATCTCGTGGAGTCTTCAGATGGGGTTGTTGAGGGAGACAGTATTGAAGGCCACGGAGAGGTTGAAAAGGATGAGGGCGGCTTTTTCCTCCTCAGTGCAATGCAAACCAACCAGAAAAAAACAACATTTAAAAAATCCTAAAAATAAATAGATGACTAGTTAGATCATTAGAGAGAGGTTGCACACTGAGAAATGTAAACAGAACATTTAAAAGTGATCTTATTTGTTGTAACTCCAAAGGGTAATAGTTAATTGAGCTCATAAATCACTCAAGTTGAATATATTTACAAAGGGGGTGGAGATTAAGCTTGATTTCTAAATTGAAAAGGCCATATTTTAATAAGCAAAACAAATGTCCTCAGTTTAATTTTAAAAAGCATTGGCGCTAATGCTATGTGAGAGTGGGAGATGCCTTTCAATTGTTGCTGGATCCTGTCTACTGCTCGCTAGGCCACCTTTGACAATGCTAATCAGCCTATATAACACATTCTCAGTTTTTTTCTCAATACAGGGGGAACTTGTCATCAAGCAATTTGGGGCAGGATAAACAATGCATTGTCTAGGGGTAGTCCCTGCACCTCTAAGGGTTGAGACCCTCCAGGGGGTCCCCACCCTTAGAGGGGGCCCCAATTCAGCCCAACGCCAATGACTACCTGTGAAATATGGGAGCCTCGGGAGGGCCTCGTCACATGCTGCAGGGGAACCCCATCATTTTGCATTACACCACTGACCCTGGGCTGGCCTTTGACTCGTAACAGGACTTATCGCTGCAGCCCTTTGCAGCCAGGTGCCTATGGCTGTTAAAACCATGTGACATGGACATAGTTTAGGAGAGAAGATTCATGGTCAGAAATTAGTGGAAGTGAGAAAAAATTATATTCCACCAGGGTAAGTGAGCAAAAATATTTTTTTTGCACTGTGAGTGGTTTTGGAATATTTAGCCTAATTTCCTTCTGGGCAAATCTTTGTCAAAAAATTATTTTGTAACCCAGATATACACAAATTGAGTTTATTATTTTAATTGTAGGAACATAAATAAAGGAACTGGTGTACCTGTTAAGTTGAAAATATGCTAAACGATTATTTGTTAGGTTTTGCTCTAGCCAAGAATAGGAGTATATTTTATCCAATTAAAAAACAAATATGAGGGCTATAAGTCGCTGATGCTATTTATTTATAAAGTTTGATACAGGGCGAACATGACCCTTGCGGGTATCAGAGTGCTTTACAATGTTCAAGGCAACATGTAGAAAAAACAACACCCACATCAAGACGGGACAGGATTGGTCAGCAGCTGGTAAGCCCAGCAATATATTGTCTATTGGTGTGCGTAAGTTTGGATTTTCTCATTCATCCTCTCAGCTTTTGTGTTTTTGTGTTTGTAACACCTGGCATCCTCGTGATGTTTTTGAGTTTTAATATTTTCAAAACAAGTGAAAAATACAAGTATGATTTTTTCCGACACCTAACCTACTTCAGTGTGCCAGATTAAACTAATATATTATAAAACAAAGGGTTTTCAGAGTAAAAAACGAGGACAGCAGAAAGCAGATTATTATCACTGTATCATCACCAAATACCTCCTTGGAGACTAACCCCCAGATTAATCATTGTCCCGTTTTGCGAGTCCTTAATAGCGATTATTAAGGAATCGCTATGAAAGACTCGCAAAACGGGATTCATGTAGAAATCGCAAAAAAAATTGCGATTTCTACCGCTTCCTTATTTGCGATTAGCAAATTGCTAATCGCAAATAAGGAATACCTCCCCATTCATTAGAATGAATGGGGAGTTATTCCTTATTTGCGATTTGCAATTTGCTAATAGCAAATAAGGATGCGATTTCAAGGGTGCCAGGGGTGTCCAAAGGACACCCTGTAGCACCCCTGAAATGCAAATGTAGACTGATGTTGCGCACACACATGTCCAAAGGACATGTGTGTGTGTGTAACATACAACTTAGAAAAATGCACTAAAGTGCATTTTTCTAAGTTTTCGCTATTTACCACGAAGTTACACTTCACGGTAAATAGCGGCCCAATATTGCGATTTCGCAATTTTAAAAAGGTTCATGAATAGCATTTAAGGAATCTCTAATTGAGATTCCTTCAATGCGATCGCAATTTGATAAATCGCAATTATTTGTGATTTTCAAATTGCGAGTTCATGAACCTTTGATGAATGTCAAATGGCATTTTTGCGGGTGCAAACGGCCGATTTTGCGATTCGCACCGTTTGCGCTCGCAAAAATGCTTGATGAATCTACCTGTAAGAAAGGAGTAAAAGTGCACTCCTTCAATATCTGTGTGTGTGCTGATCAGATACGTGATGCACATATTCTTAGGACCTCGGAAAACTCATCTTACCCCCTACAAACGGCCATCCCATCCTATTGGGGATGCAGTCAATCCATTAGTGGCCTTCGGTGCGACATAATTAGTACATTGATTAAAGTAATGAAGCCCTTGCCTTACATGAGGCAGTAATTGTGTTCGGCTTCAGAATTGCTGACTAATCAAGTAGAAATGGGTTTCTGCAGTCATCCAACATAAGCCGCTGCGAGGCATCTTGGCTCCCTGGAAGAAAATCTTCCCTGGAAGAAAATCTGCATTTTGTTACACTAAACTATGTTTTGTTTACCTGGAACGTATCTGGCTCTTTTGCAAAATCTTTGTAAGGAGATAAGAAGTGAAATCCAAAGACTTAAGATTAGTGTGAAAAGAAAAAAGTGTAAGCTGCAGTGGAATAGACAGAGTTTGTGTCCGATTTGAAAACCAGAAGACAGATGAGAGGAGGAAAAAGAGAGCGAATTAGAGAACGGTATGAGTATGTGAAGCGGAAGCCAGCTGCAGTCTTTGGGGTATGAAGGGCATACCAGGTTTTCTTAGTATCGGTGTGCAAGCTCATCATAAAAGGTTTAGTTGGTGAGGGGATAAAACAGAAACAGATTACAAGGATTGAAAAGAGAAATGGCAACAAAAAAATGTGAGAAGAGAGAAAACTAATAGCATCGTTCTGAGCTGATCTGAGGAGAGGTGAGAAGTATAAGATGGAAGAAACAATATGGGAGGAAAGGAAATGGCTATGGGATGCCAGAATGACAATTTATTTAGCTTTGAAGGCCTAGGGTGAAGGAAGCAAGGCGTGATCTTCAGTGCTTAATTTGTGCCAGTGGTCTCTGGTACTCGGCACATGTGCTTAATTATCAGCATTGGCTCTGGTGACAGTCCATCACATGGGGGCGCTGCCTTTTTAATTTCTGTGATGAGCACAAAAAACGTGTTTATGAAGGAGAATCACATTGAAAATGAATCATACCTGCCTCTCATGCCATCATTTTAGCTTTGTGTGTCCTGAAATAGTCTGAATTGTCACACTTGTAGAAGAACGATGGTTAAGTGTTATGTTGGTACTATTATCGGCAGTGCTGGTAGAGTATTGGTGCTAAGGGCTGTAGTGGCCTTCCAAGATGGGCCCTAGCGCTTAATTGTTTTCAAATTAAGCACTGGATCCAGTAGTACATAACACAAAGTCAAACTGAGTAACACAATGAAAGAAAAGTAAGATAACGAGTTGTGCTGTCTACAGAGAAGTAGTCCATGAACTGAAACTGGGGTGTCCTACATGTCAGTGGGAAAGAAAGCAGAAGATCAAGAGAAATCCTAGAATATGAATGGTTCAATAAGTAGTAACATACCTGGTCAACTGTTCTTGAGATAAGAAGAGATGAAAGAGTGTGGGAAATTGTAGTAGGCTCAATCAAAACAAAAGCAGAAAAAAGGTTAAGTATAGCTCCTAGAGTAAAAAGCAATAGTCAGGAAATTTGTGATGCCAGTAGAATGTTTTCTATGGGCCAGTCAGAGCGAATGCTAGACTAAAGTAGCAAGAGTAGAGGAGAAACTGCATGGCAACTGAAGGTGTGGCACAGTGACGGTTAAGGGCATAGTGGATTGGTGGAAGTTGGCACAAAGAGACATATGAACCCCAGAGGTGATGGACAATGTATACCAGTAGACTTGGAGGCAGGCACCTGGTGGTTGGGTTCCTTTGTATCCATTCTGGCCACTTTTAGATCTGTCAGTGAGCAGTTTGGTGATTCTTCTTTAACCCGTCCTCTCCTGCTCTTCTCTGCAGACCTAGATCTTTTTTAACCTTAAGGAGTCATGCAGTTACACCGCAGACTGGGCTCTGACTGAAATTAATGCCTGTGCCACAACCAGGTACTCATGTTGGCCCGCCAGGTGCCACTTCTTAGCAAGACTGACTACTGTGTCAAGTTTGTGCTACAGACTGTGCTACTCAACGTGGTGGTGGAAAACTGACAAATGGCAGAAATCCCATGTTCTCCCTGCCTTCTATCACCTCACTGACTCCATACCAGAGATCACTCTGCCGACTGAGTCAAATCCTGAGAATGGTATTGGAGAAGGTCAGTAGTGTGTCATGATGGCATTACCTGTGCAGATGGGATGTTCCTCTGCATGGGTACTGCTCATAGTTATAAGAAGCTGTCCATGTAGTTATGAAGTGGTACTTGGCCACTGAATGCTGCTCATATACATGAGGGTCTTCATAATCATTTAATCCAGTTATTGAGAATATTATTTTATTAATAGGCATATGAGGCTCTTCACAGGCATATCAGCCGATACATAGTTATGTGCCATCCTCCACCTCCCACCTACCACACCAGCTATCATGAAGCTTCTTTCCACACTAGCTTCAGTATTGGCAAGAGCTGGACAGGGAAGAAAGAATTGTCTAGGCTATTGCTAAACTAGAACGTTTAATGAAAATGGCAAACTCTTATTCAGGACAAAATTAATGTTTGTACTAAGATCGGTAACGTGATATCTTGGGACAAAACAGTGCTTTTTCAAAATATTGCAAGCTGGTATTCCAGTGATTGTTTATGATGCTGTGGTGGCATATATTGATCATATAGTAACATTTTCTGTGTTTTAGGGGACACTTTGTTACTGCTATAGTGGTTGATTCATCACTCATTAAAACGTTTCCTGATCTATACTGATAGCCTTTTTATAACCATATTAATAATTCCATTTGTCCGAACCTGTGGTTTGTTTCATTTAAGCTAATGGATATGCATGCTCTCTGAAATCTGAGCCCTGGAGATGGGTATGACTTGAGTGATGTTTCAGCTATTCAAACTTGTAAGATCACTGTCAAAAGTTCTCCCACTTAAGGCTTAAGGCTGTGAGATCTTTTATTTTTCATTTGCCCATTCCGAACCTTCCAGTTAGGGGACTGATTTAGAGTTAGGTGTGCAGAGCACAGTCCGTAAGGTTGGCGGAGGACATTGCATCCACAGACTACTGCCTGACAAATTTGGAGATAACTCCTGGCTTAGGTGTCATCTCTGTACTTTGAATGGAACAGCCATCACAGCAGGTCCTTTCAATGTACTAAAGGTTTGGTGGACGGCCACCATCGGTTTTGATGGCCATTTATCAAACTATGTTCTTTTCCTGCTTTTTTCTCTCCCAGATTGTGGGGGTTCATTATAGTGCGGAGGAAGTATTCCGTTAACTGGGCCAAAGCCAGTTGATAGAATACTTCCTCTGACAGCCCAACAAAGTGGGGCTGTGTTGATGGAATACTTAATGTCTACTACACTCTTGGCCTCATTGCGATGTTGGTCAGAAAGGCTACGAACGGCATTCGGATTTTCCTAACCCGTGTCCGAACCCATGTTTTCGACCGACTTAGAAACATTTCCGACCTACCGATTATGATGGAAGATAACCGTTCGGTCATTCCGAATCAGTTGCGACTGGCATTCAGAGAATCTGAGTGAGTCGGAGCAGAATCGTACAGCTAAATAGACCACGTTTCCGACCGACTTATTACGAATTCTGATTCGGACAGCTTTTCCGAATTGGTCTGTCCGACACGGAATAGCTGTTGGAAATTGACTTTGGGGGCCCATAGCAGGTCCCCTTTCACCCAGAGGCCTCAGGTTGAGGCCCATACGGGTGTCTATGGATCCCCTCTTTAAAACCATAAAGTGTGGCAGTCCCTATGAGGTGCCTGCAACAGGTTCAAGGTTTTCCAGAAACACCCCTTTTTTTTCAATGGGAGCCCGTGTTGTCGGTTGGAACACAGGCTCCCATTGAAGTCATTGGGAGAGTTTCCAAACGGTGTTAGGAACCATTGTGATCAGTTGGTCGGACTTACCGAACCAGAGTCAGTCGGAAACGATTCCAACAATGAGACGGTCGGAGACCAACATCGTAATGAGGCCCTCTATTGTAGTTGGTGGAATTAGGGTTTGGCAGGCAGGGAACTCAGTGTTTTTTGCAGAATAGTATCCTGTCCACCGAACTTTAAATCAGGCCCAAGGTTCTCAGTCTTGGAGCATGCCCAAGAACCTATGTCAAATTGGAAAGTAAGGAAAATTAAAAGGGGGTCGACTGCTGGAAGGGTAGGGAGATGATTTATGCATTTGACTTTGTTCAAACAGGACATTATATATCTACAGCTATTATTTATAGTTCTGACAAAGACAAAGAAAACCTTATTTTAATACTGTCTGCCTTACTGAGTCTGTGTGGAAACTGACATGACAACAGTTTGGAAGCTAGCGCAACAAAATTGGCTGTATTGGGCTTATGAGAAAACTGACATCACCTTGAGAATATTAGTAGAATGTGGGTTACCCTTGTAGGATCAATCTGCAAGAGCTCTAAATTCAGAGTAGTATGTTCTTTCCATAAACTTTAAGGCTCTTCATAGTGCACCATAGACAATGAGAAACATGGGATAATTAAGCAACATCATTGATATATTTCAATTGGGAGTGAGGTCGCACACTACTCACACACCAGCGGTATCGCCCCGAAGGACTATGGTAATTGTAGTTACGTGTTCCGCGATGCTTCTTCTTTCGATTCTCTGCTATCTTCGCTGTCTTCGCCATCCCTGGACACGTGTTTCGGGGTATCATCCCTCGTCAGCAGGGATAGGCTGTGTTCTGGGGTTGCCGGTGGTTGCCAAATATCTGCCAGGTTTAGTACCACTCAGGCGCGTAGGTGCGGGGTCCCAGGCTCGTCAGCCAACTGCTCGAGGGAGCATTAACTTTACAATTGGGGGTAGGGTCGCACACTACTCACACACCAGCTGTATCGCCCCTAAGGACTATGGTAATTGTAGTTGCGTGTTCCGCGATGCATCTTCTTTCGATTCTCTGCTATCTTCGCTGTCTTCGCCATCCCTGGACACGTGTTTCGGGGTATCACCCCTCGTCAGCAGGGATAGGCCGTGTTCTGGGGTTGCCGGTGGCTGCCAAATATCTGCCACGTTTAGTACCACTCGGGCGCGTAGGTGCGGGGTCCCAGGCTCGTCAGCCAACTGCTCGAGGGAGCATTAACATTACAATTGGGGGTGGGGTCGCACACTACTCACACACCAGCGGTATCGCCCCTAAGGACTATGGTAATTGTAGTTACGTGTTCCGCGATGCATCTTCTTTCGATTCTCTGCTATCTTCGCTGTCTTTGCCATCCCTGGACACGTGTTTTGGAGTATCACCCCTCGTCAGCAGGGATAGGCTGTGTTCTGGGGTTGCCGGTGGCTGCCAAATATCTGCCAGGTTTAGTACCACTCGGGCGCGTAGGTGCGGGGTCCCAGGCTCGTCAGCCAACTGCTCGAGGGAGCATTAACATTACAATTGGGAGTGGGGTCGCACACTACTCACACACCAGCGGTATCGCCCCTAAGGACTATGGTAATTGTAGTTACGTGTTCCGCGATGCATCTTCTTTCGATTCTCTGCTATCTTCGCTGTCTTTGCCATCCCTGGACACGTGTTTCGGAGTATCACCCCTCGTCAGCAGGGATAGGCTGTGTTCTGGGGTTGCCGGTGGCTGCCAAATATCTGCCAGGTTTAGTACCACTCGGGCGCGTAGGTGCGGGGTCCCAGGCTCGTCAGCCAACTGCTCGAGGGAGCATTAACATTACAATTGGGGGTGGGGTCGCACACTACTCACACACCAGCGGTATCGCCCCTAAGGACTATGGTAATTGTAGTTACGTGTTCTGCGATGCATCTTCTTTCGATTCTCTGCTATCTTCGCTGTCTACGCCATCCCTGGACACGTGTTTCGGGGTATCACCCCTCGTCAGCAGGGATAGGCCGTGTTCTGGGGTTGCTGGTGGCTGCCAAATATCTGCCAGGTTTAGTACCACTCAGGCGCGTAGGTGCGGGGTCCCAGGCTCGTCAGCCAACTGCTCGAGGGAGCATTAACATTACAATTGGGGGTGGGGTCGCACACTACTCACACACCAGCGGTATCGCCTCTAAGGACTATGGTAATTGTAGTTACGTGTTCCGCGATGCATCTTCTTTCGATTCTCTGCTATCTTCGCTGTCTTCGCCATCCCTGGACACGTGTTTCGGGGTATCACCCCTCGTCAGCAGGGACAGGCCGTGTTCTGGGGTTGCCGGTGGCTGCCAAATATCTGCCAGGTTTAGTACCACTCAGGCGCGTAGGTGCGGGGTCCCAGGCTCGTCAGCCAACTGCTCGAGGGAGCATTAACATTATAATATTGATATATTTAGTAGCCCAGGTATACGTCAGGCTTACCAGCTGTAGCACGGCCCACAGCACTTACTGCATCACTAGCAACCCAGGCAGTGATACTGCTGACCCATCACTTCAAGGCGTATTTGAGCAGGGTCACTGATCGAGAATCCCTAGTCTGTTTGCACATCACTTGTGACATATTAACATATGGAACATAACTCTTCAGTGGCTGTCTACATGGGAGCCCAATGTTCTGACAGAGGCAGCAAATGATGATATATATTTTAATATTTCTAGAGTTACACTTAATAATTTCCTGTAAAACAAATGGCAAGTAGCCAATTTCTATAAAATGCACCATTTGATTTCTTTTTTAGTATTAATTTTGAATTAGTGCCAGGCACCTTGCCCGGCTCCGGTATTCACTCATGGAAGACTCGTGGTCTCTTGATACAATATGGGTCAGGTTGTACATATTTTTTGCTTTTTTAATTTTTTGTTGTATTATGATGTGTTGCATTATGACATTGAAACGTAGTGTGTACATTTGTTGTCAAACACATCATCATGACATGCTAGGCAGAATAGTTTTGTATGTTTGTCTATGTTGCCCTATTGTTTGAGTGTTCTTACGTTGTTATGAGCGGTTGGTGTATTTCTTTACATGTTTTGTTTTATTCTTCAATATGGTGTTCAGATTTTGTTGCCAGTTGTTATTTGTGATGAAAATCATTCTTCAGTGATTATTGAATTTGTATTTATTTTTTGATCTTCTGTTCTTTACTTTGATTTTTATGTGGTATGTGACTTGATGTAACTAGAGACATGATTTCTTATCAATTAGGGAACTGGGTCCCCCAAATTATTTACAAAATTAACTGAGTTATATCTCAACTTCTTAAATCCATTATTTTATAAACTTTCGTTTTAAAAATAAAAATTTGTAAATTGTTATTATTATTTTCAGACAGACCATACATAAACACACACGATTACAGGATCGTATCCTACTTGGTTGAACCCTAACACATCTGTATCATGTTGGGTCCGTCCGTCCATGTGTAGCAAGTATAATATGAATTTACAAAATAAAGCAGAATAAAACAATACCATTTTATGAAATCCTGCACAAGGTATTAGGATGTATTACCATATCGCTGCCACTTTTGTTCTTCTCATGCCAATGGACCATCTATCGTAGACAACTGCACAATCACTGTTAATGCACCACTTAATATGGCGCAATGCCCAAGATTTTGCAACTTTCCTGATACGGTGAAATAGTATTATGATACACAAGCCAAAAAGCAAAGGGGTGGGAAAGAAGTAAAACTGCAGTCATTCTCTTCTTCTCAAGGTCAAAATCAATGGTAACTAAATCAGCAAAGCGCTGAGCTGAAACCGGCCACCTGAGGTCCCCGTCATCTAATGGCGGGCTCGGCTCCCTTGAGGAATACTCCAATCAGTGGCGTTGTGGCACAGCTTTCGTCAGCGGAATCTTCTGCTAAGTGCTCTCGGATTACAGTCTGCTGAACGACAAATGCTCCTCTGGCCTCTTTTCCCGCTTCTAGAACATGTGGCGACCAATTGTGTCAGTAGCATCACTTCACATCGAGGTCTCCAGGACCTGGTGTACAACACGTCATTAAAATAAATGCACATGGAAGAAGTTATTTTCGTGCAAGGTCAGAAAGTATCCGCAGGAGTCGAGTTGAAACCCTGGGAATTCACGCCGAGTGCCTAAATGACGAGCCCAAACCTTCCTCCTACGATGGGAGATGCAGCAAGTTTGCTACAGTTATATCTCGTGTTAAGGGAGCACTTTGCAATCCGTTCCCATCCCGTGTACCCAGTGACCACCTGGGATGCCTCGAACGGCCCAGCGTTAAGCCTAAACCCCTTACCCAGATACTTCTTGCACATTTAAATTCTAGCTATAAAAGTGTACGTCTGCAATACGCCAGCAGAGGTAAACATTGCCTTATGGAAGTAAAATTTTGCTCTAGGCCTTGCATGCTTATAATATGTTGTATAGAAGAGCATTGGTCCAAAAGAAATCAAACGTTCAACATTTGATTTAAAAGTTGTATATGACGCCTAGGTACGTCAGCATGAGGCATATAATGGCAGCAGCAAACAAGCATTGGTACACCTACTCAGGAGTAGTAAGCGCTATATAAATGCAATGCAATGCAATTTAAACATTGCACTCTGCTAATATCACGTGGCATAGAATAACATTTGATATATAGACATATGTATGTCTTTGCAAAAGACCTCATAGCGTTGAATTTTCAGTCACAGTAGTTTGATGTTGGCTTGGAGTTTGTAAAAGGAACAGGGACTAGTTAGTATTGGTTGGTGAAACAATCTAAAAGGCAGTTTGAGTTCTTACCTGATAATGAGATGCTAGCCCATCTCAACAAGAAGAAAATGCGAGACTTTGAGCCATAAAATGATATCTGGATGGTTTGTTGCTGTCTGGATTTTGTGCTGCTTGCTTGCATCACTGGAAATAGCAACGTCTGTTTTGGACTCTATGCCTCCAGGAGTTGAGGTAGAAGACACTATAGGTCAAACCAGTAGACTTGGAGATCAGAGTTCAGTGGGATCAATTTGAAGGAGATCTGGATAATGGCGGCCTGGTCCTACCTGTGAATTCTATGTGCTGCATTACCTTTAGGGTTGCTAGCTTGATTATGGGCAGCACTGTCAGTAATGCTATTCCTTTATCATTAAAGGGCTCTGTCACATGTGTTTCCAGGCTTTCAAGGACTGCAATGTCAAGGAAGATTTTTTTCCCACAATAGAAAGTTAACTACCAAGCATAAGCCTGAAAAGGCAATCACCCTGTTGAAATAATGTGTAATTGTGTTGAACCTGAGAGGACTACTTCTGCGAACTGTATTGTAATCATTGAAGCTGGTTAACGTCAGGTAGACAATATTTTTTACATTTATTTCTAGAGAAACTGGCGGAGCAGAAATGTGCATGTATTCTCAGAGGCTATTCCATTTACAATTATGTATTTACTTTCAGAAAAGATGATTTTCTTTAATATTCAGAATTTCTCTGTGCTAATAGGGCATTTTGTCTTTCCAGGCAAACTTTGCACTATGACCCAGTTTATAGGATGTAGTTATTTGTATATGCTCGGTTTGCCCTGCCGGTTCGATTGCCCATCCCAGGGACTTCTTATTGGGATCTAACTGTTAAAAACAGACCTGGTAGCACCAACTACCAAGTTACATTTGGGTACACAGATAGCTGTCTCACTCGACACTGCCTCCACGTGCTTTTTCGAGTTGTTTACATGCTTCCTTCAAAATTACATATTTTTAATGATTAAAGCTAAGATGTTAGTGTCACATACTGTATTACAGAATAATAATCGTAAAAGGTGAGATCCCAATACAGCCCTCATGAAACATTCTGCAACTTTTTAGGAAGTTTTGTATACTTGGCTACTGCATATCACTGGGTCAAAAATGATTCTTTTTAGGTTTGAAGTGTAATGGTGTTTGCACTATTCATTGCAACATATTGCAGTCTACATTTAGTCTAGGAGGCTTTTGCCCAATCTTCTTCACCCTTTGGCTTCAGATATTGGCTAGGAAACCTTCGGCCATTGGTTTAAGACATTGTCAGTCATATCTGCGATCAGCTCACAGGAGTATTATAGTCTCTCGTTCTTTCATGTGGCTTTTTGGATATAACCTTTTGTCTCTATTTGAATACATGACTTACAATATTCTTTTTTAAATTATTTTGCCCTGCAGCAGGTACTGTTATTGCTTTTATCAGTTCTTGTGTGTGAGCATCAATATTATTGGCTCTGCTGATGCTTGATTATCTTTATTTTGCATTAAATAAAGGGCCTGATTGTGATCTTGGTGGACAGGGTTACTCAGTCACAAACGTGACAGATATCCTGTCCTCCAAATTACATTTCTATTATATCCTATGGAACTTTTAATCTGGCGGATGGGATATCCGTCACCTTTGTGACTGAGTATCCCATCTGCCAAAATTGTAATCAGGCCCATAGTGCTTAACACATTGGACCCTGGATTATTTAGATAGTATTTGGTGTTTCCATTCACTTCCTAGCATAATTTCACAAGTGTTTTAAGAAAAGATAGGCCTGTGGTTGTCCTGAAGTAATGATACCTATTCTTATAAATACCACATTACAAACTATGCCTTACCGTGTGGAGACTTCCGCCCCGAATGTAGAGTCTCCATTTGCTAAAGAATAGGGAACTTTTTTCAAATGCATTTAGCTCAAACGTATATATTGAAAATATCTTTATGTTAAATATATATGTAATTTTTATATATTCACTTTACATGTAGATCAAAATAGAAAAAATACTGCAGCACTATTACATCAAGTTTGAAATAAGACTTTAATTAAGTTAATAAAAACTATATTTCTGAAGTTTGTATTGAAAAAAGTAATTCCAAGCTGAAGATTAAATACTTTTTAATGTGCATTAGTAATTATGTAGTATGGAATTAATTTAAAAAAACAATATATGTTATGTTTTAAATGTAAAAAGTCATGAAATACTTTGTAATCCAATATTAAAATGTACTATCTTTATATATTTTTAAAATGTTTAAATATTTTAAATATTATATTTAATGTAACATTATTTCCTGTGGGCTTTTATTTTAATTTTCTACCTTCATGTTTTTTTCTGTGGGAGGGTGTTGCAGTATCAGTGGTTGGTCATGTGTAGTGCTGGACTTAACTACAACAGTATAAGGTATTACAAAAGTGTAAGTTATACGTGTAAGTTACTAGAAAAGTGTAAGTTACATGTATGTTATTACAAAAGTGTAATTTACTACAAAAGTGTAGTTTGTGTATACCGAAAAGTAGTAAACTTACTCAAAATGACAAACTTAAATCAAAAGTGTAAGTTACCTTTGTGAATCCGGCCCAAAGATTGCTGGGTTATCAGTGCTAAATGTCAGGCATTTTGCACTTGTTGATGCTTAGGTTAGTGCACACCTGCTGCGGAGGAGGCAGATTCTTGATTACAGCGCTAAGAATTAGGGCCCATCTACAGACTTGCCGGGGCCCGAATATTCAGGGACTATAAGCTGAGGCCAGTGTACTTGTTGCTTATGCACTGGAGCACTTTCTATTGCATTTGTAAAGGCACTTTTCCAGCTAAATTTTTACTAGGGTATGTAAGTTATAGCTCCACGTTTGCCATAGAAAGTGACGGTGGTGTGTGATTTTTGTTAAATAAATTGTTGAATAAAATGTAGATATTGATAAGCCAACCCCACCTGCCCATTTGCTGTCTGTTCTTGAGATACACTCTATGTGGTCTCCAGCGCAATCATTTGAAATGCGAGAATATTTCGCCCTTACTGGTTCATGAGTTTGCTTCTGTTACTTGCCCAGGATGCCATGCACATCTTCCTTGTATCGTAACACTTTTGCATGTTCGGTAACGAAGCAGCTGCTGCACAATTGAGGTGGTCCCAATATAGCGTTACATTCCTCCGTAGATTTTCCTCTCTTAACTCTCAGCACTGCTGTGAGAATGCTGATCAGACATCAAATACAGGGCCTGGCAATTTGCAAACCCCCTGATGACACTAACAGGTGCCATGATGACACTGTACAAAAATATCCTAAAGAGAAACAAACGCACTGCAACTCAACACACCCCAAACTACAAAACAAATTACATTCTTGTAAGGCAAGCTAACGTACAGCACTGTATTAATAGTAGTAACTTCCAGCGAGTAAGTGGTTGACGAATTTCATGGAATGTATGTATGCAAAGTAAGACTTGTAGCTCAACAAATCAGGGGGCTTAACTGGAAGCACACAGCTATTCTGGCATGATTCTGGAATGGCATTTTATATGACATTCATTTATCCCCGTGATTAATGCCTTTTTAGATTCTGCTCACAGAGGAAGGTGTCTGTCAGTCAGTTTATTGTATTTAATGATTTTTGTTCTTTTTTTAAAGATTTTTATACTGTGTTATCTTATTAATTACGGTTTTATCACAAATCAATAAAGGGATAACTCAAAGCACAAAAATGCTAAACAAAAAAAAAAAAGAATAGGCGACCAAGCACAAAACCAAATACAAAACGAAATAAAAAACTAAGCAACACTCACCACGCACAGTAGATAACACACAAAATAAGTGACAGTACAAACCCAGAAAACGAAGTGTAACGTAATGAAAAATTCAAACACCACCACTAAAACACTGAACAAACCACCAAAAATATCCTGTAAAACAGTCCAGACACAACAAAATGCAAGCCATAGAAGGCAGGAGGTCTAAATAGGCAGGGAATAACTCGTGTAATGATGGAACGTTTTCCTAAGGATAAATTAAATCTTTATTTCATTGTAGCAATTTCATAAGGACAAAACTGTCTTAGCAACCTTATAGAAACGAGTCCTCCTCGTCATATGATGCTACCTGAGGCGCAGCTATAAACTATATGAAAAGGATTTCTTAGGCCCTTTACACCCACTTACAGAAAGTATACCTAGGTATCTTCTTACTAATTGTTGGTTTGTTTGGACGAATCCCACATGCTAGGTAGCCCAACTTGTGAACCCTTTATGCCTCAAAGTGGTTCTGGCAAACTGTTACATTTTCTATTCATATTCATATGTGCTATTTCTCTTTTAAGATTATATTAATGTGTTTCCCTTTTAATCTGCTGTTCTTTAGTTCTGTGCACATGCACCTGTCTGAAGATTCTTTTTAGAATTATTTACCTGTAAATGTGTTTGTACTGGCAGATCTCTGCTGGGACTTGAAGAAGAGAGTACTGTGCTGTTATCATTAAATCAGTACCATCTATACTTGGATTTTTTGAATTATTTACTACAATTTACCACACAAACCATATGAAAGGAGGTGCCAGGGTATAGAGTGCAGAGTAGAGAAAGGGGGATAGAGACATTCAAATTTGTAAAGGAGATAAATAACAGCGCAAGAAGCTGCATCTGTCCTTCATTGTACGAGTTATCCTAAAACCAGAGGCCTGCGGGTGAGACTAGAGAAGGAGGAAAGGGAGAGGGGCAAAGAGTAGCACCAGTTAATATTTGCTCACACAAAGGAAGTGCATGTTTGGAAGATACCCTTCTGAGGCACTTGAAAAAACACCCCAAAAGCCTCATTAAAAAAATTGAGTGAAAAATAGCACACTAGGCAAAGTACCTTTACAGCATGGTATTGGGTCTTTTTTAAATCTCTCCTAAGACAGTGCATGCTCTGTCTGTTGCAAGACATATTATTTATTACGTTATATAGTGGTCTTAGAACCTGCCAATTGCTTACAATTGGTTGGCTTCATTGCCACTCTTATTTGTTTTCTTCTTATTCGGTAGGTGTGTGGGCTTTACTTCCATTTCTTGTGTTTGTTCCCACTCTGCTCTTTAATTGTTTTCCTGTTGAGACCTTGCTATTTGGCTGATGTCCGGTGGAGCTACCTGATAACTATAGAGGAGATGGCTGTGGACTTCCCCCCTCAGCCGTCACCTACACAGCCGGACGTTGGGCAGACTCTCCTTCGTCTCTCCATCCTATCTACCTCCGACCCCTTTACCCCACCCACCTTACCCTTCTAAGCTCCATTTTTTTTTTTTCATCCTCAAACCTCTTTAAATATTTTTCTAGTAACTGATGTAACTTGTTAACTGATGTCATTTTGTAATTTTGTGAAACCTTATGTAAAGCGCTCTGATACCTCCGGGTCTAGCCAGCGCTATATAAAACTCAAATAAATAATAAATAAATGGATGCATTACTATGTCCTTCCACTTTTCACGTTTTCTGGCGCTACTTTTTTCTTTTTACTTAAGCACTCTGTGAGAGTGCTTTTGTTTTCCTGTTGTATACTTTGTGTGCCCCCTCCATGTTCCTCTCTCTCTTGCCCATTTGCTTCTCTTCCCCTACCACCACGTTGACTTCTTGCCCTTGTACTTTCATCCTGCCAACCTTGCATTGCTCTCTTTTTGTTCATTTGAGAACCCCAACCATACCCCTGTGTTGCTTCCCTCACCAAGTGTCACGTGTTCCTTATGCCCCTCATCGCCGTGTTGCTTTCACCTCCATACCACTCTTATTAACATTATAGTGCTAATAAAACATAATTCATATATTCAATATAGTATTCAAGTGCAAAGCGCTTTTCAAGAAAGATCCAACAGCAATTATAACAGCGGGATCAGCAAGCATCTGGAGATAGTAAAAGGCTGATCTATACTGATACATTTTTTTTAGATACCCATCAAACTCAGGTCTGAACAAAAAAGAAAAAAAAGCAGCTGAGCTATTTTGTAAGGGTGGTGTGCGACTACAACATGACATGGCCGGCAACATCAGAAGCTTTTTTTTGCCATGCGGCATTGCATTTAGGATGTTGTGCAGTGCAGCTAAAACCATTTGGCAAGGCCAAAAGACCCCTAAGGCGAGACCTATTGGTTTTGACAATGCTTGTTTTGCCTGGTTTTGGATTTTCCACCCGATAAACGGGAATAGGTAGAAGCAGTTTTCGTGACCGGTTCTACCACACAGTGTGACTTGTGTCAATTGATTTTACTTCAAAACCGCATCCAGTGATCAATTTGAGCTTGTGAGCATTCATTTTTGGGGACAGTCCCTTATTTTCATCAAAAAACGTTGATCCAGAGTAGGAGAGAGAAAAACACAAAAGTATAAAAGAAAGGGGAAGAGAAAGATAGAAAAACAGTAACAAAGAAAGCAGGGATGAAAAGGGGCCTGCAGAGTGGGATCACGAGGCAGGGGGCATCTAGTAGTGGATTAAAGAGGAATGAGGTGGAGTGAAGGCTGTCCCGTGTTGGTACTCGGTACCCTGACCTTCGATAGCACCGGCCTCGGCTTCGAAGCACAACGCTGGGTCCGACTTATTGTTTAAATTAAGCACTGATTTACTGTCCGCATCCAGGTACTACATGCGCATTCAAAAACCTAATGGACAAAGCACAATTTTTTTTGTGGAACAAATGATCTAAAATCCAACATGGCACCGAGAATGACTGTCAATAAATTCAAAAGCAGCACGGGAGAGGGACTGGGTGCAGCAGAAGTGTGAAATAGTAGTAACGCTGGAGACAAGCATGTGTATAAACATCAGCGTGGAGGGGAGGGGAAGAATGGATATGAACGTTGGTCCCTGTCGAATTCTTTGTTTTTTTATTTTTGTCTGTCGTGAATAGTCATCCTGGCGCAGACGGGCCCCATGTGTTTTCTCTAAGGGCCCTTGTTGGAAATACTACGTGTGTAACTATGGTGCCCTGCTGGTGGCAGTGCCCCAGAGACGGCTCGTACTAGAAAACAACCGAGCCCTTCCTGAATGACTGATGACTAGACAACGCAGAGTGTTTCGCGTTATGTGTGTGTCTTTTTATAGCTGGCCACGTGGAACTACGTCATTCAAAGGTGCAGGCGGGGCGAACCCACAGAGGGCTTTATAACCTCGGTTTAAATGCGTGACATACCTCTTTGTCAAGATTGCAGAAACCGAAAATGAAACCTTTAGGTTAGTTCTAGATGTATGAAACAGAGGCGCTGTATGTGTAAATTACATACACATAATATCCAAATGGGTCTGCAGTAGTGAGCATACACGAACATTCATGGAGGGTTAAATTCGAAATTGTATTTTTCAAAAATTGCGGATTATTTATCTCTGGAATTCTTTATGTAATTCAATGTTTTTTTTTATATAATGGGAGACTCTTCTGCATTTTACTTCCTGTACTTTAAACCATTCTCCTTCTTTTTACGTTTTACCGTTCCCTTGCCCCAATTTAACCTTAACAATTACTCTCACGTTTTATTTTATCCTTTCGTAATTAGTTGTAGCCTGTTGCATAGTTAGGTGTCGTCTTCCTGACCGCTTTTACCTGTCTGGTGGCTAAAACCTCTTGTGGACCATACTAAAAACTTATAGTGGGTTTGGAGCCACCCATTGCTTACCATTGGGAGGCTTTATCGTTACTCTCTTTTGCTTACTTTTTATTCAATCTTTCCTTTCTCTTCCTGTGTTTGTCCCTGCCCTGGGCACACATTCTTTACCATCCTTTTAATTGGTTGACTTGTTTCCTCCCACTGCTCACATTTAAAGTATAATGTTTTGCTTTCTTGTTAAGCACTTCATGAGAATGCATTTGTTTTCTTACTCTCTCTTGTATGCTGCTTAACTACTTCAAACAGCCACCTTGCTCGTTTCATCCAATTCACCCGCCACAGTTGCTAGCCAACTCTTTGAAATTCTTCAAATAGATTAACTTTCGTGTTCCTTTTAATCCTCCTTTGCACAACATCGGCAAAAACAATTTGCATAGCCAATCGTCTAGAAGGTAAGATCTGTTTCCTTTACCAATGGTTGTTTATCCAATGTTTTGGTCTTCCATTTTTGCTCGAACTTTTTCTATCCCAAAGCTTTTTTCTGAAGTGAACATGTCACCGATAGTCGGTGTCTCCTTCAACTATTAACATTTTGAGTATTTACAAATGATTAGAGATGCACTAGTGTATCCAGTGAGCGTGCAAATGGGCCTGGAGCACGTTGCACAGAAAGCGCAGTGTAAATCATCAGTCTGTGCAGTCTTTATAGACGTGTCTAGGAGTAGACAGCATATAACTGATTTCTGAATCTTGAAAAAAGACATTTAAACGGAACAAATACGTTTTAAATTCGTTTATTTTTCAAAATGTGTTCAAGCATAATCTTAGTGTTTGATAATAAGGCAAACGTACATGAATACCATACTGCTGCACACAAGTTTAAACAATGCTGTGATGTCATCTGGGTCAAACAGCATGTAATGCTATGGCAGCTTTCCCTATGCTAAGACAGGCAACAGGTAGAACTGACTATAAACTAATGGTTATAGATGCTTCTGTGGAAGTGCAGGATTAGGGCACATGTTGGGCTTTGAGGCACTAGTACATGCGCCCCCTGGCAACAACATGAGAGAAATGTACACTTAGGGCCTGAGTACGAGTTTCGGTGGTGCGAGCAGTATGCCACCAGCGCTCCCCACACAGAGACTTACCGCCGCCCACCCGCAATATGACATGTTTTTTGCAGTCTGGCAGGCGGGCGACGTGGCGGGCGGCGGTGTTATTTAAAAGGCTCATTGTGAGCCTAACACAGCACTGCCGCGGAACCACCAGTGGATGTTCCTACACAAGAAGAAATGCACCATGTCATATATTTCTTCCTGTGCAGGAACTGGGAGTGCAGAAATACAGGGGGTGGGGGTACAGCATGCTCGTGCACAGGGGCAAGAGGGGCCTTTTCCTCACTGCCAGCATTTTCATGGAGGAAGAACCTCCATGACAGCGCTGGCAGTGAGGACAGTCGCAATACGCTTGGCGGTGCCTTAGGGCACTACCAAGCATATTGCATCCCTCAGAACGCCACTGGACCTCCAGGAAAGGCGGTTCACTGGCGCTGCTGTGGTGCAATCGCAGTTGAATCGATGAAGTCCTAATAGTAATAGTGCAGTTGGACCGCCACCGCCGTGCCCCCAGGATTCTGGTGGTCCTCGGGCCACCAGATTCTTAATTAAGGCCTAAGTGGCTGAAGGTATTGGATGATGGTGAAAACTTTGAGCAATAATTGTCTTATCTCAGGGCAGAGGAGTCAGAATTAGCTGAAATACAGGCAGCAGATCAGACCGACCCAGCTGCTTCTGCTCGGGAGTGGGCCATACCTACACGCATAAGTGACACATGGGATAACAGTATCGGCAGCGGTTGCACAGAGAGGTGGACCAGTCCGGACGCCTTCTAGCATGGATTCTCTGGAGAGAGCAGGTCTCTACCCTGACCACTGCCATGCACACATTGACGGGAGAGATGATGCACAGAATGGCTGCAATCCTGGAGGTGTTCCAGTGACGCCTACAGAAAGTATATGCAGCAGAACTGGCAGTCTGGGAGAACTGTTGCGTACCATTTCTGCAGACACTGGGGGAAATACAGGACACATTACTGATGCTCCCGCGGGCCAAGGCCCCTGGAGGAGATCGGTTCCCACCTGAGTTCTATCGGGCATACTCTGCCACTGTGACACAGGCATTACTGCAGGTTTATAGGGAGCCCTTTGACTATCGAATCTTACCCCCCACTATGTAACCGGGAGAAATCTGTATGATCTTGAAACTGGGAGGGGGCAGCTTGGATTGGCTTCTTATCGTCCACTTACTATGATTAACACAGATGCTAAAATGCTATGTAAACTGTTGGCAACCCACTTAAGCCCGCACATGCCTCACTTGATACACGAGAACCAGTGTGGCTTCATACCTGGTCGCCACACTGGCATGAACCAGCGTTGGTTAACTCATATCATGCATGAGGTGAAACATCATGAGGAGGAGCTTGCCCTGGTGTCAATATACCTTGTAAAGGCCTTTGACACAGTTGACTGGGGATATCTGCTGGAAGTGCTTAAGAAAGTGGGATTTGGGCCTCAGTTCTGCCGATGGGTAGAAATACTGTATACAGAGCCACGTGCACGCTTTCGCCCCTGCTCTTTGCCCTAGCCATCGAGCCTCTGGCAGTGCGGATACGAGGGGAGATAGGGTAGTGGGGGATACTGGTAGGAGAAACAACCCATGTGATCTCCCTATATGTGGATGACGCCATCTTTTATATAGCCTCTCCCTGTTTAGCACTGCCCAGGCTCCTGCAGCATCTTGAGGAGTTTGGGAAGGTCTCTGGTTTGCGACTTAGTCGATGCAAATGCTTGATCTTTCCACTGGCAGGCATGGCCACTCTGCCTCTGGAGCATCTCCCCGATCTTGGGATAAGGTGGGAGTGGGCTCACTTTCGGTACCTAGGCGTCCAGGTAGCACTTGTCAACACTCAGCTGATACACCTTAATGTAGATAGGGTCATAGATGTGCTGCAACGTTCTGTGACCTTCTGGAACTCACTGCCACTCTATTTGATGGGCAGGCTGGCAGTGTCCAAAATGGTGGTGCTGCCTCACTACTTTTATGTGCTACAAAACTCACTGTGTCCGGTTCCCAGCCGGGTCTTCAAGCAGCTGAACTCTATGCTTGTCTCTTTATTATGGGCGAGGTGGTGCAGTAGAGTGGCACTGAGCACACTGACACGTCGGTATGAGGAGGGGGGACTAGAGGCTCCAATGTTTGGACCTATATAATTTTGGGGTGCAGCTACAGCATGCGTCCTGTTACAGGACAGAGATAATTGGGAAAATCGACTACGGGCAGGTTGAGTACACCCGGACACATTCCCAGTTACACTGATGTAGGGCAGAGGAGTCTCGGATGATATGCCCTATATAGTATGCCACACCGTGAATATTTGGCAACAATACGTGAAGAAGATACTGGGACATGCCCCCGTTACACAGATCACTCCCTATATGGATACTTGCCCTGTGAGGGAAATTAGCTTACATACATCCTTCCAGGTGTGGAGAGGGGGAGGGTTCAACTTCTTGGTAGATCTCTACCCAAATGAAACATTCATTACACATGAGCAGGCCAGCAGTGACTTTGTATTAGGACAGAGGCACTACCTACACTACACCGGCCTAATAGAAATTGGTAAGATAACCTGGCCCATGTACCCTAACATTCTGCAAATGACCCACACACTGGATATACTGCTCACATGCGGTTTGGGCGCAGGCTGATTTCCCTCCTGCATAAAGCCATGAGGATGGACTCGATTGGCTCTCCTCCTCAGGCAAAAGCAGCCTGGATTGTGGATTCAATGGGCAACTGGATGACAAGACTTGGGCAACCATAAGCACTCTTACACACACAGTATCCTGTAAAGCTCAATTCAAACTGTTTCATTATAATTTTTTTCACTGCACCTATCTTACACTGATGAGCCTACGGCGCATCTCTGTAACCCAAGCTGACACGTGCCCTAGATGCGATGCAGAGGAGGCGGATTTCTTACATTTAGCATGGAGATGCCCTGGGGGAAAGCAGTTTTGGCCTCAGGTGGTGGCGAGGGTGCGGGAGAGTACAGGACTCTGAATTAAGGGGAGCCATCCCAATGCTTGCTGGGCCACATAAAAAAAAAACAGGAAGCGAAAAATGGCATACACATTGCTATAACTGATGTTAGTGTTAGCTAAGTGCGGGGTGGCTATCACTTGGATGGGGTAGAGAAGCCCTGGCATAACATCATGGCTTAGGGACGTGCAAGAGTGGACCTTAACAGAAGAAACTCACCTGAAACTAAACCGTAGGGATGACAAGCTGCAGGCCGATCTGACTGATTGGCGGGAATTGTGCAACTCTGCCTTGAACTCGGACCCTGCCATCGACAACCAGTATGAGTCAGAAGCGAATGGGAACACATCTGGGGGGGATAGCAATGAGAACGGGGAGCAGTAAATAAGTGTAAGACAGTTGGAAGACCTACCCTTGTTTTCATTTTCAAATGCACTATTACTCACTACCTCATTGTTATGTCTATCTGGTGTCTATGTAGGATAGAATCCCTCAACGTCGCGGATACTGTGCATCTACTACCTGCACCTGAATGATTGCTGCAATGTTTGTTAAAATCTAAAATAAAAGTTGTAAAAAAAAAAAAAACTATAATTGTCTTGGAAAGTGCTCTTTCTTTAAAAACACAAACCTTTAAGGAAAAGTGAAAGTGTAGATTTGTGCCATGCTAAACGGTTTGACACACCCCAAACGCTGTGATTGCATCTTCAGGGCAACTGGTGCACAACATGTCCAGTTTGAGGAAAGATGAAGCCACGGTTTTTTACTTCCTTATTAGGACTGAAACCTCAATTCTTGAGATTGGTATGTAGTTCCAAGCTGCAGTACTCCGCGGTGAAGACCTTGACCTTCAACAGCACCATGTACATTTTTATGGTTTATGCTTTTGGGGCTGCCATTGGATGTCTTTGCAAAACGGTGCAAGCAATAGTTTTACTGACAAATGTAGATGCAGAAACCCTCTTCTTCTGCCAGTCAGTGGATAATTTTTACCTACTTCGCTTCAATCCCATGTTAACGTTAATCCTTTTAACCGTGGGACCTGAACACAAGTCAAGAAACTAGGAGACGTGCAACTCTGCATTGACATGCCCTATCAGGCGGTAGAGATAAAGCTTCACCTCACCCCAACACTGAATGCCATTATTTTACACCTACCTGTGGCCTGTTTTGTTTTCAAAGTTTGGCCGTCATGCTGAGCGTCACCAGCTTGACTTACATCAAGCCCCCAGCAACATAGTCATTTTCTCAGCACATGCGGGTGCCTCTTGGCTCAAAAGTCTCAATTTTTCTGGTGATGTCTTTACAAAATACTGACTGCAGAGCACACCCAGGTAGCTAAATGTCATTACAACGTTCAATGCTCCATCACTTAGCACCACCATTTTCTATGCAAGGCCATGCTTCGTAGTCACTCTTTACCAAATCTGGCTTTTTTGATTAAACCACTCCTACACCTGCTGAAGACCATGTAGGAATGAGTGTTCGAGCCAGAGAAGCACAAGGCTTTTCCACAGGTCAAGGATAGACTCACTGCTGGCATAAGTTGACATTTATGAAAACTTTGAAGAATGCACATTCTCTCCAAGATCATGATTGGCTTGGGTGCTGTGCTGACTGACTGAGTACTTAACACCTTGGCTGCGGTGCGAATTCCGCCGCAGTGCTGGACATTCCAATCGCAGGCGTGGCTCGGATGGCCCCCGGCCGTTGTGTGCACACGCCCACCGTGACTCATGTCGGCCGAGGGCCGTTATGAGTACGGAAGGGGTTTCATTTGTAAAAACAACAGAAGTACTAGGGCCCTTGTCAGAATGTAACTGCAACCTGCACCCCCCATTGCCCACACTAGCGCTGCCAATGACCGTACCATCCCAAGTAACCTTAAAACTCATACAAGAATGACAATTCAGACTTTGACTATACATTAAAAATGAAAAATATATGCCACCCAAGCTATTCCTATAGCTTTGTGTGGCAGGTATTAGTGATTTTAATGTATACGTAATTATCAAACAACTGTTGTGCTCCTCACAAAATTAGATAAACAGCCCACCATGTAGCAGACTGTTAGACTGTTATAAGAACCAGTGCTAACAATAAAGTGCCGGGGCTGAGCATCAGAAACCACTGGCTCAAATTAAGCAATGCAATATTTATCTTTTGGATGTGCAGGCAGAGTCATTATGCTGATAGAGATGAGACACCCATAGTACAAGACAATGTTGTTTTGTGGGGTGTCAACAATGTCCTCTATATCTTTGGAGATGGTTGTGGTTACTAACCACAAAACAAAACACCTTTGCTCTTGATCATAGATCAAGAATAATCATTCACCAGCTTCAAAAGAAAAGTGTATATTCCAGTTATAGGGTATGACTTTGAGACAGTCTACACTAGGGTTGTTGCCCGCCTGTAGATTTATTTAAAAAACCCATGAGGGCAGCGACTCCCATTAAAGCCAGCTCCTTATGTATTTTAATGTGAATTAAGCCATAGCAAAGGCAGTCACCACTGCTGATTTACACTTGCCCTCACACACTGATGATTGCATGGAGCTAGCTTTCTGGCCATGTTGACGAACTCAGGAGGAATGTACTGCACACCAACCACGCTTCTGTCAAGCATGTCTTACACTTAAAGGACTCGCCATAATAAGCGCTAAGCTGTCCCACTCAAACAAAAGGTTTCCAGCGAATGGGAACAAGCTGGCCTTTCTCTGAGCTCTGTACAGGAGAATGTTGGAACTGGTGTACGTTGTCTATCAAGGCGTAGTAGAGTCAAATATGCTTCTTAGGGGAACATTCTGGTTTCTTATAATGGACGGCTATGTGTAAGAACTGGCCTTATTATTAACCTGATGCTAAGTTGTAGGGAAAACAAATCATACCCTATTTGTACATCTGTCAGAGGAAGTAAACTTTGTGGAAAGATAGTGGCATATTTCTGCCACTACCAAATAAACTTTATTTATTGGTAGACGTTGACTGTTTATCATTGACTCTGCAAGTAGGATTTATGTCACCTCTATGGCTGAGGCAGCAATTCCGAAGCCTGGACAGCTCATGGGATCTCCAAGTTTTCCACTGGAGATTCAGAAATAACAATAGGCATCCATTCCAGGGCACACCGTTCTTGAAGTATGTGGTTTTGCTGTAATTTGATCCCATAAAATCACTCTGTGGCTGATTTAGATCTAAGTGGATAGGTTACTCCATCACAACGGTGACGGATATCCTGTCAGAAGAAATAGAAATCCCATTATATCCTATGGGATTTATATTTCGGCGGCGGAATATCCGACACCTGTGTGTCGGAGTAACCTGTCTGCCAAGATCTAACTCAGGCCCTCTGTTTTGGGAGTGAGCCAACATGGATATTGCGCAATTCATTGCACTGTCTCTGAGAGACACCAGGGCAAGCGCATGTAACCCTCCGGTTTCTCTGCAGCAATAAACAACTTTGCATTCAGCTACCAATTTTTACCAAAGCATCGTGTTTTCTGTGAGTGACTTATTATGTACCTATTCCAGTGCATTTATTGTTGGTTGGAGACTCCATATTTCAGGCTGCTGTCTTAGGAGATGACAAAAGGAACAGCCACATGAACAAGAAGAGGTGAGTCATACCCATAGCCTTAGATGTAGAGAACATCATCTTTGAGAGCTATATTTCCCTCCAGTCAAACTTACCCTGAACTTCAGGACCGAACCAATGTAGGTTGTGCATCACAAATTAAGTTTAAGAACTGGAGCCAAGGGTGTTGTGATCCCTACAAAGAGTTAAATCTCAGATGAATCAATTTATACCCCATTTTGCCCTTACCTCTTCTGAAATTAAGAAATCCCGAGTTTCTGGCTGCCTGCACACCCAGTTATGAGACTGTCCTGGAAAATCAATCTCTTAACTGCTTTTTCCAAGAACCTTTAGTCAGGTAGAGTTAGACTCAGCTGATGGATTCCACCAACACACACCAATATCTGCAAAAGTGAATGATCAAACAAGGAGGTTATTTTTCCTGACATCATCTCTTATCACTTTCGCTTGTTCTCAAGTTCATCTGTGTGAAAATAGCGGGTTTAAATTTAAGGCATATTTATGTTCCTGTGCACCTCGTCTACATTTTCTCTGGGAATGTTTTTACTTCATCCAAAGCCCGGTTGTATGAGAAGAAGGAAGAGACCTATGATCTCATGGAGTGCCTATGTACATGTCTCATTGTGTTGACCATGCTCTTTTTACATAGTCACAAGTACCATAACTCTTAGAGACAAAGCAATATGATGAGATCCTGTGATGTTGCGAATCGTTGGCGTCAGAGCGTGGTATTCGGGGTGAAGTTGATGTCCGCCACACAGGTCACTGAGATGTGCAAATCAAGACATGTCCAATAGTCTGTGACTTGTTTCAAAGTCGTGCCTGTTCAGATGTACCAAAACCTTTCAATTCACTGTAAATAAGGATGCTTACGTTTCATACAGAAATGACAAGAAATCTTTCCAGCCTAGGCAACATTTCTTAGTTTCCTTGTTGGTTATTTTGTTTAATTCCCCCTCCCAAATAACCTCATTTGTATATTTTTTTATTGATCTGTTTTTCTTTTTCTCTAGAACTTTAAAAGGAGAAACACATTACTGTAAATTAAAAGCGGAGGGTTAATTTCCATTGATAATGTGCAAATTACTCAGCTCCACCTCCCCCTGCTGCCCTGCCTGTTCTCCTCCCTGCGTAAAACACATTTGTATCTGGAGATTTCACCATAGAAACGAGGCACACGCAGAAGCTGGGGGTGTTCATGTTTTCAATTGAATCAAACTGCTTTTCATTTTTAGCTCTTAACTAATGCAGGATGGATGGGAGGAAATGATACACACTGGCAGAGCCGCAGCTGTATTTACAGCACATGTATCAGAAGATACTCTCGCCCCTTTTATGTTTATTTATTTATTTATTTCATAAAAGGATCGGTAATTATGAAATGGGACGGTAATTGTAAAATGGCAACATTTCTCTGTGATCTTATGGGCAGATCCTGCATGGATATTTCATATGTATCTAATTTGTAAGTTTTGCCCGAGCCTTTTAGCTCTGTGAAGCTCGGCTAATGCATCAGAGCACATACAAATGCTTATGTTTACCAAGTGTATGGCAGGGACAGACAGCAACGTACAATTACAGAGGGCCAACTGCCTAATGTGCAAAATTTGATTGGATGACCGGGGATTTTTCTCTCTCTAAAAAGTCCTTCATTTTGAATGAGAGGACCACATGGAAGCCTCAGATACCGCCCTATCTACTGTGATTGCTTTAATCAGACATTGAGTCTCTTAGAGAAACGCAAGCTGCCAGATTTGGAGTTCTTGCAGAGATGGAGAAGGCATCTCATTTAGGTCTATAATAGAGTTTATTTGCACCAAAAGGGCACAGAAGAAGCTATCAGTGGTGCAGCCAGTGTAGTAGCACCAGGACACAAAGGGTTCAGGGCCCAGACCTCCCAGCATTGGCTGCGGTTAAACTGCTAGCAGCACAAATTTTGCTTCATGTTCCTGCCTTTATGATTACCCTAAGAGCTTAGGAGAGGAAGGAAAGTGAAGAGATGTTGGGAAGAAAACAAGCTAGCATGGTGAAATACAACTAGCAAAGAGGAGGAGGGCTTAGTGACAGAAGGAAGAATGGAAGTGTACAGGGGACAGATGGAGAGTGGAGGGACAGTGGAGGTGATGGCAGATCTTAGAGAAAAGGGGCAGGCAAGGAATGGGAGAGAAACAACAGAATAGGAAAAGTAAAGATGGTAAGAGGGAGAAGAGCGGAAAGATGCATAAGAGAAATGGGAAAGGTATAAAGTAACACGGTACAGATGTAGAGTGAGGGAGCGAGTGGAGTTATACTAGAAATAACAGATTGTAAGAGGATGTTGGAATGGAAAAGTCCTCCACATGCTAATAGAATTCCCCCCCCCACCCTGAATGCCCCAACTGTACTGATGTCTGGATCTGTAATGCTGGTTGTTGTTGTCATAGGCAAACACGGATCATCATGTGTGTGCACCATGACATAGAACTGTCTCACGGAGTGTGGTCTTGTTTGACCAGGAGAGGCGCCCGAAACACTGTCCTCATAGTGGTAAAAGGTTACTGCCTTTAGCAGAAATTAGGCACATGAGCGCCTGGTGGCAACATACCTTGTAGTGATCAGTAGGAGTGAACACTTCCTTTTTACCTGTGTCACGGTGTGAGGCCTACAGAATCCCTTATCTAAAGCTCTTCTGCTGTGTTCTTAACTCAGTCTTGTGCCATTAGTGGTGTGCATGTGCCGGATGTATGTGTGCCTGTGAATGATACAATATAGGGTGAATGCAATACTGTGCAGTGTGTGTATGTTATATGATTGCATAAGGTGTATGTGTGCCAGTGAGTGGTACAAAAATGAAAAATGTAGTGCTATGCAGTGCGCGTATGGTATATGTATGTGCTGGGTGTATGTCTGCCTGTGAATGGTACAGTACATGGCTGACTCTGTATTCTATTTTGGGAGACCCATGGTGGAATTGTAAAACACGAGGAGGTAGAGGAGTCACGCCAGACAGACTTGTGTGTTGCTACATTTCTGTAAGCTGGGTAGGATACACTGGGTGGAGAGAAAGCCACGGTTCCACAGTGCACTTGAAAGGGTGCTCTTTGATTCAGAGAGAGGGCACAGGGAAGGGGCCTGGACACCCCTCATGAATGAGATGGGGATGATAAGAGAATCATAAATTACACATATCACCGTGGCTATTCCTCACACTCATCTGGCGTTGGAGGGAGCAAGGTCCATTGTGGAATCCTGTCAAGTGGATTCCCTTAGTGAGGTGTGAGGAGAGGGCTGCTGAACCGATTGGGTTGTTGCCCATGTACAGGGAAAATCTGTGACCCTTGTATACCAGAGGAGGGCTGCAGTGATCATAGCTGTTCCAAACGGGTCATTGCCCACGTGAAGTGAGAAACCAGCAAACTTGTATGCCAAGAGGAGATTCTTTGAGGAGATCACCATGCTGGCAGGGCCATAGCCCTTGTGCGGCGCTGAGTTGGCAACCTTGCATACAACAAGGAGCTGCTGTTAGGGAATTTGTTGTGACCATGTATTCCAGAGAGGGCCATCTGGACCAAACAAGAAGTCTGACTTGGTCATGATCATCGAAGGAAGAAAGATGCCCCTACTAGGACCCTACGGACCTGCACTGCAACATAGGACCAGTGCCAGGACCTTCGCACTACTTCACTCCCACTCGTCCTGAGAAGGACCAAAAAACTTTTCCCCAGCTCGGAGGAGCCACTAAGAGCCTCCTGTAGCTGCTGCCTCATGATTTTTTGCGAGGAACTTGAGGACTTCAAAGTTCTGCCACTTGGGCTGCGTGCAGAGACCTTACTGGATACCGCTTCTGTAGCTCCTGGGCCCACAGTGGGGCTTGCTCAGAGAATCAGGTCGCTCCAATCATTCAGGTGTAGGAAAGACGGATTTTGGGTCAGTCTTCCCCGTGGAACTTGCTTGGAAGGTACCCCTTCGGCACTGTTACATATTGTGGAGTAAATACAGAGTTGAGGTGGGACTCCGGAGACTCAGACTATAGTGAAGCTTCGCCTGATTGCTGCCATTAGGGAATGGGGAATACCACTATTGCTAGAGCGAAGAGGGAGTGGGACTCAGGGAACCACCTAAAGAAACACTAAAGCCCGACCTTAGAGGGCTGTGGAAGTTTATTTATAAAAGCAAGCATTTGGCTGCACTATCATTTATTGGTGCTGCTGCTCGTATTTTGAGTTGTGAGCTTGTGTTCACTCACTGTAACCACCTCCCCCCAAGCAGCCTTGGACTGCTCAAACTACGCTATTACTGAGAGTCAAGTGCTGAAGAGGTACTTGGCACAGTTGCTCAGTATCCATAGTAGGTCTGGCACTGGAATATCCGGAGTAAAAGGCCTCCATCCCCAGGGCTGGGCTAAGTAAAGCCTGCTTACCACTAGGCCCTCTGAACGAGGTTCTAGCAGAGGGAGCCTAGAGAAAGAGGGAAGAATGGGGTGGAGTGAAATGTATAAAGTAGTTAGATTGATGTTGATATATTGAGGAGACAGGAGGACTGTAGGTGAAGGTGAAGAGACAGTGGAGAAAGAAGGGGAATAAGCGAGCATTGGCAAAGTCAACAAGCATTGGCAATGCCATAATAATGTGAGTTCCGAATTGTTAGCTTTTTCAATGTTTTTCTATAAAACATTGTTTGAATAAAAAAAAAAAAGAAAATCATAATACTGGAGGAAAATATAACACAAATCTTGTGCATAGACATTTAGTGGTTGCCAGATGTTGCAGTTTTCGACCCCTAGCACTCTCATTGCAACCACTGGCCTAAGAGTTCCCTGACAGAGTGCTAGAAATGAGAAGTTGAATAGTTCTCTCAAGAGCCTTTTAAAACTCTTTTTATCGTGCTGCTAACATGATGTTTGGCTGCCATAAATAAATTCCACAGTGAAATTCTGAACACTGCAATGAAACAAAATGTTGGCATTATATGTGAACTCGGGGCTCTGGCCTGGTCTACCTTTTCAGCATGTTGTGAAGGTGGTGTGCTCATACTGAAAATAACAGCTTCAACAAGGGCCTGCCAGACAAGAGAAAAAAAGGGAGATTTAATGACCAGGGACAGCAGAGAGACCTCACAAGAGGAAGAAGGCACACCGGGCAGAAAGACGAGACACAGGTAAAAAAAGATACTGCACATGTGTGTGTGTGTGTTTATGTAAATGTTAGACAGACAGACCGATGCCAGAGAGAAAAGATAAAACTGATTTGAGAGAGGGAGCGACACATGAGATTGGTGGTGAGGCAGATTGGCGAAAAAGAAACTGTATACAGGGGAAGATGGACGAGAGGCAGACAAATGAGAACGACAATGCTTAGACATAAAAAGAGGAGTAGAGAGGTCAGACAAGGATGATAAGAGACGGCCAAGAAATAGCTGTAGGGTAGAGAAGAGAGAGCTGAGAGAAAGGAGGGATTGGTGAGAGACAAGTGAGAAAGAAACAGTTCAAAGATACAGAGCAGGAGAATAGGAGAGGGGTATAAGAGAAGCAATAAAGAGAGACTGGCTTGAGAGACTTTGGAGAGCAACATAGAAAGAGAGGGATACAGGTGAGGAAGACAGAGGTCTAATGAGGCAAACCGGATAAAAATGATAGCTGATAGATGGGGAAGTGTAATTATGGAACATAAATGAGTGCGACCCGCACACGCATTTTCTCAAAGTTTATCCGATGTAATCATTTCGGGTGCTATCCTGATAAGTGCTATGTCCTAAAGTACTCTGGGGGACGTAGTCTTTACATATTGCTGATATCAAACATGTATCAGACACAAGATGCAACCCCCTTTTGGATGATAAGAAATCATCGTAATCCATTTTTAGTCCATTTTCATTTAGAAGTTTTATTAAGTTCATGTAGGTAAAAACACGGTAACTCCATTGTACAAATGCGTGTATCATGCCGAAGCCTTTAAATACAGCATGTCGAATCCCCATGCTTCATATAGATGCGTTTAACCCAATGCATTTCGGCCCTACGGCCTTCATCAGGGGTACTTCTGCAGCAAAGAATAAACATTGTATCAAGAATTGATTTTGGTGTCACTAAATGCACTAATTCAATTAATACCATTAACGGTGTTAACATAACGTGCCATCCCCGAATAAAATAATTGCTCTCCAAATAAAACAATTTTCTCGTTGTACTCGAGCTACAAAATAAACTATTAGTTTGGACCCATCCCATTTAAGTCGTCATGGATTGTTAAATTCTCGTACGGCACAACACGTGTGCTACATTGTAACCAACTGCTTCCTTCTGCTGCCACATTCAAAAACGTTTGTGTTGCGCTCCGATAGAGCCAATTTGAAAAAAGCTCTTAAGCACTCTACCTCCCACTACGGCTTATGTTCCCGATGTCACACCTCCTGTTATCACGTGTTTATAGTTCACAACATAAACGAAATACTTAAATAAAATAATTGAACGAAATACTTAAATACACAACTCAACCGTGCTTGTAAAGTAATACATTTGTATCAACATAATTCAATCAGAATTCCCAATTTCAGTTTGAGATGTTGCTCATTCAATGTAGGTAAGTAAATGTCCATGCAAATTGTAATCAGGTACATTTCGGTGCTGGGTCGGTTTTGGACATCAAGTTTACAGAACATAAATGAGTGTGACCCGCACACGCATTTTCTCAAAGTTTATCCGATGTAATCATTTCGGGTGCTATCCTGATAAGTGCTATGTCCTAAAGCACTCTGGGGGACGTAGTCTTTACATATTGCCGATATCAAACATGTATCAGACACAAGATGCAACCACCTTTTGGATGATAAGAAATCATCGTAATCCATTTTTAGTCCATTTTCATTTAGAAGTTTTATTAAGTTCATGTAGGTAAAAACACGGTAACTCTATTGTACAAATGCGTGCATCATGCCGAAGCCTTTAAATACAGCATGTCGAATCCCCATGCTTCATATAGATGCATTTAACCCAATGCATTTTGGCCCTACGGCCTTCGTTAGGGGTACTTCTGCAGTAAAGAATAAACATTGTATCATGAATTGATTTTGGTGTCACTAAACGCACTAATTCAATTAATACCATTAACGGTGTTAACATAACATGCCATTCTCGAATAAAATAATTGCTCTCCAAATAAAACAATTTTCTCGTTGTACTCGAGCTACAAAATAAACTATTAGTTTCGACCCATCCCATTTAAGTCATTGTGGATTGTTAAACCCACGTACGGCACAACACGTGTGCTACATTGTAACCAACTGCTACCTTCAGCTGCCACATTCAAAAACGTTTGTGTTGCGCTCCCATAGAACCAATTTGAAAAAAGCTCTTACAAACTCTACCTCCCACTACGGCTTATGTTCCCGATGTCACACCCCCTGTTATCACGTGTTTATAGTTCACAACATAAACGAAATACTTAAATAAAATACTTGAACGAAATACTTAAATACACAACTCAACCATGCTTGTAAAGTAATACATTTGTATCAACATAATTCAATCAGAATTCCCAATTTCAGGTCGAGATGTTGCTCATTCAATGTGGGTAAGTGAATGTCCATGCAAATTGTAATCAGGTACATTTCGGTGCTGGGTCGGTTTTGGACATCAAGTTTACAGAACATAAATGAGTGCGACCCGCACACGCATTTTCTCAAAGTTTATCCGATGTAATCATTTCGGGTTCTATCCTGATAAGTGCTATGTCCTAAAGCACTCTGGGGGACGTAGTCTTTACATATTGCTGATATCAAGCATGTTTCAGACACAAGATGCAACCACCTTTTGGATGATAAGAAATCATCGTAATCCATTTTTAGTCAATTTTCATTTAGAAGTTTTATTAAGTTCATGTAGGTAAAAACACGGTAACTCCATTGTACAAATGCGTGTATCATGCCGAAGCCTTTAAATACAGCATGTCGAATCCCCATGCTTCATATAGATGCGTTTAACCCAATGCATTTCGGCACTACGGCCTTCGTCAGGGGTACTTTTGCAGTAAAGAATAAACATTGTATCAAGAATTGATTTTGGTGTCACTAAATGCACTAATTCAATTAATACCATTAACGGTGTTAACATAACATGCCATCCCCGAATAAAATAATTGCTCTCCAAATAAAACTATTTTCTCGTTGTACTCGAGCTACAAAATAAACTATTAGTTTGGACCCATCCCATTTAAGTCATCGTGGATTGTTAAACCCTCGTATGGCACAACACGTGTGCTACATTGTAACCAACTGCTACCTTCAGCTGCCACATTCAAAAACGTTTGTGTTGCGCTCCCATAGAGCCAAATTGAAAAAAGCTCTTACACACTCTACCTCCCACTACGGCTTATGTTCCCGATGTCACACCCCTGTTATCACGTGTTTATAGTTCACAACATAAACGAAATACTTAAATAAAATACTTGAACGAAATACTTAAATACACAACTCAACCGTGCTTGTAAAGTAATACATTTGTATCAACATAATTCAATCAGAATTCCCAATTTCAGTTTGAGATGTTGCTCATTCAATGTGGGTAAGTGAATGTCCATGCAAATTGTAATCAGGTACATTTCGGTGCTGGGTCGGTTTTGGACATCAAGTTTACAGAACATAAATGAGTGCGACCCGCACACGCATTTTCTCAAAGTTTATCCGATGTAATCATTTCAATCTCCTCAACAGCGGTGTTCAAACTGGAAGTCAAAAGATTCCTCATGAATAAATTCCTTCCGTAAGTGGGCTAGGCTCTCCTGCCCGATGACATTGTGCCTACTTTCATGGTACCATCATTTACGACCACGCTTCTCTACGACATACTATGAACCTTTACTACTGTTTAATATCACCACCTAGTGTTTTTTTTTTTTTTTGCTTGTAACCTGTGATCATTCTTGTTTATATCTCTACCTTATGTTGTTTTTGCATTATTGTTCCTTCCTTTCCTTCCTAATGTAAAGCGCTCTGATATCCTCTGGGATCTTGTTCGCGCTATATAAAACTTTATAAATAAATGAAATAAATAAATTTTGTGTGCTATCCTGATAAGTGCTATGTCCTACAATGATACAATGTTTATTCTTTACTGCAGAAGTACCCCTGACGAAGGCCGTAGGGCCGAAATGCATTGGGTTAAACGCATCTATATGAAGCATGGGGATTCGACATGCTGTATTTAAAGGTTTCGGCTTCGATTGTTAAACGAGGGTTTAACAATCCACGATGACTTAAATGGGATGGGGCCAAACTAATAGTTTATTTTGTAGCTCGAGTACAACGAGAACATTGTTTTATTTGGAGAGCAATTATTTTATTTGGGGATGGCATGTTATGTTAACACCGTTAATGGTATTAATTGAATTAGTGCATTTAGTGACACCAAAATCAATTCTTGATACAATGTTTATTCTTTACTGCAGAAGTACCCCTGACGAAGGCCGTAGGGCCGAAATGCATTGGGTTAAATGCATCTATATGAAGCATGGGGATTCGACATGCTGTATTTAAAGGCTTCGGCATGATACACGCATTTGTACAATGGAGTTACCGTGTTTTTACCTACATGAACTTAATAAAACTTCTAAATGAAAATGGACTAAAAATGAAGTGTAATTATGGACATTGATTAGGGGTTGCCGTGGCTCTCAGTTAAGAATACTAGCTAGGCCTTTGTTACTCCTGCCACTGCTGGCAGGGTATGGCCAGATGTGGGTCTCCTGCTCACTTTGCCACTGGATTCAAACTAGCCTGGTTAATGAGGGGTGTTACCCCGAAACAGGTCCCAAGATGCTTGTTTCTGGTCCTGTGACCTGGCATATCGGGCTCAACTGTTGTCTATGGAAGACCTGGTTTTTCGGGCTCGACTGTTCTCATGAGAAACACAGTCAAGACTGATTTGCATATGGCTGGGTCTGAACTGGGGTGGCGAAGTGAGCTATAGAATGTTGATTGGTTTTAACCCAGATCTGATAGTGGTGGTGAGTGTCTGAAAAGTTTCAGCACTCTGTCCACCATCGTCTTGTGTTTGCTTTGTTTGCCCTAGTTGGCAGGGTATACCCAGACGTGGGTCCCTTGATCACTTTGCAACTGGATACAAGCTAGCCTGGCTGATGAGGGATCTAACCCCGAAACTTGTCCCAGGATGCTTGTTTCCGGTCCAGTGAAGACCTGGCTTGGCAGTTCGGGCTGAACCGTTCCCAAGAGGAACAGGGTCAAGACTGATTTGCATATGGCTGGGTCTGAACTGGCGCGGCAAAGTGAGCTAAATAACGAGGAGGATTTAACCCAGATATAATAGTGACTGGGGGTGAGTGTTTGAAAGGTTTCAGCGCTCGTCCATCATCTCCTTGTGTTTGCACTGCTTTTGCTAACCCTCACCTCTGAAATGGCACAATAAGTGGCAAGAATACAGGGGCAATTGCCCTTGTTGGCCTTGTGGTTCTACCCTTCTTGTTTTATGGCCATCTTTTGTCATATTATTATTGAATGATAGTTTGTTACTCGCTATTAGTGTAATAAAAATGGAGCCTCAGAAACTACAACCGAACATTCAATGATAGCTAAATAAAATGTTTTTAATTGTGTGTTGTATCCTTGTGTGCTGGTGAGAGTGTGCTGTGAGTGTGCTGTGCGAGAGAGAGACTATGTATGTGTGAGTATATGTGTGAGAAACTGTTTGTGAGAGTGAAAGTGAGTGAGAATGAATAAGAATAAATGTAAAGCATGTTAATGTGAGCGAGAATCAGTGAGAGTGAGTGAGAGTGAGCGAATGTAACTGTGTGTGAGAATGACTGTCAGTGAGTGAGAATAGGTGAAAATTAGTGAATGAAAGGAAGTATGAGTTAGAGTAAAGGGGAATATGAGTGAGAGTGGGTGCATGAATGAGTGAGAATGAATGACTCCGCTCGACTGAGAATACGTGAGACAGTGAGAAAAAAGTGTGAGTGAGAGTAAGAGTGAGTGGAAGAGTGTGAATGAGACTTAATGACTGAATCAGAGTGAGAGTGAGTGCAAATCAGTTACAATGAGTAAGAGACAGTAAGAGTGATTTCGGGAGTGAGTGAGAATGAGTGAGTTTGAGTGAATATGAGTAATTTTCTTTCTTTTTTCTTTCTTTTCTTTCTTTTGACTTTCTTGTTTTTCTCTCCTTTCTTAAAGGGAAGAGACCACAGAACAATTGGCTTTTTTAGGTCTGTGTTAGCTAGGACCTTTTGATTCTACTAAAATTATGTGTATTACATAGTACTTATTGGTGTTTTAATCCGTATTACATCCATTTGTCTCTGCTGTGTCATTTACATTTTTCTCAAACCCACTCAAGCAAGCATTATGGGACAATACATCACCCGACTTTAGCCATTGGCTCACTTCAGTATGAGTTACAGCATGCTGACCTTTTACAAGGAGTGCATCCACATAAAAAGTAGTTCCATTCAGTGCCAAGGAGCACTATGGTATTGTGTGCTTTTATTAGACCCCAAAACATTTTTGCTGTTAGTCAAGGGTTTTTTGTTAGATTCACAAATGCCGGGCAGCTTCACAAACAAAAACTTGGCAAAACAAGATTAGCCAGAAGGCTTGCGGACAACGCCAGACCTTTTAGCTTTGTCCATGCTTGTTTAACAAGTTGGCGCTATGTTTCATTATTATGAAAACATGAAAAATTATGTTTTTGAACATAACCTTGAAATATTTTAGACTCACAGTATTGTTCATTATTTTGTGGCTCTATATACTCTTCAGATGAACACATAAACATAATTTTTCATTTAATACAAAGAGAAAGTTGTAATGTTCACTTGGCATATCTTATCAGCACCCCAATATAGGTTATTGAACCTGGCCAATTGAGCCTTTCTGTAGGGTCACCCCCAATTTTTTTGCATTCGCCTCTCCTGTTTTCTGAACTCGTTTTTGTTGGTCTTAGGACTTTGTGCACTTTACCCTTGCTAACCTGTGTGTGTGCGCCTGTGAGATAAACAGGCATCGAGAGTCTGGAAGGAGATTAAAGAGACAATAGGTGAATTAATGATTACATGGCGCTGGTATTCAGTGCTCAAAATTGCACCGGCCGCGGGCTTCTGAGCAGAACTTTGGGTAACTGCACTCTTTCTTTTACAAATGAAGCACTGAAGGAGTGCTTATGTACCTCTTTTCCGTTGCATGTCTGTGGAGCTCACATGGGCACATTTCACTCAGACTACATGTCAGACTGATCCTCAAGTAGCAACATGTGCAGGACATAAATCTTTCATTTGAAGCATCCAAAGCAGCAATATATGTTGCATTAAATATTACATTTAAAACCTTGTAGCCATATTAATATATGTCAAGACCTATAATTGAAATTAACATTGCGGACACACACATAGATTGCGAGGGCACATCACATGGGTACATGCCGCTTTTCAGCATGGAATCTATTTTGTTTTAGCTAAGCTGCTCTGTATTACCAGTGCAGTCGCTTCATGTTTGCTACGTCCATCTTTGACGTAGGCTGGTAGTCTGATTCATGGTTGGAGAGATCTCCATTTTTACTGACGGCCCGGAACAAAAAGGCTTCAGTATGTCGAGCTATATCCCCCCTTCCACCTGCAGTGCTCTCAGTTTTAGTGCACGTATAGGTTTTACAGCCAATCCATCCTATTGGCCACTTGCACTATCAGCTTCACCGCATAGCCTTGGAACACTGCAACAGCTCCCCATCTCCATTCTGGATTGTCCATCCTGACCTACTTGCTTATTTGCACAGTTCTCTTCAACATTTAACTTAGGATCCTCAACAGGTGCACTCAAAAGTGTCATTTCCAGCAACTGCATGGCCTCTCTTCAGGAGCACTACTAGCTCCTTCAAGTACCATACCCAGTTGTAACTGCTCCACCCCTGCCCAAGTGCATCTCCTCACTTTAAGTGCACCACCCATTGACGCTAAGAATGATGCACATTGCAAGCTCTATAGCCAGTGCAAGTGCATTACCACACTTCAAGTACATTATCGATCGTCATCATGTATCATACTCGTCTTAATTGCATCAGCAATCTGCATGCATACTAACCCTCTTCAAGCACAGTACTCCTCATCACCAAATATCATGCTCTTTGCACTGGATTTAGAGCTGGTTTCAGACTATTCAGTGAATCTGATTTCTGAAGGCTGGGTATAAGCAGTCAGCACTGTTAGCGAGGACTTGCCTTTGAGGACTAGGCAAGGGCTTGGGCAAACCATGTGAGCCCTGGTTTCTCTACTTTTCTATATTCATTGCCTTTCGTTCTGTGAAATCTGAGTTGACTGCCTTCATATGTGTTCCCGATGAAATGTTTAGGAATGCATTTAGATGAAAGGATCCTGTTCCAAGTAGCCCCACTTGTCAGCCAGCATGAGAATGCATTAGCGAGATGTGGTTGGAGTTCAGCTATGGTTGTTCTTAAACTTTACGTCAAAATGCATTGGTCACAGCGTATGCCTGGGTAGAACCAAGCAGAGCAGTATTTGAAATTAGCAGATTTTTTGTATCCCAAATGAATGTAGCTTCCTTATTGGATAAGTTGGAAGGCTTCAATGTGCATAGACCTGAAATCGTGCCTTCTTGCTCTCCTAACCTGTGTGATGCCTATAGCATTGCTTGCCCTTTGTGATTCACATGACCACCAGTCCTCCCCAAGGCTGCCTCTCTTACGCCTCTCTGTGGTACTCCGCTGTTGGTCTATCATTCTATAGAAGCTATTGTTGGCCTAACGGCTAGGGCGCTCGACCTCGGACCTGGGGATCTGGGTTCGAGTCTCAGTAACGACGCCAAAACACTCCTGTGATTCTGGGCAAATCACTTAATCTCCCAGTGCCTAAAATGAATGCGTGTCCTCATGTAACGTAACTGGTGCTATGTAAAGCGCTCTGATACCTGATTCAGTTCGGGTCTAGTTCGCGCTATATAAAACTCTGAAGAAGAAGAAGAGAGAAGATTGTGGGTGGGGAGCTGCTGAAGATATCTTGTGGACTCTATATACTATGCTTTCTCTCAGGTTCATGACAATTCCATGCATGTGTGGTGTGGATAGCATATCTGCTTGTAGGATGTAGAAATGTTTGGGAGCTGTGGATAGCGCCTCAAGGTGAAGATTCCATGGTTTCCCCCAATAGCCTTTCATCATCTCCGTTAATATCTGGTCGATCACTTCCAGTGATGTAAAAGGTGTTTTTCTGTTAAAATAAGTTCTACTAGTAATCCAGACTTACACTGCCTCTGGGCCAGCAAGACATGGATCTGCTTATTATATTAAGACTTGTTGAAGGGGGATCATAGTGCTTTATTAGGTATTCCTGGTCCCAGTGACAGTAATGTATATGTATTCCTTAAGATGACAATGCATTGTTGATGTATAGATCCAAACGTTCCACTTTCCCGCGTTTAGTCCCATTCCAAAATGGATACAAAGATGCATTTTGCACAAAGAAATAGTGCTAAATGTAACAGAATATAGATGGCAGTGTGAGCTGCTACTACAGTTTGCTAATTATGCTCTCGGCATAGGATTTTGCCCTAAATTACTCCTGGCATTTAGCACTAGTTCCTTTGCACGAAATGTGTCCATACTACAAAAATGGGTGTGAGGAGGCATTTTATGATAAGAAAATAGCGCCAAATGCAAAACAACACAAACCGCAGCTTGAGCAGCTGCTTGTGCTTGCTAAATTTGTTGTTTCTGTGCTAATTCCCCCCCCCCTTTCAAACTACTCTTAAATACGTGACCAGGTGTAATTGAGTATTTATTGGTAATTCCGCATTAAAATACTGTGGAATTAGCAAAATTATTCTGATTACTCTGGTGCCATTTAAATTACTCCAAGGACTTGTCCGTAGGCAAGCAGATCTCATTGGATTTACATTGTATTCTGTCCTCAAGGACTGGCATTCATGGCCAGGCCCCGAAGACAGTGATTATAGAGTCGCTAAATTTGAAAGAAAGAAATGTATTCGGTAATTTCAACATTCTTCAAATGAATTCGTAACTTGCCAGTGAATTTACTTGTGGGAGTTTGGCAGATTAAAGTTGTGATCTCTAATCTCTGTCAATGAGCGGAAAACACAGAGTATCCACCACTTAGAGTACATATAAGTAAAGTCCATAGGGTGGACCACAAGGAACCTCACTGTTCCCAATAGGACTTTCTTGCATGTCGACCCCTTCAGCACACCATAGCACTTAGTGAACTGACTTATGCTGGTGTATCACTGTAAGGAGTGTTCTTTCAGAGATGGTAAAAGCAGTGAAAGTTAGGAGGAAATGCACATACACATTTATAGCCAGATACCAAAATTCAGGAAATCTGGCAGCCATGAGGAATGCTTTATCGCATAGCACACTTCTCAGACAGAGACTGGGTTCAACAGTGGAAGAGGAAGAGACCAGAAGTACCATCTTTATCCTCCTCAGAGGAGGAGAAGGATGCTAACTGCAGCATGTATTGGATCAGAGCCACATGCACACCAAATAGTAGAGTTCCATGGGAACGGAGAAGGAAATCAAATTCTCTAATAGCATCTTTTCAAGAGGGATACATGGGCTAGTTACTAAACTGCTAGCTGTAGATCTTTAACAAGTGAGTTCTATGGATGGCTCCACCACTTGACCAAGTTGTGTGAGTCATGCCAACTTCACTGTAGCTCCAGGTGCCTTAGCGCTTTTTAGCCACCAAAATTGACTCACAGCCAGTTGAGAAACTGGATAAAAACAGCCTTAAGTTCTATGTAGTAATATTGTTTACGAACATTGCTATGCTTACATTAAGTAACTCTTGCACAGAAAAAAAAGATATGGTCATTGTAGAATAGCCTGCAAACTGAAAGTAAAAAAAGTTGTAGTGGGTGGTGTATATGTATGTGTGTGTGTATATATATGTATATATATGTATATATATATATATATATATTCACTGAAAAAACCATAGGTTATAGACCATATATAGTTAGGAATTAGCATTTACAAAACCTTGAAAATTCACTGAAAAAACCATAGGTTATAGACCATATATAGTTAGGAATTAGCATTTACAAAACCTTATTTTACTCACACAAAACCATTGAAATTCCATATATAGTTAGTTGCACTAACTATATATCGCGCATCCGCAATCCACTGCTGATGATGTCACATATTACATCATTCATGACATGGTCAGTGACATCACTGATGACATCTCAAATGACATCACTGATGACAACATCCAGTGACTGTATGTTTCTGTAAAGTTAAAATATGTTTTACATATTGAAGAATGAGTAGATGTATAAGTGTCTGAATGAAGGTTTTAGTAGGTGCGTGGTTGACTGTATGAGTGAGTGATTAAATGCGTCCTACTGAATGCATAGGTTAGTGACTAAACTGTGTGAAAGTTTGCATCAGTATGTCTGTTGTTGTGCAAGCTGCTGCATGTGTTGATCAGTAGCTATATGAGTGGCTATATGGGTTATTGATTGGTTGGCCAAGTATTTGTATGGGAGACTGAGTGTGTGTGTGGCTGGTTGGGAGGTGTGTGACTCTGTGCAGATCAATGTGTACTTGTATCAGTGATTGTATAAGAGAGTAAGTATGTGTTAGTATATGTTTGAAAATGTAAGGTGCTCTATGTTTAACTGTATAGATTAGAAAATGGAGGTGTGATTGATTCTTTGCATGACTGACTAGGTGTGTGAGTAACTCCATGGATGAGCAACAGAGTGTAAATGTCTGTATAGGTGTATGAGTGCATATGATAGTGTTGTAAAGATGAGTGATTGTATGTATGAATGATTGTATGGATGAATGAGTGAATGTGTGTGTAGACGTAGGAATCAGTGAGTGCGTATGTAGTAACTAGTATTGGTGTGTCAATGGTTTCAAAAATTATACTCTGTATTTAACACTGGTTGTAACAGAGGTTATATTAAAATGTGAGGAGATGCATTGTATTGTCACATGAATGATATCATCAGTGATGTGGTCATTGATGTCAAATGAGATGTCATCAGTGATGTCATTTGAGATGTCATCAGTGATGTCATCAGTGATGTCACTGACCATGTCATGAATGATGTAATATGTGACATCAGCAGTGGATTGCGGATGCGCGATATATAGTTAGTGCAACTAACTATATATGGAATTTCAATGGTTTTGTGTGAGTAAAATAAGGTTTTGTAAATGCTAATTCCTAACTATATATGGTCTATAACCTATGGTTTTTTCAGTGAATTTTCAAGGTTTTGTAAATGCTAATTCCTAACTATATATGGTCTATAACCTATGGTTTTTTCAGTGAATTTCATTGGTTTTTTAACAGCTAATATCTGTAGCTGTAAAATGTATTCTTCTTTAAATCCAAAAAGATATTTTATATGTTTATGAAGAATTTTTTTTTTAAATATTTTTTTTCTTCGTTCCCGCTTCGCGAATCGGGAAGCTTCCCGTTAGCTGACCTTGATGCCGCGAAATAGACCGCGAGCCGGTAAACGTTTCTTTACCGCAAGTGCCGCGTTAGAAAACAACATCGTGACGCCTCCCGTCCGCATGACGTTTCACGTTGTCGCGTGATACGTCATATGACGTGCTACGTTAGCGAACTGGTACGCGAAGCGAGTTGCAAAGCGCAGGTTTCTGGAAGCAAACCGGGAGGCCCTGCAAAGCGCTTAACGTAAACACAGCAGGTCATGTGACTTGGTAATAACACTTTTCATTGGTTCATTTCACTTTTGGTTTCCTAATGATGTAAGACTAGGTCATATAATCTAAAATGAACACTTTTCATTGGTTGAGAACTCTTGTTTTTCCCAAATGATGAAAATCCCTCCTTCTTTCCTCACTCTGACTTTCATCATTGTGAGAGAAAGACCCTTTGTGATCACTGAGCAATGGCTTCTTTAGTAGCTTCAGCTGGTGCTTCCCCACCACCTCCACCACATCCAAGGAAGAGTGGACCACCTGCTCAAGTTATAATTCAGCAAGAAGAGGAAGAAGAGGAAGACGAGGAAGAGCAGGAAGAGAGGCAGTTTTTGCCTGAGGAGCCCAGGACGTCTCACCGGAAAGAAAACTTCATTTGGCAATTTTTTAAAATTCGCAAAGGTCAGAAAAAAGTAAATGCAAGATACGTAACTTGCCTTATATGTCAAGATAGACTGTCCAGAGGAACCGAGAAAAAATACAGTTTCGGAAACTACACAATGCATCGCCATATGACTAGGTGGCATCCTAACAACTACAGTGCTGCACAGTTTCGGAACGACCTAGATAATCTCCCTATTATGGCCAGAAGATCTGTTGTACCGGAAGTAACGGGACCAGAGGGCAGGGAGATGGTGCCAAATATACAAATGAGATTTGGTGAAGTAAAACACATCTGCGTATTTTGCGATGGATTCATTTGCTACGGAGAAAGAAGCATCACTCTGATCAACAGAGCTATTGACTATCATATGCAAGTTTGTACGAAACGCCCAAAATAATAAATACTTTTTTTTTGTTTTGTTGCTCCTGTTGAGCCCTTTACAATGAATCATTTTCATTGCCCCCTCCAAGAAAAACCCCAAAAAATATAAAACTGTTCAGAAAAATTCAAAAAAAGTAAAAAAATGTTCCGAAAAATAATAAAAAAAATATAAAACAACAAAAACAATAAAAAAAAAGTTCTTTTCAGAACTACCTCCCCGTTATTAAAAAATTGGTACAATATTTGGAACTGTGCCAACCTCTATTTCTCTTAGTTCGCTTCCCAGTTCGCTCGCCGGTACGCGAACTGGAAGCGAACCAAAAACAGTAAGTATAAGGGAAGGAAACAGACACTTATGTTAAAAGAAAGACAGCTATAGGGGAGTAAACTAGAGATACTATTACCCGTAATCCACTGCTGATGATGTCACATATTACATCATTCATGACATGCTCAGTGACATCATCAGCAGAGGATTGCGGGTTTTTTGGCAACGTGCCTTATCCACGGTTTAATAACGCTGCCTTTTGCTTTATATAAGTTTTCAAATTGTATGAAATATATACCGATAGGTCGTTATGAACCTTTAGGTAGTGCTTTTCTTCATGAGGTCTGGTCGCTTCCATACACATACAGATGTTTCAAAGATGATCAAGAAGTTTATCTGAATGGAGAGGAATGCACTGAGACGCCAGATCATTCACTAATGTGTAGGCACATACAGTTACACGGTTCATGCAACAAACAACGACCAAATATGGCTTGCGTGTTGCAAGGCACGCCAGTTCCTGCTATCATCCCCACGTTCAAATTGTTGGAAAATGGTAGTTATTTGATGCTCAATAATGAAGATTGTTCTGGGTTAATTAAAAGTATTCCTTTTATCGTAACAGTAAGTGAACGGGTTATTTGCTGCAGAAATGTTCTATTTCCTCCCACACATGAACATAGGGAGTTTTCAATCTGGCCACAAATACCAACCTTGGGAGCAGATTTCAACGGCATGGCAAGAATAAGAGCTCTTTTGTCTCAGAGAGAGGTGGCCTTGAGTTCGGCCCGTGAAACTTTCGTGCTTCACATAGCGAACACCCGTACAGAGGTGCAGACCCTTTTCAATTCAGATTTGCCTTTCAATTTCAGCAAGATGGTTCGGACTATCTTTAACGCATCCTCCACAAAGGCCCTGGCGCACTTTTTTAAAGTTGTTACCAGTGGTCTCGTGACTTCATTTGAGAAAATCTTTGGAGTCATCCCTGCTTTCTTTCATTCTATTTTCTCCACTCTGCTTCGTGGATTGCCATTTTTACTTGCATTACCAGCGGACGCTCTTGTGCTTTTTTACATTTTTAAATATGGATGTCCCTCCTATGCAACCTCCCGCCCTGCAGCTGCTGACACTGTTCTGCAATCGCATGCTAGAATATTATGGCACAATGCCGTTGGCGATATTAAGCACGACATATGGATTATCTTTTCGATTCTCCTACTTCACCTGTGTCCAGCCTGTATTTCACTGCCTGACCTGTGATTTCGATTGGGCCATTGATTTGTGTCTCTGCGGACCGGTTTCTCCTGACGTCGACTTTAATTAGCTGATGACTCCTATCATTACTCACGAGTTGGTTTGTCCTGGCGAAAGTATTATGGCTGTGGCATTGATGCATGGACTAATTGGTCCCTGGAATTTACTGGCGGCAGCACAGTCTTTCTTGGAACAGAGCTTTGTTGAAAACCCACCGAGCTGTCCTCTGATGGTCATAGAGGATCCGGTGCTGGGAGAGCACGTATGTTCTTTTCCGCTTCTAAATTGGATGGCTGAACTGTTTTCGGATGAAGACGGTGACTTCCTATTGGAGGCTGTTGCAGCTTATTTTGCATACACAGTTATGTCATAGACCTTTTTCATGTTTGATATGCTGAGTACTAGCATTTCATTGACAATTCATTGACTTATTTGTCAAGTTTTTATTATTTACCTTGCCTATTGGCTTAAGACTCGATAAAGTACTTGGCTGTTTTATTTTTCTTTAGCATTAAATTTTCCTAGTTTTTAATGCTTTACCTTGCGGACCGTCCACATATAAACTTGCAATCTGCTCTCATGAGATGGCACTTCTATTATCTTATTCAGTTCGTTTCCGGATCATGGGGAGGTGTCATCTAGGTCCTGGATATCTTTACACCGTGTTAAGTTAGCATGGGCTCATTACCGGTTTAAACGCCATTTTTCCTTTTTTGCAACTTCTGCACACGACACTTAGTTGTTGCTTTAGCTTTCAACCTAGTAGTTCATCGTGGTTTACATGAGAATAATATGTTATTGCTCTACTATCTGCTTTGCTTGTTAAACTATATCTGTACAGCGAGTGCTAAAGTTTCAAGAACAACACGATACAGAATTGTTATGAGGTCTGATCTCCACGACTTCATACTCATAACATAAGTGCAACTTCTGCCAATTCTGGGCATGAGGCGGGTTTTATATTACTTTGCCGAACACACATACACAACACTTGATGCGGTTCACATGAAGAGAGAGCTGGTGTATGCTGATGTGATTCCTTCAAATCTAAGACACTAAAGTATGGGCACGCCCTAAACCAACACAAAGAGACCTTCTTAGCAAATAATATAATATGTGTATTAGGGAGGGTGAGATATAAGCAGCCGCGGGCCGTGGAGGGAGTTACGGTGAGGCAGGGAGGCGGGGAGGGGGAGAAGCAGGGTGGAGCCCTCTCCACCCTGCCCCTCCCCCTCCCCGGCCTCCCTGCCCCACCGTAACTCCCTCCACGGCCCGCGGCTGCTTATAAGTGTTGCTAACTCTTATTCATTTACAGCATGTTAACATACTATCACCATTCGCTTTTTATGTACTAGTAACTATGCTGGTAATTTTGCTACTGATAATATGTGTACTTGTATTCTCCACCCTGCTTCTCCCCCTCCCCGCCTCCCTGCCTCACCGTAACTCCCTCCACGGCCCGCGGCTGCTTATAAGTGTTGCTAACTCCTATTCATTTACAGCATGTTAACATACTATCACCATTCGCTTTTTATGTACTAGAAACTATGCTGGTAATTTTGCTACTGATAATATGTGTACTTGTATTATCTAAGATACTACGCCTGAGAAGACGGCATTAGTAAATAAACATTTCAAATACACATGTGTTCTTCTTAACTCCATGTTCTGGTTTCTAAGAAATATATAACGACCGACTGTTCATGAGTTCCACGTATCCTGAGGTACTATAAGTTCATATTCTGGATTGTCTAAACATTGAGAGTTTGTTATATCCAATGTGACACTGTACCTAGCTTGCTAAGGGGTTTTTGATTACTAACGTGAGTTTTGGGACACCCTAATTCGCCGAGGTTCCAATCCTCTGTCCACAGTTCTGTGTGAGAACAGAAACCCTGCGACAGGGGCACCCCCGACCCTTGCTGGAGCTTCATCACACTTGCGATACAACTCCAGCAATGCGCCACCTTTACGGCACAGATACATCACGCATCTGTGCTGTTTTTGCCCCATGATGCGCCGCATTGTAAATGCAGCACACCATAGGTGACGGAACAGCGGCACAGAATGACTAACACATCCCTGGTGATGCGCCAGTCATCATAAATCTATCCCTATGCTTCTTATCTTGTTAGAGATGAACCGCCATATGTATCATCAAAGTTTTTTGCATTTCCTAAATAGCGAACTTTAAGGAATAAATAGCGATTCTTTACCATTCCTAGTTTGCGATTAGCTATTTGCTAATTACAAATTACCCATTCATTTCCTTCATTTCCATAGGGCGGTTGGACTCACTTTTAGCTCGAACGGCTGAATGGATTTCCATGAAACTTGGCAAAATTGTAGGGACTGGTAGCCCGATGTGCCTTTGCTATGTCTCAAGATATATGCTCCAGTGGTTTTTACGAAAATTAACTTTGAAAAATATATATTGGGCTACATTGGCCTATATATATGTTGGAGCCCAAATGTAGCCCAATGTAGCCCAATGAAGCCCAATGTAGCCCAATGTAGCCCAAAGATGGCCGCCAGAGACAAAAAAAACAAATGTAGCCCAAATATCAGCCAGATGTAGCCCAACTATAGCCCAATGACAGAATGTCCCAGAGTGTTCTAAAGAACAACTAGAACGCTAACAGTCTTACTTATGACAAAAGTATGGCACACCTGAAGTCATCTTGATTAGAATAAAGTGGTAACACTTAATACATTTAATTTGAAAAGGAACAAAGTGAGGGGTTTCATTTTGCCATGGAAATTTTATATATATATATATTCACTGAAAAAACCATAGGTTTCACACCAGTTATAGTTAGGAATTAGCATTTAAAAAAACCTATTAAATTTACTGAAAAAACCATAGGTTTCACACCAGTTATAGTTAGGTGGAAATTTTACTCGCAAAAAATCATTGAAATTCCCACGTTATAGTTAGTTGGACTCACTATAACTTGCGCGTGCAATGCACTGCTGATGACGTCACATATTACATCACTCGTGGCATGGTCAGTGACATCACTCATGACATCACTGATGACATCTCAAATGACATCACTGATGACATCATCCAGTGAATGTGTATCTTTCTGAAAAATAAATATTTTTTATATATGTATATCCAAAGGTTGACGGAAGAATAAATGGGTAAATAAATGTCTAAATGGATGTTTTTTTTGTGCAAAATTGATTGGTTAACTGACTTATTAAATGTATCATAGTGAATACATATATTAGCGAGTAATGTTTAAATATTTAAATATCTGTATCTGTGTCTCACTTTGTGTATAAGTGGCTGCATGGGTTGGTGAGTAGCTACATGAGTGTGTATATGGGTTATTAGTTATTTTTTTGAGTATCAGTATCAGTGTCTGTATGGTTCGGTGGGGGATATTACTTAGAGCACAGATGCATGAATGAGTGACTCACTATTTGTATGTATTTTGAAGACAGCATGTGTGCAAGACTGTATGGGTGGATGATTGTGTGTATGGGTGGGTTAGTGAGTATGTGTTTTTATAATTGATTGTTTAAGAGAGTAAATATGTTTCCGTTTCTGTAGAAGTATGTGTAGTGGTGTGTATATAGCAGTATAATCAAGTAAATGTTTTTTTATAGTTTATTTGCATGTGTGAATTTGTGTGTGAGTAACTATATGGATGAGTATTAGTGTGTAACAGGATGTATAGGTGTATGAGTACATATGATGAGTAAGTACATGCATGAGTGACTATATAGAACTGTTGGTGAATGAGTGGATGTGTATGTAGATGTTGGAATTACCTAATAAGTTGTTGTAATTGGTATTGGTTTCTCCTTTTTTAAGAAAATGTTAGTTTCTATTTTTGAATGTGTGTGTCAAAGGTTATTTTATGCTGATAGGAGGTCTGCCACTTTGTCACAAGGATGTTGTCATCAGTGATGTCATTTGAGATGTCATCAGTGATGTCATGAGTGATGTCACTGACCATGTCATGAGTGATGTATTATGTGACGTCATCAGCAGTGCATTGCACGCGCAAGTTATAGTGAGTCCAACTAACTAGAACGTGGGAATTTCAATGGTTTTATGCGAGTACAATTTCCACCTAACTATAACTGGTGTGAAACCTATTGTTTTTTCAGTGAATATATATATATATATATATATATATATATATATATATATATATATATATATATATATATATATCCTTTATTCGTATCGCTGTTGGTCCACATAGCATCTCATTGAGGCCTCAAAGTGATTATGAAGTGCCAAAATCAACTAAAAGAAGTGCCAAAATCAACTAAAAGATCAGTGTAAAAAAACGTACAAATCCGTATTTCCACTGTTTCATTACACATATATTTGCTGCGTAGCCTGTTAGCTGCTTAAGTCACGTGATCTTTCAGAGAGTTTTAAAGGGGAAAGTCTTTTTACTTACTTCTGCCTTCAGCCGGGCAGTTGGAAAGTGCTATCTAGTGAATGTGGTCACCAAATGTAGGCAGATAAACCTGGTCTGGATAACCTTCTGGCTGTTTATCAACCTATGTGCTCCTCCTGGTTGGTATGGAATGGCAAGGCAGGAGATGTACTTGGGTGAAAGACCAGCCGCTCTTTCCATATGATGGATAGGCAGTCTGATGTTGAACCACTCCACCCCTCCATCCAGACCCCTAGAAGGTCCAGAGCGGACTCTGTCCTGCTACAGAGGCTCTTTATTGTCGTAATCCCACATGAACAGGTCATTTCAGCCCCCCTTCGTGGGCTTAATCTACTGGTACACCCAACCAGTGTGCAGAGGTGACCATGTATCCTAAGAAACCCCACTACATGCCGAGACCAGTGTTCTTCAACTTCCCACCCTAAATCGCAATTTAACTCAATAGCCCTTCAGAGTGCCTTACGCTCCTGGGCCCATCACAGCGGGGCGGGCATCGTTTGCGTGGTCGAAGGCAACATATTACTCCCTCTTTCTCACTGCAGAAGACTGGCCATCATGACAAAATCTAGAGAGCCTGATTGTCGGCATCGGTGCATTTACACAAATTTGCATGCCTTAGTGAAGTATCAACCATGAGCAACTCTCCTATCCAGGCGCGCAACACCCATTGGGCTCACCGGGCTTCAGCCCCCCCCGTCGTCTTCTTCAGCCCGGGCTAATTGACACGCACTGAGATGACTGCGCATCGGAGCTGAGAATGTCATTGTTATTGATGCATTCTGAGAGGCCCGGCAGCCCGAGCCAGCCAGCCTCTGAACAGTATCAAGTAAACCCCCAGCCCCCCCCTCTTGTTTTCCTTTACTAGCGCCGAGGTGATATCCTTGCCTGAAGGCAGGGATTTCACCTAAGCACTTGATGTGTTCAGCATGGGGTGGGAGTGGGAAGATGCACACAGCAGGGGGAAAGGGCTGGCCAGTGCAGGTGACGCTTTTCCTTTGTAAAGGAATTTCTGCTGGTGTCATATCCCAGGGTTTGCTGTCTGTGCACTTGTATGGATGTGTATTCCATACAAGTGCACAGACCGCAAACCCTGGGCTATGACGCCAGAAGGAATTAATTTACAAATGAAAAGCTTCACTTGCACTGGACATCCCATTCCCCCTGCTGTCCATGCACTTGTAGGGAATTCACATCCACAGCGCACCTCACCAGATAAATGGTGAACAGGGCCATGTATCTTTCTCTAAAGAGGAGAGTCCCCTCCGAATATGAATATGTAGTGTAAGTTTGTAGTGTTCATTTTTTGGGGTGCTAGTGGGTAATTTTAGGGTTCAGGGTGGGTTACGAATTGGGGTGCCAGGGGGTAATTGTAGGATTCTGAGTGGGTATGGGTTTTAGGGTGCCAGGGATAATTTTAGGGTAGTAATGGGTTTTGGTGTGCCAGGGGGCAATTTTAGGGTTCAGGACTGGTATGGGGGCCAGGGGGTAATTTAGGCGTTCAGGGTGGATGTGGGTTTTGGGGTGCCAGGGGTAATTTTAGGCTTCAGGGTGGGTATGGGTTTTGGGGAACCAGGGGTAATATTAGGGTGCAGCGTGGGTATGGGTTTTGGGGTGCCAGGGGTAATTTTAGGGTTCAGGGTGGGTATGGATTTTGTTGGGCAAGGGTGTAATTTTAGGGTTCCAGGGGTAATTTTGGGGGTCAGAGTGGTAATGGGTTTTGGGGTGCCAGGTGTAATTTTAGTGTTCAGGGAGGGCATGGGTTTTGGGGTTCCTGGGGTAATTTTAGGGTTCAGGGTGGGTATGGGAATTGGGGTGCCAGGGGGTAATTTTATGGTTTAGGGTGGTAATGGGTTTTAGGGGGCCATGGGGTTGTTAGGGTTCAGGGCAGGTATGAGTTTTAGGGTATGAGGGGGTGGACATTTTAGAGTTTAGGGTGGGTGTGGTTTTCGGGTGTCAGGGGGCAATTTTAGGGTTCACGGTGGGTATGGGTTTTGGGGTGCCAGGGTGTAATTTTAAGGTTTAGGGTGGTTAAGGGTTTTGGGGTGCTATGGAGTTAATTTTAGGGTTCAGGGTGGGTATGGGTTTTCGGGTGTCAGGGGGGCAATTTTAGGATTCAGGGTGGGTATGGGTTTTGGGGTGCCATGGGGTTCATTTTAGGGTTCAGTGCGGGTATGGGTTTTGGGTTTGTGAGGGGGGGACATTTTAGGTTTCAGGGTGGGTGTGGGTTTTCGAGTGTCAGGGGAGCAGGGGGGCAGTTTTAGGGTTCAGGGTGGGTATGGGTTTTGGCAGTGGCGTCACTAGGTGGGTGCGGGGGGTGCGGACCGCACCGGGTGACACCAACACATGGGCTGACACCAATCTGCACTGCAGCCTCACATCTGCTCTCACCTTTACTGTCGCTCCCTGTGCAAGCTTGTTCCTCATGCTGTTCACACTCGCTAGAGGGAGTAATACAGAGAGAGAGGGAGCTAGAGGGAGCTAGACAGAGAGAGGGAGCTAGAGGGAGTAAGACAGAGAGAGAGGGAGCTAGAGGGAGCTAGACAGAGAGAGGGAGCTAGAGGGAGTAAGACAGTGAGAGAGGGAGACAGAGGGAGCTAGAAGGAGTAAGACAGAGAGAGAGAGGGAGCTAGACAGAGAGAGAGGGAGCTAGAGGGAGTAAGACAGAGAGAGAGGGAGTAAGACAGAGAGAGAGGGAGCTAGAGGGAGCTAGACAGAGAGAGGGAACTAGAGGGAGTAAGACAGAGAGAGAGAGGGAGCTAGAGGGAGTAAGACACAGAGAGAGAGAGAGAGCTAGAGGGAGCTAGACAGAGAGAGGGAGCTAGAGGGAGTAAGACAGAGAGAGAGGAAGCTAGGGAGAGCAAGGGAGAGGGAGACAGAGGGAGACAGAGGGAGCTAGAGGGAGTAAGACAGAGAGAGATGGAGCTAGACAGAGAGAGGGAGCTAGAGGGAGTAAGAGAGAGAGAGGGAGCTAGAGGGAGCAAGACAGAGAGAGAGAGAGATCTAGAGGGAGTAAGACAGAGTGAGAGAGAGATCTAGAGGGAGTAAGACAGAGTGAGAGAGAACTAGAGGGCGCTAGACAGGGAGAGGGAGCTAGAGGGAGTAAGAGAGAGAGAGAGGGAGCTAGAGGGAGTAAGAGAGAGGGGGCTAGAGGGAGTAAGAGAGAGAGAGAGGGAGCTAGAGGGAGTAAGACAGAGAGAGGGAACCAGAGGGAGCTAGAGGGAGTAAGACAGAGAGAGGGAGCTAGACAGAGAGAAGGAGCTAGAGGGAGTAAGACAGTACCTAGCGCCGTACATTTCTGACAGAGGTGGTCCATGCGGTAAGTCGTGAGGGGGTGACACCATGAGTTACCCGCACCGGGTGACACCAACCCCAGTGACGCCACAGGGTTTTGGGGTGCCAGGGGGAGAATTTAATGTTCAGCATGGGTATGGGTTTTAGGGTGCCAGGGGTAATTTTAAGGTTCAATGTGGGTATGGGTTTGGGGGGCAAGGGTGTAATTTTAGGGATCAGCGCGGGTATGAGTTTCTGGGCTTCAAGGGGGTGATTTTAGGGTCCAGAGTGGTAATGGGTTTTGGGGTGCCAGGGGGTAATTTTAGGGTTCAGGGTGGGTATGGGTTTTGGGGTGCCTGGGGGTAATTTTGGGGTTCAGGGTGGTAATGGATTTGGGGGGGCAAGGGTGTAATTTTAGGGATCAGTGCGGGTATGGGTTTTGGGGAGCCAGAGGTAATTTTAGGGTTCAGGGTGGGTATGGGTTTTGGGGGGTAAGGGTGTAATTTTAGGGATCGGCGTGGGTTTGGGGTTCTAGGTGGATGATTTCAGGGTTCAGGGTGGTAATGGGTTTTGGGTTGCGAGGGGGTAATTTTAGGGTTGCATGTTTTCTCCACTTGACCTGAGCATTAATCGATCCCGTTTATCTGACATTTTAGCCCCGCCCCATTGATTAACATTAGCCACGCCCCTTCATTTGCCATGTTAGCCCCCCCCGAAATTAAGACCTAGTTGCGCCCCTGCTCCTATCTGAGCTTTGCCTGTGCACTGTGTGTCATCTGTGCAGGCAGTACACCTGCCATCCTCATACTGGTCCCCTTAGGTCTGCATTCAACATCCCGTTCAGGCCCCTCTTCCACACACCAGCGCAGCTGCTCCTCTTTCATGAGCCATCGATCAGTCCGACCTCCGAGCTGATTCCGCAGCATGTTCGCCCACTGATTAAAAAGTCATGCGGCCTCCTATAAAAGAGGCTATTAAAGCAGAGTGCCGGTAATGGCCGCGCGGAATGACACAAAGCACATTTCGTGAGATGTATGGCCCGCGGGCGGGGGCGAGGTCCCTGCCCCCCTCCCCGAGATGATCTCATCTGGCGTCTGCATTTTGGGACATGGGCACATCAGTGCTCACTGCGGTAAAATTACCATTCTGGAAGCTCGGGACTTGTGCTATTGCAGTGCTTTTACGGCTCAGCATATTGCCAGCGCAGCATTTTGGGCAGTGGGCGTTCATGGCCAACGCATCCGCTCACCACGAGGCGGGCTCGACTCGGTGAACGGGCACATTAGGCAGCAGTCGGGTTTAGAGTGAAATGCAAACTATTTGGGGACCAAGAATCGTACTTTATTGCTATAATCAGAGCTGGGGCAATGCAGAGAGAGAGAAGGGTTAACAATGCCGAGGTGTGTATGTGTAATAACACAATTCGATGTTGTGCAACCTGCAAAGAGGTGCGGGGGACAACAATGAAAAAGGTGTGGGACAGCAGTGCAGAGAATCGAGAGACGACAGTGCATAGGTGTGTGGCTAGTAATACAAAGAGAGGTGTGGAGGTAAGGATGCAAAAGGAGTCCGACGGTAAACATTTCAGAAGGTGTGTAGTGGCAGCAATGCTAAGAGGTGTGGGGGCAACACTGCAAAAAGATGTCTGAGAGGGTACAATCCAGTGAGAAGTGAGGGCTAACCATACAGAGACGTGGTTAATAATTCAAAGAGAGGCCTGTGGAGCAACGATGGAAAGGGATGTGTGTAAAAACCAGTGAGCTATTAATGCAAAAGATGTGTGGGGGCAACAACGCAAAGAGGTACGTGTGCATCAGTGCAAAGAGGTGTGTGCAAGATGTAATAGAGTTAGCAGTCTAGTAGTTGGGATGGGCGGAGTTAGGTGGGCAGAGGGGAAGAGGAGGGGACAGGACAGGAAAGGGGCAGTTAGTGTAGGGACAAGGAAGGCATTGGATGTACGGAATAAAGCTCCAGTTGTAACTTCACCAGTGTCTGTATTTACTAGTAGCACGATGCTACAGCTGGCGACGAGGGTGGGATCTGCATAACTGAAGCCTGCAGAACCCCACCGGAGCACCCTGTCCCCTGCAGCGTTGAAAAGAAGAATCCGCTGCTGTGTGAAGCCTTTCGCGCCGAAAGCGCGAGTCCCGCCCGATGCGTGAGGTTTAGCACGCGATCGGCGCTGAAGAGCGGGAACCGAGGAAGTGAGTTGGGAGCCTACCCCAACCTCACCTGACACCTGCTGTGGCCGGAGAGTGGTGAATTCCAGCCTGGATCACCCCCACGAGAGTCTGCCATCAAGCGCTGCTGAGCGCGGTGAGCTGAATGACCGCGGGAGTCCCGACATTGAAAATCTCACGCCGGATGCGTGAGGTTTGGCATGCTGATGCCGAGGACCCTGCAAAATAAGGAGGGAGCCCACCCCAACCTCACCTGCCTGCAGCAGTGACCAGAGGGAGCTGAATCAGGAGGGTGCTGCCCCTGAAAATCATCGCCGGTGAGTCCTGTGTGTAGAAGAGGAGTTGAGTGCAGAGAGAGAAAGTAGTGCCTGCAGACAACCACGGCGGCCATCTTGGAGTCAGGCGACCATTGGGACAGCCTCCCTGTGCAAAGTGGAGGCGGCCATTTTGAAGTCAGGCAGCAAACAAAATATATAGAACAAAGGAAAACAAGCATTGGAAGCAGTGAAAAGAAGAAGAGAGAGAAAACAAGCATTGACAGTCGCAAGGAACAAACAAGCATTGCTAGCTGCAAGTGACAAAACTTGGAAACGCACGTCAGTCGCTGACGCAAGAGGCTGACGCAAGCGTCAAAGCTCAGTGCCACGATGTCTAACCCTCGCGCGCAGAAGGATGTCACGGGAGGCACCCACCTGCGCGCCCCGGAGCCATTGTCAGTCACAACAGGAAGCAGCATGGGACTAAAATGGCAAGAATGGCTCGAGGACTTCGAGGACTACATCGAGGGGTCCAAAATTGAACCAGACAAGGATAAGATCATAGCCCTTCGCAATCTAGGGGGGCGTGAAATAAGCAAGATTGTACGAGAGATTCCAGCCACAGATGGTGACACATATGATAAAGTGAGAACTGTTCTGAACAATCGTTTTCTGCATAAAAGAAACGTCGACTATGAGAGGCATAAATTCCACCAGCAGCGCCAAGGTAAAGAAGAACCACTGAGCTCCTTCATACATCGGCTGCGGAGGCAGTCCCTGCATTGTGATTTTACCAACTTCTCGCCGGATGCAGCCATCAAATCTCAGATAATCACGGGGTGCCACTCAGAGTCCCTGAGACGGCGACTGCTGAGAAAGCCTCAAGAACTTGCAGAAATCGAAGAAAACTCCCGACTGTACGACCAGGCCGAAGAGAATGCGGCGGAAATTGAAACAGGGCCGAGTACCAGCCGTGAGCACGCCAACCGCATCACTGAGAGACGCCAGGGACGTCAGGATCGACGCGACGGCGGACGGCGTCACCCGCGAGACAGATCGAGGCGCTCCAAGTACTCACCCAGGCGACGCCCGGACTACAGAAGAAAGGAATCTGACAGGAGAGATCGCCGACCTGAACGCACGAGGCGATGTTTCAGGTGCGGGTACGATTATCCTCACATTGACTCCTGCCCTGCCATGGGCCAGCGGTGCCGGAAATGTGGACGGTCCAACCACTTTGAGGCCATGTGTGGGGACTACCACAAAGAAAAACACAATGATGGCGGCAGACGGGAAGGATCGCAGCGGCCCTCACGCTCGGAGGCCAAACGTCATCACATCAGAGCAGTTCAGGAGGAACCTCCTGGATCTCCCACGTCCTCACATTCGAGTCATGACTCTCGGCGCTCCCGATGGGACCGTCGTTCCCCCTCAAGAGACTCAAGATCGTCCTCCTCCAGGCACTCATCCTACACCACCGAGTATGTCAACTTTGCTGACCACGATCAGTTCAAACGTTATCCACGCCTTAACATCAAAGTGGGAAATCATGCAGCTAAGTTCATGATGGACAGCGGGGCATCACTTAACTACATATCTGTTGCTGAACATGACCGCATGGACCCCAAACCACGTTTGCACTTCGCGCCTGTCCGCGTTTACACCTGGATGGCAAAGAAACCTCTCCAATGTTTGGGCAAATTTGACACCACCCTAACATATGGCGACCTCTCCATCCCAGCAGTTATCCACGTGATCAAGGGTCCTGAAGCTGACTGTCTGCTGAGCCTCCCCACGGCGGAACGTCTTCAGCTGGTGCACATCCTTTTCAACGTCCATGACATCTCGGACTGCGCCGGAAAGTTCCCTTCCCTCTTCCGAGACCTGGGGAAGCTGAAGGGCCGTCAGATCCACCTGCATATCAACGAGAAGATCACACCAGTGGCCCAACACCCGAGAAGAGTGCCGTTCCACTTGCAATCCGCTGTCGAGCGTGAACTGCAGGAGCTCTTAGACGCAGATATCATTGAGCGCACGGCGGGCCCCACCCCATGGGTGTCCCCGGTGGTGATTGTCCCCAAGAAAGGCTCACAGAACAATGTCCGTCTCTGCGTGGACATGCGCCTGCCAAACCAAGCAATTGAGCGGGAGCGGCACCCAGGCCCGCTCCTGAGTGACATGATCGCAGCCCTTAACGGGGCAACCGTGTTCTCGAAACTGGACCTGAACAAGGGCTACCATCAGCTCGAGCTTGACGACAGGTCCCGCCCCATCACGACCTTTGCCACTCACCTTGGTCTCTTCCGCTACAAACGCCTCAGCTTTGGCGTCTCCTCGGCCGCCGAGATCTTCCAGGAGGCCATACGTCTTGTCATCCACCACATCCCCAACGCGCTTAACTACAGCGACGACATCCTGGTCTACGGCTCTAACACGCAGGAACATGACACCGCCCTCGATCGTGTCTGCCTCGCTCTGATGGAGGCTGGGTTGACTCTCAACAAAGAGAAGTGTGAGTTTCATCAGTCAACCCTGAAGTTTTTCGGACACATCTTCTCTGCGAGTGGCATGAAACCGGACCCAGACAAAATCGCCACGCTCAACAACACCAAGAGTCCGGCAGATGTCAACGACTTGCGTTCATTTCTTGGGATGGCCAGCTACTGTGCCCGCTACATTCGTGACTACGCCACGGTGAGTCACCCTCTGAGGCTTCTCACGAAAGCTGGTGCACAATTTGTGTGGACTCCGGAGTGCGAGCGTGCCTTCAAGGACATCAAACACGCTGTGGAATCAGCCAAGTGCCTCTCCTACTTCAATCCGGGGAGAAAGACAGAGATCACTGTGGACGCAAGCCCGGTGGGTTTAGGGGCCATCCTGGCACAGTACGACCATGAGTCGGATCAGAGACGAATCATTGCCTATGCCAGCAGGAGCTTAACAGACCCCGAGAAACGGTACTCCCAACCGGAAAAGGAGAGCCTGGCCGTTGTGTGGGCGTGCGAACATTTTCACATTTTCATTTATGGGAAACATTTCACGCTCATAACTGACCATCAAGCCCTCGTCACGATTTATGGCAATCCCAAGTGCAAAATGCCTCCTAGGATTGAGAGATGGGGCTTGCGGCTGCAAGAGTACACATTCTCAATCATTCACAAACCGGGGAAGGATGAGAATCCGGCCGATTATATGTCTCGCCACCCCCGAGACTCATCAGAGACTGTGCCTTCCATTGCGGAGGAATACATTCACTTTGTGACCAACCATGCTCGTCCACCAGCCATCCCCATGCACGCCATTCGGGAAGCGACCAGCCACGACAGCACCTTACAAACAGTGATTGAGCGCACCCGAACCAATAGGTGGAGATATCACCCGCAGGAAGAAGAAGAAAGTCCTGCTGTCAGGAAAGAACTACAAGCCTTCCGGCATGTCTCCGACGAGCTATCTGTAACCAGTGACGACCTCCTCCTCAGGGATCACAGACTAGTCATACCAACGACCCTGAGACAAGGAGTAATCGATTTGGCCCACGAAGGCCATCGAGGAGTCGTCTCCACCAAAAGAGCACTGAGAGAACGTGTCTGGTTCCCAGCTCTCGACCAGATGGTCGAGGACACCTTGAAAGACTGCCACCCATGTCAATTGACCAGCCACAGCAATCCACCTGCTCCTCTACAGATGACCCCGTTGCCTGATGGGGTATGGCAAGAAGTTGCCATGGACTTTTATGGCCCCCTGCAATCTGGGAAGTATGTCGTTGTCATCCTGGATGAATACTCCAGATTCCCAGTGGCCCAGTTCATATCATCAACCAATGCCACATGCACCCTTAAGGTACTTGAAGAGGTCTTCGCGACTTGGGGTGTCCCCAGGATCATCAAGACGGACAATGGGCCCCCATTCAACGGTCATGAGTTCAGCGACTTTGCGAAACACATGGACTTTCAACATCGCAAAGTCACGCCACTCTGGCCTCAGGCCAACGGCACTGTGGAAAGATTCATGTCCACCATCAAGAGGACATTCCAACAAGCCACCGCTGAAAGGAAAGATCTTCAGTCAGCCTTGAACGAGGTCCTTAGTGCCTATCGGACCACCCCCCACTCTACAACGGGCCAATGCCCTGCGACTCTCATGCTTGGGAGGACAATGAGAAATCGGATCCCCACATGGGACGGAGCCTTGAGAAAACCCCTGTCAGATCAACAACGCCGAGACATGGCCATAACGGATCGACACCGCAAGGACAAGATGAAGGAGTATGCGGACCGCAAGCGAAGGGCCCGGTCCCCCTCCCTGAATGAAGGTGACAGAGTTGTTGTCAAGCAGGAGCAACGTCAAAAGACTGATTGTCGCTTCAAAGATGAGCCACTAACGATTACCCAACAAAAGGGCACCATGGTGACGGCCGAATCCGAAACACGAAGAGTCACCCGCAACGCTTCTCATTTCAAGAAGTGTTCTCCTGAAACCCATGGAAATATACCTGTGGTCCCCACACTTGAAAACAGAAACAATCCTGAGACTGTCGCACCCGACACCGGACCCTCATCTGCCGAAGAGTCCCCACCTGAAGCTGGCGTGTCCACACCAACGAGACCCCGCCGTCACGTGCGGCCCCCCAAGAGACTGATTGCAGAGATGGACTAATCTCTAGTTTTTTCACTTGTTGCTTTATTAAGAAAGGGGGAGATGTAATAGAGTTAGCAGTCTAGTAGTTGGGATGGGCGGAGTTAGGTGGGCAGAGGGGAAGAGGAGGGGACAGGACAGGAAAGGGGCAGTTAGTGTAGGGACAAGGAAGGCACTGGATGTACGGAATAAAGCTCCAGTTGTAACTTCACCAGTGTCTGTATTTACTAGTAGCACGATGCTACACAAATGAGGGCTAACAGTGCACAGCTGTGAGTGTCCGACAGTGTAACAAACATCTGTATGTGGCAACAATGCAAGTGTATGTCTAGAGAGGTAACAATGAAGATAGGTGTGTGGGGTCTGCAAAGAAAGACTTGGGGCAACAATGCAAAGAGCAGTGACATCCGTGTAAGGAGAGGTGTGTGCAACAATGCACAGAGGAGTGGAGCAACAACGAAGGGAGAGATAAGGGCTAACAATACAGATATGTGTGAGTAATAGTGGAAAGAAAAGTGTCAGAAAATCAATAGGAGGAAAACAGAGGCAGCAAAGAGAGGAGTGCGAGCAACAATGCAGAGAAAGGCACGGGCATCACAATGAAAAGAGAACTGTGAGGGCTAACATCTCAAAAAGAAAAGTTGTGGTAAAACTGCAGAGTGGCGTGGGGGCAAAAATGCAAACCGAGGTGTGAAAGCCAATAATTCAAAGGGTGATGGGGCAACAAGGCAGGGAGAGAATAGGTTGCTCTTAAGTCTAGTGGTGGGCGATAGGGGCGGGGCACCGGCATTGGCAAGAGAACACCATTTCCCCCAGGGTAATTATGGTAGCTAATACAGTACATGAATACTGTGATTTTAACGTAGTCACAATTTGTAGAGTTTTTATCACGTGCTGGCACAGCCAGTGCTTGTATCTCTGGATATGTGTGTTCTGGATTTTTGTCTGTCCTCTGGATTTTTGTCTGTCCTCGGCAGAGAGTAACAAGTTGGTTTGGGGGTTGCTTAAAATGCAGGTCATTGTGTCTCAGCAAATTACCACTTCAGAGCACAGGTGTTTTTACCTTTACCTTCCCACTGTGTCCTATTAATTTTTTTTGTTATATTAATTCATTGTAAAGGCATGTGTCGTCTTAACAATTCTCTCTAACGCATTGACATCTGTTTTGGGTAGAGTCATGATACAAAACAATACAGCGTAACTACAGTAAAACAAGAAAAATCGAAATTCATATACAGCCCACATGCATGCATGCATTCATAGAAACATATACACATGTGCATACTACAATCATGCGTATGGCTTCAGAGGGAGACTAGCAAATACATTGAAACACCTGTACACATAAAAAAATGAAGAACAAATAATAACATGAATGTGCATGTATAAACACATGCATACACGGGGCGATACATACAACAGACCTGCACACACATAGGCATACATAGTTGGATGACACAGACTTCGAAACTGTTTGTGAGAGGTGGACATCGCCTTGAACCTTCTTTATGTGGGCAGTACTGGCCAATCTGTGGCTCCAGTATTTTCTCACTTGGCTACTGGCTAGTGGTAGCTTTTAGAGCAGGATGGGAGGTCATAACCCGCTAAGACCCCTCATTGCTTCTCAGGGAAATGAGGCGGTCCACTGACAACCCTTTTCAAACTCCCCACATCTCCCATCTCCTCTTTGCCGTTCATCTTACTCTCAGGACACAAAACACAATTTCGATGATGGACAAGTTTAACTTTGCTACAATATGAGAGTGCGCGCCACCTCTGCTCTGTTGATTGGAGGTGCCACATGCATGCAGTGGTGCTGAAACAATTTTCATAATGGTGGTGCTGCCTTCAATATTATGTCCGTGAAGACATAAGGCGTGTCAAAAATAATACAGCAAATGAGCCTCACTTATTGGACTGAAGGGAGAACAGTGTGTAAATAGTAGGTGTCCAGTGGGGCATTTCGGAACACATTGCCCTAAATAAAGGAATAAAGCAAGGGTCTGCTTGGGTACTTCCTTTTCTGTAAACCACAGTTTCCATTGACATGCCCTCTAAATTTGCTTCAGTCTTGCAGCTTTACTGCTAAAACTATACCGCTTACAAACATTAGCATGCTTGAATGGGATTTCTGCGTAGATTTATCACTTTTGCATTACATACGTAAAGTGTCTTGGTTTGCTTTAATCTTATTAAAATCTTTGTTTCCATCACACTTCAGAATTACTACGTGCCTCCTTGAAGGTTTCTTGCTGTTGATATATATTGAAATATGGATGCAGTCCATTTACAAGTATTTAAATGTTGATGTATAGCAGAAATCATTTGACATTTTATGGTCTTTCTTTTCATTCTTCCTGTACCCCTGGAAGACTATAACTTGGCCCATAATCTAAAATGTCCTCACTTTGCAGTCAAGGAAAGGAAAAGTAAGCAGCAATCTCCATGTTAAATTTGCAACCCTTTGTCAGAAGACATTGCATGACACTTGACCTCTGACTTTGAACTCACAGCAAATGCAACAAGGTAAAACTCTCTATTGCTCTTTCCCCATCTGAACTTCTGCTGGGTTCTTTGGGGGTGCTGTAACACCTCCCACACGCCTTCTTACAGCACCCTTGCCAGTGGAAGGAAAAACAAGCATTTACAATGCAATGGTTTCGCTTTTGGAAAAGTTAGAGCTATTGGCATTGTAAATGACAAAATTTGTATTTATGTGTTGGTTTTGAAAACAGATAAATAAATGGCATTGTCATTTACATTGCCATTAGCTTAAAGAAATGAAAAGAAATTGGCAACAAGAAAAAAACATGGCAGTAGGTCTGTCCTGCTTAATTTGTTACACAGCTTGCATTTTAAAATATCTTATGGTGTTCAGGCACCTGCTGCAGAGATCTTTGTGTGCCTAGTAAATCTCACAGACTAATAATAATGATAAAATAAATCTGGAGGTTATCGCTTTTTGTCTAGTCCTAGATTTGAATCAAAGGAGTATAGAAGGTTAATCTGTCCCCTGCAAAACACATCATGTAACATGCAGATGACATGTTTTTATGTTATGTATATAGGTAAGTGGGTTAATGCTTCTAACACAGAGTTCCTTATATTACTTGCAGTTCATAAGTTTTAATCGGTCTACTATAGCACGGTGGGCTATGAAGGACATGTGAATCCTACACCTTGTAACCATCACAGTCTTATGCAACACATCTTGTATACTGATTTACACATGTACATGATTTATTGACAATGCATCCTATATGTTATGAAAAGCTCTCTGGCACCCTGCACTAAGATGGGTAGCACTATAAAAGAAATAAAATAGTGGTATTTAAAATATTTATGTAAATATTGGGGCAGACCAACACATCTGACATTCTTACAGTGCATGGACATCTCCTATATACAGGAAATGAACAAAGCCAAAAGCATGTCACTCTTAAGTACAAGCTGTGTGCCTTTTGCATTTGTATCTAAGTGTGAGGGCCCAGACCAGGCTCAGCCAGGATCATATTGGAACAGAAGGAGACCTGATTGCCCCTTATCTTCTGACTTTATCTTTGGAACATATGGAGGTGAAAATAAAAAATACACCCTCCCTGCATGTTGCTGCTAGGAATTAAAAGCAGACAATGTGCAGGCGGTGCTAAACTTTGCCCGGAGAGTGAAAATTACACCTGGGCAAGTACAGCATATTTCAGTGGGGCTCAACTTCTTGGTAGGGTGAACAGCATCTACCATAGAAGTCGACTGACCAAAATGCCTGGGGCAGCAAAAGTGACATCACACACCCTTAGACCTTGATGACATCACAGGAAGTGGCATCACATGATCTTTGAATGTAAATGTCCCCAGAAAGTGGTGTCACATCAACGTAACTGTAAAGCTATCTGAATACCTGACCACTTAAGTTCTGTAATAACTTCCTGATGAGTGTAACACAACACAGACACATTTTTAGAAAACCATTTTAGAAACCACCTTCTTAAGGTGCTTACATGATCTGTGAAAGTGGTAGAATGTAATACTTACCCTGAATTGTAGTTTAGTTTTTAAATGGGATAAAATAGTGTATTAAAAAGCACAATTTTCACATGAATTTGCTAAAAAGCCACAGGCATTCAAAGGTGTCCCTAGCTAATGAAACCTAATGCTCTAGGGGAGCTCACTCCATTGTTTTCAATGTGTTATGGATGCCCCCTTACGTCAAAAATCACCTCCTTTGTGCATGGTAAGGATTTTGTCACTGGTGTCCCTCACATGCCATGGGTGACCCCATATGCCACAAATTACTTACAATATGCCAGTGTCACAATTTTGTAATTAACGTTATCATATACATTGGGTTACACTTATCTCAAATTACCTCTACTACATCAGGGCCATTATTTTGCTATGGTTACCTCCCCCCGACCCCCATTATGTCATGGCTTTCCTCCCTTATACGGAGAAGTATCTCCAATTAGCTGGTGAAAGCATTTTGCCATGGACAACCCCTATGTAGGGTGACCAGAAGTCCTGGCTTTCCCTGGACAGTCTTGGTTGTCTGAGGGCTGTCCCAGCGTCCCAACACTTTTCTTAATTTTCAATACATGTCCTGGCCCCGTTTGAGTCTGAAATAATGTATCTGTTTCTTTTGTGCAGTGCAGGTCAGCTGCATGAGTCCAGCAGAGAGGAGACTGATTGGGGAGGTGGGCCGGGGGGCTCAGAGTGGTAGCATTGTAAATGTGTGTGTGTATGTAAATATATACACACACACATATCTTTATACATATATGTATGTACATATGTATGTATGTAGGCACACATTTACAGGGCTACGCATAAATCAGGACAGGCCTTTGGTAAGACTAAAGGCTTTAGTCCTAGTTTTATTTCCAGCCTGTCCTGGTTTTTGCTTTTCAAAATCTGGGTACCCTACCCCTATGCCAACAATTTTCCTAAGTCTGCCAGCATTTTTCCATGCGTGACCGCCATGCCAAGAATTACCTACGGCATGTAATTAGCAGTATTCTCACAGGTGCCGGTCAGTCTAAAAAAAAAATCCAGTATACCGGCAGCAGTATTTTACCATTGATGCCTCTATAAAGCCAATAATATACCTTCAATATGCCAGGGCCAATGGCGGACTAGCAAGCATAACACTACATACTCACTCACACTCATTCTCTATCCTTCATTCATAAACACTCATATTCACTCTCTCACACTCATGCTTTTTGACTCACTGGCACTCACTCTTTTTGCCACTCATTCAAACCAACTGACACTCAATCTTAACTTATTCTCACTCACTACCTATGACTGACTCTTACTCACTACGTGCCTCTGACTCACTCATTAACACAATATGCTCACACACATACTCACAAACACCCAACACATTTTAAAACTCTTTTTACTTACATCTGCCACTGGATGTCTTGTTTTTAGCTCCTGGTGCTCCGTTCCGTTTTTGTATCACACCAATAGTGAACATTAAACTTTGATTCACTATTAGTGTAATAAACAAATGGGCAAAAATCAAGGTAAAGGACTGTGCTCAAAAAGGTAATCCACCTCTATCTACTTGCCACTGATTTTGCAGTGTCAGTGGTGACAGCTGCGACCCGTAAATGACTTGTTCCACGGCTTCTACCCTGTGAAAACAGTGGGTGGACACGTCTACCCGCGTACACCGCTGACTTATGGCAGCAGCAGAATGCGAAGGCGGGGAGGCAGTCACAGAATAGAAGGGAACCAAAAGGGTGCGAATCATACCGGCGGCACATGAACGGAATATCCAATGTACTCTAAATGCTAAACGTGCAACACATCCTGCAGAGAGCTACCGCTTTAAATGCTGCAAACAACTCGGTCGTCATCCAATCAGGAGCCGCTCCGTCTGTGTAGTCTTCCCTCACACCCCTATAGTTCCTTTCTCCCAATCACAGGGTTGCTGCACCAGTTTGGAGTGGGCAAGGAGCAGACCTGTGGCAGCACGGCTCAACGTTAGTAACTGATTCACCTTAGATAGTCTAACATCCCAATTCAGTTTGCTCCAAACTTCGGCATGGACAGTGTTTGTATTTTGCAATCGCAGGTGCGAGTTCCACGGCCAACGAGTCCCTTAGAATTCTCTGCAGAAACTAGGATTGGTCAGTAGGCCGCCAGTGCTCCAATCACAGAAAACCTTGCATCTTTTGAGCCCCTCCTACTGCCAGATTACGTCCTGCCATACAATTGGATGTTTTGCGAGCCGGAAATAACAAGTTTACCGAGCGACATTTTTTTTCGCTCCGGAGTCCCTGCTATGAATCTTGTTTCAGCCATGTGTTGTCGCAGCGAATGAAAATTTACCCCTAAGGCAATTTTGTATCTTTAGCAGCACTTTATAGTATGTTCCTAAGTATGCCTAGCCATACCCGCTTTCACTGATACTCGTACATTGAGGGGTCAGCAGGAGTGGCCTTACTGTTGAGCACCTACGGGCACACGGGGAGGGGGGGGGGTGGGTACGGACAGCTGGCGGGAACGGACAGCCACAGAAGAGCAGCGAGGGCGGAGCACTCCACTTCGGCCAAAGGCTTTTCCAAAATGAGGAAAACATGACGGGACAAAGAAAAAAAAAGTACACGCCCACAGCCACATGACGTCAGAAGTGGGTGGAGAGGGAAAAAAATGCAGGAACGCCCACGAATCTGGTCCGTCCATGACGGACAGATCTCTGTTCCAATGGCTAGCCTCCATTTATGGAGCTAGCCAATGGAACAGAGGGCGGAGAGGGCGGATTCAAGTGTCCCTTATACTGAAGACTACAGATTTCTCTGGAGGCGGAGCTAAAAGCTCCGTGCTCCAGCGAAACCTAAAAATAATATATTGATATTGATATATATATATATATATATATATATATATATATACAGCATACAAATTGTCCTGTCGCAGCGGGAGCCCTAGTCAGTCGGTGCCAGCGATGGGACCATGGCAGTGTCCCAATTCATGAAATACCAGGAAATCGCTGCACACACCTTGATATTTGTTGCAGTTTCTTTATTTTTCAAAACGTGACAAACACCCTACGCGTTTCGAACCGTAGTTCCTGATCACGGTAGCTTGCATGTGTGGTGCCTTCATTATTTCTATACATTTCAGCCTCTGAGCACGCCCATGATTAATTAAGGCATGCTGGGACATGTAGCTTTACTTAATGTTTATGCCATTGTGTTTGTGTTGATGTCGTGGGTTTTTACAGCAATGAGGCGATATTTGGCGTTACTGCATGAAAAGCGTGTCCCCAGTTTACTAGGACAATACGCTTTGTGACGCTCGTGATTCCACGTGCGTGTGTAATCAACTCTCTGTTTACCTGAGGGTTGATTGCAATGCGTAACTTTATGGACAAACGTCCGCTGGACAATAAAGGGCTGAGTGCCCTGCGTCCCCATTGCTTGCAGCTGCTCACGACATCTGCTTTTTAACATAAGTTATTGGCAAAACTTAATTAGCACAAAGTAATTTGTAACTCAGTTGTCGTGACTGTGGTAAACAGCAAAAAACTTCAGAAATAATGGTTTATAAATGGTGATAGGTAATGTTCATGAGAATGCGTCATGGTCAAATATTATCAAAATATTATATGATGCTTAGTGCAGTTTAGTCTGTAACACGGTTCTCATAGGTGAACATAAAGTTCTTCATCGCCGTTGAGGCCAGCAGGCTGTTTCGTTCTGAACCTCATAATTAATTTGGACTCTAGTCGTCTCAATTTTTGAATGCGATTGCCTCCTCTTTCATGCTGTGGTATACTTGCGAGTCCGAAGTATCTAACATCCAGCCACGTTTTGTTTTCATGATTTGCCAGATGTTTCGCAATGGCATAGGAGTAATCATTGTTCTGGATGGCACGAATGTGTTGAAGTATGCGTGTTTTGATGGAACAAGTTGTACTTCCAATGTAGGATTTGCCACAAAAACATTGGATCATATAAACAACAAACGACGAGTCACAGTTAATGTTACTTCTGATTGTAAAGTTCTTGCCAGCCGCATCTTTTAGATTTTTAATGTTACGTCCTATCTTGCACGCTTTGCAGATTGTGCATTTATTAAATCCTTGTTTCCTGATGTCAAGCCAAGATTCTGGTTTTTTCATTTCAAAATGACTTTGAGTTAGCTGATCCGCAAGATTGGGTGCCCTTCTGTAGGAGACTAGGGGATGGTCTCCTATTGTTGTTCCAATGTCTGGGTCTTTGCGTAGTACATGCCACTACTTCATCATAGCTTTTTGTATCCTGTAGTTTTCTTTACTGAAAGTCATTATCATCCTGGGTTGATCCGATGTTTTGTTAGCTTCAACTTCTTGTGTGGCAACAATGCTTTGTTTGTTAATGAGAGTATCTTCTCTTGATTTGCATCTTGCTTTAGTTTCACATGCATTAAGATCTGTTATTTTATAGCCTCTCTGTTTGAAGCGTTCTTTTGTTTCCTTAAACTTCAATTCCATTTCTTTTTCCTCAGAGCAATTCCTTTTCATCCGCAGGAGCTCACCATACGGAATGCTCTTTTTCAGTTTCTGTGGGTGAAAGCTTAAGCCGTGAAGAATACTATTGGTTGCTGTTTCTTTTCTATGAACAGTTGTTTGAATCTTTCCATCTGCTATGTACACCTTTGTATCTAGGAATACAATTTCTTTCGCACTGATGGTGTATGTGAACTTTAACCCCACTGAATTCTGATTGAGGATGTTGAAAAATGTGAGGAATTCTGCCTCGGTGCCCTTCCACAGGAGGAACAGATCGTCTATAAAACGTAGCCAAAGGGCTACCTTGGCCATGTGATGGTCGTTTTCCTCTCTCCAAGCCACGCCCTTCTCCCACCACCCCATGGTGAGGTTCGCGTAGCTTGGAGAGAAAGAAACTCCCATAGCTGTGCCACAGCATTGTTTGTAGATGGTTTTGTTGAAGAGAAAAATATTATTGAACAGGCACAGTGTGATCATTTCCATGATCATTTTCGAATGTTCTCTCTGGGTGATTGGTTGTTGGTCCAAAAAGTATTTAATAGCTGTTAGACCAATATCGTGGTTTATAGATGTGTACAATGACACCACATCGATGGTCACTAGCAAGTAATCTGTCCGCCATTCAGTTTCCATTAAGGTACGGAGGAAATCGCCCGTGTCTTTTATGTAGGAGCTTAATGTTGGTACTAATGGAGCTATGAAATAGTCCACATAGCTGGATACGTTTTCATAAAGGCCACCACAACTGGAGATTATGGGCCTACCAGGAGGCTTGTTGAGAGTCTTGTGTACTTTTGGTAAAAAGTAAATGGTCGGGGTAATTGGATTTTCGACCATAAGGAACTTTCTTTCCGTATCGGTAATTAGGCCTTTTGCGTACCAGCCATTCAACTTGGTTTCAAGTTCGTGTTTCATGGTTTCTGTTGGATTTTTGGTAAGTACTGTATAGTTGTTAGTGTTTTTCAGTTGTCGCATAGCTTCCTCTACATATAGTTCTTTTTCCATAATTACAATATTCCCTCCCTTGTCCGCAGGTTTTATTTCTATTTGGACGTTGTTTTTTAGGCTGGATATTGCTTGCCGTTCGCCTTTAGTTAGGTTTTCTTTTTTCCTTTTGGTGTTGTAATTCTTGGGCATTTCTTCGATCTCATTTGTAACCAATTCATAAAAAGTGTCAATTTTATTGCCTGGGTAGAGGATTGGACAAAATTTAGATTTTGGTTTGAAATCAGTTGGTTGTCGTTTATTAGATGTGATGTTCATTTCATCTAATACTTGGGTGTCTGTGATTTCAGTTTGTTCCATTTCATTTGCCAGTTCACAGGCAACTCTTAGCTGTGGAATTTCCGAGGTACGATATCCTGAGTTCATGTTAGTAGGGGCGTTATCTTCTTGCAATTTGGTCTTATTGTTAGGTTTCTTGGCAAAGAATTTTTTTAATTTCAGTTTTCTTGTATATTTATAGAAGTCTATTTTGGTTTCCGTCGTGACACATGCAAGCTACCGTGATCAGGAACTACGGTTCGAAACGCGTAGGGTGTTTGTCACGTTTTGAAAAATAAAGAAACTGCAACAAATATCAAGGTGTGTGCAGCGATTTCCTGGTATTTCATATATATATATATCATTTTTTTGAAAACCTTTTTATTAAACTTTCGCCAGTTACAGTATACAGTATCGCAAATGCATATACATTACTGATACATAGAGAACTGTAGCAGTATGAGCTTGTGAATTACTAATACAACATTTACTCTGAGCATGTCCCAATCTGACCACATTATGGTATATATCGGGCTTATTTCACCTAGTGGTGCCACTGTCGTCCCCCACCCTTCCTCTCCCACTGTTCTTAAATTCCCCTGTATTCCACCAACCTGGACCATGTTTTTCCCCATTTTCGTGGGCAACATCTGCTTTCATATACCACTTTTTGGGATGCACTGCACCAATTTAGATCAATCTTCCATTGGTCCACTCTCGGGGGGAGACTCGCCCCCCCCCAGGCCTTGGCAATATTTCATTTGGCCACCATTGCGGCCATCATTAACCACATTTTCTGGTACTTTTGCCATGCCTTCTCGCCCGTCACACACAAAATAAGCCATCTGGCCTCCAGAGGGAATTTCTGTCCTATCACTGCAGACATGGTTCGAACTACCCCTTCCCAATATTTCTGTATAACCGGACGTCCCCAGATAATATAGAAAAAGGTACCCCTTTCACTGCATCCTCTTACACATACATTGAGGGGCTGCGTCCCAACGTGTGCATCAACATTCCTGTAGCGTAGGACCTATGTAGGATCCTTGACTGGACTAGTCTAAACTGCGCTCTCACCTCTACTTTCCTTGGACTCTTTATTGTTTCATTCCACTCATCGTCTCTCAATAATCCAATATCCACTTCCCATGATTCCCGCAGGGCCCTCAGCGGGTCTGCCGAGTTATTAGTAATTTCTTTATAGATTAGGAAGATGACTTTATCACATATTGGGTCTATTAATAACCAGTCCTCTAGAGGGCTGTAATCTGGTAATTGTTCCTCTTCTCTGATGTGTTTACGAAGTGCATGCCCTAATTGCATATATCTATATTTCTCTGTCTCTGCTAGCTGGTACTTCCTCTCTAGATAGTCAAATGATATTATGGCCTGGCCTCTCCAAATGTCTCCAAGATGTGATATGTCTTACAATTTACATTTACTAAATCCCTGTAGCGTACCCACTTCCTTTAACATATCACTATCCCAAAGTGGGGTTAGCGTTGTCAATCTCTTTGCCCACCCTAGGAATTTGGTGGCCCTTTCCCATATGCTTATCACTGCTTGTGTGTGTGGGGGCAGTTGTTGTCCACTAGTCTTCTGCTACAGCGTACCTAGGTAGCCCCTCTGCCCCATCGCTAGAAGATGGTCTACCCTATATGCCGGCTCTTCTCTGTCCACAAAGAGCCAGTCATTGATTGCCACCATCTGCGATGCCCAGTAATATTTTTTGATGTCTGGAATTGCCAGACCTCCTTCATAAACCCCTCTTTGAAGTTTAGTCAGCGATATCCTCGAGCCACCCCCATCCCACAGGAGCTTCCTTAATTTACTGTAGATTTCTTCAAAGAACCTATCTGAAATCTTGTAGGGGGCATTTTGCAGGATGTATAACAAGCGCCACAATGTCATCATTTTGAAGAGCACCGCTCCCCCCTCAAGGAAATCGGAAGGTCCTCCATTGCGCAACGTCTCTCTTCAGATGTTCGGATTGGGGCAACAAATTAGTTTCCATAAATTCCGATTCTGTCTTCGTAATTATAATGCCTAAGTATTTAAATGCATCTTTGGTTTGTGGTTTAACCTCTCTAATCAGCGGGGGCAGAGCTCCGTCTGTAAGCCAGAGAAGGAGAAATGTGTCCCAGTTAATTTGGTAGCCTGAGTAGGTGCCAAAGAGTTGGAATATCTGCAGCAGTCTATCTATCATAAAACGGGGCCAAGTGGCATAGAGAAGGACTTCATCTGCACAGAGGGATATGCATTCCTCCCAGTCTACTCCTCCCATAATCCCTGTCACTAGAGGATTTGCTCATACGCAGCCTGCCAGTGGCTCCAGCGGCAGGGCAAAAGGGAACAGAGGGCATCCCTGCCCGGTACCTCTATGCAGGGAGAAGTAGTGGGAGACTGCACCGTTCACTTGCCAGTCGATTGGTGTAGAGTAGCTTGACCCATGACCGGTATCAGGGACCGAATCCGAGCCTTTCTAAAACCGCTAATAAGTATTGCCATGCGATACTATTGATTGCCATGCATGCGTCTAGTAAAAGGAGCACCACTTCTTCTTCTGGCTGGGACTTGGTTAAGTGCTGTACACCTTATAACTGCCTAAGATTTAGTCTGGTACTATGTTGCGGCATGAATCCAGACTGATCTGGGTGTACCAGAGACGTGATCACTCCCCTGAGCCGAATCTCCAAGACTTTAGCCAAAATTTTGACTTCCATATTTGATAAGGATATGTGCCTATAGGATCCACAATCTTCTGGAGGTTTTCCCATCTTGGGGATCAACACTATAGTTGCCGTTCTTTGATCTATCGGTAAGTGCACCTTTTCTCTCGCCTCTGCAAACATCTTCAGCAGGTGCAGCGCCACCACACTCGCTGTACCTTTTTACAGTCCCTCTGGCAGGCCATTATGTCTGGGGGTTTTCCCTACTTCCCTTATTGCCCCTCTAATCTCCTCAGATGTAATGTCTTTATCAATATCTTCTCTGTCCTCATCGGTCAGCGTCGGAAGTCGTACTTCACTAAGCAGTTCCTGGCAGTCCCTTTCTGTCCTAGCAGTTTTGGAGGTGTATATTTCCTCATAGTAATCTGCAAAGACCCTCGCTACCTCTTCTCCAGTTGTCTGCATAATACCCTTAGATTCATGTATGTTCACTACCCAGTTTTTCTCCCTGTCTCTCTTTCCCAGCCATGGTATAATTTTTTTGGCTTTATCACCCAGGTCATATGGCCTCCTTTGTGTTGCTAAAGCCAATGGCGTTGCTGCATTGTCTGCTAGGTCCCTCAGTTCTTGCGGTTTGAGACCAATACAATGTCTGATTGGTGGGTCCGAATCATCCCTCACTAGTGGCTGTGCTTACATCCTAATTATTTCCTCTTCCAGGGTGTCTCATCGAGCGCCCCTCTATTTCCTACAGCCCCCAGGTAATGCTTGTATATATCACCGTTTTAAATGCTTCCCAGAGGGTTCAGGCCGAGCCTACTGACCCACATAATCCAAAAAGTAGAGTTTCACCCTTTCCTTAATCTAGTCCGCCAAGTCCTTATTCTTAAAGACCCAGGGATCTAGTCTGGGTTGCAGAACTGCCGTTCTGACTGGGCCACTGGGGAGTGGTCTGATATGCCTCGCACGTTAAGCGATGTATTTCGGAACAAGCCCACGCTCCCCAAGTGTGTCAAGATGTGGTCTAGGCAGGAATAGCTTCCATGTACAGTGGAGCAATGTGTGTATTGTCTTTCACAGGGATTATGTTAACGACAAAGGTCCGTTAATCCCATGGCCTCTACAAATGCCTTTAGTGGCTCCCTACCTCTTCCCCTGGTTGCTTTGGAGTCCCTATCTCTTTCTGGCTCCATGGTTAAATCCATATCTCCCCCCTAATATCAAGGTTCCCCATGGAAGGTAGACTAGGAGGGCACCCATTGCCGGGAATGTGACTGTATGTAGGGTTGGTGACACGTATAATGAAGCTATATTCAGCGCTCGCCCCTTCCAGGACCCATATAGAGCCACCTATATTCCGAGTGGATCATGCCATATTTTCTTTACTGTCAGCGGAAGGGTGGTCTTAACTAATATTTCAACCCCTTTTGATCCCTTCGTGTACCCTGCATGTGCTCTAAGTTTACATCCAAACCTATCCAGTGCCTTATATCTATTTCCCTTCAGTTGCGTTTCTTGGAGCAGCACTAGGTCAGGGGTGTGTCTGCATAGACATTGCAGTACTACTGTGAGTTTTATTCGATTCCCCAATCCACTCACGTTCCAGGACAACATTTTTAGATGATCGATTGTTCCCCCCAACTCTTGGCACTTAGGTTAGGAACTTCTGTCTGGAAATCAAAGTTTCTTTTGTTAAGCAGTTGGCTGTTGTAATTCCCCCCCATGCACTGGACAGATTTAGTTCTGCATCCTGACGTTTAAATAACAAACTATTAACAGTCCCGATATACTGGGATTAGTCCTGCTTTCTCCAACTATGTAACATTCACCCCCCCGCTTGACTACAAGGCAGGTTAACAACCACCCACCTCCCCAACTTGCAGAGTGCCTGTCGCCCCTTAAAACTTGGTAATTAGAACGGGGTAGGTCGGTGCCTCGTAATGTATTGAAGCTTCGGCCCTCGCCCAGGCAGCTCCCTGTTTAATCGATCTAATGCAGATCCTACTAACAACATTCAGACTTGTTGAGTAATTAATCTCCCACTGGGTTCACATGGTTCCACAGGCCATTTTCCCTTACTCCCCCTCCCATTGTTTGCAAAAGTATATGAGCTGTGCTCGTCGACCTTGATTAGGAGCATCAATACCACCCTGTTCAAGGTAGTGTCCTTAATTAAATACAGTTCCTTTGCCTTCGAGTACCGTCATCTGGGGTGTCTTAATCCGAGTTGTGCCTTGGTCCTGCTTTGTTTTCTTCTTGTTGGCCCTTCTGTAGACCCGTCTTCCTTCTCGTGGGGTGTTCGTCCCACTGTACGCCATCCTTATAGCCACTCCCACACATACTCCGGTGTACTGAAGTGCCAGGATTTCCCTTCTGCCATGACTCTTAATTTTGCGGGGAATAACATCATGTACTTGATGTCTTTACTGTGCAGTTCCCTCTTGACTGCCTCATAGGTTCTCCTCTGGCGCTAAACCTGTAGCGTAGTGTCTGGAACAAACCAAATTACGGTGTTGTCGTATTGAAGGTCTCCCTTCGCAGCACGTGCTGTTTGTAATATAGCATCCCTATAGTTCAGAATCCATGCTTTGATTGTTCTGGGTGGTGCTCTTAGTTTTGGCTTGGGTATACGGGCCGTGTGTGCTTGCTCTATCGTGAAATAAGTGGACAGCCATTTTGGTTTAAGGTGATTAAGAATCAAGCCCTCCAGAAATAGGTCAACACTCGGTCCCTCCACTCCATCCAGAACCCCCACCACCCTACTATTATTTTTACGGCTCCCCCTTTCTTGGTCTTCCAGCCTCCCCATAATGGATTCCTGTTGTTTAGTAAGGGTCTGCTCCTGGTCCTCCGGGCGTTTCGTCTTAATTTTCAGTTGCGCCACCTTTTTTTCTGCAGCAACTTTGGCTGATATTTTGGGTAAGTCGGCTCCAAAAAGATTCACATCCACAGTTCCTGTGTCGAGTTTAGGTTATATCATCTCTTTTAGGTCAGTAATCGCCGCCATGATAACGCTTAGTGAGGGTTCCACCTATGCATCTGGCTGTTGTTCCAGGGTCCCCATTGCCTGTCTGGGGACCGCAAACTTGTCCATTTTATTTGATTGCAACCCCAATTGTCCTTTAGGTCTCATGAGGCACTGCAGCAGTCCCCTATAATCCTGCGTATCGTTGGTAGATCAGGTAATGCCCGTATATCGCAGCCGTCCGCACCAGCCTTCTCCAAGTTCCCTGGTTGGGTGAGGCTAAGCCCACATCTGATTCACCGATTCCCCTTCCACGCTCCTCTTAGAGAGTGATCAATCCGCCCTGCTTTTATCGGGCCCAGCTTGCCATTCAATGGTCAGGACAATCTTCTGATGAGCAACTAGGGTGAGTATACAGATACAGGCCAGTTCCTACTCCACATGCCTGTGGCATCCCCTCTGTGGTAGGGGCTATGTTACCGTGCCAGGGCCCACCTTATTCTTAGGGCTTGATCATAGACAGTGTTTTGTACCTCAAGTCTGTTGATGCTTTAGTTCACTTTTTCGCCCACACTTGTCTCGCTGCGGCTCCTCCACTGGCGCCGTCGGGTGTCCATCGCTTTTCCATCTAGGCTGAGGAGCAGTGACTGGCCTTCCACCCTCTACTACTGCTCCCCGTGTTCGAATAGTAGTCTGGTTGCACACGCACTCCAGACCTGCTTATTCCTCCTCTGAGGGAGTCTGGTTCACATAGCGTGGGAACACCCTCTTGCAGCTGCCCTCCGCTGGCCTTCTTTGGGTCCAGACGGAAACTCCTCCTTTCTTAATCTAGCTCTGGTGAGAGAGACTACAAGGGCCGTAGGGAGACCAGCCAATGCCATGCACTCTGCTTACACTTGTCTCTCCCTGATAGGCATCCGACCGTGTCAATGCAGATTACCACTCCCGAGCACTTTCTCACTGGTCGGTGCCCGCCCTGTAAATATCGGGGGTGAGGGGGTTCTCCCGCAGCTGGCACCTTCTCTGTCTGCTTGCCACTGTCGACCCACATCGGATGCTCATCGGTCCTGTCCTGGGCCTCCGCGAGAGCTGCAAAGGCCGGCCCAGCGAGAACTCCCCAGCGTAGCCCCCGCACCTTCTTCCTCGCTCTGTTTGGGTGTGTTTATGGTTCCTCAAGCCTTCTTCCCCAAGCAGGAATACATAATTATAGGGATGTCGGGATATCCCATCGATTGAGGGTCGGAGCGCTGCTAGTGAGCTGCCATCTTGGTTGGCTCCTAGACCACGCCCCCTATATATATATATTTTTTTTTTCTCGACTACCTAGAACTTAACCAAGCACAGCTTATACCTCATTGATTCTTGTTGCTTAAATTGTATCATTATGCCTGGCATCTTGTGGAGTGTTTTCCTCTGTCTTTTTGCCGCTTACCTCCTGTTTTTGAAGTGTGCTGAACTTCGTTTCTGCTGGTTGTAGGACTCTGGCCACTTAACTACTGCTGACCAGTGCTAAATTACAAGTGCTCCATGTCTAAAATGTAATTGTATTTGGATTTTACATGATTGGCCTAATTAATTTACTAATAAGTCCCTAGTACAGTGCACTGTGTGTTCCCAGGGCCTATAAATCAAATGCTACAAGTGGGCCTGCAGGGCTGATGATGCCACCCACATGAGTGACCCTTCAAACTTGTCTCAGGCCTGCCACCGCAGATCCTGAGAGATTGTGTGTGCAGTTTTTAACTGCCATGTCAACCTGATAAGTACCCTTACTTGCCAGGCCCAAACCTTCCCTTGCAGTATATGTAAGGCGCTCCTAAGGTAGGCATTAGGTAGCCCCATGGGCATGGTGCAGTGTGTTTAAAAGGTAGGAAATGTTCTGGTACTGAAAAATTGTTACATTTGTTTTTCACTACAGCAAGGCCTATCTCTCCCATAGGTTCGCATTGTAGCTGCCTTGTAACATTTTACTAGTTTATCTTCAAATTGGAAGCTGAACAAAAATTGGAGTTTGGTGTCTCGGGCCCACAGTTTAAATACACATCTTTAGAGAAGTTTATTTTTTACTTTCAGGTCTGAAAAGGACACTTTTAGAAAGTCGGTAACAACTCCACGAATGCCAGTACTGATGCTTACTTTAGTAATTCTTTTACCCAATCACACGTGACACTCATGTACAAATTGCTTTTTATTAAATATGATGTTGAAAGTTTCGTCATATATGTGACTCAGGAATAATGTTGTATATTTGTGGAATTTAATGTGGATCATGTAAAATTGTTTGAATTGTTCATTTGAATAATAATATGAACGCAAAAAACGTCCTTGATAAAATTGAATTTACCTAAAAATCTTTTTTAAGAAACAAAAACAAAAAAAGAAGAAAAAGATTTTTTTTCTTTTTTAGTTACTATGAGTGTCTCGTCTGATTGAGTAAAAGAATTAGTAAAGTAAGCATCAGTACTGGCATTTGTGGTGTTGTTACAGTATTAAATTGGCATAGCCTTGCTGATTATGGGCCAGAACCCTCTATTGTACAGAACTTTTAGAAAGTCAGCATTTTCTTGCACAACCAGTCTGTGCCTCTGCCTGTCCTTAGAATATACGTCTGGGTTGGATGACATTTGGGCTTTGTGAATTCAGTCTAGACAGTCACACTCAAAGGGAGCTGAGGTGTGCTCTGCATATCCTGATGGCTCATCACCAGTTTGATGGGCCTTCCCGACCTAGAATGGTGGGAGGAGTTGACACTTGCACCTAGGTAGGGCTGTGCTTGTCCCTTCACAAAGCTGTCTGCCCTCCCCCCCCCACCCCACCCCCATGTAATGTGTCTGGAGCCAGGGCATGGTCTCGTGCTCTACAAAGACCCTTTTTTAAAGTTTGCATACTTCAAAGGCTGAAATGGGTATAGATCCTGGACCTCTAACACCATATACTCAGAACACTTCTGGATTGAGGACATGCTGCCATGAAGAAGAGCTGTGTTGCTGTCTGGAGGGACTGCCACTTTGCTGTTTGCTTTGCTGTGCTAGCTGGCTGCTGCTTCTGTCCTGGGAGTGAAAGGACTGGACTTTGCTTTCTACATCCTGTTTTCATAGTTTCTCTAAGGGCTTGAGTTGAGCTTGCCTCCTGTTGGAAATCTCAGGACCATCAAAGACTTCAACTGAAGCATCTGTGCTTTTCTGCAGAGAGATCTACTTTGCCAAGTGGTGCCAAATCCGGTTCCTGGACTCTTGTAAATGAATTTGCGGAGTTCAACAAGAATAAAAAAGTATATTGACTATGAGAGTGACTTAGGAGCAGGCGCTGCTCTTCGACACTGCACCGCTGCCTGCACTGGAGCCACGGTCTTCTCTCAACGCAATGACAACAACTTGCATTACAGGCAATGACACAGCACCTCAGAAGATCTACCACAGAGGAGTCCCGCATCACCAAAGTCCGCGACGCTGGAACCCAGGCGCTGCAGCGGTGGCACTGTGGTGGGACATTGACACTATGAAATCAATGCTGTGTGGCTTGACTCTCGACACTTCATCGACTCCACACCGGCAGTGGAACCGACACTTTGCAGCCAATGCCGCATCACCTCCCCAGTGCCTTGCTGTGTCCTGAGCACTGACAGTAAGAAACCGCAGCTGCACTACCCCCCAACAATGCCTCACCTTCCCGGTGCCTTGTAACATCTTTGTTTTGTCATTGTTTCCATGGTACTCTAAGCAGGGTCTGTACGACTTCCTATCTGGCAAGCGCTCCATTGCTGTTGACCCCAAACTTTGAGATTCAACTCCGTCAAGCACATTGTTATAGCCCCAGTTGGAGCTATTGTGTTTCTAAGTGCTATAAGTGCATTTTTGAGTATTCATATTTTGATTTGTGTATGTTGGATTTTTGTTGTTTTGGTCTTGTTTTTTTCAGATAAATATTGGCTATTGTTCTAAATTGCTGTGGAGGAAATTTGTGGTGTTTTTACTGTATTACTGTATGCAGGGCTGGACTGGCCATAGTAGGCACCGAGCGTTTTCCCTGTGGGCCGCCAGTGTGGGGACCGGTTTTGGACCCCTGTGCGGCCGTTTTTATTACCGTGTGCCGGTTTTACAGCATAGCTGCAATATCGGCCCTCTGTAACAAAGCAGCTGCAGTCTTTTTAACATGTCCCCAACCCCCTTCCCATGCGACCTGTCTTATTCAATTGCCAGGGCCAATTTGCGTTTCCAGTCCCACCCTGATTGTGTGTGTGTACACTTTGCCTTTGAAATAAGCCTGACTGCTCTGGCCAAGCTACCAAGGGGGTGAGCACAGGTTATTCAGAGGTTGTAACTTGCCCTGACTGGAGTGAGGGTTCCTGCTTGGACAGTGTGCGAGCCACTGCCAACCAGAGATCCCATTTCTAACCAGTATTATTACTCCCTGCTTTCGTCCTCTATGGATTTTTTCCACAACATAAGAAATGGAGTCATTCATGCTGGCTGGCATTCAAGCCTGTGACTAGCAGATCAACAGATCTCTGCAGCGGGCACAAATCCCACTAGCTGCCTACCCACAAAGACATAAGATAGTTTGGCACAGCTGGGCAGCGCCAGATGTTTCCGGACTGGCGGTAACATGTGCAGACGAGCAGGTGGTTTTCCCTGAGGAGCTGTGTGTGGACTTTCAATTTCATGGCTGTTTGCTCTGCCTGAGCTTATAAGGGTCTGCTTCTTTTCCAAAGCAGGGACCCTGGGTTATTTCGGAAAAGGAAATGGGCTGATCCGGGCGGGAGTGAGTGTGTGGAAACATCTGCAAGAGTTTAAGGAAATGGACTCTCCCGTGCTGCCCATGTTAAGTTGTCATTACCTTCGCCAAGGTCTTGCAAGTGCTGACAGGGTACAAATCTATCTGCAGTTTTTCTAGTGGATTCCAGAGCGGCTGAAGGAAGCGTGTAGTTTTCATTTCATGGTTGACCAGAAAAGAGTGAGCGGAATGTGGTATTTTTTGAGCCCACTCCTACAGGGCTCTGATCTCACTTTTCGTAAGGCAGTCCTTAAACGTCCGTGACTGACGGCTGCGCGTGAAAAGGTCACGCATCACAGCGGATCTGAGCAGTGCAATGCGAAGTATTTCCGCCCTGATCTGCATCCTCAGCAGAGTGCTTCCAGAATGTTCTAAGGGACCCGGTGCTCTCTGTATGAGAGAACAACTCGGAAATCCTGAAAGTGATGAAGAGAGATATTCGTAGACTCTAGAGGGGCACAGCTGCTTAAATAACAGAAGTGATGGAGATACAATATCCCTAGACAGGAGAGCAAGGACAGAGGTATAAAGTATTAGATATCAGAACCACTGCGAGACACAGTTGCGATATCAATACACAGGCACTGGAACCAGTGAAGAACAGAAATTCATAAATTGTAAAACTGCGGAAGACGCATACTGATAAGATGCGAATGCCCAGAGACTTGGTAGTGAGGCACGTACTTTCATTCAGCATTGTCCAAGCCATATAAAAGAACATGTCTTCGACATGCACAGCTCCAGAACACCCTTGGTTACACGTCAGAAAGAGCATGATGCCCGTAGCTCCCCCCACCCCGTCCTTCAACACTGACAGATGCTCCAATACTAAAAATCACGTCGAATTAAATATTCATTAAAGATCAGACAGCTAATGGTTTAGTTACGCTTCTCCTCATTTTCACACAGTACCAATGGGATAACAGCTCCTGTTTCCACATGACAACTGGCAATTGTGACTTTGATAGGCGCTGCGATTCCTTTTATTCTTATTTAGAAGTTTGTACGTAGATAAAATGGGTATGTATCCTAAAAGTCAGTCGAAATTGTATTTACATGAGAATATGCATCAAAGTCAAAACATAATCACCGAGGAAGTCTAACTTAGATCAAAAAATGAAGAATGTATCAATTCAAATAATCTTTATTTCGATCATTTCAGATCATAAAAGATAAACACATAAGCATACTATAAAACATTAAGACGATTTCTGTATTACAGGTTTTTGTTTTTTTTTTTAAAAAGCCATGATTGGAATCTAAAAAAATATATGATTTAAGGTTAAAAGTTAGTAGAAGATGCCATATTGGAGTCTTTTATAATTCTTGCGCGTGCTCTCCACATTGCCGTCAGAAATTTGGCCATGGCAAAGACGGTTGTAGGTGATAAGTCTGTTTTTAGCACTCTATATGCTGGGGCATAGGTTCGGAAGCCCAAGTTCTTTAAGTATGGAGCCAACCAGTAGCTCCTGATTACACCACAACTCAGGGATTCCAAGTGTAGTACACATGTCCCGGATATACTTTAACCAAGGAATTTTGGACACATGTATTAGCCTGAGCAACTCCTGTAATTCGCTTCTGTAGTGGCCCAGATCCTGGCTGCTCCACAGACGTCTCCAGTAAGTCAAAGGTTTTAGGCCCAGTTCTTCAGTAATTGGGCGGAGTGCCAAGTCCATTCTCAAGGGGAGGAGGGGGCTACTCGGTGGAAGAGCCGCTAGCTGTCTTATAAAATTATTTTCAGCGACCTGGATATTTTGTAGTGATGTGTGTCCCCATAGCTCTGCCCCGTAGGCAATACCTCCTCTAGCTTGCGCTTTATAGATGTGTATTGCCGGTGTCAGAGGTCGAAGATAGGAGTTCTTGGCAATTCTGGAAATAGCTCCCGCCCTCTGAATTAATTTTATAGTGGCCTTTGATTTATGTTGCTGCCAGGTCAGAGACTGATTAAGTGTAATGCCCAGGTACTCGATTACTTGAACTCTTTCTAGAACTACAGATCCGAGACGGGGATTTGGGCAATTTTTGGGTTTTTTGCTGAGAATCATGAATTTGGTCTTGGAGGGGTTTATTTCTAGACCCCTTTTGTTACAGAAGTCCAAGAAACCGTCCAAAATTCTCTGCAGCCCCATTGGTGTTTTTGCCAACAGCAGGGTGTCGTCGGCAAACATAATCGCAGGCACCCTGCTGTTGTTTAATTGTTGAGCATCGACGTTGGGGATCCTACTCAGGTGTTCTATTACCCCATTTGTAAAAAGACAGAAAAGAGTCGGCGCCAACACGCATCCCTGCCTTACCCCTCGTTGGACAGGGAACCTATCTGTCAGCCTACCACCCTTTCCGTATCTTACACGGGCGTAATTATCTGTATGTAGCCTTATTAAAATGTGCAGTATATCGCCGGGGATACCCATATCCGCCAGTACTGCCCACAACCTGGCCCGTGGGACCAGGTCGAAGGGGGCACGGAGATCAACGAAAACCGCATACAGTGACCCCCCTTCTAGGTGTGTTGTCTTCCAGTACAGAATGTTAAGTCTAAGTAACTGATCGACTGTTGAGACTCCCCTCCTAAATCCTGCCTGAAGAGGGCTTAAAATATCTGTCTCATCCATCCAATTTTGGAGCCTATCAAGGATTAGTCTACCGAACAACTTTTGGGTCACATCGATGAGACTAATTGGACGGTAATTGGCTGGAAGCAGGGGCGACCCCTTTTTGAATATAGGGACCACCTCCGCTCCCAGCCAAGTGTCCGGTATTCTCATCCCACCCAGGACTGCATTAAACAATATCAACAGATAGGGTGCCCAAATATCAGGTTCTTGTTTAAAGAGATCACCCGGCACCCCATCAAGTCCTGGGGCCTTTCCGGAGGACAGCCCTGCTAATGCCACCCTTATGTCTTTAATGGTAAAAGGGACAGCACTATGCGTGTTATGAGTAGAGGGTTTAATTATTGCTATCTCCTCGTTGTCAGAGGAATATAGCTGCTGGAAATGGTCCTGCCAGACGTTTGGAGCAATATTTGGTTCCACAGCCGAGGGGAGATCCCCACTTCCGTGGTTTATAATTCTCCAGAATCTACGGGAATCCCTTTCAGCTAGGGACTCCGATAGATTCTCCCAATGCTGAACGTCCCACTCAATTTTATCGTTGGTTATGAGTGATTTGTAGGTCCTCCTTTTGAGTCGAATTTCCTCCCTTGAACCCCCCTCTTTTATCATGGTTAAGAGGTACCGCTTTGCCAGTCTACAGGTGTTATTATACCAGGTATTTTTGGGTACGCCCTGCGCTCTTGGTCGTCCAATGCTTAGAAAATCAGCCTCAAGCTTCTTGGTTAGATTTAGATGTAACTGAGCTATATCCTCGCTAATATCTTTTGTAGATTTAAGGCGCCATAACTCAAAAGCCTCATCTAGAATGGGAATAATCCCAGTATAGAGGGCGGCTAACTTTTCGGTACTGGAGGCAAGTTTTTCCCATCTTATCCGCCTTCGGTTGTTCTCCAGGAGGTGCCCCCCTCTCAATTCCTGTGCACATAGTGCAGTCTCCCCCAAGGGCGGGATGACATATTCTAACTCCAGGGCGTTATGGTCGCTGTCATCTCTATCTACTATTTTAAAATCCAATACCCTTTTCCACTCCTGCATTTGAACCAGAAGATAATCGAGTCTACTTTGCCTACCTGCCTTGTTGAATGTGCATTTAGAGGGAATGTCAGATCTGGTACGACCGTTGCACGCTCTCAGACCAAAGGTAAGGTTCAATGTATTTATTTGAACGGCCAACGGTGTCCAAGCTCTGGGTGGGGGTGCCTCTGTCTGGGGAACCTGCCAACTTGAATCCTCCTCTAGGGAGGGTCCATCAAGTAGGCCAGGTAAAGGCTCGAAATGTGAATTAAAGTCGCCCCCTATTAGATAAGACATATCCCCAGGGATGGTTTCTAAGATAGTCGACAATGACTCTATAGTTTTAGAAGTGGCCGCTGTTTGAACTGGTCTGGAATATATGTTTATAACTAATAGTTTGAAAGGCCCTGGCCAGTCCAATAATACTGCCAGTATATCTTCTGAGTCTGCTGGGTATCTTGAGGCTGTACATCCTAGGTCTGAAGCAACCCAGGTTGCCAGTCCTCCGGATGGTCGTCCTTTCTCAGCCCATAGAGCGGGGATTGAGAAAATCTGAAATCCCCTGTATGGTATCTCTTCTCTTAACCAAGTCTCTTGAAAGAGACATACACTTTTTAGATCTACTAGCTCAGCCCATGAGTCCGATTCTATTTTGTTACTTATGCCTGCGACATTCCAGGAGAGGAATTTTAGGATTAGTGGGGCTATCTGTGTCGCTGCTTGGCTAGCCCTTAAGATGGTATTAGCTGTACGTGGGGCCGAGCCCATTTGAACTTCCTCAATTGCCGGGGCTTCTTGAGTGTTTTCCCTTTTGTTAGGTTCGTAATGGGAGTCTTGAGTCCCTCTACAGATTTTCTCCTCGCCGGTAGTGAGGGATACTAGGTAGCCTTGATCAGGGCCTGCTGGACTCTCTTTTGCCCCTGCTACGGAAGCCGGCTGTCAATCCACCGTTTCTAGACAGTCATAACGGTTAGACAGTGATAAAAAAGGTGGCTGGTAAAATCTTGGGGGCCATGACTCCTCTCTCTCATAATTTCCCCTTCCCGTTCCTCTTCTCTGTACAGTTTCCCATCCCTGTGAATCACAGTATGTGGGAGGGTAAATGGGGGGTGGGCGTGCATGGTCAAAGGGAATTCTCCTCCTTTCCTGGTTTCCCTCCCAGTTTCCCCTAAGGTCCGGATAGTAACCTCTCCTTTGTGCCTTTGGTGGATGATTACTAGGTGGATAGAAGAACGACAGAGGTACTGGTTCGTCCTCCAAAAAAGAACCACAAATAAATGGGACTGTACCTGGGTCTTTAAAACTCACCAGAATACAGTCGCCGCTAATTGTTTTGGGACTCTTGCCCACCCATGAGACTCTTCTTGCCATGCTGATATCACTGGTCTTGCCTCTAGGAAGCGGCCTATGTGTTGAGAGCCAGTTAATTACTTTATTTTTCAACGACTCCGCTGTCTCATAAGAGTCTGATTTCAATTCGGGAACCCCAATTAAAATAGCAGTATATGGTGCTACCTCCGGAGGAAGATTAACAGTGACTGTTCTTGGAGGTTTGGTTAGAAGCGTTTTTGGGTCAGGTGGATTATGGATGGTGTTCAACTGAGGTTTTGGGGGACTTTTGTGTTGCACATTTGTCTGAGTTATGTTAGTTGCTGTTGGTACTTGATTTTGAATAACACTAGTTTGTTTATTGATAGCGCCTCCTGAAGTCACTGGAGTTGCCGAGTTAGATTTTAGTTTAGGTGGTTGAATGCTAGTTGATTTAGAGTTTTTATCCCCCGCTAGAGTTGTTGTTCCTGTCTCAGCTGCTTTTGAGCTTTTGAGAGGGTCCAAATTGTTCTTATGTTTCGGGTCCATGGGGCATGATATGGAACAGGGAGCACCCGATTTCCAGCCCTCCATAGCTTTTAGGGCAGTGTTCTCGATTTTAATTAATCTCGCCTCCATTTTTATCAGGCGAGCTTCTAAGGGACTTATGATTGATTTCAGGAGGTGGCCAATGTCCGCTAGTGTTATGTCCTCTTCCGTGGACTCGGAGTTATGTTCTACGGAAGGAGGTAGCAATTCAGTGGGAGTATCCCTAGACTGTACCTGGGGGGGATCAGTTGTTATCCTAGGCGGTGTTCTTTCCTGGTTATTATGATCTGTTCTAGTTGAATTTTGTGTTACCCCCGCATATTGCTTCGTTTTCTTTCCTTTCCTTTCCTTATTACTCTGTTTCCCAATCTTCCTCTTTGTATAGCACCCTCCCTTCTCCCTCGGTCTGTGCTAGGTGACTTTGGTAGCTTAGGGGTATTGGTGGTAGTAATAGCAAGTTCATCCCCCGAAAATGGGGGACTTGAAGTGCTTATTTCAATGGCTTCCCTCGGTTCTGTGGTATTTGGAGGTTGGGTAATTTGTGTTAGGGGGAGGGACAAAAGACTCATGTCATCTAAGTCACTCACTGTTCCTACAGAGAGATCTATACTGGTGGTTCGCTGCGCCCCCCCACATGCGCCAAGCTGGGAACTATCTACAGTCCGCCTATCCTCTGGGGTTTTCGACATTGCTATAATCCCCATCGAGGATCTTCTCACCCATTCAATCTCCTGCGAGATTCGTCTTTCCAGGAGGGTGATATCGTCAATCAGAAGGGAACCGGCCTTCAAAAAATAATCATCAATTTTGCCTTGGTTTGGGGCAGTTGTAGTAGGGGCATTGGCTGCCAGGGTAGCTTTACTCCTAGTCTCCATGTTACTCATAATGAGCTAGATAGCTCTTGAGGACCCAAGAAGTAGTAGAGGAGTGATGAATTAAGAAGGGAGTATAACTTAGTACCTGGAGTAAGTGGGAGGACCCAGTCCAGTCTCTCCGGTCCTCGAACGGCCTCAAACGGCCCGCTCTTAGCCCGGTCTTCGCCCGCTTCTTCGTCCGCGCGCGTCCCGCGTTCGCGTTCAAGGCGGGGTTAAAATAGAGGAGGAGAGAAGGGGGCGGGAAGAGGAGCCAGGTGCGCGCGGCGGACGGCGCAAGCACTTCTGGACCTCGCAGTCCCGCTCCCTAGGCAGGTGACGTTTGTGGCTCTCCCCCAGCGATGGTGACCGAGCTGGTGTGCTCCCAGGTCACAGAAAAGGGTTCTCAAAGGGCTCCGCTGTACAAAGTGCCCCAGATACGGCCACAAGCAAGTCCACAGTCTTTTACAAATCACGAGCGGCACCCGCGCCAGCGGGGGCCGCGAGGAGTTTTTGAGCCTGCAGGAGGGTCAGAGGGAGGAGGGGACGGGAAGAGGAGCCAGGTGCGCGCGGTGGACGGCGCAAGCACTTCTGGACCTCGCAGTCCCGCTCCCTAGGCAGGTGACGTTTGTGGCTCTCCCCCAGCGATGGTGACCGAGCTGGTGGGCTCCCAGGTCACAGAAAAGGGTTCTCAAAGGGCTCCGCTGTATAAAGTGCCCCAAATACGGCCACAAGCAAGTCCACAGTCTTTTACAAATCACGAGCGGCTCCCGCGCCAGCGGGGGCCGCGAGGAGTTTTTGAGCCTGCAGGTGGGTCAGAGGGAGGAGGGGGCGGAAAGAGGAGCCAGGTGCGCGCGGTGGACGGCGCAAGCACTTCTGGACCTCGCAGTCCCGCTCCCTAGGCAGGTGACGTTTGTGGCTCTCCCCCAGCGAGGGTGACCGAGCTGGTGTGCTCCCAGGTCACAGAAAAGGGTTCTCAAAGGGCTCCGCTGTACAAAGTGCCCCAGATACGGCCACAAGCAAGTCCACAGTCTTTTACAAATCACGAGCGGCTCCCGCGCCAGCGGGGGCCGCGAGGAGTTTTTGAGCCTGCAGGAGGGTCAGAGGGAGGAGGGGGCGGGAAGAGGAGCCAGGTGCACGCGGTGGACGGTGCAAGCACTTCTGGACCTCGCAGTCCCGCTCCCTAGGCAGGTGACGTTTGTGGCTCTCCCCCAGCAATGGTGACCGAGCTGGTGTGCTCCCAGGTCACAGAAAAGGGTTCTCAAAGGGCTCCGCTGTACAAAGTGCCCCAGATACGGCCACCAGCAAGTCCACAGTCTTTTACAAATCACGAGCGGCTCCCGCGCCAGCGGGGGCCGCGAGGAGTTTTTGAGCCTGCAGGAGGGTCAGAGGGAGGAGGGGGCGGGAAGAGGAGCCAGGTGCGCGCGGTGGACGGCGCAAGCACTTCTGGACCTCGCAGTCCCGCTCCCTAGGCAGGTGACGTTTGTGGCTCTCCCCCAGCGATGGTGACCGAGCTGGTGTGCTCCCAGGTCACAGAAAAGGGTTCTCAAAGGGCTCCGCTGTACAAAGTGCCCCAGATACGGCCACAAGCAAGTCCACAGTCTTTTACAAATCACGAGCGGCTCCCGCACCAGCGGGGGCCGCGAGGAGTTTTTGAGCCTGCAGGAGGGTCAGAGGGAGGAGGGGGCGGGAAGAGGAGCCAGGTGCGCGCGGTGGACGGCGCAAACACTTCTGGACCTCGCAGTCCCGCTCCCTAGGCAGGTGACGTTTGTGGCTCTCCCCCAGCGATGGTGACCGAGCTGGTGTGCTCCCAGGTCACAGAAAAGGGTTCTCAAAGGGCTCCGCTGTACAAAGTGCCCCAGATACGGCCACAAGCAAGTCCACAGTCTTTTACAAATCACGAGCGGCACCAATTATCAATTTCAGGACATGCCAATAGTGCTGAGGGTGGAAGGGCCCCCCAGAACAGCACATATGACTCTCTTACTACTAACTGTGGGTAGGGGCAATTTCCTAGCTTCCATGAGGACCCATGACACCCTTGCTACACCACTAAGCCATGGTCTTTATAACGAGCCTCTTTGATTATTTCAGAGCATAGAAGATAGTATGTAGTTTTATTTATAAATATATATTTTACCCCGGGCGGTCGCCACTGGGTAGGAAATGCGTTTTTTTGTGTTGCTAATAACTTCATCACTGTTTGACTTATCTCTGAAAAAGGGATCTTTTTTGCCTTGCTTGTGCATGGAAAGTTTCTGGGTGATCCGCCAAGCAGAGGCTGAAAAATAAGGGTTGCAAAACGCATAATCCCCATACATTTTCCATAGACCTTTTTAAGAAGCATTACTGCAAAAACTTCTGAATGGAATTGCACCAAACTTGGCAGGAGGGTAGTAGATCTTTGTATGCAGATTGTGCTTTTTGTGATATGGTGTAAATCCGTTGAGTAGTTTTTGAGAAATTAAGGTTTAAAAATATTTGTATATCTGGACGGTTGAGTCCGCAAGAGTCTTGCGGGAGCGGCAATTTAAAATTAGGGTGTTATGATGGCCCAGGGAGCCTTTTTCCCGTTGATCCATCTCGCTCATGCAGGAGTCCGACTCCAGCGGGAGCAAGTACTCTTATTGGCTGCCAGCAATTTGAGAGAACTGTTGCAGGCAGCCATTACAGGACTCGGGCCTTATTCCCCTATCCTGAACTTGAAAAAAAAATATAGGGGATAACGGTATATCCTGCTGTACCTTTGCCCCGCGGGAGGGACCCAGAGGGAACCCCCCCATCCCTCCGGCCAAAATAAAGTACAACATTGGCAAATTCGGCCACGATCCCACAAGATTCCAGCAGGAATCACAGCAAAAAATTATTATCGGCTGCCATTTTATCATTCTCTCCAGCACATTTAGGACCCTGAGCACCCAATCCCCTGGGCGTATATATTTAAGGGGAAGGAGGCATGCGGCCCCCTGCCCGAGCCGTGTTCAGTTCCGGTGACTCCATCCCCTGGGTCCTAAACTACTTATTAAGGGGAAGAGGGTGTGTGGCCCCTCCCTCGCTGAACAGTTTTCGGTCCTTGAGACCCCATTGCCTGGGGCCCAATTAAAGTTTTTTAGGGGAAGGGGCATGCAGCCCCCTCCCCAAACCATATGCGGCCCGAAGACCCCATCCACTGGGGCCAGCTCAGGTGCTGTGTCCTGGGGAAACATGTTTGCTCCCATCTGGCAGGAGCATTTTTGAATCTCCTGCTACCGAGAACAACCACAAAGCCTGCTCCCAGCTATGGGAACTCTAAAAATGCTCCCACCAGCTGAAAGCTGGCTTGAGATCTGTTTCCCTGCCTGCACTAATGTTGGCAGGGACACAGATCAACAGATTGCTCCCGCCTGATGGAGCAGCATAAATAGCTTCTCCCTGTGGGCAGGAGCAATACTTACTCCCGCACCATGCGGGTAGCTGGCTGTGGCCACGGGGGCCCTAGGGCTCTCCCCCACAACCCCCAATGTGTGGTTGGTGAGTGCCCCAGGTGGCCAGCGGGGCACACACTTATTTAAAATGGTGGTCCCGGGAGATGGGGTGCCCAGGACCAAAATAGGCTCGAGGAGGTGGTTGGTGAGTGCCCCAGGTGGGCAGCGGGGCACACACTTATTTAAAATGGTGGTCCCGGGAGATGGGGTGCCCAGGACCAAAATAGGCTCGAGGAGGTGGACCGCATAGATACCCTTAACTTTTTAAAACAATTCTGCCCTGGGGCATGTATGCGCAGGGATCACAGTGTTATGGTCAACATTGAATCTGGCCTTTCAAGAAAATGTATCTATATGTTTATTTTAGAACAGCTTTCAGAGAATTTTGCAAATCAATCAGACGCCTGTAGCAAGATGTTACATGTTCGAGTACTCCATACCGTTTTTTTAAAAGGGAGATTTGATAAATTAAAAATACTTGCTTGAAATGTGTTCATAAAAGAGGCTCACCTCGTGTTTGTATGCATCTTTTTTGCTCAGAATGGGGGCACTTCAGCTACAATACTGTTGAAATGACAACAGCTGAAGCATAATACTAACTTTAAAAACTGTTTTGAAAGTTTAATATTTTCACATGCACGCAGTGGCGCTTGACTTGACGGACTTTTAGGGTCTTACCATGTAAAAGTTGTTAAATACGTCTTTTTTGAGCTGACCCAAAAAAGGCACATGCCCATGGAATTTGAGTCTACAGTGTAAGAATGTGGTGGAAATCTGGCGCTATTTTACATCCTTTTACACACTCTAGTCGGACCACACCCTCCTCTTCCATCTCTACTCCCACACTCCAGTTACCACCTGCTCAGCAAATGTTCTTTCCGGCCTCACGTCGGATCATAATTCCACTAAACTTGTAATTGGGGCCATAAAATGTATTTGCACTTGCTTGTCATGTCATGGGCAGTGACAATTCGGCCCGAGTGTGGGGCTAAAGGCACTCATAATAGGTGTTTTGTTTTTGTTTGAATTTAGACTCTTCGAATGTTCAGTGCGTTTTAATTTAATCAATCCGGTTGATTTGAAAGAAAGTTGTCACCTCAGAGCTATTCTGGAAAATAAAAGCAATTCTTAAAAAATATCAGTGTAGCCTTAAATTACACTGAGCTCGGTCCTCTGATGGGGATTTCTCTACTGCCAAGAAAATGCTAAAAATACGGCGCTGTGCCCTTTTTTCACAACATAATTTCTAACACTCAAGGATATTGCCTAAAATGTGCAAGTAAGAATTCTAGGCACTCCTAAAAGGAAAATAATAAAATGTTCAAATAAATCCAGGTTGGCGGTAGCATCCATGTGCAGTGTTCCTCTGCTGGAGTAAATCATACAAGTGTGTTTAAAAAATATTGCACGGCCTGTACCAAATAACAGAAGGAGAAGCAGTGGGCACTGAAAGAAGTGAAACGCTGGAAACCGCTGGAGAAATGCACATCAAAACTCCAATGTCAGGAGAACAAACACCAGTTTTATAAACTGTGCTAGGACTTGATGCTCATCATTGCTCCTGAGCCAGTTTTTAAACACTTTTTTATTGCAGTTTTTTGAAATACAGCAAATGTAAATTATATTCCAATTATAGGTCACGGTCTCAATGGTGATGCACCGTAAACCACGATTGGCAAGACTAAATCATTTGACAAGCTCCTGAGCTACTTAATAATGGCTTAAAATATGTGTCCCTTGTGATAAAACACGAGTAGAGTTGATGCTCCTACATGCCACTGTGCTAACCTCTTATGCCAGGGCACTTGCAATATATATATTGGAATTACCTACATTCTCCAGGGCCCTTTAGTTAGGGTACTGCTCAAGGGTTCTGGGTTGCCACATGAAAATGAAGTCTGCAAGGGTTGTGGTCGTCTGTCATGCATACTGTTCACATATACCCTAGTTATACTCCGTGCCAGCAGCCAGCGATGGTTACTCGTGCTGAAATAGTCCATGGCAGTTCATTGTACCAAGATGCTCCTTAGGATACTTGGGGCCTTATTATGAGTCCGGCTGTCCACGGACTGCCAGATTCATGGTGGCGGTCTCCCGCCCTATTACCACTGGGGAGGAGGGGGTAGGGCCCACCACGACAGGGAACAGCGGCACAATGAGCCGGAGGCTGCAATATTCTTGGCGGGACCTCCGGGGTCCCTCCAAGCATACTATGAGTTTCCTCCCTGCCCCAGTTTTCATGGCAGTGAGCCTGCCATGAAAACGTGCCGAAGAGGAAACAATGCCGTAGGGTGCAAGCAGGAGGCACACCATGTGCCCCCCATGTGCATGCACCCCAGCTCCTGCGTGGCATGGACTTTACTGCCCATGCCGTGCAGGAACTATTTTTGGCGTTCCCATTGAGGTGCCTGTTTTCTAAGGCACCCCCGTGAGAATGTTAAAAAAAAAGCCTGTCAGACACGAGAAACACTCATAATCTGGTGGGTGGCCCAACCACGGTTTTGGTTGCAGGGCGTACCCAGCGCCGCATCGCCAACCTCGTAACCAGGCCCTTCGACAGGTGCAAGTTACTTACCATCCTCTTAATACCGATATTACATATAGCTCAGGTAAAAGACTTATCCATCAGATTACAGAAACTATCTTCGTATATAACCAATGTTGCCATTCCAGTTTACAAGAATGTAAAGCACCACAAATACACCAGTGTACCCTTTGTTCTACCACATAAAACACCACTTTATTTTATGTATTTGATAATATGTACAAACACCGTTGCTATGGCAGTTGTCACACTGATCCAGTAAGTAAAAAACCAGTTGGGGTGGCAATGTCCTCATTTTCCTGACATGCAATGGAGCGTAATATTTTAGATGCTGTAGTAATATATAAGCCGCTATCCGCATGACAGTGTTCATACTGCAGCAACCAGTATATGTTTATTATTATTATGACGTCAATATTCTTGTTATTTTAGAAATTCCCTTTCCAGTGTATAATCTACTTTAATATTCTGATGTCATTAAAAGAGTCCAGCCAGGTGCGCAGCTCTACACTGTGACAGTGCTGTGGGTGGTGTTTTCATTGGTGCTTTAAAGTATTGACCAGAGTGTTCTTCTGTTCCTTTGCTGTCTTTCATACAGGCAGGTATGGCCTCGCCAGCCAATCCTGAGCAGCTGATCATTGCCCTGGAGCCAGAAGGTGCCTCTATATACTGCAGGAAGCTCCGCCTCCACCAGATGATTGACTTGAGCAGCAAAACGGCTTTGAATGGCTACAGCCCCACTGACCCGACCACCGTGGCATTTACACAGTGTATTTAAACTGAACTTAATTTATATGCTAGATAAATAATGCATGCAAGTTGTATCTCACACTCAGTTATGACGCCCTATGGCCTAACAAATACTAGGGGCATTACACAATTTCTTGCCATCTTACTATCTAAAATGAATGAACGTTTTATTGACAATGTACAAGAATATTACCTGAATATCATAATTATATTTTGTGAAAAAAGGAAACTGGCCAATCTGAGGGCAGTAAATGTGACAATGTCACATTACGTCACAGTTAACGGTGATGGGCACATCTGTAGACTCAGTCACATGACTCATTATTAATAAATCGTTTTTGGTGGCGCTGAAGCCCCAGTGTACATATTGGGGACCAAAACTACTCATAACTGTCTGGAGGCAGTGCAGAACGCGTGCAGTTAATATGTGGGTGTGAATAGGCTATGTTAATCAAATATGGGCAGAGTCACTGCTACATTATAGTAGATTATTTACACTTGTTGGAATCACTGGCCAGCAGTACAAAAGCGGTAGTCCACATATGGTGAACTATATAGCAGTGCACCTCCTGGCTGACCCTAGCCTCTCTAATAATATGATTTCATCTCAATCTATGGGCCTGATCCACAAAGGGCCTCTGGACTCGTGGCGGAGGCCCCGCAATCGCGGGGGAGTCTCTGCACTCGGGGCAGAATCTCCGCAATGAGAATTCTCATTCTCCCTATGTCTCTGTCCCTTAGTGCTGGGCGATGTTGGGTTTATCAAAGATAGACTTTCTGTTAATCGGGATTCTTGGTGTTGGCTGTCACTGGTTTTGGGTGTCATCAAGCAGGTTCCATGTTGTGGGATGTGACGTGTCTTCAGTAGACAATGTGAATGGTTGATGCTTGCACTATTATATACCTATACCTATGTTGATCCAGTATTTTGGTCACTGATAGAGGGGCTGACACACACGTTCATTTCAAATGTACGCTCTACTGATTTACCCCGAGGTAGGCAGGGCAGCCCTAACTACTCATTGTTTCTCATATATACGCTGAAGGTAATTACACCGGAATACAAACATCTATTGAAGGTAAGAATTTGGGAATGTAAATAAACAAAATCCCTGCTCGTCTAAAGACATTTAACTAAAAGTAATGTTCAGAATGCACGATCAACCATCTCACTGTATATAACACCCCCTAGATGCTCTGATAACATCAATGCATCCTCCTACCTGTCTCTGCCATATCAGGACATACGTCCTACTTTGTCTTTGAGTCATCAATACTCAGTTTCACATTTCTCTTATGGTATCTAACCCCAAGCGAGGCTCATCTCATGACTCTATTGAGTACTTCCTTTCTGTGTCTAATGTCTCATCAGAGATCGCTCTTCAGCTGACTTGTGTCTGTTCTAGCCCATTCCTCATTCTTGTGATTACCATAAGCCCACTAGTTACTCATTTCTTGTTCATCATTGGTGATTTACAACTTGCCTCTCAGACCTCATATAATCTAACAAAATCCTAACCACACAGGAAATGTCAGTGCAGTAGAATAAATGGTGTCATGGTTGCCAAGCGCATTGAGATGCGTTAGTGTGTCACTGAAAACACACCCATAAGTCTCTGTGTGTTAAGCTCTTCCTTTGCAGTCTCGTCGCTCTCCTACAGTTGATGTTCTGTCCACCCTTCTTCCACTGGTGGTCTTTGTTCTTGCCCGCTGCATCTCTACGTAAATTTCCATACGTATATTTCCCCACCTGTCAATGCCTGAAGTTCTTTTTCCTACAAAGCTGCATTTTAAGACCCCCCCCCCCCCTCCAGCCCTGTGTATCTTAATATTGTGGCTTCACTTGTAATGGCTTTGTGCCACACCCTGGGACCAGCCAGACAATGTTTTTTTTACCATAAGCATTATCAACACAGCTTTTATTCCGAATAAAACTTGAGTGCTGGTGTGCATATATGTAATTCTACTCTGTGGATCTGTCAGCGTTGACAGTGGGCACCGTCTGTTGGTGCCCCCTAGGCTAGCAGCATAAGAAGCACTAACAATGATAATTTGTCTTTGATTTCATCTTGCAGAAGCATAGTCCAAGCCAGAAAACTACTGGGCACTTCCACAACAAAGTTCTGAGTCAGTGGCGTAACATTACCCCCTGCACCCCCGCAGTGCCGGGGGGCCCACAAGCTTCAGGCACTGTACATAGGCGGCACTGAGAGCTCATGACTAGCTCCGGGGTGTGAGGGGCCCCCTCCGTGTACTTTGCAAGGGTGCGGGCCCCTAAGTTTCATTATGGCACTTCTCTAAGTCCACCTTTACCAGTGATAAATCGGCCAGTTGGAGAGTTCGCCATGTAATTAAGGCGATCTATATGCCAAAATATTACTGAAAATAATAAACAGGCCTTGCAGGTGGTAAGTGATAGCCATTGTTCCTGCCACTGTTTCGGTCCTGCATCCCAAAACCGACTAATAAGGAAAGCAAAACCAAATTGTGAGGGTAACATATGTACAAAAGTGAAGGGGTTCCATGTGGAATTTTATAAAAGTTTCGAAGTGGGGCGGGGTATGAGGCTGTGGTCCCAATTCTAACTGTTTTTTTTTTAATTAGCAATGTTAGCTCTGTTTCCTTTAAGGAAAATGGGCTGTATTTCAATTTAAAAAAGTTTTCTTTATTGAATCACAAACACGGAGTCTCCTGACTCTTCCAGGCTACCTACCCCATTCATATTATTGAGTTAGTTCAGAGTACAAACCACTCCAAACTGGAATTTTATGAACAAACCTACTACGTAGGCTAGTTCGCAAAATTTCGCATTCAAAGCAAAAATCATGGTCACAAATTGAGATACATTTTTGCAACAAGTGTAATAATACCTCTGACCCAGAGTTCGCTATGATCACCACAGCAGAGTTAGTGCACTGTAGGATGCGAAGTAAAGAGTCACAGTGGGATACCTAAACAGCATCCAATGATTTGCCAGGCGATATGTAGACGAGGTGGCTTGTTTTTAACGTTTTTAGGATGCAGAAGTAGAGGAGATGTGTGCTTTAAAAAAAAAAAATAATAAATAAAAACACGTTAGCTTTTACGCCTCCTCTGCAGACCAAAACAAATGTGTCATGTCGGATTACTTAACAGGGTTTCGCCATTACATACTGCTCACTTCAAAGACCGCTTCGGGCGTCTACAACGCGTCCATGAAATAAATGCTCCTATCCTGCCATCTAGTGTCTAAATCCTGGTAATACGCATTACACCGGGTTCTACGGAAAATCAATCAATCTCTTTCGAAAACTAACCCCTACTAAATGTAATTCGTATTTTGGTTCTTCTAATTATTTATATAATAAGCATGAGTCGTTTTTATAAATGCATACAAATACAAATATTAAGCTTTTAAAATGATTTCAATTGGTTAGTTATGAACACTTACCACTAAGTATTGAATAAATGATTATTGACATGATTGTACGGGAAGCTGCATGGCATGTAAAGGCCCACACTACTTACAAACAGCATGAAAATGCCAAAACCATTTGCAAATCGTTGTCTCTTACCTTGTGAAGTGAAAGACTGTTCGTCTTTGTCTGCTGTGATAGGCTGCATTAGACATACAGGTTTGGGTTCCAGCTGTGATCCTTTGTCAGAAAACTGCTTCCAGCCCTGTGGGACAAAGGGAGCTGCCGATTGTCCTTTAAGGGTTCTCTTAAGACCGTGTCCTCTCTCACCTAACGCAGGAGCCACAGCATGTGCCATGATAGTCCCAGTAATCGCACACTGCACCAAGGCATGGCAAGATTGAGGAAATGGTATTGTTTACTCTGGCCCCTTCTGAATGTAGGGCTAGATGTACAAAGCATTTATCCGATCACAAACGGCCTGATTCACAGACTAGAAAAATACTTATTCAAATGTACAAAATGTAAAATGTGACTCAGGATTTCTTTTACTGAATCGCTTTTTGTATTTGCAATTTGGTATTTGGAAGTGGCGTGTTTAGGGTGTCCCTTCCAAATTGGTATATATGAATTACTGTTTGCGACCAAATTCTGGACCACTGCCTACTCTTAAGAATGAAACTTCAAGGTTTACTTTTTCTCCTTTTAAACACATCCCGTTTTCCTTTAAGTAAAACAGGCTACAATTAAAAAATAAAAGATTGCTTTATTAAAAAACGCAGTCACAGACATGGTAATCCGCTGACCCCTGTAGGCCACCATCCCTGTGATGGCTGTGATTCCTAATGAGTCGCAAACTGCAACACACCTCATTCTCAATAATATTCATAAGGTAGGTCGATTCGCAACCCACAAGGAATCCCTAAAGGAAACTGAATGAGTTTCATACATTAGGAATACTGATTTCCTAATTGTGATTCGGAGAGATTCACAATTAGGAAATCAGTTTTCCTAATGTGTGTATGTATATCTTTTTTTTTTTTTTTTTCGTCCTCATATATGCCACCAGTAGATGTTAGCTCTAAGCAGACGTCCTTCAGGCCACTGACACAAACCTTCCTTGACCGCCCTTGTGTTTGTGGATAGCCATTGAAGATCGCCCAGAGGTAAGGTTAGTTCCAGTCCAACTCCCTTTCCCGATGTTACTTGCTACCAAAGGAGGACAAGACCACTTAACCTCTGGCATAATCATTGGACTTATTGTTGTCATTTTTCACACCAGGCTTTTAGTGCAGATCACACCTCAGCAGACTTAACCCCTCCACATAGTAAGTCAAAACTACTCACTGCCATGATGTTCCTAAGGCAGTCCGCGAATTTTGGGGGGAGTTCTGATTTCCATTCTTTACAAATCTCTCTTCTCGCGATGACAATTACATAGAAGATGAACTGTGATATGCAGCTATTTATGCTGTAGTCAGATAAAAAACCAAATAGAACCAGTTTGGGAGACCATGTTATGGGGATTAACAATACCTCTTCCAAAAAACCACAGACCTGCCTCCAAAAAACATCAAGTTCAGGGCATTCAGCAAACATATGGATATCATCTGCTGCTAATGTCTTACACCTTGGACAGAAGTACTGTACTGCTGATATTTTAGAAAGTTTAGCAGGTGTCCAATAGGCCCTGTACATTGTGAATAGGTGATTTCTTCTCAGGTTTGATGGTTTAATAACTTTCTGTGATATTGTAAAAGAATCCGACCAGGTTTTTATTATGTCGTCTGAAGTCTGTATTACAGGGGTATCCGATAGTTTAGTTATTTCAGCCTCTAGATTTTCCTTATCCTTACTTCCCGTTATCATTTTGTACCATTCCGCCGTCTCGCCCTTCCAACCCTTCTGCCTAGTTATTAAGTCAAGTGGGAGGCTCTCCTCTTCCGTATTCCAATTCTGGCTTCCCCACCATGCTGACAGTTGGTAAAATTTAAACCTTGTTATAGTGCCCTCTGTTAGTCGTGATAGTGTTTCCCAACTTAATAAGCTTGAGACGTCACAGAGGTCCCCCCACTTTATAAGGCCAGCTTTCTTCAGAGGAAGAGCTAGTTGATCCAATAGGCATTCTGGAGTACCAGGGGAGTCCCAAATTGGGGCCTGAGCGTGATAGTAGGAGATACCTGTGATTTTCCGTATCCATCGCCAATTATCTAAGGCAGTTCGTAGAAGCTTTAATCGTATTTTTTTTAAAAATAATTGGTCGCCAAACTTAAACAAGAAAAAATCTGCACCATAAGGGAGGTCTGCTAACATGGCTTGAAACAGTTTACCGTGTGAAGTAGCATCCAACTTATTGGCTAAAAGTCTAAAGTTCTTAAATTGGAAGGCGTAGCAATAAGAAAGTAAATCTGGAAGTGCCAATCCACCCAGTTTCAGTCCTCTTCTGAGCTTCTTCCAAGCTATTCTAGGGGATTTTGTTGCCCAAATAAAAGTACCAATTCTTCCTTGTAGATTAGCAATATCTTTTTTATTGAAAATTAAAGGGATAGAATTGAACAAAAAAGTAACTTTTGGGAGAATTATCATTTTTACTAAGTTCACTCTGCCATAAATGTTTAAAGGGAGAGTGTTCCATCTGGTTAGGAGTTTTCTAATCTCTTTTACCACTATTCCCCAGCTAGTCTTAGGAGTATCGTCCAGATTTTGTGTGAGATAGACCCCCAAGTATCTAATTTTAGATTTTGCTTCAGCAACTGGGACAGGGTTGTTCCAGCTCATTATTTCAGTTTTGTCCCTATTGATGCTGTAACCTGATATTGATCCAAAATCTTCAGCCAATCTAAATAGTCTTGGTATTGCTTCTTCTGGATTGGAGGTGTAAAGAAGTAGGCGTCAGCATACAGACCTGTCTTCAATTCGAGATTTCCTATTCTGAATGGTTTTATTTCTAGATCTTGCCGTAAATAACATATGAAGGGTTCAATATAAATATCGAAAAGAAGAGGGGATAAAGGGCAGCCCTGTCTTGTCCCTCTGGAAATATTCAACCAATCAGTGAGACTGTTGTTAACCAGGATCTTGGCTCTTGGGCTTCTGTATAGCGTTTCGATTCCCTTGATGTATACTTCAGGGAAGCCAAAGTTGGTCATCGATTTCCAGAGAAAAAGCCAATTCACCTGGTCGAAAGCTTTGGCCGCGTCTATAGCTACAATAGTAAGAGGTGCTTTCGTTTCGATAGCGATATCAATTGCTCCAATCACCTGAAAAGTCAATTCATTCAGTTGGCGACCTGGTATAAATCCCCGTTGGTCTGGGTGAATTATTGACTTGATTATTTTTGCCAACCTCGACGCCAGAATACCAGAATACACTTTCAGATCGGAGTTTAAAAGTGAAATAGGCCTGTAAGACTCTATCTTTTCCGGGTCTTTATTTGGTTTAGCTATTAATGAGATTGTAGCATCTGACCAGAAGGAAGGTATTTGCTCTCCATAAATAAAGATTTTATTGAAAAGTTTCTGTAATGGGGCCAAGATTTCTTCCACATTATCCTTATAGACCTCTGTCGGGAGTCCATCGGGGCCCGAAGCCTTGTTTCTTGCCATCTTTTTCAATTGTGATCTTATCTCGCCCTCCGTTATCTCGGTAGCTAAAAAGGCTTTATCCAGATCGTTTATCTGAGGCAGTTCAATTTGAGCCCACCAGTCGTCCTGTTCACTTTGTGACCCCTTGTTCTTCTCCAGATATAATTCTTCGTAGAACATTCTGGCTTCTTTTTTTATCTCACTATCTACTATTAAAGACAAACCAGTTCCACGCTGTATTAAGGATTTAATATTATTTCTACTCTTCTCCGTCCTAGCTTTCCAGGCCAACAGGGACCCACATTTCTCACCATATTCAAAATTGCGGAGTTTACTAACTTCCCATTTATCTAGAATTAATTTTTCAGCTCTTGTTTTAAAATCTGTTTGTAGATCTAGAATTTCCTTCTCTAAACTTAAGATATTGGGTTTATTTTCCTGGACCGCAAGTTGGAGCTGATGTTCTTTTAGTTTTATTAATTTAAGCTCTTGAATATCTCTATCTTTTTTAAGTTTTCGGTTTAACATCATATGAGAGCTATATATGCCTCTTAAATAGGACTTAAATGTGTCCCATATTATATGATCTGAGGTACTGTTCTCGTTAAACCTGAAAAATTCACCTATACTTTCCTTTATTTTATGTCCAACCTCAGTATCTAATAGGATCGTTCTGTCAAGTGTCCAGCGAATTTATAATATCTTATCCTTTAATGTTATTTGTAGCTCTACCACAGAATGGTCTGATAAGCCCACTGGAATATATGAGACTGAAACAGTGTTATTTAAGAAGGATTGGTCAATAAAAAAAAAATCGATCCTCGAGAATTGATGATACTTTTTACTAAAAAAGGAATATTCTCTAAGGTCACCGTATTTAGCTCTCCAAATGTCTCTCAGTGTGTAATCTTTCATAATATTTTTTAGGACTAGAAGAGATTTTTTTGGAGGATTGTATTTAGCTTTTGAGGTACGGTCCAATTGGGGATCTAATAAAAGGTTAAAATCGCCTCGTAATATAACTGGGATTGTATGCTCTAACATGTATTTTTCTAAATTATGAAAGAAACAGACTTTGTCTTCATTAGGGCCATAGTATACCCCACACAACAACTTTATACCCCCAATCAAAACAACAGCAGCCAACCATCTGCCCGATTGGTCTGTACTCCAGTCACCAACCCTAATCCCCTCATTGGCTCTCACTATTATTGCGGCGACTCTAGTCACACCTGTTTGTTTGGAACACAAGATGTCCTGGACCCAATTATATCTGCCAAACAAATTCCTGCATTCTTTTGCTCCCAGGTGAGTTTCCTGTAGAAGAAATATGCACGCCCTAGAGTTCTTTAGAAACTCACACACAGTTTGTTGTTTCTTGGGGTTCCCCAAGCCAATTAGATTCCAGGAGAGGATTTTACTACTAGCGCGAGCCATTATCTGGTTTTGCTACCCCCTCCTCCAAAAATTAATAGTGACCTGTACCTAATTTTAAACATATGTAATTTTACGGCATATGAGGACATTTTCAACTGTTTTTCCCTATCCCTTTCCCACTGTGAGCCCTCCCCCCGAGGAACCCCTCCCTCCTGATGGGCGTCGACACGCCTTTAGGAGGCCTACACCCTGTAACACCCACACCTGTTAAGCGAACCGTGGTTTTCCAGCATTATATATATATATATATATATATATATATATATATATATATATATATATATATATATTCTTTTTTTTTTTTTTTTTTTTTTCCCCTTGCCTCGTCCTTCCCCTTACTGATAGGTGTATATATGTATATGTGCACTTTTTTTTTTCTCCCGTCCTTCCCCTTAGTGATAGGTGTATATATATATATATATATATATATATATATAAATGTGCACTTTTTTTTTTTTTTTCCCCCTCCTTCGCTCTCCTGCCCAAGCCACTTCCCTTCTTTATTTTACTTTTCCCAACTTCTTCTCTCCTTCCTCCCTCCACTCCCTGTTATCAAGCAAATATGAAGGAAAGGTGATGGAAGTTAGATGACTATTCTTTCATTTTCATTTTAACTAGCAGCTCATCAACTTCCTCTGGAAAGTGGCAGGAGAACATTTTATTGTTCCACATGATTTTTAAGAGAGCCGGGAATTTCATTTGTACCTGGGCCCCCATTGAACGCAATTCTGGCATTTTAGAACCCAGCTCCCACTGTCTTTGAGCAGTTTTACCTCCTATATCCGATCGTATTTGATAAGGGTTAGCACGATAGTGCAGAGAGGTACGTGCCAAACACCGATTTAGGATCAATTCTTTCACGCTGTATGTTTGAAAATATACGAGAATCTTCCTGGGTGTCTTACGATCTGAATGTAACCTAAATGGATCCCTGTGCACCCGCTGGATCTCCGCCTCTAAATTGATATCTGTTCTGTCTTTCAGAATATCTTCTCGGAGTAATCTACATACAAACCCCTTTATGTCTTCTACCTCTTCTCCTTCGGGAATTTTAAGAATCCTGAGATTATTGCGCCTAGTTTGTGTCTCCAGTCTCTCCATATCCATTGTTAACGTGCGGTTCTGTGCCTTTAATGACTCTATATCTCTCGAGTTTCCTTTAGAAATCTCTGTCATTGCCGAGACTTTGCTTTCCAAAACACCCGTTCTAATATTAACTCCCTCCAATTTAGCCTCAAGAAGATCAAATCTGTCGTGCAGACCTCTCTGATTTCTCTCGGAAATCTCAAATTTCCCCCTCAGGTCCTCTCTCAATGCATGAAGTAGAGAACTGAGCCTGTCTCCTTCGTCTTTTCCCCCAGATAGTTCGGCTGATCCATCACTCCGGAGAGTGGGAGCTTGTATATTAGAAGTAGCAAGAGGTAAGAAATGTGCATTAGCAGTGCTAGTTGAAGGAATCGGGTGACAATAAGTTTCAACAGATTTAGAAATTGTGGATTGTTCTGACAATGGAAGACTTAATTGTGGTGAAATGATAGGGGTATCCTGATCATCCCCCACCTCTCTGTCATGCCCAGTGGGATTCTCAGCCCTTGATTCGACTTCTACTTCTTGATCTCCCGAAATTGAATCTAATACAGCGTACTTATTCATCAAAGGTAGGGGCAAGGAGAGGTGTTGCGGAGAAACCATAATTCTACCCGAGTTATCGGGGTCTCTGTCCCCCCCCTGCTGAAGGGATTTAGGATCTAATTGTGCCACTGCTTTTTCCTTAAAGTTAACTGCCGTCTCCATGATTTTAAAGAAGCTTTTTAATGAGGGGGTTCCTCTGGGTACTTGCGACTGTTTAACCACTTTAGTTGACTTTGTTCTCCCTCTTCCACCTCCTCCAGTTCCAGTCTTCCCTTTCTGTTTAAGGGGGGAGATAGGAGTGGGGCCGATTCTGTCCGCTATGTCAGAAAAGTTCCAGACCCCTTGTTTCCTGAGGTCTGACTTAGATCTTAACTGGTATCGGTTTTTTGGCTCACCTACTTTTTCTTTCACACCAATAAACTGCTTATTAATCTGATTTTCTGGGCAGTCTTCATGTGAACCCCCTTCCACTATGACACCAATACCGCTGATACCTTTAGAAACACCTTCGCTCTCTATATCGTTATGGGGGGGTGTAGGAAGTCTCAGTTTGTCTGCCTCCATGCAGACACCACAAGCAAAAATCCCCTTACCGTCTTCAGATATGCCAGCCTCTCGCAGAGCAAAAACTCTTACTCCGAATCTCCTGTAGAATAGAAGCGCCGCCCTTGAGCGCGACCACAGCCTGGAGCAGCTAACCCTGAGACCCGCCGGTCTTACTCTCTCTTACTCGAAGCTGTCAACGCCGCTGGCCCGCTTCCGTGTCTCACCGCTCAGAATCGTATCGCTCCCGCTACCGCTGCTAGACACTCTGCACAGCTGACCATGGTCGTTGCGGTACCTCCGCTCGAGCATTTCCTGTTGAATCTTGGCGTTGGGTCCTAGCGCCGGGAGTACAGACCTCAAGAGACAAACAAGAGTTTTTTTCTCAACAGCGTGCCTATAATTCAGTGCGAAAAAGGCAATATCTCTCTCACCATATATTCCGATACGTCAGCCTTGGTTATTTAGCGCTAGAGAACCACATTTCAACCCATTTCGGTGTCGCGGGTGTAGAGCCTCGCAGCAGCCGCTAGTCTGCCGCCGCCATGTTCCTCAACCTCCACTGAAAAGGTAGAATGGCTGTGTGTATGTATATCTGGCCCCTAGAATCTAGATCAATAATACCTGCTGAGATCCCGCTGGATTCCCCTATACTCTAGCACTGACTGCAGTTGTACCATCTTTTCAACATGTTATTTTTAAGAGGCATTTGAATGCTTTTAAAAACAGTTGTTATTTTTCCTCGAACAGTGAAGAGCCCTAGATTTCCTTTAACAATTTTCTGCAATAAAAATGTAGCTAAACATAATGTACTGTGAAAGTGGAAAGAAGTTTGTCCCTAAAACTTAATTATTGTAAATTGGGGGGTGTAAAATCTTTGTAATTTTCATTTGCTTAATTGTGCAAAATTTCATGAAAACTCAGTAAAACACATGGGATCCCATAATATGCAGCACTGGCAATTGGCGCTATAATTTAGCGCAAAATGCATTCTGGTGGCCATTTTAGATGTAAAGATGCATTTTACTCTAAAAAATAGTGGGAAAAAACACAAGTTAAAATCTATTATTATGCAATGTGGTGTAATGACAAAAAATGGGAATTTTCTGTAAAAAGCATAACACAAAATTACATGATATTATACCAGCATAATGGAAATTTCACCTGAGCCTTATTAGAAACAAGTATAGAGATGAATGTGCATTAATTGACACAATACTACAGTTCGAATATCAAAGTAAAGACCATTGCCATAGTACACAATATCTACAGCCATTTTAAGAAACAAACCGTTTCTATACTCACAAAACCAATTTAATGAGATTGTATTTCATTCCACCTTGTAGTTTGGTTCTGATTTTGTTTATATTGCCCTATTGGACTTTCAGTCTGGGCAATCTTTATGGTCCTGAGATTGACCTCGACTGGCGACTATGTGGTTTGTTGTCATTGTATTGGAAAGAGAAAATCTGTCAGTCCAAGTTATTGTTTAGTGATGGTTTGTATTAGTTAATGGGCAGAATAAGATTTAGATGATCATGCAAGGGAGGTTTGTAGTGCATTCTGTTTGTGTCTCAAAGTCCGTTACCATTTATTTAGTCTGACATAAGACAGCGCATGCTCTGTCTTTTGTAAAATGTATTGTTAACTGAGAGTGGGCATAGAAGCCTGTCCATTGCTTATCATTGATTGTCTTAATTGTCACGCTCATTTGCTTGCTTCTTATTCGTTAGCATGGGTGTGCCTTCCTTCCTCCATTTGTGTTTGTCCCTCCCATTGCTTGGTTTTTAGTATGCTACTTTTTTCTTTTCTTTTAAACACTTACAAGAGTACACATGTTTTCCAACTGTCTTCCTCGTTTGCTCGTCTTCCTCACTCCGTCACACTCTGTGTCATTCTCTCTTCTGGGTGCTTTACCCCCACTCTTCCTGCTTTGCCTTCTCAGCCTTGTGTTTTCTTCCAACCAGCTTCTTTCTTTTGTTTGATCCCACCACCCCTGCCCAGGTGTTGCTTCCCCAATCAAGCCTCCCATTTTGCTAACACCCCTCACCCGCAAACCCATTTTTCTTTGCCTTCTGCACCCCCAGTTGCTTTCCTCCCCAGCTGTGCCCCTCCCCCCACCCCCAGTGCTGCTTCCCCGGTGTTGCTCCCCCCTCCAGTGTGCCTTCCACACTACTATTACTACGCAACCCGATTTAAAAAAAATGCTTTTGAACATATTTTTAACCTTTTAAGTTATCAATCCAACTTGGATAGCTAACAAAAAAAAAAAGAACAGGGATACTGTGCTGCATGGCTAAAACAATTTGGCAAAGCCAATAGGTCCCTAAGGTGAAATCTGTTGCCTTTGCCAATGCTTCTTACATTCCAACTTGGTGAACTCTGTACTCTGTACTCGGTTTACCCAGTAGAGGCAGGTTTGTTGAGGATCATCATTGGCGACTTATCCAATAAATGGTTTTGATGCATTCTTTTGTGTATGCGTGTGTGTGTGTGTATGTCTATGAGTAGTATTTGTAAACTGTTATGTTTTAATGGTTTTGATATGCAGGTTTGTCAGAAGCTATTGATGTGCTATTGCTTATGTATGTTGGAGTGAGTGTTTACTTTAAGTAGGAGATGCATCCTCTTCCCACTTTCACCTATCATATTTTGGAAGAGGCTATAGAATTGCTCCAGCTCTTTATGCAGGGGAGAGTGCATGGTTTGTGGCGGGTTGTAGTTTGCCCAAATTTCTTATACTAGAACATTTTCCCCCTTTCATGCACAGTTTAAAACATCAGGAAAGAACATTTTCCATAACTTTATTCCACAGACTGGAATGTTTCCAGAGTGTTGCACCTTACGTGACTGAACATTAAGCGAACCCCAGTAGATGAGTAGATGGGTGTGTGGGGGTTACACCCTTGACTTTGTCGACCCCTGTACGAATCCTGCAGTACACTACCTCCCTAGCACATTATTAACGCCATTAGCTTTCCTTAACCGCATGCGCTAACGGTTTTCCCGCTGCGCGCTGCGTTTTTCAAAAAGCCACGTTACATGACGAGCTGTGCTCGTCATGAGCGTGCGAGCGGCGTAACTCATGATGAGCTCAGCTCGTCATGAGCGCGGAAGGGGTTAAACCATTTTACTGTTACCACACATTCCTTTTCTGGTTTTCTAATTTAGCACCCTAGCTTCTCTCAAATCTCCTGCAGTTTCACTATTATCAGACAAATTTATGCTCTGTTCTTCCAACAGAAGATCTAGTTTCCAGTCTTCTCCCCATCCCAATCGACTCCATTAATATAATTTCGACCTCATATCTTCATTTCTCTCCCCGCGCCCACTAGAGTAAACATAGACAGATAGATATCAGCTCTTCAACATAACAAAATGCTCAAACCTCCCTTTCAACGCCAATAGTTTCATCATTAAGTGACTTATATATTGGAGCAGTCTGCTTATGGGCCTGCTGAATTTCAGTGCTGAGTGCTCTTCTGCCTTCCACGAGACCAGTTTACCTCCTTTGTACTGACTATGAGCCGGGTGCACTCTACTAGCTGCAGAGCCCAAATTAAGCTCCTCCGATTGTCTGTTACGTGATTCATGAACTTTCGCCACTTCTGCCTAACATTCGCCGTTCGCATCCTCTGTGCTGTGCCAACCTGCGCCTCTGTCTGTTCTTAAAACCCTCTGTAAAGAATCTTGCTTCTTCTTACACAATATACTACACCCGTACCCTTTAACACAATCCCTAAAGCTCAGGAACACACCCTCTGTATGCTGGTTTTCTAGATAGCTCTGAATTATATGCCTTTTTATTCTGAAGTCTCTTAACCTAGGAAGATCCACCCCAATTAATGTTCTCTCCCATCCATCATGTAAACGTGTTAAAAGTATATATATAGATAATTTATATACTGTCTTCTTGTGTGCATTATTAACTGTCTCACCCATCACTCCTTAATCTGTCTCTCTAGGAATATGTCAATCACTCAAACCATTATCTATTCAAAGTGCTGTGTTGTATTTGCAACTGAAGCTATTCTGTACAGAATGCTTCTGCACTTGGGTGGTCTCTTACCTGCACATATGTGAATTATATACTTTTGAAAGAAAACTCAAGTCTTCCAAATAATGATGGAGTCTCCTGGTCTCTAGGATGTCGGATACCAACAAGAAATGTGGGGTTTTTGGTGGGGTTCCTAGTTGCATGAGGCTGTAGTGTTACAATAGGGTATACATCTTTGTTCTGTTTGTTGACAGAAAAATACAAATTCTATTGAAAGGACCTCAGGTATCTGATGTGGATGAGTAGCTTGGAAATCTCAATGGCGCACTCTACCAAAATGATAGTGGTAGCAGAAGTGGCATCACTTGAGCTCTGACTCACTGATTGATATTAACGGAATTGTTGTTGAATAATCTATTGCAATAATATCAGGACCATTGTCCCTTCATAAAGAAACATTATTGAACATGTAAGTTTGCCCGAGAACCTCTGTGATTCAGCATGACTGGGCAGAGTGTTACGGGACTATCATTTTTAGGAACACCCATTAGATCCCAATAGATTTTGCTCACTTCCATTCGCCAAAAGCCACCTCATGAATTCCGTATTTCCTTAAAAATGATTGCGGTGTTCCTCTATCAAAAGTCAAAGGAATCATGAGGCTGGTTGAGACGGTTCCTGTTTCTTCATTGTAAGGGAGTTTTCGGTATCCTGGTAATTGAAGTGAAGGTTTTACAAAATCGGAACATTACTTGCCGTTGCCACCAGGATTACGCAAACAGTTTACATTGTGCCTGTAGTGAGACTTCCTACTACTTCTTCACCAACTGGCTCCTCACAATATCCTTAAAACATTCATAAAAAGAAAATCGGACTCTGTGGCTTATAAATAAGAAGTCATCGAGAGGCATAGGCAACTACTGACTGACAATGGGAAACTCTAAAGGCGTTCTTACATTTAGAAGATCAGATTTCAAGATTTGGTGTAATTCAGGAATTGCAATATTCTCCAAACGATTGCAAGCAGCTAAATTGAGTTATTAAGTGCTACCCCTTAATGATGCCACCCGAACAGCCCTTTATCTGATTGTCACTAATACAAATATCTGTAAAACACTGTGGGCCTCATTTATGATGGTTTTTTGATTTCAAAAGATTTTATTATTTTAAAGGAGCATAAGGAAATAAGATACAAACAGTAGTGATACCATTGAAATCAGATAATTACAAACCACATATGAAGCTAAAAATAATGAGTTCGATGCAAATGCCTAATTCAATAGGTCAACTGAAATCAGATCGATAAATCAAGAAAGGGAGAAAAATTAATAATCAGTAGACGTAACTTTCAAAAGTAACACTATCAGATAATATAGTAGGAAAAGAAGGAAGGGAGAAGAAAGAATAGAACAGAGGAAAGAAGAAAAAGAGAAAGGAAGAGGGAGCAGGAAAGCAACGAAAAAAGAGGATAGAGGAAAGGAAGAAAGAAATGAGAACGAGAAAAAGTGGACTTCCAAAAAACTTCCTAAAAAGGAGAACAGCATTTAATCAGGCAAAATAAAGGGAAATTGAGCAACCAACCCTTTCGAAGCTGAATCCATGTAGGAATCTAATGCAGACCAAACACCAGCAGATATGGAAGGAGAAAGATGAGCATGATCAACTGACGTATGAGCACTCCGTAAAAAGGAAACCCAAGCCCACCAGGTATGATAGGAAATTGAAGAAAAAGATTTCTGTTCCATGAGAATGATTTTCACTGCAACAGTTAACAACAGGTCCAACAATTGCAATTCCAAGGAATCCAATGGAAGAGGAACCGGGGCAGCTAATGGGCCTAATAAAATTAATGGAAAAGAAAGTTGGAATTTAATACCAAAATAAGCATAAGATGTTTATGTATTAGATCCCAAAAGGGTTGGAGGAGGGAGCATCCAAAGAACATATGTTGGAAATCACCGGGTAACAAACCACAACTCCAACACAAGTTATCGTCTTTAAGATTGAGCGAATGCAAGCGAGTAGGAGTCCAATGAAGGAGATTCATCGAGAAATATTTAGATTGCAACAGTGAAGGTGCGATTTTATTCCGAAGAGATAGCTTACTAATAAGTTGCCAGGTGTCGGTAGAGATATGATCCGTAACGCCACGACCAAAATGATGCAACCATTTCCGTTGTGTAACAGTTGGGGTGGGTAATAAAGAAGATGATAAGAATTTATAGATTCTGGATGCTACATGTCCAGACCGTACCCATAAATTAAAAAGGGTGATCATGGGGGAAGAAGGATGAAGGCGCACCTTGGCCAGTGCCACTTTAATCTTAAGGAAGGTATAAAAATCCAAGCTCGTTAAAGAAAATTGACTTGCCAAGGAAGAAAAAGGTAACGGTTGGTCATCAGCATCATAAAGATGTTTAACAAGAGAAATCCCTTTGTTAGCCCAATAGGACACCAGAGAAGGATCAATACTGATTTTAATTTTAGAATTTCGCCAAATAGACGACCTTCTGGATTTATGCAATGGAACCGCAACCCGTCTATCAATCTTACGGACCGCAGCAATAGTATCTAAAATAATGGAACGGGAGAAAAGGATAGAGAGGGTGTTCGTAGTCATAAAAGAAGCGAGCGGTAATGGAGAGGCAAGAGTTTGTTCTATCAACAGCCAAGATGGAATATGAATAGAGGGGGAAGAAAACCATAAAGCACCTTGAGACGCCAAGAAGGCGACTTGGTACTTCTCCCAATCAGGAAGATTACATCCACCCATGTCACAGGGTTGACGTAATGATTTATAGGCAATCCTAGCCCGTTTATCATTCCATAAGAATTTAGAGGTGAGAACATCGATTTCATGAAAGAAAGAAGCAGAAAGTTTAACTGGAAGCATAGAGGAAACAAAATTAATAATAGGGGTAATCATCATCTTAAGCGTTTGCAGTCGACCCCACCAAGAAATGTGCTTCGGAGACCAAGTTTCCAAAAGACGCCGCACTTTAAGAATGGTCTGGGATTCATTATAAGAGACTGTAGCAGTCAAGGAAGAACAAAAATAAATACCCAAATATTTCAAATGTTTAGTTTACCACTTAAAGCCAGCAGAACCCATATGGTGAGAAAAACAGTACGCATTCAAAGGGAACATCTCAGTTTTATCCCTATTCAAGGTGTATCCAGAAACCTTTGAAAAGAGAGATATCGTGTTAGAAATAGCAGGAATGGCCAATGCAATATCATCAGAGAAAATAAGGACATCATCTGCATAAGCAGCCGTTTTGAAACAATGAGGACCAAAAGAAAAGCCTTTAATATCAGGGTGGAGGTCAATCAATCGGAGAAGAGGGTCAATGGATAATAAGAACAAAAGAGGGGATAAAGGGCAGCCCTGTCGAGTACCTTGGCGAAGGTTAAAAAAGGATGATGTAGCACCATTAACTCTGATATTAGCTCTAGGGCGAGAATAAAGAGACATAACCATCTGAATAAAGGAGTCCCCAAGATTATGGGCACATAAAATCGCACGCAGGAAGGGCCAGGAGACCTTATCAAAGGCCTTCTCAGCATCGAGTGCCAAGGCAGCAGCTGGAAGTTGAGAACGTTTAGCTGATCCAAGAATGTGACAGAATGTTCGAATATTGTCACGTGCCAACCGACCTTTAACAAATCCTGTTTGCGAGGGATGGATCAGATGAGGAATAAAGGATTCTAACCGTTTAGCTAAAATTTTCGCAAAAATTTTAGCTTCCATGTTAAGAAGAGATATGGGACGAAAATTTTTGGGGTCGGAATGATCCTTACCTTCTTTTGGAATCACTACAATTGTAGCGTCAGCGGCAGAGCCAGAGACAGAGCCATCCTTAATAAAAGCCTCAAAGACTGATTGTAATTTGGGAACAATCACCGGAAGAAAGGTTTTGTAAAAAAGAATAGGGTAGCCATCAGGACCTGGGGCTTTCCCCGAACGAGTATCTTTAATTGCGGCAATAATTTCAGCAGAAGAAATAGGGCGATTCAAAGAGGAACTATCTGCCACTGAGATTGATTTTAATGGAATTGTTTTTAAAAAGTCTTGACACTGTTCAAAAGATGCCTGATTAGAGGGAGTATACAAGTTGTCATAAAAATCACGAAACACCCCAAGAATCTCCTCCGTCTGAAATTTCTTATTACCCAAGTGGTCATTAATAGAAGAGATCCTGGAAGATTTACAAGAAGATTCCTGAAATTTTAATGTTGCTGCAAGAATCTTGCCAGCTCGATTTTTTAATAATAGTGTCTTAGATTTCTGAGCCTGAAGACCAATATGATCCCTTCTGGTAACAATAGTGTTGTATGTGTATTTTAACTGTTTAATGGATTGTAGACAGGATTTATCCTTAGATTGACGAAAAAGAGATTCTTGTCTTTTAATCTCCTCAGCTAAATCAGTTAGTTCCTTTCTAAGAGCAGCATTCCTCCTTGACATACATTTAATGACCTGACCCCGGAAAGTACAATTAAAGGAATTCCAAAGCACCACTGGAGAATCAACTGAGCCTTCATTTTCAAGGAAAAAAGTTTCAATCTCCTTAGAAAATTCAGAAACCTGGGAGTCATCATGCAAAATTTCTGTATTGAGTCTCCATGTCCGAGATTTTGCCGTGGGAGCAAAGGACAGCAGCGTAAAAGAAATTGCAGCATGATCCGAAATCAAAATAGGATGAATAAGAGGAGAGGAGGAAGATTGAAGAAGGGAGGAGTGTACCAACAAGTAGTCAATACGCGAGAAAATAGAGTGAGGCGAGGAGAAAAAGGAAAAATCACTACCAGTGGGATTAAAGAGACGCCATACATCCTGAAGATGAAGCAGAGAACACATATTAGTCATTTGTTTATGTGACTTCGGAGGACGAAAATGAAAGGCAGAATTTCTATCTAGGATGGGATCCATTGGCAAATTAAAATCTCCACCCACCAGCAAATTACCAGAATGAGGAGTGTCATGCAATTTCTTGGTCACTGTTGTCCAAAATAACGGATCATCCTTATTCGGAGCATAAATATTCATGACAAAAAGATCAATATTACCATCAGACAATTTAGATAACAACCAACGACCCTCCGTATCCTGTTCAGAAGAGACAATAGACAAACCAGACTTTTTAGAAACCAACGTAATGACCCCATTCCTCTTGCCACACGCATCTGAGCAAGCAACATCAGATACCCACTCCTTTTTCAGGAAAAGAGCTTCCTTGGTCAAAACCTTTGTTTCCTGCAACAGTACAAGATCCGAAGAAAGAGATTTGCAGCAGTCCAAAATTTTCGACCTTTTGACTGGGTGAGTTAGACCCTTAACATTCAGGGATAATACATTTAAGCCAGGCATGGAACATGTAGGAGAGAAGACAGAGAAGACCTAGAAGATAATGTATGAACAAACAGAATAGAAGTAATCCTCCAAACACCAAGCAGATACGTTAAAAAGAGGAAGTTTAGGAAAGAAGCCCAAGAGAAGAGAAAAAAGAAGAGAAAGGAGAAAAGAGAGGAGAAGATAGAGGAAACAAAGAAAGAAAGAGAAAGGAAAGAAAAAGGGGAAGAGGAGTAACGAAGTGAGGTCTGAAAAAGACCAAATTCATACTAGGGGGAACGTGAAAAGGGGGATAAAGGAAGCCGTTATGAGGAGAGGTAGAGTCAGCAATATCAGCCCCAATAAAAATTAAGGTTTGGAACAGCCAAGTTACAAAAAAATATTGTGAAGAAGCATCAAATATAACAACATAGTCAAGCAAAGTATAACAATAAACTATCAAATAAGTGACGAGAGAGTAAATATATTAAAGAAGCATCAAAGAAAAATGAAAAAATACAATAGCAATATAAAAAAAAAAAAATTAGGCATCTGGTAGAAAAAATACGTGCTAAGCAGGCGAATGAACAGACGGTAAATCGTAATTGATAATAAAAATAGTAAGTGAGAACACAAGAAATAGGCAATAGCAAGTAGAAATCCATACAACATGAAAAAACCTTAGCATGCACAAGTTACTATCATTAAGTAGAAAAAGAAAGAACCTCATGAAAAAACAGTGTAAGTCAGAACAAAGCTATACGTAAGTATAGCACCTTCAAAATGTAGAAACTAAAACTAATGTGTAAGGGTGATGAGCGAGAAAAAGAGATAATGGTATAACAGAAAAGAACATCTATTGCAATGAAACAAATATTCTATAAAAATAAAGAAAGCAATAAGGAGAAGCAACCTAAACCAGTACCTAACCAACTACATATGGGTACATAAATCTAACGATAAGAGAGATAAGAGAGGAGAAACATCTGCTAAAAAAGGCAAAAACCAGGAATGGAAACAAAGATAATTAAGCATGGGAGAGAAACAAACAACCATGAAAACCTTTAGCAGTGGATTAGGAGCAATAGGAAAAGTATTACAGACTGAGATAAGAATACATACAATAAAGTCTAGAAAGTCATGAAAAGAGCGTACAAAAGCATTATACATAAGGAAAGAACAGACAGAAAAAAAAAAACCACAGTGAAGGCTAGCATAAACAATAAAAGAATAAGAATAGTATCTAGAGGCACAGAGAGAAAAATATGAAGGATGAAGAAACACACTGTAAAACGGGAGAGGAAAAAAGAAGAACCTGACAAACTAGCCACTCCAAAGAAAGCGAAAAAGAGAATACCCAAGGAACAAAACTAAGCAACCACGTGCAGAGCCGCAAACAGACAGCACCACAATATTACTTATAGAGAAGCAAAAAATCACCAAGCAGATCGTAAAAGACAACTAAGTCAATCAATCTGAAAAAAGAGAGAACAAAGGAGGCACAGATAAACACTTCATGTGTCCGAAGCACCAGGATCAAGTGAAGCCGCCATTTGAAGCTCCATTTGTAGTTCCATCTGGTTGTCCAAGAAAGAAGCTAGATCTGCAGGTTCATCAAAAATTCTGGAACGACCTTTGAAGGTAATACGAAATTTCGATGGACCAGAAAAGGAAAAGGGAATGTTCATCTCAGAAAGACGTTTCCGAAGATTAAGAAAGCCCTTCCGCCTTATCACTGTATCTCTGGCAAAGTCTTGAGAGATTGAAATACGATGACCTTCCCAGGAAAGCACTTTAATTTTCCGCATATGAGAAAGAATCTGCTCCGTGTGTTGATGGCGCAATGGCTTAAAAATTACCGCCCTTGGCTGTGTGGCAGATTTAGACCGGAAGGTGGGCACCCGGTGTGCTCTTTCTAGCTCAAAGTCTCTCTGGAAAGAGATTTGTAGAGTAGAAGGCAGCCATTGGTATAAAAAATCAATCATGGAAGGGGATGTCTTCTCTGCATCTTCCGGCAGACCAAAAATGCGTAGATTAGATCTGCGATTACGATCCTCCTGTTCAGTGAGATCTCTGCGCAATGCCGCCATTGAGCGCTCTAAGTGGGTAAGAGACCGAGATTGCTTCTGCATATGGTCCTCCGCCCCACTAATACGTGTCTCCGTAGTCGAAACACGAATAGAGAGGGCTTTGAAATCATTCCTGATAGCGGACATCTCCACTTGCAGTAAGTCTGTGTTAGTCTTTGTTGACTGCGCAATGTCATGCACCTCATTGAGTTGCGTTAAAATTGCGTCAAGAGTGGTATTGGTGTCTGATTGAGAAGACTCAGGCGTAGGAGACACTTGCTTGAGTCTTTTAAGCGAGGCACCTGAGTCTTTTGAGTCTTTAACAGTTGATGAACGGCCCATATTGGCGGCCATGGAACAACAGACAGAGAAAAAAAAATATAAAACCACTTGAGGAATAGTAGAGGCAGGCAAAAAAGGTCAAAGGAAGTGTCTTCCCCACCACCAAAAAATAAAAGAATAGAGCGCACTGAAAGCAGAGAAGTCGGAATAAGCAAAAAGGGCGGACTTATATGACAAGTCTTGCAGAAATTAGTAGAAGCACCTTGCAGAGACTAGTAGGCTAAAGCAGAGACCCAAAGAGCAGTTAGAGCGCAGCTCAGTGCTCAAACTGCTGTACCAAGGCAAGCCAAAACGTATGTAATCATAAAGAGCCACAAAATTATCAGCCAAGCAGCGCGAAGGAAAAAGTGAGGAAAAAAAAATGAAAAAAGTATCCAAATGTAGTCACAAGCACCTGGTATTTCGCTGAACTGGCAAGAAAGTATCCATTACGTCGCTGCTGAGGAGATAAGCCGCCGTCCGTCACAATCAGCTAAAATGACGGCGGCCCGAAGAGATAACGAGCTCCATCACCGCCTGTGAGAAATCACACCTCCGTGACGAAATTCCGTCGGAAATGCTCGCAAACGGCTCTCGGCATGTTCCGATGGCCAGGAGAGCTGTTGTGCTGAAGAGGGTCACCTGGAAGCGAGTGAAAACCTCCAACGGCCCTCAGTCCCCCTGGAGCTCAAGCGCAAGTCGCCATGTCGCAGCGGCGCGCAAGCCACGCCCCCCTCATTTATGATGGTTTTGATGTAGGACAGCGCCGCAAGGAATCTTGCTGTTCTTTCCTATGTCACAACAAAAGAGTAGGAATGTGCCATATCTATGAGATACAGTACATTCATGTCCTTTTCCCCAGAATTGGCGCACGAGGGTCTGCCATGCGCCAACTCTGGCACCTTTGAACCATGGTGCAAGGGTGCCTGCACAGCGGGGATGATCGATTTCATGCAGGAAGGGATCCATTCTGCAAAAAATCAAGCAATTCAGTCGATCCTCTTTCTGTGTGTGCTGCAGAATGCAGCACACATAGAAAAAGTAAAGAACGAGGAGAAATTATAACATTTCTCCTCATTGTGCCTCCCTAATGCAACCTCTGGGGTGAAGTTAGATTCTGATGCATTCCCAGGTGTATGATTTGTTGTAAATCTGGGAATGCTTCTGATTTCATGGGTGTTGCATGGGAAGACTCGGAGCAACACCCATGGAACGCCCCTTTCATGCAATGTTCTGTGTTAGAGAGGCATATATTTACAAGGCCATGAAAAGCCACATAAAGTAGCTTTACGTGGCCTTGTAAATAAGCTTGAGCACATTGCTCCACCGTAACGTAAAAAAAAGTGGTGTTCCGGTGCCGCAAGAGGCATCATAAATGAGGCCCTGTAAGATCTGTCGATTTAAATTGTTTAGGAATTTCATTGACCGGGTTTCCAGTTGCTCTTGAAGCATTTTAGGCATTACTTGCAATCATTCTAACTTCAGATATGTCTCTTCTTTCCAGATCAGTTATATTATTATGAACTATAAAGAGGCTATTCTGTTGTAAGATTTTTGTGCTTAAGTTATGTTTTTTAGGGACATCCCAAAAATATTTTTTCTTCTTTTTGTTCCATCCAATTTTGTGTGCTTCTATTAAAAGTGCAGGACTTATAACCTTATTTTAGGTTTAATCCAATTATTGTATACACTGCAGAGAATCTGGGAATATTAAAATCGTATTTGATCTTTTGGCAATGTTGAACTGTTTCACTGATTGATAAAATGGTTGACTCATAATAATCTTGACCAATATGCGCTATCATATTTACCTGAACATAGTATGAGTAAAACCCTTTGATACATCAACTCCCTTTTCTAACAGTCAGTATTGATTGCAGGCCACCTGCTAGACACCCCAGGCTGTAAACAATCAATGCTCGGTGTAGTCATATGTATCTGTGAAAAGATTGCTGTCACCATGCACATGGCCACATGGCATAGTGTTGAAAACATGACCAAAGACTTTGCACATTGTGTTACCTTTATCTAATCTTGGCTTGTTGCCCAACGGCAGTTTACAGCTGTCAATTTTGAACCCATATTTACAATATTAACAGCAAACTCTAAAGTCCCAGAATACAATGTGATGCCTTTTAAGAGGTCAGGACTGATTTAGAGTGAGGCATTTGTCATTTGACCACTTGACACCTATAAATGTCCACACAACAGCAGCACCACTTTAATGTAGTCAGGCAAAGAGTACAAAGAAGCAGTAGTGAGAATGAAAAAAGCTTCAACGTTCAATGTAGAACACGGGGCTACAGAGGACCTGGTCTAATTTTTATTTTGTAATTTCTTTACACTGTATTAAGCCTTTGGCAGGGTTAACCACCCACAATGTCATGTAATTCAGTTAAGAGGTGGTGAATGACACCAACTGTGTGAAATAATTTATTAGGATTTAGACCATAGCACTTTTTTGACCTTTAATAGTCATGCAAAACAGACAGAGTCCTGGCAGAGCTAGCGTGAGAGGTAATGAGATGTGAGGGAGGGTAATGAGATGAGAGTCAGAGTGTAATACATAGACTTTCTATGCTTCAAACAGCCTAACACAAATCCATTGGACACACTTCCAATAGGAAGACACTACATACTCTGTATGTCATCTCATTTCTATTACATATCTGATTTAGAACAAACACTGCAAAAAACATGTTTTGCAAACACTGGAAAAACATTTTTTTCTCTTTTTTGTCGGTTAAGCAGCTGAATAAACACTGATAAGCTCTGATCTCAAAATGTTTGGAAAACATCAAGGAAACACCACTGAAATCCATACAAAATAAGCACTGAAAACAGGACAGACTATACCTACTGTACTAAATATTTCTGACTTATGTGTCTATGTGCTGCCTCATTCGCATCCTCTACCTTATAGTGTGGATAAAAAATAATTGGTACCAAATTTCAACATGGTTTGCAACATTTCAGACAGAAGTTAAACCCATTGATGTATCTATCAAAGCCAATTTTTTCTAGTAAAGATATCAGTCTTGTGAAGATTACTGTATAAGTGTTACCCATCTCTGTTGTCTAAGGAGTGACTTGTACTGTAAAGCAGGGATTGTAGTGCAAGGCAACTTGCAAACGTAATATTATCTATGTTTATTTAAATTAAAAATCGCTTTGGCTAATTTTGCAGTTTTGTGTGGTATACTAGATATTTTGTATCTGACAAAAATCTTTAAACATGTAAGTAAACCCCAGACCACAGTTATTTTGGAGCAGCAGTTTCCCCCCACAACATACCTAGCCACCATCTCACCTACAACCCTAACTTTCTACCTTGCCCCATCCCATGACCACCTTGACTCTTTCAGCTTATTAAATCACAAGAAGGCCATACTTGCATATCAAAAGGTTCTGTTACTGGGTGTTTTCAAACGTACTAAGAGCCTACTCTATTCTAGCTCAATGGACCCACCTCGACTGCCTATATTAGATATAATTGTAGGTAGGCAGAGTCCTGGAATTCCAGTGCAGTTTCTTTTAGAGGGCTTCTGAACATGTAGCCAGACAGAAATTTGAATAGCTTCAGTTATAAGGCCAACAATGAACGCAAAGGAGTTGAAGGGAGGGGACCATCTCTAGTGAACTGCTTAACATGGTGAGAGAACACATGTAATTCTATTAGATAACGTAAAGGGTCTGCTCACATCTCCTGTGCATTAAGCAGTTGTAATGATACTATTCTCTATCATCCTTTATCTGTTCTCACTGCATGCTAAATATGCTAATAGACTGATCATGCTGTCTCACCCTGGTCTTTCTCTCTCTCTGTTCATCACTAGCCAAGGAGCACATTCGGCGTAACCGTCAGAGTCGGACCTTTCTGGTGGAAAATGTCATAGGAGAACTTTGGTCCGAGCTGGAGGAAGGTACTGTAGATAGTCCTATCCTATATGCTCTTGCTAGTTAATGATTTCTGGCAATCTACATTCTCTAAATGTTGTGGTGCTGTTTTGGGTATTTTTCTAAAATATTTCTTTGGCAAACCTAAACATGGACAATCTTTTCGAAATAGCACCTTTTGTAGAAGAAATCAGGCATGTCAATGCTTCATCCTTCAAAAGAACTGTCCCTTCTAAAGAACAATCCCTTCAAAATCATATTCCTTACAAACATGGCTGCTCTTTATCAAACTGCTGGCCTTGTCAAAATGGCCACTCCTTTGACAGCATTACCTTTTCCAAATAGCTGCTTTTTCCTAATGTCTGTGTTTTCCGTGACAGTCTTTAGAGGCATTACTAAAAAGATATGCATCGTTTTTTTTCCCCAAAATAAATGTTACTTGCCCACAAACATTGCTTCTGTTGTAACATTTGGAGACATGTAGGAAGGAGATTTTGCAGCCAAAAGAGAGAATTGTTGTTGACCTTTTGCTTGCAATTGTTTGAGTGTAAGAGGGAAAAGACTACACAAAGTTAACATTTTTGGGAGACTCTCTCCTTAACAGGGTTAGTTGCAATGTATGAAAGTGCTTAAGTGTTTGAAAGAATTTTCCAATCCCATATTTCGTGTACATAACAAACAAATGTTAGTGGGTTCAAACAATGTAAAAATAGAGTCTGCTCCAAGTCTATCATATAGAATTTAGCACACTGCAATGCCACTTGTGTGTCCATAGCTCTTCCAATGTTTTGCCTGAATTTCCTTTCATTTAAATCACAATTGTAAGGAGCAGAACTTGATGCCGTGGGTAATGGCGGCTCCCCTCTGATGCTCAGAGAAGGAAGGCAAGGCCTTGCCAGATTTCTACACTTTCCAGCCTCATTTCTCTGAAACAATTGACCATATAGAGGATCGGAAGGCAAGCTCTTCGATTCTTTTGATGTGCTTTCAGAACAATAACAGCGCGACCATCTTGGAAAAATGCCCAACATGCTTTAACAAAGACATCATTTCCGACCCCTGAATCAATGCGGACATCAAATATCCATCAAATGCTGCTAGTTCTGAGATCATCCCTCTTTGTGTCTTTCATTTTCCCGCAGATTTAGACTGAAGTGTTGCTTAACCCCCTCTTAGCATGGATTGAATTGAGGCACACCCATATTAGACAAGGGGACAAGCTGATCATATACTATTTTTGTCATATCCTTCTGGAATAATAAGAAAATATAACACCTGGGATACCTCATCAGGGCTGAATGAGAACTATCAATAAGCTAACCACACCCACCTTATCTGCCTTCTCAGACTGGATCTTTTTCAAAGACCTCATTGTCAAGGGAGCAGAGAGAGAGGTGGACCGAGGGTCACTCTCAGTATAAAGTCCCCCCCCCTCCTTTCTATATCTCTATTTCGAAGTTCAAGTAGGCCAGACACTTGCCATACTCCGAAGCATTTTTAACCAACCCTAATGACAAAGAAGCTTCATCTGCTATGGCAAATACACAGGACATCCCAGAACAGCAATGGACACTCTACTCAAAGAATTGTTGGATATTAAAAACTCAATCAGTTCAGTAAATAATGCAATGTCTGCCACAATTAGTGAAGGACAATCTTTAAGGAGCAAAATCAACTAATTCCAATCATGCATGCAACTTATGGACAGATGCGTTATGTCGTATCAAGACTTGACAAGCTCCCTGATCCTAGCCAAGACATCTAGTATCTCCTTCAAAACTCAATTAATCTGGAAGATCAAAGCTGGATAGACAATATCAGAATTATTGGAATGTTTATATAAAGGAACACCACAGCACTAATTTAATGTCGACTATAGTATAAATTCCAAACAGTAGGGATTGAGTATAAATGGTGGTATAATTTATTATCTGATTCAGCAAACTTGTTTTCTTCTGTACATTCCACTTTGACAATTCTTTTTCAACAAACAGCCGTTTGTTGAAGAAACACTTTTCCTTTATATAAACATGGTATACAGTTGGGGTTCTTTGATCCAGTTTGTACATAATAACTGTGGTAGTACTGTCACTTATTCTGGACCCACAGAAAATGCTTGTTCATAACAAGGTGTGAAAACTAAACCACTACTACCTGTTTCCGTTGATGAGAATATTGGAATACCAGGACAATCCGAGAAGGAAGCTATTTTTCAATTCCTCACTAATATGATTCCTACACTTATGGGGAATCGCTTTTGCACCCCTGCTTGAATTCCAACGTGCCAACAGAGTACGCTCTCAGAACTCTGCTAGATTTCAATAACACCATCATATACTGGTTTGCTGCTTGCGCCATCAACAGGTACAACAAATCATCACAGACGGAAGGAAACCCAGCCCATATCTATAGACAAACATCAGATTATCATTCCTGCAGCCTTTTCTGCTCCAACCAACCTCAAGAGGAAGCAGTTCCTAGCTCTTCAACCTAGAATAAAGAAGAGAGAAATCAAACATTGACTGTTGGAACCAGCTACAATATTCATAACTTACCAAGGAAAGCCTAAGGAATATCTAGACCCAGACTGTTTCGAGGTTTTTTTAATTACTTGGATGACATTGAATCAACCATGGAATATAAAGACCTCAACTAGCTGCCACACATGAACCAAGGAGTGAGGGGGGATGCTTCTGATCAGGACGAACATGGCTGATGAAAAACTGACTCAGAACTGGTCCCATAGTGGCTATCATAAAGCTTGGAAATTGTTGGCACTGAGAGACACATCTAAATCACCTTTGAAAGCTTAATTCAGGAACACTAGTAGAACCTGATTATCGTATTACACAGACTTGTAATGTATTATTTATATTATTGTTCTCCCCTTTTTTTCTTTTCTTTTTCTTGCACTGTTACAGTTAGGCTCATAATATCGGAGGCAGGTATATATAGTATTATTGACATGCTCTTTTCCTTTTTATGTTTGCTGTACCATGACCTTTCAAGATAATGTATGCCGTTATTATCTCATTGTTACGATTCTATCTCTGATAATTGTTAGTCAATACACATTTAATATTGTTCTTTAAACCTTTCAACATTGGTGGCCTTGCCTACCCCTAATCCCACATGTCCTATACCGCTCACCCCCAGAAAAAAAGTTAAAATTGGTAGTGGAGTGTACAATACTGTTTAAACATTTTGGGTTGGAACATAGTATTCATATCCATTCTTCTGATAACTACTAGAACAATAATGCTACTTACTTTTTCTTAAGTGAATTACTTTACACCCAGAGACGACCGACTCCTATTTATATTTAAATCCCACACTACAACTAAGACTATATTATATCATCTTAATCACTACACCCATTACGTGCTCTCTTCTTTCACATAAAAGGATATAAACTCTCCTCCCACCAGCTGAATTAAATACCTTTGTCAACACCATGCAAACATCACACACAAGACTGCTTAAAGTTGTGTCTTTGAATGTCCATGGTTTAACGCACTTTATTAAAAGGAAAAACATACTTATATGGGTCACAACAAACCTGATATTGCATTATTGCAAGAAACCCATTTTACCCACCAGGAAAGTGAGAGATGAAAACAAGATTGGGTGGGTAAAGTCATAAATGCAAGTATAACGACCAATACAAAATCCTAGGACTCAACACCTCAAAGAAAATGTGGAGCAGCCATTCTTTTTAATAATCAACTACCCTACTACAAAAATCGGAAGATTTGGGCGAAGATACATCTGTGGTAAACTTCATATATGTAACACATTTTTAATTATAGGTTCCAAATATGCTTCTATCGACTCAAAAACAGGTTCTTTATCACAGCTTAGTAGACTACTGACATGTTTTGGCTTCTCTAAAGTTATACCAGGAGGAAACTGGAACAATACCAATGACCAGTTTATGAATAGATCACATAGATCAGATACACTTCGTAATAGAAACAGACACACTCTTATGGCTTTCATAAAAGATCATGCAATACAAGAAACCTGGAGGTTGTTCAAATCCCAATGAGTGAGACTATACTTTTACCTCATGCTCCTATTCCACACGCACATTTTTTGCCTTCCTTTTAATTTCCCCCTCTGTTTTACAATTGGTATTGAAAACAATTATCATTCCCTGTGGTACCATCTGATCATGACCTCATAGATATTCAAATAGATCTAAGACTCTCACTATCCCCGAAACCTTAATGGTGGTTGGAGCTGACTTCTTACAAGACTCCACAGGCAAAACCCTAGTTATGTTTACATGTTGAGCAGTTTATGAAAGACAATGAACATTCGGTAAGAGATGCCCATAGGTTATTGGGAGCCGGAAAGGTAGTATTGCAAGGCATGATTATGATGGATGTAGCAATTGCAAAAAATTAAACACATTTCTAGAATTTGCTTAGCGAATGAAATCACAAATCTTACCTCCACTTATTCTCAGACACAATCGCTGGACACATTGACAACAGTACTTGCTGCTTAATTTTCTCTTAATAGCCTCCATTCATCCCATGCTGAGAAATGTCTATTTCGCATTTGTCAGCGCCATTATGAAAGAGGGGATAAGGCTGGGAGGCTAATGGGCTGTCAACTTCCTGAAGGGATTTTTAATGTATCTACCCAAATTGTGAAAAAATGCATACAAGCCTTTGTTTTTTTGTTGAAATATCCATTTTATTTGTTGTTGGAAATGCATAATTCTTTCCAATGTAGATTGTATCAACAATTCTTTTCACTTTTTAGTGATAATCCATAAATAGTCCTACATATTTTTAGTGGTACTTCGAAAGCAGCTGACACGTGTTTTGCCCCCTGGCAGCTTGATAGCCTGTGGCTTTCTCAAGGCTGCAAATAAACAAATACTATGACTGAAATAAATCATAGTAGCAGAGTAAAACATAAGAGTCCACCACCGAGCATGTTGTAAAGTGAAGGGCGGAACTTGTGGAGTGGTAATTCTTTAAGGAAAAATTTGGTACGGCAAAGGTGCATCACCGTTAAATGCAATAACCGAACGTGAGAAAAAGGTGAGAGAGCCGCAAACTTTATAGTCTGTACAAGGTACTATTTTGCTTTCTAAGCAAACGTGTTGTAATTATTTTCTATCTATGATGGTGAGCATGGTTTCCTTACAATCTCATAGCAATTGCTTGGTTAGGGACTTTTAGGATATGGAGGTAAGGCATACGGCATGCATAATTTTTGGTAGTTTGATGGGTTGAACTTGCATATGGTACTGGCATGCAGCTCTAAGCAAGGTGAATGCAATAATTAAAAGGCTTTGAAAAAGGAGAAGTTAGGCTGCAAATGTAACCCAAAAAGTATAGTACATTTGTGAGAAGGCCAAGGACCCATTTACTGTATGGTAATATCGGGATAGGAATACCTTTTTCTTATAATTTATCAATTTCCACAGCGTCTAAATACACAATAACAATAATCATGTTCAATTCATGATGCCATTTCGTCAAAAGAAAAATGAAAGAACAATTGTAGGTATTGCTGGACAATTACCATTTCATGAAAAAGGTTGTGAGAGAAGGTCCATAAACAAATGAATTAGTGACTCGTAACGCATACCTAGTTCAGCAATATCAGAAAGTACAAACTGTTGATGATTGGTTATCTTCCTAAACACAATTCTATTTTAATAGCAAGGTTTTCAGTCATAGTAGTATGGCCTAATATGACAAAGTCATTGATCTCATAAAAAATAATATCTTGAAACTTGATTGGGGTACTACATAGGATTCATGTTAAACGTAAAGTAAAGTATGGTTGAATCCTGACTTGTCTGAAACACCGGACCCCTGGCATCTATTGGTTCATTTAAACAGGACCTAGAAGTTTGAATAGTCAAAAAAATCATCATGTGTAGTAGCCAGCATAACTTAAATGTGTAATGAAGTATGGTTAAGTTATAAAATGTCTCAATGATCGGACCGGGGGGGGCTCCTTCACTAAGGCGGAGGAGCGTTGCCCCACTGCTCTTTGAGCAGGAAAAATAAAATGATAATTACTTGGTTATTATCATTTTATTTTTTGCAGGCTCGGGGCTGGGTTAGGACGGGGCGGGGCTGGAGGCACAGGGGGAAGAGTGGTTTGTACACACTGAGTGCCCATGACTGTTTGGCCAGCCGTCTGGGATCGCCAAACAGTCATGCGCACTTTGCATGTTCCCCGCCAGGCTGCATTACACAGCGAGGTGGGGAAGTTGCCCAGGCCCCAAGTCCCCATCTTCGTGCTGATCCACAGTGCTCAGACCAATGATTGGCTTAGAGAGCCAATCAAAACGCTGCATTGCAGCGTTGTGATTGCCTATGCGGAGCCTGGGTGCTTCCTGGTTCCTGGACTCCGGAGAAGCAAGGAGAGACGGCCAGCAGAGGAGGTAAGTGTTTTCTTAATTCATTATGCACCCCCCCATTCCCCGACCTTCCCCCTGCCCCGCCACCCTCATTCCCTGCCAGCTGTTACTGGTTCGGACCCCTGGTATCAATTAATATGTTTACACAAGAACATGAAATTATCATATAAAATATTAGGTAAGGCATCATGTGTAGGACTCAACATCAGTTACAGTGTAAAAAGGGTAAACCAATAAAGGGTAACTTAAGATGGAAAACAGTTGGAACACCGTGGCCTCACCCACGCGTGTTCCAGCTACGTAAGCGCTACAACGCATATTTCTTAACCACACTTGTGCGTGGATACGAGGGTGTTTGTGTAAACAAACCTTTTCAATGTGGTAAAAAACGAAAGTTTTACCAGTTTTAAACAAGCTAAGTGTTTGTCCTATGTGTTGTTCTGTCCCCCCTTCCCTTTCTTTCTGGTCATTCCAAGAATCAAGGAAAATGTTGCTTTGTGAAGCATAACAGGGATGGTTACTTGAACTATCTGTACTTCTTGAAGAACTAGTCACGCAGTAGTGTAAGGTACAGAAAATGCTTTCTCAGTCCTAATGAATTGCCAACAGACCCCTTAGGGGCTGGATGAGGCAAGAAACATGTTGACCACGCAAATTCACAACCTGAATGCTCCATAGGACCATTGCTTCACACACGAGCTACACTGATGTTATTTAGGTTAGGAAGCCCCATCAATAAAGTTTAGTAATAGCCAGCATTACTAAACCTATTTTAACCACGCCTTTCACTGCACTACACTACTTATCACAGTCCATATACCCTCACTCACTCAACGGCTTTACAAAAAGAACTTCGCCAAAGAACCCATTCGCGGGTGCCTGTCGGGCATTGCAGCGTGGCCGGACAAGGAGCATGCCCAGATGATGAAGCATGACACCTCTCGGGGTGTGTGAGGGCACTTACTCCAATTGGATGCTATTCCACTGACCTGACCATCTTCCCCTGTTCCAGGAACTGCACACCCTTGTATGCAATTACTACAGAAGGTAGTATGCACGTTGGACCTAATCAAAAGCTCCTGTTCCTCTTGTTTAGATGAATTATTAAATTCCCCCACAGTGTAATTGCCAGGTCTGTAAACCGGATACATTAATCCTTTCATAGAGTTTCACCCGCAGCAGAGATATTCAATAAAGCATGGAAGGCGCTCAAAACATAGCTGATAAATGACTGATCTTTTGCAAAATTCAAACAAAATGTACACAACTCCCCAAAAAGTAATATTTGAAAAGACAACAGACAGTTCAAAGATTGAATGGCATTTTAACAAACTTTGAAGTCAGAATTTTTTAAGTAAAAATATGAAAACCTAAAGGACACCACAGTACATCAGGGGCTTCTGGAGAAACCTGCTGCCCTTTTACACTTTTGTCCAAGTGAACCTCTTTCCTTTTCCTGTTGTTTGGGGGACAATTTAAAAGGCTAACTAAGCCCACTTGTTAATCTAAACTCTCTACAAAAATGTTTTTTTAAACTTTGGATATTTCTCTTTGAAACACAAGTGGTCTAGAATTTTTCAAATTGTTTGAAATATTCTGTTAATGAATTTAAATAGGAGCCTGATTTAGAGGTTTTCAGACCAACAAACTCTAAAAAATTACAAGTAAGTAACATTTCCTTATATTTACCCAACTCAATTTAATAAATTTTTTGTAGCCACCTGGATCTCTACCTGCAGCCTTCATGGTACATTCATTTTTTTGCAATATATATGTTTGTCCATTGTGTTATTTTATTAGCTCAGACACACTAAGTGATAGTCATTAATATTACAGCAGGATTACGTCTCCTGGTGCACTACTTTTTCAATTGTGTCTTGGGGATGTGATGTACTCTGCCTAGTGTGATGCATCATAAAGGAGTTTAGGAGTGATTTTCTTGTCTAATTTTTTTAATCTCTTCCCCAGGTGACAAATACGTGGTCGTGGACTGTGGCGGAGGGACTGTAGATCTCACCGTTCATCAGATCACTCTGCCTCAGGGACATCTGAAAGAGCTCTACAAGGCCTCAGGTAACAGATCAACCTCTTATGCCATTTTCCTTGTTTCTTAAATGTTTTCACTGTGCACAAGGTATGGGCTGCACCATATTTCAATCATTCAAGCAAGCAACACTGTCCCCTCTAGGGGTCTCTGTCGAAGAGCCAGGTCTTGAGTCTCTTTATGAAGTCTGCCAGCAAGTGGGCTGTACGAAGCTGGAGGGGAAGGTCATTCCAGGTCTTGGCAATGATGTAGGAGGAGTGGCCCTCACTGTGGCTGCAACAGATGTGAGGAGGTGTTCAAGGGCGAGTGAAGAGGAGTGCACGTGTCTAGAGGGTTGGTGGAAGTTCCGTCGATGGTTGATGTAGGCAGGTCCTAGGTTGTTAAGGGCTTGTAAGCGTGTGTGAGGATCATGATTTGGCATCTCTTCTGGATGGGGAGCCAGTGCAAGTCTCTTCGGTGGAGGCGATGTGGGTTAATTTGGGAGGTCCAGGAAGAGTCTGGCTGTGGGGTTCTATATGGTCGGGAGTCTTCTGAGCAGCTGGGTGAAGATGCCGACGTAAAGGGCATTGCCGTTGTCAAGGTGACTGGTGATGAGGGGCTGAGTGAGAGTCTTTCTAGTGTTGGTTATAATCCATCTGAAGATTCTGCGTAGCATGCGAAGTGTGTGGAAGCAGAAGGGGGCAACTGCTTTGACTTGTAATTTCATGGTCAGTTGGCTGTCGAGGATGATGCTAAGGTTGCTTTCATTGTTAGTCGGTGTGGGTGTAGGTCCAAGTTCTGTAGGCCACCAGTTGTGGTCCCATATGGAGATGTTCTTCCCAAAGATCAGTACTTCAGTTTTGTTGGAGTTGAGTTGGAGGCAGTTGTCTCGCATCCATTTGGCTACATTGGTCATGGCCATTGCAGAGATAGTTTTGGCATTGGTGGTGTACTTGGTGAGCGAGAGGATCAGTTGAGTGTCGTCTGCGTAGGAGTTTTAGTAGAGTGCGTGGGATCGTACGGCTGTGAGGGGGGTCATGTAGATGTTGAACACAGTGGAGCTGATGGATAATCTGCATATGATGTCTTTAGGGCGGAGGTGAAGGAAGGCACTCAGATGCTCTGTGTGCCTCCTGAAAGGAAGGAGGAAAGCTACTTGAGGGTGTCTTGCTGTATGCCGGTGAATCTGTTGATGAGGGTGTTGTGGGAAACAGTGTTGAACACTGTGTAGAAGTCGAGGAGGATCAGGGCCATAGTTTCTCCACAGTCGAGACGTGTTCTCATGTCATCTGTGGGGGCAGTCAGAGGGTCTCAGTGCTGTGGTTGGCCCGGAATCCTGATTGTGCGGCTTCCAGTAGATGGTTTTGTTCCAGGAATTTGGTGATAATTCGATCATGAATCTTTATATATTCTTAAAATACAAATGGTCTTTGGGAGGTTCAGTAGTAAAACAACTCGGTTGTCTGCAGAAAATGTGTTCAATGTAAATTTGACTTTGTAACAACGTAGGTGGAACTGTAGTGAGAGTAAATAAGTTTAATGGTGCCCCTGCAGGGAAAGGACCTAATTGTGGAGTGGAAATGAAGAGCGAGCAGGAGACTTCAGTAGTGTCAGAAAGAACATTTAAGCGGTGGTCCTTATCAGCACCCAACATCTTTATGAGTGACCCTGCTCTAAAACTCTTCCATGACAGCGGTGACAGCTTATGGAAGAGGACGTAATGGGAACACAACAGATTGCCTGGGTCTAGCACCCTTGTGTCTAGTTTTGAGTGCGTGGATCCTGATCCTGTCAATCGTCACTCACAGAAAGGTAGTGAATAGGTTATTACTTAGGTTCTAGGTAGAGACAGGCATACTACATCCTAACTATCATGTCAGATGAACATGGACACTGAAACACTTAACTCAAACAGACAAGATAAGATACCACATGCTTCCCTCTTCACAAAGAACACAAAATGAAAAGATTGGCCACCCAAACCTGAACCAGCAAACATTTACAAACAGCACAGCAACACCCAGTAGCATTCCGACAACTCTGATAGGGGTGCAGTGTGCAACAGAAGCCATTTATCATTTTCCAGCTAGCTGCTTCCAAAAAGATCCTGTTTTATTCCTTAGAATCTACTAAAACTCGAGAAATCTAATGTTATAACAAATCTCTCAAACTCGGGCTATAGCCAGTAGAGTTAGTCATCTAACAGTTACAGAGACATTACAAGTTCAAACGCAAAGGTACACCAATGTTACAGACTCAAGAAAGCCACAAACAGCAACACAACATAGAAAAAAAGCTTTATTAAGATAAATAATGCAATGCCTCCTGGATGATTCATGACATTGCAGCAAGTGCACTTTGGCACAGTTGGACGTACATGAGCAGTAAGTCTGCCGAACTCCGTTGATCTCCCCGATATACATTTTAAATATATTTCTCAAAATAAGTCATATTGTCCCTGAATATCACTTTCGGACACATTTTGCTTTGTATTTCGAGGGAATACATGTGTGGTCCCCACTCATCAGCATGTCATTGTTATTATGACGTGTGCAGACAGTTTCCTCCTTACATGCCAAGCTATGATTATCAATACCAGTGATGCTACTCTAGTATGACGTTGTAGGCAGCAGATATGGCAGGAACGTCTACATTATATTAAAGAGGGGAGTCATTATGCCATGACTACTGCCTATACGACAGAGTAATAATAGCCACCATTCGGACAAGTATGCTAGGCCAGTATATTATTAATCCTTGGCATTGTTATGTCTAAAAGTTCACAACAGGCATGAATGACGTCTAGTATGCCAACTCCCATATTGGGCTCCATCATGCCAAGCATGGTGACAATCTGCCAAGAATTGTCTCCAATCACACAAGAAGTAGGCCCCATCATGCCAGAAATGCCAATATTTTAATTAATAGTTGCCATGGTTATCTACAAGTTCCCCATTTCCTTGTTCCTTCTTCCCTACTCTGCCCTCCATTGACCGGAAGCCCAACCATCCGCTCCATTGTCACACAACAGAAATAGATATGACCATACCAGCATCACACAACCAAATTGGATATGGGCCAGTTCTTCACTAGCTCATGCGCGGGCCAGCAGTAAGGTATTACGTTCCACTGGCATCCTCTGTGACGCAGATGTGAATCCCCCTATCTTCTACCAACACGATATGCACAGCATAACACAGCAGAAGTGACATCAGTGGATGCACGTCTGCCAGTTGCACATGCACAAGAGCCTGTTAGCCCTTCTATTGCTTAAACAACAGGATAATTGACACCATAGAGTCACAGAATCCATTTATGTACAGCAGGTGCCCTCAGAGCCATGGAGAGGAGGAGAAGCATCTGGGCACCAAAGATGCTGCCAGGCTGCAGAGCATTCTTTGCACACTAATCTTAAGCATTCTACAAGCACCAGACAGACAGTGAAATGCGATGTATTCAACGCTCGCTGAAAATAGAACATAGTAAAACACCTCTATTGTTGCTACACAGAGGGCACTGATGTCCTCAGGGGCTGAGTAGAAAGAATAACACTTGGTCACCACTGAAGAAATGGGTCAACATCAGCGGGTAAGATGTAAAGCAGAGTTCATCAAAGTCAGTCCCGCAGGGCCAGATCCATGCCAGATTTTTAAATAACTACATTTATCTAAATGGGGATATGCTAAAAATCTGGCATAGATCCAGCCCTCCAGGACCGACTTTGGAGAACCCTGATGTAAAGGATCCAGCAGTGATATGTGATAGAAAAAACTCATAAATGAGCTGCTTAATCTCAGCATGGGCCACTTCAAATGTTCCTCCTGAGACAATGCACAAATCAGGCATCAAACACGTTTGTATATCAATGTTTGGATAACAACTTCACTAACCTCGTACCTGTCTTTTGTCTCACACAGGTGGCCCCTATGGATCTCTGGGCGTGGACTATGAGTTTGAGAAACTACTCTACAAAATATTCGGTGAGGACTTCATCGAGCAGTTCAAGGTGAAGCGTCCGGCCGCTTGGGTAGACCTGATGATTGCCTTTGAGTCGCGTAAGCGGGCCGCCGCGCCCGACCGAAGCAACCCACTCAACATTAACCTACCCTTCTCATTCATCGACTACTACAAGAAGTTTCGAGGTCACAGCGTGGAGCACGCCCTCAGGAAAAGCAAGTAAGTGAGTCTGACGGTTCCAGGTTGGCCCCAGCTCCAGGGTAGGCCTTCTAGAACTCTGCTTTTGAAGATATGTCTTTCTTTTATGATTCATGAGTCCTAGCTTGCATTTGGGGCTGCTTCACGTGCTTCTGTGAATGGATTTTGAAATGTACAGTTCTGTATCTTTAACAGTGGGGCTTGGACTAGTTTAAGACTCTGGTCAATGCTGCTGAAGGGTTATCTTCGTGTAAGCCCATGGACTACAGCCTTACCCACTTGCTTTCTAGAAGAAGGTTGTCATATATATTTCTGGGATCAGTATTAGTTGGCAAAATAGCGCATGGCCTGCTAATCTGTAATCTCACATTTTCTCCATTCATGTAGAATATCTCAGGCTGAATTCACAACTTGAGCTCTGGTATGCTTCACCGCTTTGTCCAAGTGTTCCATTCTCTATCTGAATTATCGTTCCAACAGCTTACTCACAGCCCTGTCTATGCATCACATTTCTAATGTTCTAAAGAGTAGCTTTTGGGCATCTTGGACATGACATAACTCAGTGCATTTACCTTGTTCATGACTCATTACTCGCTGCTGTGCATCCATTTCATAGGACCGTCTGCTTTTATTGTAGCCACAGAGTGGCTGGATCAGAAACAATAATGTAAAATATAAATTTTTTAAAAAACGCCTCTGGACATCATCTGTAATAAAACCTGTGTGATGATGACTCGTCATACATCTTCGTCCAACGTCATGGCAGTGTCTTTCATGAGCCTGTTTTCACTTATTATGTTCAGCATCTTTTTATGGTGAGCTTGTTTTGTTTTCTAAGATGTGTTTGTTGCATCTATTTATCAGAGGACGACTTGTGTGTTTTTTTTGCATTTCTTTTCTTTTCTTTATTTTGATGCAATTTTATATAGCGCAAACATTACCCGAAGGTGTCAGAGCGCTTTACAAAAGAACCAGTTGCATTACATATGGACTTTGGATTAAATTAGTTACATAGGAGATATAAAATAGGAACACAATTGCAAATGTACAAGTGGAGTGAAAGGAGGGAAAAATTGCAAATGTACAAGTTGTAAAGTGACTCAAGGAAGAGATACAAACAGATAAACTATAAAATCATATAGGAATGGTAGTAAGTACAAAGGTCTACTACATATACTAGTGGTTAGAGCGCTTCACAAAAGGACCAGTTACATTAAATAAGGACTTCGGAGTACATGAGTTACATATAAGATACAAAAAGAACAACTCTAAAATCGCAAAAGCAGTAGTCAGTGCATACGCCTTCTACAGATCCTAGGGGTTAGAGTTGCATATATACACATTGAAGATTCACTCAAGGAGAAGAAACAAACAGAAGAAACTCTAAAATTACATAAAAACACTAATAAGTAAATACGTCTACTACAGATTCTAGTGGATAAAATTACATATATATTGCAAAACACAAGATCATATTTTAAAAGGGATTAGGGTTAGACAATTATATATTACAAATTTACAGAGCATGGCATTTACAAGAGTATTAGCAAGAAAAAAGTATTGAAAGCAGATAGGGACAGGAAAGGGAGAGAGAGAGAAAATGGAGATGAGACCAGAAGTATAAACAATAGTCACAAACAGGGAGCAGATCCGTGGAGGAGGAGGATCTATAGGCCGCCCAGCTGGAGACCAGCGGGGACGGAGGAAAAGACCAAGTTCCAGCATTGTGTCTGGTTTGCAATTAAGTTGTTGTCTTCTTTGGAAGTTTGCTATCTTTATAGCTTGTAAGTTTTCAAAAGGGGAAATGGCTTTTGATTTTTGCAATTACTTTTTACGGAAGAGTGGAGACCCTGAGAGGAAAATTATTGGCAAAAATTCTGTTAAGAAAAACCTTGACATTCGGTCTCCAACCTTCACTTCAACAAAGAATTAGCCATTACAGCGGTGAAAAATAAAGACACTTCATATGCAACCGCCAAACACAAGATGGTATGCCAGAATGGAGATTGGAGGTCAATGTGTTATTATGGCATCAAAACAGTCACGTTGAATGAACGGGGCGGTAATAGAACTAGAAAACTTCGCCAGATGGAATCTAAATACATTGTGAGACTCAAAACAAAGACCCCGAGAGGAATGAACTATGACGAGGAGCTTTATACACATTTGGAATAAATAATAATAGTGATAAGATCTGAACTTATGATGGACATTCTCGATACATTGACTGTAGACACTATATCCTATGAATAAGTGCGAACTGTGAACAATTGGGCCAAAATACTACAAAAATGTCTATTTTATGTACAATAGTTGGAAAATAAGTGACATAACAACAAGCTAATAGAATTATGAGTACTATACTCAAAACAGTATGGATATAAAAACAATGATAACAAGTCAAGTCAAGTCAAGTCAAGTCAGATAATTTATATAGCGCACTACATACCCAGAGGGTCTCAAGGCGCTTAAGGAGGGGTGGGGGATTACTTGTCAAATATCCACGTTTTAAGTTGCTTTCTGAATGCTAGGTGGTTCTGGGTAAGGCGAAGGTGAGTGGGAAGTGAGTTCCAGGTTTTAGCTGCCAGGTAGGAGAAGGATCTTTATCTACTAAGATTTGGCACGTTAAAAAATGGCAATACGAAATTGTAATGTTAATAATATTTAATGAACGTTTACAATGTTAAAAAGTGTTGAATGTTATGTCAATTTGGAGAGCAAAATCCTCCATGAAGGACAGTTATTATAAATGAATTATTTTCTATGTAATTTTTGATAATAAATGATGGTTGTATTAAAACACTACAATGCCCAGAATGCCACATAGTGGTCAACTGGGCTTAAATAGTGTAGAAAGAGAAAACTCACTAACCGTGAACAAAGCCGAGTAGCCTGAAACGCGTTGGTTGGGATCTGTGCAAATAAATTAAGTTAAATAACTTTCACTCCGGAGTGCTGTGCATTGTTGTATGCAAAATTGAATTTGAAGCCAGGATCCGGCTTCCTAGCCAAGCACCCGCTGGAAGAGCGCACTGTTCTAAGGATCACATTGTGGACATATATATAAATAGGAGGAGGAAAATGCCGGGCAAGCCCTCAATCACCTTCAGGAAAGCATATTCTATGCAGGATGCCCTGGTCCAGTCCAGCCCGAGGTGGTTGTACGCAAAAACTGGTTGGACAAAAGTTTGGGCTTTAGAAAATGCTCCAGCTGTAAGGCCTGCCTCAATGGGGTCAGTAAGTCAGAATATACTGTTCCCTTCTCTGCCACCCCGCGCAAAATTAACAAACAACTTACTTGTAAGAGCGAATTTGTGGTGTATGTGCTGGAGTGTCCATGTGGCCTGCGTTATATTGGTAGCACCAAGTTGCAGGTTCACAAGAGGATACTCCAGCACATACGAGCCATTAACACCAATGACTCTGCGTATCCGGTGGTATGACATTTCAAAGAGTGCCACAATAATAACAGTGCATTATTGAAATACTATGCCATCGATTCTGTGGGACCTCTTAGGAGAGGAGGGGATAGAGAGGGAGCTTTGAGAAAGTTAGAGACCAGGTACATCCTAGAGATGGACAGCAAAACTCCAGGGGGTCTCAACTCAACAGAGGATTTTTATACCTGCCTTTGAAACCTCTCTACCATCCTAGTAGCCCTATAAGTACAGATGAACCAGACTCCAGGGGCGTAATCCATGGTAGATCCCAGTGAAGTGCACATAGGGTTATTTAACTGTCATAACCTCTTCTGGCTCTATGTCTGATGAACAATGTGGACACAATAGCGTACATCATAGTCTAGGATTAGGCTATGGTTCAAAACTGAAACAATAGTAGTATTGAAAACAAATTTATTTGACACTTATCACTTTGCACTGCCACTTTGGTTGTAATATCAACTGCTCTCGGTGAAGGCTGGTAAAGTGATGATATTACCGTCTTTATTAACATGGGAGGCTGCGATAATGTATTTAGACAGATACTATCTCCTCCGGGGCATAGACAAAACAGTATATGCCCATCACCATTTATGTGCAATATCTAAATATGTATAGTAGGGTGTTTTTCTATCATAAGTTAAGTTTCATTTTAACTTTTGTACGGTTTTATCCTGGTTTTATATTGATTAATTTGATCTGGTATATAATCATTGACAACATTTTGTAAATGTGTAATTCCGAATGAATATTTTATCATGGGAATATGCCTTTATATTGATTCCCGAATAAAACATCAATCTTGGAAATTACTGTTTACACCCCATTGATTTTGCACATGCATGAGTTATTGAAACGGGGATTATCCTGTAATTTGTAGCAGCCGTGTAGTATGTCTTTCATGTTTATGAACTAACTGCAGAAGCATCTGATCAATGCAACCAATCACGTCCTAATTAATTTTGCACTTGCACTTTAAATTTGACCTTCCCTCCCCTATGCGTCATGTGACCAAGGCCTCTGTGCAGGCCGAAACGTTATGCTGAGGTGGGCCTTCCACGCTACTAAATAAAATCACTGCTCACCTGCACCCTGGGTCTTCCTCTCTTCTTCTGCGCCATTGGTATCCGGAATATGGGCTCCTGGTGAGAGAATGCTGAGATTGTGTCTTATAAATATATATATATATATCCAGCTCGGTGGGGCTGCATAATTGCATCAGGCCACAGTCCGACGCGTTTCGGGTAGTCCCTTCTTCTTCGGAAAAGCAGCCCTCAAGTGCTTACGGACTCCGCCTGCCACTTAAATAAGCCGATATCGCCTGCCAATTTTGGCTCCTCTCAATGAGTTTCAGGCGTTGCATTGTGGGTGATGGAATCAATTATTACTGTCCTTCAATGGAAGCACTCGAAAAATAAATGCACGATACTAGGTTCTCCAAGCACTTGAGGGCTGTTTTTCCTAAGAAGAAGGGACTACCCGAAACGCGTCGGTCTATGGCCTGATACAATTATTGTTCAGTGAAGGTGGCAGTGTGGACTGTTGATTTAAAGCTTTGGGGAAGCTACTTGTTGCCGTGTGTGGTTCATTTAAGGGACACACCCCACCGAGCTGGATATATATATATATATATTTTTTATTTTTTTTCCTGTACTCTGCTGAACGCCAATGTGCTTCCAGAAAGAGAGGCAGGCAACTCTTAGCAGAATCAGCTCTTCTGCTTCAACATCCAAACCATCCTGCTCATGATCTGCACAGAAGGGATTATCACCACCAGGGTATTAGTCAATCACATTATATTTCTTGCTACTGCTTTAAGCTGTAGGAACAAATAATGGACTCAATGCAAATATTCACCTCCAGTCACAAAGATCTGGGTTTAATCCATTGTTCTTTTGCTCTCCAAGCCACCTCAGTTTGAACCTAGCCATGTACAAATCAGTCTTGACCCTGCTCCTCGAGGGAACAGTCCAGCCCGAACTGCCAAGCCAGGTCTTCCCTGGACCGGAACCAAGCATCCTGGGACTATAGCTATCCGGGCTAAAGTAGGAGAGGTTACGTTTTTGTCAGTCAAAGATAAAGATATTAAAGTGGATTTGGCTATAGACAAAGCGTTACTGTGGATATGGTGTACAACATACCTGGGCTGTCCAAGAAATGAGAAAAATCATGTTTCTGCTGCAACAGAAGGAGGTGGTCAAGACCTGATTAAGGTTGTGACTCCTCATGTTAGACAGTCCATCACTCTTCCGATGTTCTTTGCTCGATTTCACCCCTGAAAAGATAAGTAGAGACTCCATTGTTTGAACCCCATATCAATTGCGCTAAAGATCATTGTGGGGACAATCAACTCTTTGTAGGGTTCTCTGGGACAAATAGCAAGAGGGATAGTCCTCTGTATTAGGATCTGCCACGTATCGGCTCAGAAGCAACCTCCTGGAGGTCGGAGGGCTCATTCTACCAGACACATGGCTTCTACATGGCTTCTACCAATGTGTTTGCACACAGAGTGACCATTCTGGATATCTGTTGCGCTCCAACATGGGCCTCAATGCACACTTTCAAAAAGCACTACTGCCACAACAGCAAGGTTTGATGGGAAGGGTATTTTGCTCATTCACTCCTGCAGGAATTTTTGACCTGGACAATTCCACATGCCCGCCACTTTGGGAGTTACTGCTTCAGTACCTATTTACAAGGGGCCAGATGTAAGAAATCATGTTTGTGATTTTCTAAGTAGCTAATTCTAGCAATTTGCTTTTTTTAAATAAAGCAACTTTTTTGTTTGTAATGCAGCACATGTTCCTTAAAGGAAAATGGGATACATTTCAAAAATAAAAGTGAAAAGCTACTTTTTCACTTTTTAAGAGTAGGCAGTGCTCCTTGGGACCACTGCCTACTCTTAAATTTGTTGGCACCCACATTAACAAAGGAGAAGTGGTCCCTTGGGGACCCCTGACTTTTTGCAAATATGTTAACACCAAGTTGAAGTTGGTGGTAACTGCAAACGTTTTGCGACCACATTTCCTACCGCAAAACACTCATACATATCAGTGCTATTCTGTATTAGGAAGGGACGCCCTAAACACGCCCCTTCCTAATACCATATCGCAAAAGCAAAATGTGATTTGGTAACAAGTTACAGTCTCGCATTTTGTCTTCTGTACATGGCAAAATGCATTTTATTGGTTGCAGACGGCCCATTCATAAAGTGATTTGTGCATCTGGCCCAAGGTGAGGAATCTTTGATCAGAAGTATCCATCAGAAGAACAGGTTACTTACATTTGGTAATGCTCTCTCCTGCTGATACTCTAACTAACGGTAGATTCCTTACTATCCTCCCACCTCCCCATTCTGTGGAATGGTCTCTTTTTTCTATCTAATAAGGTCCCAGTCTAGAGATCTGCAAACTGGCACAACAGATTGATTGTTGAGCTCTTCATCTGAGGGTGGGGACAGTGTCAAGATACACATTTACTTAACTGTACAAGGGTGCTGCTTATATGCTTTTTTAACCATTGCTTCTGAGATGAAGAATAGTCAACACACAGTTACACAACAGCACCTACTGGCACATGGGGCCTATGCCTTAAAAAAATTCCCAATCCAGTCTGGCATCTGGGGATATTCTCAAGGTGAGGAATCTGTGGTTTGATTGAGAATCCACCAGAAAGAACATTACTAAAGGTAAATAACTTTTTTGTTCATGCAATTTATAAATGTATACCTCTTGGATTTGGTAAATAGAATGATATGAAAGTTATATATGGTTTATTGCCATTTCCAGTGGATAAAAAATGTACTTTTTGCCATGGAAACTTCTACCTGTTAGAAACAAACTTTCGACTAATAATGACATTTTCTTAAATCTGGTAAGAATAATCAACTTTCACAGCACTCATGTTTTTGTATATAGAAACATAACAAATATATAGGGAATTATGTCATTGAGTTGTACCAGGAAGCAGTGCTTCTTTAAACATGTTTTACATTAAACTCTTGTTGCAGTGTGGACTTTGTTAAGTGGTCCTCTCAAGGTATGCTGAGGATGAATCCTGATGCCATGAATGCCTTGTTCAAACCAACCATTGACCACATCATCCAGCATCTTAGTAAGTATCACTATGTAATGCACCAGCCCGCGCCCCCCTGCCCCCACACACGTCATGATCAGTCACCGCGACCGTCAGTATAACCATCATAGAGATGTTTATTTCTGATTGTGGGAGTTGTAGGAAAAAAATAATGATTACCTATTTATTTAACGAAATGAGTATCCTCTTGAAGATGTCTCTTCACTGACTGTATAAGAAGAGTTATTTTTCAAATTCGTTTTTAAAACATTGTATAAACTTTAGTATTTGAATTTATATTGGACAGAGTTGAAAATGTTTGAACAAACAGGGGTTCTCAATGTACAGATAGCTTCTTCAAATTACTCAAACAACTCCACATTGAAGAAAAAGTGACAGTTATTTTAATATATTCATGGGAGCAGAGGATATGAGATCACACCGTTCACCTTAGTGACATCATAAGGAAGTACCATTACATGACTACTGGTGTAACAGACAGGCCTTTGAACAATTTTCATGAAAGTGCAAGGCTTTCAATACATGACTTATTTATCACTCTATACATGACTTATGCATCACTGTTTATTAACAATTGTGATGAAGAAGTCATGCAAAAGCTAAACAATATTTTCATAAAATATCAGGAGTCGGATAAGTAAAGTCACTGGGACTGCAAAGCAGTCAATAGTAGTGGCAAGCAGCTACATATTGTTACCCACTGCAACTTATAACAACTCGTGAAACAAGCTAGTGGATGTTGAGTAGATAGTGACAGCATGTGAGGACAGCCAGGGTCACCTAGTCGATCAGTTTTATTATCTTCAGCAACAACAACATAGACACTACTCTGCCATGGGCTCTGTCTTTTTTGTCTTACACTATAATGATGGGTACTTATGTTTGACCGGGTATTAAACTGAAGTGGTATAAAAGATCGAGTTGGAAATTAATAGGGGCTGATCTGACTGAGTTAGTCTTGTGCTTCTTCTCTAGTGTCAATATATGCACATGTTTGCTCGGGATCTTTGAAGGCACTAGGTCTTATATTAATTGGCAAACAATGTAAATTACCAAGTACTTCATACTGTTAATAGAGGCTTTGTCACGACCCTCCACAGAAGAGTACATTATTTTGCTATGCATAAGTATACCAGGGACCTTTTTGGCCTGGTGCAACTTGAGTTGTGTCATTGAAAGAGCAATCTCGAGGGGGTCACCCCACTGCCCAAGATGGCCGCTCTCCCTTGAGCTCCCCGACCACAGGAGAGAAAACGAGGCCACTGCTGCAGACACCACTGCCCTGGCCATGAGGACGGAATTGGAGAGATCATTCAATCTAGCGCCTCCAACCTCGCTTTAACCCTAATGGCGACAGTGGCTCCTCTAACATTCTGCCGGGGCTGTGCCCTTGGAGGGCACCTCCTCTGCTACAGCAATCACGACTCCTCAGCCGGGCATGACTCTTATTGAGGGCCTTTGTGGACTGGTTCACCATGGAGACCCGGCCCAGAGTGAAAACTGCACTGCAGGCATCGCTTCAGCATAACAGCGGCCTGTTTTATCGAAGACCAGGCCAGTCTTAGCCCAACAGCGACCCAATGCTACTATGCTTTACCGGCTGCCTCTCCTCGATACTGGAAGAATGTAGAAGCTGGGCCCCTGGTCCAGTGAGCCTCGGGCCCCAGAGGCGAGCACAGTTGTGGCCGGGGTGCCCCTCATTACCTGCTTTCCCCCCGAGGTGCTGTCGGGATACAGATGGCTGGAGTGATGGACTGTGCTGCTGGATGCCATTTCCCTCTCTGAGGATGGCTGCCACACCCGAATGAGTGGAGCTCATGGAAGGTGGGGGGGTGGACATAGTCCTGGACATTCAAGCCTCACTATGCTTCAATTGGCAACTCACTCCCGACATTGGTGGGTCACGGGTACCGGACTCTTACTCAAACAGTACCCTATCTCCAAGAGTGGGCCTCCCTGTACAGCTGTGCCACCTCTGGATGGACTGCTGGTAACTTTTTAATATGCCCTCACACTGGTGGGCCACTATAAGGATCCCCCCTGGGATCACATACGGCATCTCATAACGGACATTCGTCTAATGACAGAACACCCCCATGCCTGCTGATTCACAGTTCTGATTGTACCGTTCTATGCCCCTCCAAGATCCAACAATGGTGATGGGGAGACGCACTAGATAGCTCCTTTTCACTGAAGTGGTGGGGATGTCAGCAAGAAATCTCGCACGCCTCTACCATCAGCTGTCGCAGCCATATCTTGATGCACATTTGAAAGCCATTCTTAGGTAAGCTACTTCCAATTGAACCCATCTCTCCACCATGGATTACAAGATTACAGATCTTGCCCAGGATATGAAAATCATCAAAACAGACATGGGGCTTTTTCATTCACAGGAGGCTTTCCTATATCAATATCTTACAATCACAGAGGACAAACTGACAGACTTGGAGAAGACCCAGCAGGAAATTTGGCGCATCAAACAAAAACTCATTGACATGGAGGACCACTCCCGTCATGATAACATTTGTTTCTATGGGATCCCCAAGAAACTGGAACTCTGACATGTGAACATTCTTACTTGATCTTATCCCTAAAATTACATGGTTGTCCTCCACACCCCCTGTTGAAATACAGAGGGCTCACAGGATTCAGACCCGCTACAATCTGGAACCCTGTTATTGCTTGCCTTCTAACGCATACATATACCCATCAGATCCTCTTGGAGGCCCGCAAACATGGCCCATACAACTTGGACGATCACCGGATCTACATCACAGCGGATTTATCCCCAAACACCCCTACCAAATTACGAAAATTTCTGGCCCTGTGTCGTCAACTGCGCAAATTAGATATTACGTTTGGATTATAAGAAATTGCTGTCATGTGCATTACTGTGGATGTTCATTCTAGAGTCTTTAATGACCCACAGGAACAAGCCTGATTCTTGGATTTCCTGAGCGACTCCAGCATGGATACCTCCTGTTCCCAACATATGGACACAGATGCAGTAGTGCTCTGATCCACAGTGCCGGAAGGGCCTGCAGTGACAGCCTTTCGTGAAAGCACAGGACCAGGAAAAACTGATCTAAACTGAGGAGGTACTGAGCCACTCTGAGGACATGGACAAATCTAGATCCCCTCTAAAACTGATTCCCTCCCAGGCCGACAACCACAAATACCCCCCTCAATGGACTCTGGAATGCCCCCAAGCAACTTTCTGCACCCAGATAGAGTTCAATAGTATACTCTGGGATTGATTGGTCTTGCTCTCCTGCACCTTGATTCAGATCCCTTTGTTCCACTTTCTAACCCTATTACCACCCCAATAACCTTGTCCTGCTTCCTATACCCACCCATTGTGCCTCTCACCTATTGCTCAATTTCCTTACCCCTCACACCTTCCCACTGGGAGGTTACCACCAAAGATATCTTATCCCCCCATTTTTTTTGCCTATAGTTCGTCCCCCGCTTCTATCCTTCAAGCGCATGAATGTTCTACTGTTGTATTATGCGAGGGTACCGCGACCACAAATGTTTACTCTGCGTAACAACTTAATGATGTTTAAGATGCTTATTGTGTTTGCAAATGTATGCAATGCTATATCTATTTGAAAATGTTCATCTGGCTCGGTACTACCCCACATCATACGCCCCGGACTGACAACATTGGGGATCGACGGTATCACATATCTTTTAGTTTTGGTCCCTGCCCTCTTTGGAATACTGTAGTATCAGGCATCCACTTAGCTGTCATGCTCCCTTGCGACCCCACACATCCTCCACGTACTAGACACATCCCCTGCTATACCATACTATTTCCTATCTTCGAGACATCTCACTGATGTCCTCCCTCCCCTGATAGCTAGACAGTGAGCCCTGATATCCCCAAGCTTCTCCATTCCTCCTCCTACAGAGCATCAGCATCCTGTGCCTGTTTGAAATGCCCTTCCCTCGAGAGCCTCCCCCCTTCCAAATTCTGTACTGATCTAACTCCATCACAGCTGATGATGGGAGCAGCCTCCTGGTTTGGGTGGCTGCTCCTATAACCCCTCTAGTATTTTGGTCCGACTGAGTCACATGCATCGATGAAATAGTATCATTTCTCTGCCTTTCTTGTCCTGACTTTTCTCCCACACTACCTATCTCTCTCCTCCCTCTTCCGATAAGCCAGTGTGGCTGCATATTATTGTTATTGTTGCTTTTATTTCCCACCAACACTAGCCAATATCTCTGAAAGCAGTTGTCTCCCAGTGAACCCGGACACACCTCAGACAGTTTAGGAATCAGGACAATTCTCGTCCACCCCACCATACATGTAACAACTGTGCTAACTTCAGAACCAATTCCATCACTCTTTATCTAGCGCTTGTTTTTTCTTCCCTCTCTTCTCTCTCCCCAGACACTCACCCAGATGCCTGCTTATATACCTGTCACCTAGGTGACAGTGCACACCCCTCGGACTACTAACCACCCAATTCCTTATATACCTTATATTAGACATCTTCTGGAGCTCTCCTTTTATTCAGGAGTTGTCCCGAAAAAATGGAAAGAGGCCATTGTTATTCCCCTAAAAACGAAATCTAACATTAGCATAAGTCAGATGGATAATCTTCGCCCTATTTCCCTCCTGCCTTATTTTGCGAAGGTAGCAGAGAAGGTTGTAAACATTCAACTGAGTGCGCATATTAATAACCACAACCTCCTCCACCCTACCCAATCTGGCTTCCGTGCCACTTATTCTACGGAATCGGCTCTGCTTTTATCCACCGAGCTTATCCGTAGACAAGTAGATGCAGTCCTCCTAGATCTCAGTGCCGCTTTCGACACTGTTGCCCATCACACGCTACTACGGCGCCTCCGAGAAGGCGGTGTAGACGGTAAAGCAATGGAATGGTTACGCTCCTTTTTAAATGACCGCTCCTTTCAGGTGTCATAAAAACCTTTCCTCTCAAAGTGTCAAGCTGGATCAGGGGGTCCCACAAGGCTCCATACTTAGCCCCACTCTATTTAATTTGTATATCACCCCTTTGGTAGAGATTGTGGAGAGGTTTGGAGTTAGTGTGGTGTCATATGCTGACGACACACAACTTGTGGTGACCCTGACCCAAGATTCTGAGGAGGCTGCTCAGAATTTTTCACTGTGTCCCCCTCTATCTGATCCTCTGCTTGGTGGACTCATACTTTGGGACAGACCCCATCCCCCAAGGATCAGGTAAAGAACTTGAGGACATTGGTGACCGTAGGTGTCCTTTGAGACTCACTCCAAGCGAGTGATGGGAAACTGTGTGGGGGCCCTACGCACTCTCTGGAAGACCCTAGATGTACTCCCAGTGTCAACAAGAAAGTCGATGGTCCACGCCCTTGTGACATTGCGTTTGGACTATGGGAATGTTCTGTATCTGGGAGCCAACATCAAGGGTGTTCAGGGACTCCAGCACATTCAGAATGCGGCTGCACGTCTCGTCTTGAGGCTCCCGAAGAGAGCCTCATCCAGTAAGGCTCTTGCTTATCCGCTCTAGCTTCGGATGAAGAAACATGCTCTGTTTAAAGCTATGTGTATCAGTCCTCGTATTCTGCAGAAGTAGGGCCCCTCCTATCTACATGATCTCCTCACCCCGTATACTACCAAGCGAGGTTTAAGATCTAGCGCAACAGGTCAGGTACGCATACCTATCATCAGAAGAGCCAGGATGGGTGGATGCTCTTTTAGTTTCCTAGCAGCCTCCTATTGGAACAAGCTCCCAATGGGGATTCCGCTGGAATAATCCGAGACTATCTTCCGGAAAAAGCTCAAGACGTGGCTTTTTCCATCTGATAATTCCACTGTCTGATTTTTTACTGTTACGTTCTGCCTGGCACGGGATCTTGTCGCAGCGTGGGGTCGCACTAGCTAGTGCAAGCAGGCGCTCTATAAACTTAATTTGATTGATTGAATTCCCAACACATCTCCATTTCCCTCTTACAGTGCCTAGAATCATGGCCTCATGGCCTCTCACTGGTATCTCCCTCAATGAAACAGACTGACCAAATATATAAAGCGTGAAGAATACTGTCCTATTTAGCCGCACAATGAGCTGACATTGTACTCATACAAGAAATGAATCTCTCCGCAACAGCTGATAAACTTAGAAGAGACTGGGTGGGAAAGATCATATATAGTTGCACATCTTCAGGTGCCCCTCCCTCAGCATTATCTTCTTTGTCGCCTGCAATATCGAATAGTGAAAAGTTGATTGGCTTTCTTAATACATAAAGCTCTACCCCGTACGATAATGAAAATCTGGACAGATAATGATGGCCGCTATGCCCTAGTGAAACTTAAGGTCCGCTCTAAGATACTTAGAATCAGGTCTTAATATGCCTCTACAGCAGTGGCGGCTCCTCCGCTAAGGAGGAGGAGCGCTGCCCCACTGCCATAAAGCAGCAAAAAAAAGGAAAAAATTCAATTATAATAACGTTATGTTATCATTTTATTAGAGCAGTGGAGGAGTGGTAGAACACTCCTAAGTGCACAATAACTGTTTGGTCGGCCCTCTCGGGCTGCCCAGAACAGTCTGTGTTCCTATTGCAAGCTGCATTACAGCCTGCATGGAGAACATACCCACCCCTCCAGCTCCTGGATGAGCGCCATGTCATTGCACTCAGACCAATCACAAAGCTGCATTGCAGCATTGTGATTGGCTGCAGGGAGCGTGGGAGCCCTGGTGCTTTCTGCTTCTCCCAGGAAGAGGACGCAGGAGAGGCGGTGGCTGGCCAGCTGGCCGGCCGGGAGGTAAGTGTTTTTTTTTATCTGACCCCCAGCCCACCCCCCCAGCCGCCCCACTGCTGCTTCCAGGCAGCAGCCGCGACTGCCCCACAGGCCCTAAATCCACATTTTTCCCTACCAATTGATGATAGCTGTGGCGTTAGCCAATAAACAGCGAGTTCAGCGCTAACTTTCCCTGGACATAGATTAAAATCTGCGCTAGAGAATACATAGTCAAACCCTCGGGCGCAGCCATATGCGCCCCGGAGAAGGCCAAAATGGAGCTTAATTCACACTACACCTCCAAGGCCGAATATGCCCTTTATAAACTGAAAACCTGACAACGCGAGTATGGAGAGATAGTGGGGAGACTTCTAGTAGTGCTACCACAGCAAAGAGAAGCCACGTCTGCGAAACCGCCCATTAAAGACAGCACTGGTCCTATAGTCCATGGCCGGCTGTGCATCGGCAACACTTTTGGCACCTTCTACTCCCAGCTCTGCGCTCCAATGTGGTGCGGACTGGACAGTTATGTTTCTAGACAACCTACACCTCCCCTGCCTCAAAGAGGATGGCAGAAGACTCCTCGAAAAGAGGGATCACCAAAGATGGCCCAGGCTATATTGAACCTACCTTATCATAAGGTTAGAAGATGATTTTCTGGGGAAATTCTACCAATGGACCAAAGATGATGCAATAGACCTACTCCATGCTGCTTTCAAGGAAGTAGAACAGACTTACTTTCTCCCCCTCTGGGTCAACACAGTGGTGGTTAGGATCTTCCCCAAGCCAGGCAAAGACCCCCTGCACTAGCTACTCCTCACATTCACTCCTGAATACTGACACAAACATTCTGGCAAGTATTCTGAAGACCCGACTCAAACGAGTCATTTCAAGTTTGATTCATGACTCCCAAGTGGGATTTGACCTGGGAAGATCCTCGCTCAACCATCTTCACACCTTGCCCACACATGCTGGCTCTCTAAAGACTCACCTAAAGTCATTATTGCCCTCTCACTAGACGCTGAGAATGTGTTTGACCAGTTAGAATGGGACTGCCTGTTCAAAGTGCTACACCACGTAGGCCTGAGGGACAACTTTATTTTGCTAATCTGTTGGCTTTATATTGATCCAATGGCACAGGTCAACTGTGGGGTCAATCACCTTCCCAGTTAGGTGGGAGACCAGACATGGATGCATCCTCTCCCCCTTCTGCTTCTACTGGCCATAGAGCGATTGGCAGCCACCATCCGTCCATCCACCCAGATAAAGGGTATCTCCACAGCTGCAGGCACTGTAAAATTGCTCTTGTGCGAACTATATATTACTTACACTCAGAGACCTGAACAGATTTCTACCAGCTCTAATGCCCCTTATTACATAGTTCTCTCTTATATAGGACTACAGGAACAACTGAGATGGGAGCTATCACAAAAGTGCCTATAACAGGATTTCCATTTCAATGGAAAGACCGCCGGCTCAAGTACCTCCGTTTCTTTATCAATACCGGCCTGGACAACCTGGTCTCTGATAACCTGGACCCTCTTATAGCTAAGACTAATATTGAATACCGGAAATGGACTCGTCTTAACTTCTCCCTGTGGGGGAGAACACCAGCTGCTAAGATGGTCATAACCCCCTGCTTTACTTATGTCCTGGGTCTGCTGTCCCTCCTTTTATGTACTGCCATCCTAAGGGCGATAGATAAAGGCACCAAATCATTCATATGGCGAAATATGAGACCCCACTTATCCTTCTACAAACTATAGGCGCAGAGGAGGTGTGGTGGGCTGGTGTCGCCCAGCATAGAACATTATTATCAGGCCTTACATTTGGCACAAATGGCGCGTATAGACTTGCGGTCTGCAGACCCACCGTTTTGGGTCTGATTGGAATGTGCCATGACCCACAATAGCCCTGCTCTGGATATCCTCTACCGACACAAAACACTCACACCGCTGACTCCTAATCTCATTATGCAAATGATGGTATGGATTTGGAACCATACCCATAAAATACAGCACAGCTCTGCCCAATTACATATCACAGCACCCTCATGAATATTATGGATATTCTGGTGGGCGGCTGCCCGCTATTATGGAAAGCATGGGAAATGCAGGGGTCCTGATATTACACAGTATGACCCATGACAGTGAGCTGAAATCCTTTACCTCCCTACAGACGGGATTCTGCGTGCCGGCATCTAAGGCATGGTGCCACATCCAACTACAGAACTGTCTGAATAGTATCCTAGGACCCTGGCCTTGGCATATCCCCGCCTATCCCATATATCACTATTTGATGACCTAAGGTACATGCAAGGGGGTGATGTCAGGACTCTATCATTTGGTAATCCAACACCCCAACTCCCAAGCTCTACTAACACACCTCCGCATGACAATATACATATACAAGGCACAAAAGATGATTGGAGGGAAGTGGCAGACAAAAGACACGCGAGAGGCCCAAATGAAATTCTCTTTCTTCAAAATGATACAAACATGGTACCAGACTCCCCAGAAATTGGCATACTCAGGCCTTCTCCACCATACAAGCCGCTGGAGATTTGCATAACCAAACTGTGACTATACACACATCCTATATGATTGCCTGGCCATCTTACACCTCTTGGTTCAAATAAGCGACACACTACTCCTTGTACTTGACCTCCACATCCGCTGCCTCAAACGTTGATTATGCTACATGATTATGTTGACTTCTCTGGCCTCTCAATACATGCCAGCTGGCTGTTATCCACAACCTTGACCACAGCAAAGCTCTATATACTATGCAAAAGGTGTGCGATCCTCTTACCCACACACGATGAATGGTCAACCCAAGATGTATAAGGTAGTGCCCTATGAGAGGATGATCTACTGGTACTAGGACAAGGAAGATACGTTTGAAAACATTTGGTCCCCCTACCTGAATCTATGATTTGGCACGCAATGATACCACATTGCATCACCAAGAGCATGTGATGATGAGCAGCTCCTATTCTTACCCTCTAGTCCCACACCATAGGACTGCCTACGTCATGTTTCAGAACGCTCACACCTACCCCCAACTCCCCTTGTTTCTTTCTTATTGTGGCTACCCATTACCACTCGCGATCGAATTAGAGCCTCAGATGGGAAGTGCGGACCCCCTATCATCAGTCCTCAATTTTTCCATGTACACTCCAATAACTTACGATATGTGAGAGGCATCTCTGATAGACAGTAGGCCCTCCCAGGGACCCGTCCATTTTATTCTCTGACTCCCTATATACATTAATAACTAAAATCATGTGCATTCCACAATTAGTTGTAGTGGGGGAAAAACAGGCTTAGAGTTTAAAAAGACCTAAAAAGACACAGAGGATTAATCATAGTATGGGCCAAAGACATAGCTGGAGACAAACCAATGTTTATGATGTATTATCCGACAGATAACTGGGTCCGGTGATCTTAATATGCAGCCAGTATCTATGCCTCCTCAGATGTGGTGCTCTTTGGTAAATGGAGAGCACAGTAGACATTGTTGCTTTCTTAACTAGAAGCCAAATTCGGAGGTAGAAGAACAAATATCTTGTGTATGTATGCATGTTATTTTTATAGCACAAACCTAGCCAAAAGACAGCGGAGCGCTGCACATGGTGAAAGACATGTAAACAATCAACAAGTAATAGGAGAGGAAGCTGCGCTGTGGATGGTCTAATCATTGTAATGCGGTTTTCTTTAAACACCACCTAGAATCAGGGACACCATTGGCCATATATTTGTGTGTGGATAACCTCTTTTATCTCAAGACTGATGCAGTTGTGTTTGTCTTCCAGGTGATCTGTTCCAGAAACCAGAGGTCATCGGTGTCAAGTTCCTCTTCTTGGTGGGCGGGTTTGCAGAATCCCCGCTCCTCCAACATGCCGTCCAGCAAGCCTTTGGTGATAAATGTCGAGTCATCATCCCCCATGACGTGGGCCTTACAATCCTTAAAGGAGCCGTCCTCTTTGGCCTGGACCCCGCTGTTATTAAAGTGCGCCGTTCCCCACTCACCTACGGAGTGGGGGTGCTAAACCGCTACGTGGAGGGCAAGCACCCACCTGGGAAGCTCCTCCTCAAAGATGGCACGCGCTGGTGCACCGATGTCTTTGACAAGTTCATCACTGCCGACCAATCTGTTGCACTTGGGGAAACAGTCAAACGCAGCTACACCCCGGCCAAGCCATCCCAGATGGTCATTGTCATCAATATCTACAGCGCCGATCAAGATAGTGCCAACTTTATCACTGACCCTGGGGTGAAGAAGTGTGGCACTTTGCGTCTAGATCTCACCGGGACAGATAGCGTTTCTGCTCCAAGCCGCAGAGAAATCCAAACGCTGATGCAATTTGGAGACACCGAAATCAAAGCCATGGCTATTGACGTGGCCAGTTCTAAAAGTGTCAAGGCTGGCATTGATTTCCTAAGTTACTAATTGCCTAGATCCCTGCCCTCTTGCCTCTCCCACGCATATGCAACTTGTCTTTGCACAAGATCTGATCCAAGTGCAACCCAACAACAACTCATGAGGTTCTCATGGGACATATTTGGGCTAGTGCTGCTTCCCTGACACCAGCCCTAATTCGGGGTGCTGACGTGGACATTCACTTTGTCTAGAGACTGATTGCAATGAATATTCAGCTTCCTGAACTGTAATCAGATAACCTCCAGAGGACCAAAGTAGTGACAATTACTTCCCTGTGTCGTTCACGATTGTCATATACTTTTTTCCGTAGTTTAGCAGAGTCACAAAGTCACTCATCTGATAAACACAATATCTTCACACAGGATTCATCACAGCCTCGTGTGTTACTCTTAAGGCCTGGCTCTAAGAAATAAGCCATAGGGACCCAAGCGTTACAGTGCACTAGTCCCTGAGGGCATGTCCTTTTTTTTTTCAAATGGATGACACCCAGGCGGTCATCAGTGCTCCTGGGTTTTTTGGTGAGGCCATTGCAAAGTCGTGAACAGTATTTATCTCCGCTGGGGAGGTTTCAGTTCTCTACAGCATTTCCTGTTTTCTACAATGTTATGCAAATCTTTGCAATACTGGGCATGCTATAGTGGATTTTGCTCTACTGAAAGTTTACACATTTCGAAACAACCTCATGAATCACTACAAACTTACACATTTCATTTCAACTTGACACATTTCATTATTTATTTACCACTTCAAACTGGTCCTTCCAACTTTACATATGTCGTTGTAACTTTACACATTGGACTGGAACTGCACACAGTCAGTCAAAACACTTTTATTTGATTATTTAAAATCATAAAAAGACACAGGTACAAACAATTCATATCATATATACAATAGACATTATGCTGTAAAACTTTAAAATCCTATAAATGCATGTAGTACAGGGAATGAGATCATAAGATTACACATAAAATCTCCTTATAAAAAAATAATAAAATCAGACAAGAATATTTGGGGCGCATAATCTCTTAGTCTTAATCCGCACCGCCGCCACTAAAAAACTTGCAACATGGAATATATCCCCGGCACTACTTAACATCTGCAGATAAATGAGGGCAGGCCGCCTCCCTCAAAATAGGCAGCAAAATGTTTTCCGAATGTCTGAATAGTGCTCGCAGAACATGATAAAATGTAAAGTGTCTTGTGCAGAGAAGTTATCACACTTGCAGGGGTTAGAATTTTCTGGTTTACCCCATGTTGGAAAAAAAACCCAATGTTAAGTGGATTAAATTAAAACGAAATCTAATCAAAAGATGCCGATGGAAGGGTCTAGTTACTAATTTTAGATAAGGCTCAAGTGTAGGAGAGGTTACTAGTACATAATTAGCTTTTACAAGAGGTTTTTTCAATTCCTGCTCCTCCCTTTCCAATACTAAAATATTTAAAAGATTAATCTTAGTCCAATGCGCGTCCTCTCTCTTGATACAGTCCAGGACAGAATAAAGCTCAGGGCACCCTAATCTTGTGACCATGGTTTTAATGTAGGCAAACCAAGGAATCTTGCTGGCTTTATCCAGAGCTAAACAGTCCTCTAGGATCAGGTGATTCAGCGAAATGTCCTGGTTAAGCCAGGTCTTTAGCCAGCAAATCAAAGGTGCAATTTTCAATAAATCTGTGACATAACCCAGACCCAGTTCACTATGAATTGAAAAAGTCGGGGTAGACTGTGGCACAGATAAGAGATCTTAAAAATTTGTTTTCTGCCACTTGAATCCTGTCTTGCGGTGTATGGCCCCAAATTGCGGAGCCATATGTAGCAATTGCTAGGCATTTAGATTTAACTGCACACAATATTTACTTTTTGTTTTCTCTAAAACCCCCAGCCAAAATGCGGAAATCTTTGATTGCTCCTGATACTAACACAGTCTTGTGGTCTGAGAGTCAAACCTGGTTCATACCGATTCAGAGGCACAAGCCAACTGTGGAATGCTCCAATGCCCACGTAGTCCAGTCTGCCTCAGAGGACCAGAACCTACCTGGCCCTGGCACCTGTTTAACCTTTGGAGCCCTGCAGGGCTCAGGGTCTCTATAGCTCCATAATGTCATTAAATGTCACCAGCCAGGCAGATGTATGTGCTCCAGCACCCGGGTTACTTGTCTACCTTATACAATGTCCTTGTTCAGACAGGAATGTGGACCAGGAACTGTTCTTCGTTATCTCCAAATATTTAAAAATAGCTTTCCCTTTAAAGAGATACAGGGCTTTGGAGAGACTGAAAAGTGTATATGGCTCAAGGTAGGGGAAGGAATACATGAACATCAGGTGGCGGTAAATAACTTATTAAAGGTAACAACACATCCTAATGCTATCTAAGGCAAGTAGAGCTCAGCAAAAAAGGAGAGAGCATAGCCACCCGGGCCACCAGTGACTGCGACATCAAGCGCCCTCTCTCTGGACCGACGTAGGCGAGAACAGAGACAACTCTCCATATATCGGTAAACCTATTGCATATAAAGACGCTCTCTATTTAGAGTACCCGTTTGCTCTAACAAGTGTCGGTACTCTCCCATTAAATGTAATGCAGCAGTGCAGAGAAGTGCATGTACTCTCCCTTTCAAATGAAAGAAGTGCAGGTTCTCCGTACCCAACAGTACCTGCCAATTTAAAGCACTGATTGAACTGCATCTCATGAAATGTCACTGCACTTCCAGGTATGTCACCACACATCGGGATATTTTAGCCTCCGCTGAGCCACTGCACATCGACTGTGACATAATACCCCTATTTTACCTATAGCCACTGGAATCATATGAATCTGCAGCTGCAACATTTTCAGAATACCCGTGGGTTTGCCTTATTTTCCACATAATTCATCGTCTCCTGCATAATTTTCAGACACAAAAAAAATAGTTTCTTAGTTTCTAGCTCGAACGGGTTCTGTGCAGGTCCCTTCAGAAAGATTGACGATCACCTTGCAGTTGCTTATTGATGTATTTGAGTGCTAATCTGTTTTCTTGGTTCACCTCTGGTTTGTAGAGTGACTCTGTGAAATATTTCCAGGCTTTATATACTGCTGCCACCTGGCGGCTATTTATGTAACTATTAGTAAGGTGAGCTTAATGTGAGGCCACTGGCATGGTCCGTCAGGGACATAAAATAGGCCAGGTACCAAATAAAAAGTGGATCCATTAGCGACTCAGATAGCTGAAAAAGTAGTCAACATTTGCAAATCAGGGCAATGTTAACCCGTTATGTGCTCCCAACGGCCGACGGGAGCACTCCCTCCAGGTGCTGCGAATGGCCAACGGCCGTCGCAGCCCCGCCCACTCTTTAGAAGGCCCGCACCGCGGCGGAATTGCCGCTGCGGTTAAGGCGTTAAACTTGTAAAGACACACTGTATAAGTATTTTGCAAGGTATGGGAGACTGCATCCATGTGTGCTTGCTACAGCGATGTTTGTTCAATAGTACTATCAGAGAAATCAACAGGAAAAAAACGACCCACAAGTCCATAAAGTAGGCCCACAAAGAGCCAAAGGAACAGCCCATGCACTGATCTATGATACAAGCCCTTTGGGCACTGCCAGGTTGCCCTCTAGGCCAGTCCGACTCTGGCCACTGGTGAAGGAAATTCACCAGTCTCTCTTCTGTTGAATTTCCAACACTGGCAATGTATTCCCAAAGCAGGGACAGGTAGTTAGTGCCCCCATACTTGGAATGTGTTTCCCAATCCAAGCAGGCTAGGGACACTCTAATTTCATGCTTATGACACTTTGCCACCATTTCCATGGTCATCTTTCCCAGAGGCACCTCCTACGACTTGGTGGCACATGAGTGACTCTAGACATGACCATTGTTGCACCACCATTTTTGGAATTTTTGATGGGGCCAAATGATTTGCCGTCAGCTTGGGATCCACCATTGTTTGAACTGTAAGTGGGCAGGGTTCCTACTTGCGTCCATGAAGGAAAAACTGTTTGTTTTTTGGTCACACAAAATATTACCATCTCCTCTAAACAAAGAGAGTAAAACTCAGAAGAAACATATTTACCTGTTTGGTCAGGAAAGCAACTATGGCTTTAAAGGACAAAGTGGTTACTGTTTGCCACCTGACGAGGATGTTTGTGGAATTGAGGGACCTTGAAGAGCACCATGCTGTATTTTATAAGTAATTTACTGAGAACAGAGTCACCGGTAAATAATAGTGGTCTTATGAGCAAGGCTTTAAAGACATTTCCCCTGAAACCTAGTAAACACGAGCATATGGTGCAAGCAACCCCATAATGAAGTTGTGAATTGATCGAACTAGACCTTGGCACATAATGGGGCTTCGCTTTCACTTGCACTTATAAGGGCTTCCACATTCTTTAAGTCTCCACCCTCAAAAAGCGCCACAACTTTTAGCTTACATTAAAAGTGATGGGCATACACTGGTATAACCAAAGGCAATGCTTTGTCATTCTTGAAGAAATTGCATTTCTTGATTAGTTTACTCTACAAATAAATTAGCGGATTAAGGCACAACATGCCCAGGTGTTTCCCCAAGAACACACTATCTGGTTATATCAGTATTCACTTAAGTCTTCAAATGAGAGGTCCAAGTACGTGTACTGTTTGATGGGAACACACTGCTAGGTGTATACATTGATTAAACGTTGCTCAGAATAAAGGCCAGGCTGAGGCTTCCAGGACATGGCCGATCAGCACCAGTCAAAAATGTGTTGTAAGTGACAGAAAACTCTAGGTCAAAACTCACACGACGCCACATCCTGCCATCCAAATCCACTTCAAGTGATTAGTGCAAAGACAGCAGTCCCAGTGAAACTGTCAAAGAGAGGACGATTGTGTAATTTCACAAAAAGAGCAGTGCAACTCACCTGACATCAGAGTCCTCTTGAAGACGTCACATGCTGACTTCATGGGCCCTTTGTCCAAGATTAATAGTGCAAGATTAAAAAGCCCTCTCCTAGGTCAGCTTGTCGAGGTGTTTCATTACACGAAGAGTCTGTCACGTACCTCCTATACAACTGATGAGTATTTTAAGAGCACCTTTTACAAGTGGTGCAGTTACAGCGCCAATCACTGGCCAGCTCCCAGCAAGAGAGAACTAACAATCAGTGATGTGGTGCTTTGTCCATGTCTCTGCTAAGCAGTACTGTGTGGACTCGGATACCTGTACTTAGCAGCATTAAGCAATCTGTCACCACATAGTACGGGAGCCCCCAAACTCACTGTCCACCAACTTACTACTTGGCGCAAAGAATGTGATTCTATTATACATTCATGCCAATCAAGCAGTGAACATATACTGTCTGCAACACATGTCATTGTGTTAGCGAGTTCAGACTAGTGTTACAAGCAGTGAACTTTTCTTGATGTGAACACATCTTATGTTATCAATGCCCCACTATCTATGACCAGACTTTCCTTTCTTGTCCTATGCACAACCTTGCTAATGCTTCTTCAAGAATATCTATCAATTGAAACAAAAACTGAAAGGGATCCCGGTACCTTTGGGTGCTGTATGGCTCCTAGTCCTATGCAACTTACTAATATTTAAAACAGGTTTCCAAAGTCGAAAAAAGTGAAGAGGAACGACAACCAAGAATTCATTGTTTGCTGTTAATTCATTTATTTAATATAACATTTTACAGCAGGCAGGTTAAGCCAACACATGTTTTGCGACTTACTAATTCATATGTCGCTTCGGGAAACATCCTTTACAACCCAACTTTTACCACGCAGTGCCTTTACGATGCAACTTTTACAATGCAAACCATTACAACGCATTGCGCTGGGGGGCGCTCTAGGATAGGGAATAAGTTTAATTTACTATCCAACACCTTCCCTAGTGTCCACGGGGGCTGGAGTTGGAATAGTAAATTAAACTATTCACTATCCAGCACCCCAAAGCGCTATGCGTTGTAAAGGTTTGCGTTGTAAAAACGCGTTGTAAAGGCATGCGTGGTAAAAGCATGCGTTGTAATGTCATACATCCGTCGCTTCATATGGGCAATTGGCAATATGTATAGAGTTCAGTAAAGTGCGTTAGTTTTGACCGGAATCGAGGTCAGACGTTCAAAAGAGGACAAATAGGTAAAGACCTCCTTTTCAGAGCGATCTCATGTCAATTGGTGTTAAGATAATTACTCACAGGTTATGAGTGACACAGTAATTTCGTATATACATTTTTTAATTTAGTTTTTATCAAATGTTTTAAGGAATGAGTAAATCCAACAGCAAGTTATTACTTTGGTTGAAGGAGCACTGTATTATTGCTGATATTGTAAATTCACTCCGAACCACATCATACACGGGGTGATTTAATTTAATTTTAAACACTGTGTAGCGTGCCCATGGGAGGACAACACGTTATTAAAAATCGCCATCTCTGCAGCTGTTTTTCTGCAGGATTTCAGAAGTATTTAGCTGTTCAAGTAGGTGATGTTATTTATTGAGAAATACAGTTTGAGACAGGCCATATAATTGTGCTTGGTTTCATCTTGCATGGCCTGCAGCATGAAACGGACCACAGAAAGACCTTCACTCAGTTCTTCCTTGATCCGCCCTCATCATACACACATGTAGAGTACTAACATGTGGAGATCTTGAGTGGTCCCTGCTTATTTTATGTGATCCCGCTGATAAAAATCTTTTGTTGCCTCGTACAATGTTGTCAAAAACACAACATCTTTTGGTTCACATGTCTATATCAGTCACAGTTTTAATTAGTTTTGCTAAGTGAGTGTAGGTCATCCGTAAGTGGATATGCTTCAATATGTTGAAATTGAATTCAATTAAAAGTCAGGAGCTGGGAGTAGGTCCACAAATGCTTCTTTAACCCTTTGTTTATGCGACCCCTTAGAACTAGATCCAAGACTACTACCAGCTCTCCAGGTCTGTAGTCAGGGCTTTTGTTTACCTGTATTTGGACCTGACAATTGAACCCCAAGTGGCATCAGTGATGAGCACCGGTGACATCCATCTAGGATTTCTAGGGAACGTATTTCTATATTAGGCAGAGAGTTAATGTTGTTATTGCCCTCCTACTGTTGCACAGTGATAATGTTTTGTGCCTGCCTCGAGATATAACCATCCTTCGGAAAAAGATACAAAACTCTCTGTTCAGTATGATGATGAGGTGAGATATCATTTCTCATCACTGTCCTCTTTTTCCTTATCATCCATTGTGTAGCGCACCATTATTAATGCGCTCTGCTAGAATCATCAGACCAGAGAGAGGGACTTTTTTTCGGAGGCTAATTTGACTTACCACATTCCAGGCAGAACCTTAAACCATCTGCAGACCTTCTCTTGAAGGTTGTGTGACTACATAGTTCTTAGGTGGTAGATCTTTCTCTACACTGGATCTTTTTTTCTGGAATGCTTTACGCCTCCCCCTAAGAGCTGTTGAGGTCAACATTGCATTTGGAAAAGTCCCCAAAAAGTAGTTGTTTCCCAGGTAATACCTCAGGCTGTGACCACTCGCTATCACTGGATGAGGAGCCTCACATGCATACACTAAATAAATTGTGTAGCATAATACACTATTTTGCTTACTTATAGTATGCTTTCGTCCAACGTATATCCCATAGTAATACTTCTAGGGGCGCATTACCTAAGGCTTTGTGGCTGCTAACTGAACACATCTCATGAGAACATTTTCACCCAGTCCTGGCTTTCTTCTTTTACTGACACCTTACAGAGTGCCTGAAACTGTAGTGTACTTTTCCATTACAAATCTGGGAGTACGTGTCCTAGATTGTAAAGTGTCAAATACCAAACATGTTACTGGATAAAAGTGCTTCTGATGACATGGGACAATTACCTCAGAAATAAAGTAAATGGAGAAAATGTTTTCATGGCAGGTTTGGTTAAAATGTGACTTACTCAAATCCTTTAAGTATTTTGTACCACAGAAGTCTTTTAGAGGTCCCACAACCTGTAAATCACCCCGCCCATCTGGAGTGATTTAGGGTCCTGCAGCCATTGGGAATGGTCCCTTTTGTAGAATTCATCCACAGTTTTCACTGTTCTATTAGAGCACCCTATCCCACTTCCTTTGTGATAAGGTAAGAAGTTCCTTAAGCCTACAGCTCGCTGGCAATCCCTCTCCTCGCTTGGCACCGCAGGCATTGTTTTACTACTTGTATACCTAGCAATTGCTTCAATGCATTTCTCATCTGGTGCAGACTTACATCTGCTCACCGGCATGACAAACAAGCAGGGTTTCATAGGCCATTGTGTATGCTAAGGTACTTTGGATTGGCGCAAAATATGCAAGCGCTAAATTGCATTGCTAGTTTTTAGGGATAAAACTAACACGATGCACCTCACAAAACTTTGGCAAACTTTCACCTATGTGTTTTCGGGCACGAACAAGGTTTTGCCTTTTAGTACTGGAGATCCCTGTGGCTGGTACTGATTGACTGTGAACATGGTTGGACTGTGGCGATTACCTTGGTAACAAGAAGACAGTGATTTACAGGATCTCTGGGAAAAGCCAGCGCTTGCATTTGAATGCATTGGTATTATATGGTCCTAGAGTGAAGGGGAGGTACGTATTTGGATAAATATGAAAAGGTTGGAGAATTTCAGGACCCTCTGCAGCGCTGGGATGGTCTGATTGTGGGCGAAGGATCACTAGTTTTGACTGATGTTGTTTCCTTGGTAGAGCCAACCAGGAGTGATTACCTTTCTGTCTTACTCTCTGGCATATTTTAAGTGTGTAAATCCAGCTCTGACTTCAGTGCATGTGTAGACAACATAAATGTCAATCACACTCAATGTTTTCATCTATTTCCTCCGACAATGAATGACATTGCTAGAATACCCTGACATGGTGCACTTCTCCAGAGTGGCATTTGAGGTACAGGTTAAACAGTGCCTGCTCCCTTCGACAAGTGACCACTGGAAATAGAAATGGGGAGAAGGGTCACTGTGTAAAGTCTGAGCTTCTGCTGGTAATGTACTTCCCAGTGACAACGATGAGGCTGGTGGAAGACCATTGTGGGATGAGCACAATCTTTGTTTATGCACGGCCCTGCTAAATACTTACTCCCAGCCTGTCTTGAAGTAAAGCACGCCTGGATAAATCTAGCCTACTAGTCAGATCCCATAAGAAGGATACTCCTCCTGAGTTTCTTCATCGTTCGCCTATTGAACATGACAAGCTCTCTCCTAATACTATGTAAAATTATTGATAACTCTGCAAAATTTTCTGATGGGACTCTTAAGTATGATCCTCTCAATACTGGACTTTACAAATTCCCTCAAAATTGGACCCAGTAATTTATAAGCTTCATGTTCTCTAAAGCAAGAACATCAGGCTCATACACAACTTAAAGGCCGTCCCAATACCACCCTGCGTTTGAACCACTTTTATTTTTTTCCATTTACTGCTCACACAGATGATTTGCAGTACTGGTCCAACGATATGGAACTTTGTCCATGAGCTGTTTCACTAACTGCATTGTTGGCCCACCCTTCTACTCTTGGCCACACTTTGAGGTGGTGCATGAGCGCAAGCTGCGACTTTCCAGTAAATAAGTCAACTTTATGATGGCAGCAAATGGTTACCTCACAAAGCACCAGTAGCTGATTCTTTAGATGCCTTTTCCACCATCCAAACAGCGAGTGGATCAAACATATAGTCTCAACTCATCGCCCAAACAAGTTTTTTCTCACCTGTGCAAATTGTGCCCCTTTCTTGATCTGCCGGGACAAGAGTTCAAATGGTTAGGGGACCACTATCACACCAAACATGTAATTTGTGTCAAAGTACAGCATCAATATATTTGCAGAAAAGTTGTACCTTATTTCACCTTAGCTAACAGTTGTCTAGAATGTATCGGAGAGGCTTTCAACTTTGTTTATGCAGTTAAGAAGCGTGATGTCATGAGGATGTTAATGCTCCAGTTAGGCACCCATATGGAAGCAGGGGATCAGGAAAAAACTGTAAAGTGCAAAGTAGTGCGCAGTGAAGGTGGGGCAGGGTTTCAACCCAGTGTATCGATAAAGAAATTGCTTGTGAGCTTTGCAGAATTCCCTAATAAATGTGAAATACAAATTGCTGGATAAATGACGCACCATTTAGAATGGACAGTAGAGTCGAATAAGCCACTTCCTGTATGTACTCAGCCGGCATTCTCTTCCCTGCTATTGGCTATGCTTCTGCACCCATCGACCGTAACTGTTTGCCAGATTTCTGTGTTAACACACCACAGAACTATAAAGATTACTGCCGATCGATAGCATTGATGTATATAACATATTTAAATATTGTACATACTTTTTATTTTTACTCTGTTATGTTGTCTAAAAATGTCCTTGCTTCCTACGACTGCGCCTGGCTCACCCTCTACAGTTATCCCAGATTCAGCTCAAAACATGGAATTCTTCTGAGAATAAAGGAATTGAATGAAACTCTGTCTGTTGAATGCAATGTATATGAATACAATGTATATTTGTCTGGCCAGTCATACTTTAATGTGTTATGCTCCTCACAGGATATTCTCCATACGCAACAGAAAGTTTTTCAGTTCAGATTTCCAGTTACTGAAATATTGGTTCCTATTTTCTATCTATTGCTTGATTTGTCCTGATAAAGGATATATTCGTTGTCAGAACCCCTTTCTCAAAACTGTTTTAAAACCAAAAAAGGTTTACGTTTTAGGTTTCACCTGCACAGTGTTTATGCTGTACTTGCGAAATCCCATGTAAAAAAAAGCCTAAAACAGGCTTAGAGTCTGCCTATTACTTACCATTATGTAATGATGAGATGTCCACACGTAGAGTAGTATTTAATTATGCTTTATTCCAAGTTGTATAGAGAGACCCCACCAGGAGCATCCATCATGGTACTCAGCCCAGCCAACTGTAAACTCACAGGCAGGACACCAACATTCTGAAAGGTGCATCACATGAACATTCCAATAGAGGGAGATGAGGAAAGCATAGGGAATATCAAGATACTACATTATCCTCTCCTCTCAAACAGAAAACAAAAAGCTAAAAACAGCAACGAAGAATAGGAGGAAAAGAAAGTAGATGAATTGAGTAAAAGGATCAGCAAAGAGAAAACATTGATAAAAAGAGAAGAAAAAAAGAATGGAATGGAAAAAAACATATAAACCATACTTCTTTCTTACACAATATGAACTATCCTCTCTTCTTATATAACTTCAAAAGGAAGGAAATAAAGGAAGACAATAAGAAAAGCGAAAGAATGAAAGAAGGCTACATTTTAAGAACAAGAAAGATGAGGAATAGAAAAGGTGAAACCTCATCAAAACACTATTACCTCTAAGCAAATTACAATACACAATGCAAGAGATAACAGTGCAAAAAAAGTTGCAATAAAATTACATTAAATCTTAATATATTTAGCATATAAAGCATAAAAGCATATACATAGAGAAACACAAGCTAAATATGTGGATGTAAAACTTTAAAAACCTAGACTCTTAAAAGTGACTGGTAAACTAGTATATGTGAAACAATATAAAACATGTTCAAAATACTAGACATGTGATGCTATAGGACTATAACCCTAGCAAAGCTCCTCTGAAGGAGACAAAAATTATATGCACACCTAACAGGGCATAAAACAAAAATAGACGAGGTCCGTGCGGACAACTGACATAGTGTCAGGTGGGACTAAAACCCACTACAGTAATTAAAATCAAGTAGATGGGACTATAACCCACTACAAACAAATGGGACTGAAACCCATAGTAAATACAAAGAAACTGAGCACGTAGGACTAACACCTACTGCAAGCAAATGGGACTTGAAACCCATAGCAAAAACATTAAATAAAGTAGATGGGACTACAACCCACTACAAGCAAATGGGACTATGACCCAATGCAAATAAATAGAAATTGTGCAAGTAGGACTAAAACCCACTGCAAGCAAATGGGACTTGAACCCAAAGCAAATATTTAGTAAACACAGATGGGACTAAAACCCATTGTAAGTAATTGGGACTAAGACCCATCACAAATATTTAATCTACACAAATGGGACTACAACCCATTGCAAAATATAGCAAACATGTTATGCCAAATGGCATACTGGGGTGATGGGATATAAAACCAAACCCCCACACAAAAACATGTTTCTAAGGAAAATGGGACTTTAAGCCCATGCTAACCACAGCTAAAAATTACAAATAATGGAAATTATCATATTATAAGAATACACAAAAAGAATAAAAACTTTCTTGTACCTGTAAAATAAAAACATAATAATATGAAGACTTCCATATGACCATGAAGCGAAAACTAACTCTCAACCCCCATTTCTTTGTTAATACAAGGAAAAAACAGAAAGACAGAGGTGTGCCTGTCACCGGAATGAGGTTGACAAGCAAGTTGAATTTACCGCAAAACGCTATTATTTAAATGTCATTATTAAGTCTTTCACCGTGTAAAAGTGGAGGCAACATGAAGAAAACATCGGAGCTCGATCCATGCCCTCGAGAAATAACCAAAATGTAATGAAGAATAGACTGCGGGTGAGCTTCTGATTATCCAGCATTAGCACAAAGAAAAAGAACAGTACCTTCGATATCACATGGCGCTCTGTCTGCTGCAACGCAGAGATTAAATGAGTTAGAATGACACATGACTCGCTGATAGCTGAGTCCAAATGAACATAGAGGCAGACAAGGTAAACAATGCTCGGGCTCCAAAAACAAACATGGCGGCACGCACAGTGACGCATAGCGGGGTGGCTCACGGCGCTTCATGACATCAGGAAATTAGGAAGAGAAGACAACACGTCACAGAAGCTCCACATCAGCAGCAGGTGAGAGCGTGCACACACGCGCTGCATTTTTAAGTGACTCAAAGTGGCCGTTAAACTGACGAAGGCTCTTGTCAAAAAATGTAATGAAATGTCACACAAAAAAAACAGCGATATTGATATATTATAGGCTGAGGTTTTTTGTAAAAGTCAGAGAACTCGATAAAACCTTTACATTAAATCGTCATAAACTTGAACAGAGTGATCATTGTTGGTCCCTCGCCCCAATATAATGTGACAAACAAGAAAAATAAACCAATGTACTTGTCGTAGGCTCCTCATAAAGTGCTCCAATTTAAAGAAAAGGTAAGTCTTAAGTAATATTTCTTTCCCAAACAGCATGATGAAAATCATGTGAAGGTATAGCACAGGATGAGCCAGGAGAAGAAACTGTTACGGTTTGATTCATTAAAGAGCACATCTTCAATAGAGGGCATAGTTCCAAGACAGCATAAAGTAGACTCCCCTTGTAAATAGGACAAAAGGCACAGTTGGCAAATGGAAAGCTTACCCTCATGTGAGGATACAGCGTGAGTCCCAAAGTCAGTACAACCAGGCTTACCCAGCATCAGGGCACAGTTCCAACTTAAAATTTGAAGAATCACTGTTACACAGGACGACTGCTAGACTGCTGTGGGCGGCTGGTTGTAGGTCACTGGTGGGGTCATGCTGGCAGTTGGGGTAGCTTTTCTGGTTGCAGGAGGTCCTTTCATACTTTGTAGATTTCTTTGTTAAAATCTTGTAGTTAGAAGTACTTCTTGACTTGACAAACGTAGGTTCTTTCATAAGATCGTCGCCATGAATGTAATGATGAGATGTCCACACGTAGAGTAGTATTTAATGAAGCTTTATTCCAAGTTGTATAGAGAGACCCCCACCAGGAGCATCCATCATGGTACTCAGCCCAGCCAACTGTAAACTCACAGGCAGGACACCAACATTCTGAAAGGTGCATCACATGAACATTCCAATAGAGGGAAATGAGGAAAGCATAGGGAATATCAAGATACTACACATTACTTAGCATTGGTTGGTTTTAATGTCACTCTGATTCCTTTGCTTCTTATTGGACAGCACCTCCTGCTTCCACTTTCTCTTCTGTTCTGGTCTTCCATGGAGCACTTGCCTGTCTGTGGCCAGTATCCTTCCACTGGCCGCCTACTTGAAAAGGTGCTTTTTTGTTACTTCTAAACTTGCACTCCATAAGAGTACAAGTGTTTTCAGGCCTTCTCTATCCCTTCCCATCACTTCTTTCCCCATCCTGTTCACCCTTTATACCATCCTTGTTGCTTTTCCTGTCCCTCCCAATCCCTCTCACAATCTTGTTGCTTGCCACCCCCCCCGCTATCATCCTTGCTCGCCCTTGTCCAGTCTCACACCATCCTGCTTCTTTCTTTTTTGCCCCACATCACTGAAAAAAGAGCTATGACACACCAGTGCATACCGCTTTACAACACTTGTATAGTTGTTTGCCTTGTTCCTCCCACACCGTTCCACATCCTTTCCACCCCCTCCAGTGTTCTTCTTCTCCCTACTGCTCCACCTGTCCGTGAGTTTTTTTAAAAAAAAGAGCTCTGCAACTAGCCATAGAGGCAGACTTTAATAGCCAGCATTTTTTAAAGCCAATAGTTTTCGTCTCTGCAGGTTCTATTGGTTTTTTCAGTGTTTCTAGAAGTGATGCAGAGCAGCGTGGGCTTCTGTGCAACATGGCTTAAAGTAAAGATAAAAGCACTAAAATGCGGCCAACGCTGGCCACCTCATAGCACTATTATTTTCTTTACTTTCCCTCATGTTTAAAAAAGATAAAAATCCATTAGTTAGACAAGGTAATGCTATAGCATACCGCTTTTCTTTAAATCAGGTTAAATTACTCTGTAGAAATACAACCTGTCAAAAGCCTGTTGTACCTTGAGTGTTGAGTCACCATTGTGTTCTGCCCAAGTGGATGAAAGGCTCACCTATTGAGGTTGTGACACACCGTAGTCTATTTTTCTAACTTCCTTATCCAACACTGCTATTGATGGGGGCCCCAGGCACGGTGCGTCCATAGGGGCATGGGGGCGTAGCCCCCCCGCCCGCAGCCGCCCGCAGGAGACACCGAGGGAGAACTGACAATGCATGCCAGTCAGCATGCCGTCGGGAGGCGTCCTGTTGATTGACATGATTGTCACCAGGCAGGCAGCAACACGAGTGCGCATGCGTGGGGACGGCGGGTGAAGTTTTTACCCGTGCCCACGCATACGCACTTGTGTTCGTGCTTTTTTGCGCATGCCCATTAGGAGCCCTTCGGACTCCTAATGGGCGTGCTCTGGGTGTAAAGTAACCTGTGCCCCTGCAGCACCAGGATTGTCTGAAATATGGAAACAATTAGTGCGGACATGGCAGCCTGTTGACACGAGCTGTGCAAAAGAGTGACCACACGCAAGTAAGGAGGATAAAAGTGTTTTGACGTGTTTTATTTGTTTAAGATGCCCGACAGCACTGCAGTGCTGAAAGAAGAAAAGCGTGCAGTCTTAAGTAAAGAGTGCACCCTGTACGGATGTGTGCAATGTGGCTATTAATCAACCGTAGACAGTGTGAAAAAAGTTCAGTGGGGATGTAAATCACAAACTTATAGCCAGTTTCTGGCAGACTCCTGTCAGGTCAGTTTTCCTCCAAAGAGACCACGGATGTTTACAGTAAAGGGTAAAATGAATGTGAATATATTAGATGGTGGAGTTGGGGGACCCAGCTTAAACGTGATTGGCCAGTTTCTAAGAGCCGCAGCAAAGGAAATTGAACAGGGAGAGTGGGTGCATGATGGATGCATGCATGATGGGTGGATGGATGCATGAATGATGGATGCAGGTTGGATGGGTGGGTGGATGGATGGATGGATGGGTGGATGCATGAATGAATGATGTATGGATGCAGGATGGGTGGGTGGATGGATGGGTGGATGCATGAATGATGTATGGATGGATGCATGGATGCATGCATGATGGGTGGATAGATGCATGAATGATGGATGCAGGTTGGAAGGGTGGATGGATGGATGGGTGGATGCATGAATGAATGATGTATGGATGCAGGATGGATGGGTGGGTGGATGGATGGGTGGATGCATGAATGATGTATGGATGGATGCATGGATGCATGCATGCATGATGGGTGGATGGATGCATGAATGATGGATGCAGGTTGGATGGGTGGGTGGATGGATGGATGGGTGGATGCATGATGTATGGATGCAGGATGGGTGGGTGGATGGATGGGTGGATGCATGAATGATGTATGGATGGATGCATGGATGCATGCATGATGGGTGGATGGATGCATGGATGCATGCATGATGGGTGGATGGATGCATGAATGATGGATGCAGGTTGGATGGGTGGGTGGATGGATGGATGGGTGGATGCAGGATGGGTGGGTGGATGGATGGGTGGATGCATGAATGATGTATGGATGGATGCATGGATGCATGCATGATGGGTGGATGGATGCATGAATGATGGATGCAGGTTGGATGGGTGGATGGATGGATGGATGGGTGGATGCATGAATGAATGATGTATGGATGCAGGATGGGTGGGTGGATGGATGGGTGGATGCATGAATGATGTATGGATGGATGCATGGATGCATGCATGATGGGTGGATGGATGCATGAATGATGGATGCAGGTTGGATGGGTGGGTGGACGGATGGGTGGGTGGATGGATGCATGAATGAATGATGTATGGATGCAGGATGGGTGGGTGGATGGATGGGTGGATGCATGAATGATGTATGGATGGATGCATGGATGCATGCATGATGGGTGGATGGATGCATGAATGATGGATGCAGGTTGGATGGGTGGGTGGATGGGTGGGTGGGTGGATGCCTGAATGAATGAATGATGTATGGATGCAGGGTGGGTGGATGGATGGGTGGATGCATGAATGCTGTATGGATGGATGCATGGATGCATGCATGATGGGTGGATGCATGATGGATGGATGGGTGGGTGGATGCATGAATGAATGATGTATGGATGCAGGATGGGTGGGTGGGTGGATGCATGAATGATGTATGGATGGATGCAAGGTGGTTCGGGCTTGCTCGCTGCGCTCGCTCGCTGCGGTGAAATATACAAATTAGTTTACGCCACACCACTTTCAAATGTCACCAGCCGCCCCTGGGGGTCCCTGTAGGGGAAACAGCCTTTACAACGAAGGCTGAATATGCCATGCCTATACAACGAAGGCTATACCACGAATGCTCCTTTACCACGCAGGATTTAACAATGAATATGTCTTTACCACGCATGCCTTTACAGTGCATTTAATTGTAAAGGCATGAATGGTAAAGGCATATGCTTTTTTTAGGCTCAATTGTGCGCATGTTGACAGGGAGCATTTTACTTTGTATATTTCACTGTATATTATTTTAATTTGAACGTGATGATCTGAAGTATTCGTGTCATTCCATTTAATGTGCTTTATGAGTTAGTACATTATGTATTGGGACATGTTCTACGATTGGTGCTGCCTTCAGGGGGATATATTACACTATCAGTCTGTCTTCACTGTTCAGCATTGGTCATTTGTATATGTTTAGACCGCCACACTGTAAGCCTCGCTAACTCCGGGATTTGTTTGTGCTGACATACATATATGAATTATACTTGAAATATGTAGTACCACATTGCTCATGGTTGCTGCACACCATGCAACAAGGCGATTATTGGCACTGATTTTGTGTATGGAGGCATAAAAGTGATACGGTACCTCCATGTATTATATTATTAAGAAGGCAATTCTGCCACCATCTGTTCCTGTGGATCTGCACGTGTGGGAAAAACAAGCCACCCAATGAAGGTCCACTTTACTCGACACAACTTTAGAATCTGATGCAAGAACATGACATCATCCATTGTCTACATCTTTCTAGAAAAAAGGACAACGTAAATCAGATTTGAAGCACATTGTAAAGGGAGGATGGAACACACTTCCTGGTATACCAGCACACAATTCATCCAGGGCAACTATACTGTAACATATCTACAGATACACAGCATTGGCTGCACCAACAACAGTGAATACTCAAGACTTTCAACTAAAGTGGGTCATGTCCTGCACTGCATTTACCACAATTCATCTGGGTGCATTGTGTGCTGGTATGCCAGAAATAGATACGTAGAAAAATAGACTAGTATGCTCAGGAGAGCCCTCCAACCGCTTAGGTGTAACACAGAGGTGGCTTGACACGGTACAAAAGGTCTCATAATTCTTTTGTAGCTTTTTATCTCTAGAGAGCAACTTGTGTCTGATTAGAAGAACAAAATGCTAGTCTATGGCTCTCCCCTTCTAAGTAATGGACTCAGGGGCTTAAAATGAGTATGTACACAAAACGCCCCAGCGGCAGACTATAGAGGCCACACAACTCAAACTATGGAACGAAATGCATTGGCAGGATTTTAATGTTTATAATGAATATTAATAGAGAAGAATCGTGAAAAATTACACTGGATGTGGACTTTTTTCCTGGTGCACCTCCCTATGGGGTAAAAGTAGCTTAATTAGGAGAGGTTTGTCCCACTGGAACATCCCTGTTTTTGACGCTCTAGCAGCGTAAGCATCTCAATCATATCTTTGATGCGATGCAAAGCCACTCTGCATGGCTTTGCATGGCCTCATAGATATGGAGTAAGGCAAAACAGCGCAAGTCACTTCCTTGCCTTAGTCTGCATCAAGGAGACATTCATGGGCATTGCAATGTGTTTCCCATGCAGCACCAATGGATTTTGATGCTGCCCCAGATTTACTAAATCATGTAAACCTGGGGCAATGCCAAAACATTATGCCTCCCCTGAGCAGGCGTAACGAGGAGAAATATTATAGAAAGAGGGAAACGCACAAAAACAATCCTGCCTACAATGGAGGCATCCTTTCACCATGGTGCAAGGATGCCTATGTTGCAATTGCATTGCGCGCCAGCGCAGGGAGAAAAGATAGAAATGCACCGTATTTCATAACTACGGTCAGGGGCAAAACTAGAGCCAAATTTCAGGGGGGGGGGGCTGCTAATACTTCCAGCAATGTGTCCTTGTATAATGTAACTGGTGCTCATACACAAGTGCCTCAATTCCTTCGGGTTGAGTGAGAGCTGCATAAAACTGCAAAAAAACAAAGCTTAAGGATATTTTTCAGGAAATGCATTCTCACACTGTGATCAGTAAAAGTCATTTTCAACTTTAAGGGATAAGCAGAGTGGAGATGCAGGGGCTCTTGGAACGGGTGAAAAAACAACAAGGCCTTTCTTTTTATCAAATAAATGGTTTTTTAAAGACCTGTGAAATACTTGGATGCAGCTGCAATAAGACGCCAGACCAGCCAGCCCACAGCAGCTCAACCACTGTCTGTGTGTGTGTCCAGGAAGCTGTCTCAGCCCGGGCTGACACAAACAACGCCGGGGGAGGGTGCGGGGGGATGCTGAAGCCCTTTGAGCCTTATGAGCGTTGCACACCTGACTACGGTGTATTCCTGTCCCACTTTGGCTTAGGGCAGCGCAGCAACATTATTTGCGGACGCTGCCCTATGCCAATTCATCATAAATGAGGCCCTCACTTTCAACTCTTTTTGAACAACCTCCCTCCAACCCAAGAGTGATCTACCCAAACACTAATCGTCACTTGCTCTTATTATTACCAGGCTAAAACGGTTTCACAAGGATCACGTCAGTCCTAACGAAGATCTCTTCAAAACAATATATGGTCACTGGAGAGAGAAGTTGAAATGTATTGACTAGTAGCCGAAGTGTGAACTTTTCATTAATAACATCATCCCAGAGGAACCCTCCATTATGTATATTGACATATACTCAACTTTGTCAGGCTCCCACCCCCAATATCTTCTGTTTCAGTAAACTACTGTCTACCAATAGGTCCCAATTAGAAGAGATCTTTTGTCTCTATTTGTTAATTTGATCCCCAGAACAAGTATAATTAATGGCATCATTACTTTTTGTTGAACCCAATGCAAATCTTTAAGAGTGATCATCATTTCTGAACTATCTTTGATTAAGGCATTAAATGTGCTGCTGAGTTGAACTCACCTTTGGTTCATGTGTAGGCACTGCTGAAAGAGCTGCAACTGCCTCCTGCAGGGGAGGTCCTGACTGGGCAGTCAGCTGAAGGACAGATAAACAAGGTAGTAATAGACTGTTGTGGGAAGCATAGACTTTGCTCGGGGATTGCTGTGGGGTGCTGATCCCACCTCTTGCTCAGGTTGGAGCCCTACCCCAGACTATGGCAGCGAGTGGCAATGCCACTGAATTGGCTCTGACTCCCACTCACTGCTGTCTTCACTGCTTTTTCTGAGGGCTAATTCATCTTCGGATGGGCAGGGAAGGCGCAGCACATTTAAAATGTCAAAGGAGCCACGACCACCGAGGGAATGAAGGTTCCTCTACTCCGCTAAACGCAGCAGGCCTAATTTTCAGCCATTGTCCTGGGTAGTCCTATTGTACAGCATCCAGACCTTGCCTGAGCAGATACACCCACACTGGAATTTATTGTTTCAGTGCCAGGATACCTTCGCGGGTGACAGTGCACTGTATAAATACACATAACATAAGATTGTAGCTCAGCTTTGAAAGTGCAGTGTTATTGCCTATTGCCGTATTATTCCCTATTGAAGGCGGCAGTGTAGTTATCACGCCTTACTTTTGCTTCCCCGCTTCAGTGGCTGAGTGGGCTGAGCCGCCTTTGTCTTTTCTCCGGCTCCCCTATTTAATCATTTTGAAAGTGCGGACGCAGCGCTGTGTACCAAAGGCAAGTCCGTCTGAGCCTGTCAGCATCCTGGAAGCATCCAGTGCCAGCCATTATGCTTATTTTACAAAGAAATTAAGGGTAAGCATGACTAATTCTAAAGTGGGTTTATTTGCCCTTAACACTTCAATTTGGTGCCCCTTGAAAACGTATTCTGCTGATGAGGTTCTATGTGTATTTACTGTGGCCTTTTGGAGTCAAAGCTTTTTACTATTTATTTATTTATCTATTTGAAATGTTTTATATAGCGCTAAGTCAATAGACGGCGGGAAACAGGTATGCACCAAGGTGTACTCACAAAATAATAGCATTCATACAATCTTTATATCCTTTTGCACTCAACTTCTTGCGATTCACCGTCAGAGCCACAAAATGTCCCAAAACTTGAAATAATCAAAGAAGGAGTGCCCAAAATCAGAAAAAGAAAATTTCAGTCCAATGCTGTAGTTTTTCTCTTTTTTCTTTTCTTTATTTTCTGCTTATTCCAATTATTCGAAGTCATTCAACAGAACATCATGTACAAAGTCCAATGTGGCCAATTCAAAATTTCCTCCGATCGTGATAAATCAGCATCACACCGCTGATTTATCACGATCGGAGGTGTCGCTGCCACAGGATGATGGGACCTACTCTTTATGAATAGTAACAAGTCTATTGGTACGTGTTGGATTAATGAAAGTCAGTATCCCTGTTAAGAAAGATCTTCAAATCTCTTTCAGGAAAAGAGATTATAGACTTGGTGTTAAGCTGGAAAATTGACTCAATTAGTGGAAGTACCATTAAGGATACACTCGCCATTGTGAACTGATTGGTGCTAATCAATGGTGGAAGTGACTGGATTAGATACACTTTAGATATGTCATGCAACAATATGGACCATATGAAATTTGAGCCCTGATGATGTCCGACTAGGACGAAACGCGTAGGCTGTGTCATATATGATTTTCTTCTCAAGAACTTTGAACGTTGAAATTTTGGATTGGCCACATTGGACTTTGTACATGATGTTCTGTTGAATGACTTCGAATAATTGGAATAAGCAGAAAAGAAAGAAAAGAAAAAAGAGAAGAAACTACAGCATTGGACTGAAATAAAAAAAATTCCTGATATTGGGCACTCCTTCTTTTATATAGCGCTGGCTAGAGCCGGATGTATTAGAGCGCTTTACATGAGAAGAACATTGTTTCAGAGCATAGTTACAAGTTACATGAGTTACTGGAGCGAAGTTACATGCGTTAAAAACATAGAAGTAAGGAAAAAAGCAGTCAAGGGGAGAGAGGTTAGGAGCAGGGGGGTGGTAGACCAAAAATGAGAGAGGGAAAGGGGAGGGTGAAGGAAAACACAACTGGGAAACGAGGAGAAACAGTGTCTGAAATCCAGTGGGTTGTGATCCGAGTGAAAGAGGTATCATTCCCACACTTCCGCTGTTTGTGGTTCCCTTTGCACTGTGGACTGTCTCAGAGGGGTCTCTGAAACTCCAGGGCACAAATACTGGATCCCTATCCAACAAGGGGAGGAGGAGTGCTTTGGCAAAGGCTGCTATTCCCACACTTCCACTGTGTGTGGATCCCTTGATGCTATGGACTCTCTCAGGGGGGTCTCTGAGACTCTTGGTTATAAATGCTGGATCCCTCCCCAACAAGGGGAGAAGGAGTGCTTTGGTAAAGGGCACACACAATGGTGGTAAATTTAGGGATAATGATGTATTGCGAGGTATAACAGGTTTAGAACCCGCTCATAGAGCATCGTCATTGTCAGTCCAGGCAGTATGTCTCAGTAGTTGGAGACCTTGGTGGGTTAAGAGCTGTGGCATTAATCTGTCCTGCTAAGTGCACAGCTCACCTTCTGATTTGTGGGCTCTTGTGTAGAATGGAAGCAGGTAGAGCCTTGCTGGGTGGTTGTTGTGTGCTCGGTGGAAAAGCTTCCAGGAACCAGATATGCAGGCACCATTATGAAGTCAGGTAATTGCAAAAGCTTGAACCACTCAACAATGGTAAAATTATGTGGGTTTCCCTTTATAGCGGCAGAGCAATGGTAATGAACACTTTTGCACCGTGATGTTAGGTCAGCGTGAGGTGATTAGAAACTACTGCAACAGAAAGTAGAGGCCATCTTAAGGTCATGCTACATGCTGCTGAATAAGTGTTCGGATAAGGATCGGATTCCGCCATTTAGGAGAAAGGATCAGTAGGAAACCGAAAAGTCTTGAGTCCAGATACAGGTGAGTGATCTTTGTGAAGATTTAATGGAGCAATGGATTTCTCAGCAGGCCGTCATTCAGGCAGAGAAAAGGACAGCCCCCAACACTACACAGCAGCAAGAGACTTTAGTAGAAGTGTTGTGGTATTCATGATCGGCCGCCATTCTAGGAATCAATATCGGGCACCATGTTAGGGTCAGGCCGGTATACATTGGCCGAGATCATAAATCTTTAGTTACTTTATTGCCTATATTGCTACAGGCCTCTTTTCCTGCCCCAAGTGTATATCTCCAGTCGTGCCTCACAGCTGGGGGTTGGGGGGGGGGCAAAACGGGTCCAGTCACACACATACCCCGTCGGTAAGCCTCCCGCCCACTCTTCACCTCATCTCCCTTAGCGATAGCAGTTCAGCGGATTTAGGCAGGGTGTAGTGCTGGGCCGGGACCGGAGCCTCACTTCGCTCTGAGTCGATACCCCACAGTCACTAGTGATTCGGTTTTACAGATCTTCGCTCACTGCCTCTGCTGCGCGCCATTTTTTCTCATAATCGATTTGTGTGTTAAGCAAGATTTCTGACAGCTTTTCAGCTGCATCCATACCCCCTTTGATGGTGAATTAAGCCATCACGTTTTCTTATCTGACAGTTCTGTAATCTTCATGGTCTTTAGCCTAGACTCTCCTAGAGTCTTCATCTCATCATAGAATCTATTTTGCTTGTCTTCCAATTCTATTTTAGCTCTTTTTCTTATAAAGATTGATCTCTGTTGCTCTCTTGCCACTACTAAAGGCAAATGACCACTACAAGCCTTTCTTATTAATGTTTGCTCCCTTCAGAAGCATGCATATTTGTATATGAACTTCTCTCAAACGAGAGACCAGATATGCTATTTATCAATGAGACTTGCCTGTCGGTCTCTTCTAATCCAGTGATAGAAATGGCCATTCCTTCTGGTTATACAATGCAGAATCTAGACCAAGCTACTGGAAGAGGGTGAGGCATTGCCTTCCTTTACAAAGATGCCTCATTTTCAGCTACAGAACTATTGTAAGCTGAGGGCCTGGGATTCAGTCTTTCACTGAACACCCAACAGTCTGTAGGGGACCTTCTGATCTAGACCTCCTAGTCTGGCTCAGACATACTTTGACTATGGCTACAGTTCTGTCCTGCTGGAAGTAGGCTAACATATTACCCCTTCTAAAAAATAGTAGTGCGGACCCTGATGTACAATTATAGGCTGATCTCACTATTGCCTGCACCACCTAAACTGTTGGAAAAGTTTGTTAACCGACAGTTCTCTGATTATATTGAGACAAATAAGTTATTACACCCAGTCAGGTTTCAGGCCAAAGTTCAGTACAGATACAGGCCTCTTGGGATTCTCCAAGCTGATTAAAAGTACCATTGACCCTGATGGAAAGGCTGTCCTTTTACTGCTAGACCTGTCAGCAGCTTTTCACATGGCCTGCATTCCTGGCTGCTCACCCGCTTCCAGGAGATAGGCATCCAAAACAATGCCTGGAAATTGATTCCTTCCTCGAAGACAGGGGTCAAGACGTTTGGCTATCTCCTTACACTTTAGGCAACAGAAGTGTCTCTGCAGGGATATCACAGGGCTCAGCCCTTAGCCCCACAATGTTCAATATCAATATGACTCCTCTTATTGACTTGGTCGAGTTTTTTGGGGCCAAGACAATCTCCTACACTGACAACACTCAGATTGCCTTTTCCTTTGGGAAAGGGGAGTTAATAGAGCAGGTCGCTTTCCAACCCTATCTCTGCTGTCTTTCACTGAATGAACTTCAACCAACTCAAGTGCAATACCGAAAAGACATAGGTTCTCAGCGTTGAACACAATTTTATCCTTCATCTAGAAGTTCACGGGCTGGAAGGGGATTCCCCATCCAATGTTAAAGTTGAAACAGTCAAAAACGTCTGGGTCAAACTTGACAAACGCATGTCTTTTCACAACCAAATAAACACAGTGGTAGGCACGAACTTGGCATCTTGCGTATGGTAAAGACATTTATGCACTTCCTCTCAGTTCCAGGGAGGATTACAATGGTGTCAGCCTTGGTCATGTCGAGGTTGGACTATGCCAATGCTTTATATGCAGGCCTACCACAGTATCTGGTGAGGAAACTACAACCTGTTCAGAATGCGGCTGCCCAGCTTCCCTCAGTCTCCCTAGATGACATCCCACATCTGCGAAATTTGCATTGCCTTCCCATGAATAAGCAGATTCTATTTAAAACCCTTCTCTTGATGTATGGAGAGCTACATCATTCTGGGCCTGGCTACTTGTCCTCCAGGATTTTCCACCATAACACTCAGAGAAACCTGCGTTTCGCAAGTAACTTCCTGGCGACAGTTTAAAGGGTCTGTCTCTATGAGGCTGGAGGGTGGTCCTTCTCCCTTCTGGGAGCCTCTACTAAGAACTTCTCGAAATGGAGAATGAAGAATCTTTTTGGAAAAAACTTTAGGCCTGGTTTTTTGCTGAGTAGCCTAAAATTCTTTTTTTTGTGTTCCCCTTACATACCGCATAGTGCCGGGTGCACTCTTTTGAGTAGCCGTGTGCTCAACAGATCCCTTATCATTATCATCTTCATCATCACCTGTTTCTGAAACATGACTACAGAAAGAATCTGGCTTTGCTCTTTGCCAAAGCCAGAACTGATGAAGAAGCAGTCTGGATATATGTGGGCAATGCGGAGGATTCATGTATCAATCAGGTCCTGTGCTGCATTGGTGACATTTACTCCAGGTACCTGTTATTTCAATACAATAGCACCGCCCAATATTCTCTCTTTCAGAAAAGCTTTAAAAATCCATCATTTTAAGATTTATCTTGGCACCACAAATGCTGTTGCTGAAACCAGTAATTAATCTTCCATGTCCCTCCACAACACTTTCATTGGCTCGTTGGTTCAACACCAGGGATTCCCCATCCACCCCTTTCCTTCTCTCCCTCACCCCGCACCCCATCTACTTCAGCTTTCTCCAGCTCCCCAGACATGCCCTATGTTGTTTGATTTTGTTTGTAGTATGTACTTTTCTTGCTGGAAGTAAAGCCTTCTCAAACGTAAGCTGCAGTGGCAGTATAAAAAAATGATGTAAATAAAACTACAAATGTATTAGTAATAACACATCTCAGGAAGGATGCTGTACCTTTACCAGGACAGGACAAGAACTTCTTAATAGACCTGTTATACTATTCACATAAGGCAATGACAGTTCTCAGGACAGGTGTCATATATGTATTAGGCAGTGACAGCATTTGTAAGTAGTGTTTTAATAGGGCAGATCTACCATATTTGTGTTGGACATTCACAACATAGCTGCTAAATCTTTATTTAAAAGTATCAACCAAACCAAGCAAAACTTTTGTATGTTTAATGGAACAGCAGCACCAGTACTGAAGTGGGCCTACATGATTTTGATAGGGCAGTGCCACTTCTCTGTTATGGTATGTTATGAGGATTTTTCGAGCGCGCTTATCGACCGAGGCTATCCAGATACTAGAATTGGTGAGTAGACTGATCGAGCTCCTAGTCAAATTGTTAGGTCTTCAGTTTCTTGCAGAATTCGAGAAGGGGTGGGGGGGGGGTCCTGATGTATTGTGAACGTTTGTTCCAGGATTTGGCAGCAATGTAGAAAGTGCATCCTCCTGATTTGCTCCTGCAGATGCTGGGTATTTTTGTGAGGAGTGAGTCTGAGTTCTGTTGTCTCGTGGGTGGGTTGAAGCTGAGGCAGTGGTTGAGGTAGGCAGGCCCAAGGTTGTGGAGGGCTTTATATGCGTGTGTGAGCAGTTTGAATTGCCATTGCTTCTGGATTAGTAGCCAGTGTAACTCCTTAAGGTGGGTTGTGATGTGTGCATTGCGGGTCATGTAAAGGATGAGTCTGGCTGCGCCATTCTCGGTGGTCTGGATTCTTTGTAAAAGTTGATTTGTGATGCTAGCATAGAGTGCGTTGCACTAGTCTAGTCTGCTGGTAATGAGGGCCTGGGTGACAGTGTGTCTGGTGTTGTAGGGAGCAGTGGAAAAGCTTGTGGAGCATGTGTAGGATGAAGAAGATGGAGGAGGTTATCGTAATCACTTGTTTGGCCATTGTGAGTCTGTGTTTTATGATGATACCAAGGTTTTTGGTGTGGTCGGTGTTGGTGAGTATAGGTCCCAGGTCTGTTGTGCACCAAGAGGAGTCCCATTGAGAGCTCTTGTTGCCAACGATTAGGATGTCAGTTTTATCTGTGTTGAGCTTTAGGCAGTACTGTTTCATCCAGTTGCCTATGTTGGACATGCAGGTGTTGAAGTTGGTCCTGGTGGTGTAGTTGTCTGTGAGGGAGAGGATGAACTGGGTGTCATCTGCGTAGGACACAATGTTGATTCTGTGGTATCTTATGATGTGGGCGAGTCCTGCCATGTAGACATTAAAGAGAGTAGGGCTCAGTGATGGTCCTTGAGGGACTCAGCGGATGAGATTCTTGGGTTTGGAGGTGTAGGACGAGAGTCTGATTCACTGGGTCCAGTCAGGAAGGAAGGATGCCATCCAGCTCAGGGTGGGACCATGTATTCCAGAGGTGTGGAGTCTTGTAATACGGGAACTGTGGGAGAAGTTGTTGAGATTGCAGAGAGGTCGAGTAGTATGAGTGCAGCGCTATCTTCTTTGTCCATGGTGGTCCTTATGCCGTCATTTGCTGCGATGAGAGCGGTTTCCATGCTGTGTTTATTGCTGAAACAAGATTGCGAGATGTCCAGTGGGTGGTGCTGTTCGAGATGGTTGGAGAGTTTGTTGATAGCTTTCTCCACAACTTTGGATGGTCAGGGCAGAAGTGAGATGTGGTTTTAGTTGCGAAGCTGCTTTGGGTCTGCTATGGGTTTTTTTCAGGAGAGCTGTGTGTTTCCAGTATTCTGGGAAGGTTCCACTTTGGATGGAGGTGAATGATAGTGGTGAGGTGGTGGCTGATCAGAGTTCCTCCAAGATTGAATATATATGGTGAAGGCAGTGGTCGGAGGGACCCCGAAGTGGATTGTTCTCATGATTTCAGCAGTGTTTAATGGGGTGAAGGGTTTCCAATTTATAATCTGGTGGTCCGATTTGGTGGTGGTGGACAGATGGTTGATGAGTTCTTATGTCTTGCAATGGGGCTCGAAGTTATAGTAAATGTTGAGGATTTTGTTGTGGAGGAAATTGGAGAGGTTGCCGTAGAGGTCTTGCGGAGGAGTGATGGAGCTGGTGGTGGCTAAGGGGTTGGAAAATTCTTTTACAATGTTAAAGAGCTCTTTTCTGTGCAGAGTCGTTTGGAGGGTCTAAGGTCTTTGGTGTACCAGCTGGTTCATGTGTTATTTCTTGAGTGTCTGGCATTCTTCTGGGGGCTAGGGTGTATGTGCTGGTAGGGATCCAGTTGTCAAAGGCTTTGCTATGCAGGTCGCTGATGAGGTTTGGTTGGTGGGCAGTGAGGTTGTTGGTTCTGTCTGTGCTCTTTATCTTGTTCCAGCAATGTCTGAGGTTATAGGTTGACTGGAAGAGGGGGGTTGGGGTGCATCGATGAAGAAGTGGACGATAGAGTGGTCTGTCCAGGTTAGTGGAGTGAGGTGGCTGAACGTGACCTTGTTGCTGACTGTGAAAATGGGGTCGAGGGTGTGTTCCGCGTTGTGGGTGGGGCCTTGGACGATCTGGGAGAGTCCAAAGATCTCAAGGCTCTTGAGTAGGTCTGAGGAGTGGTGCTCACTTTGGTTGTCAAGAAGTTGAGGTTACAGAGTAAGATTAAATCATTCAAGCTAATGTTGACTGGGACAATGAAGTCTGTGAGGAGATTGCTGAAGTGATGCAGGTGGTCAGTAGGGTGGTAGGGTAGGGTTTCTCTGATGGAGGTCTGGTTGCCGGTGTGTAGTGAGAAGTGCATATGTTCCATGAAGGTTGTGTCCTCGTTGGTGGAGATGGTGATGGAGTCCTTTTGGATAAAGGCACGTCCTCCTAGGTTCTTCGGTCTATCCTAGTAGGAGATCCTACAGCCCAGTGGGATGGCTCTGGGGATGGTGGATGCTCTTGTGGGGTTTAACCAGGTCTCTGTCATGAAAAAGATGTCAAGGGAGTACGCCTCAATGGTGATTGGAAAGTACAAAGTTTCTGTGCAGTTTGTGGAAGTACTAAAACGTCCCTCAAGGGTTTCCTTTTCAAGAGGGTAAATTTATAATAACAAGAAAAAAATGTAGTACACCACATCTTACCATACTTAAAAAAATGTGTTTAAGTGCTGCATATAAAAGGTGTTATTGTAATCAATTTTAATAGTGATCAATTTGCTGACCTGAAAAGAATGGAAGACTTAGTTGGCGTTGCCAGTATTAAGTGTTGATCTTCAGGTCAATGCAGATATTAGTGATGAGAGTTTAATTAACCAAGTTCTCTTTATCGGACAATACTAATATAGCCCAGGGGAGCTCAAGTACCTTCCCACAGCGAGTCCCAGCAGTAAAAGCTCAGATGGATAGAAAATGGAACTGACTGAAGATTACACTTGTGGTCTGAGGTTTTCTGTAAGCTGTATGCAGCTAAAGGTAGAGTATTGGGGCCCATGCTTTTGTAGAGGTTATGAGTCGAGTGATGGGGTTGTGTGAAGTTTACAAGAGAAGAGAATTGTTTACGAAATACATGGCTACTTGAATAATCTGCCAACTGGACAATAAATCTTCAGTTTCATGTAATTGACAAGTTCCATCTAGGGGCTGGTTTATAATGAGCTGAAGAGTTGATCTTCATCTTGTGTATTTAGTGGGTTGGGAGGCCAGACGCTGCTGCAGATTATTGTCAACTTTGCCTTTTGGACTTCCTTCAGTCCCTGCATTTTGACTGCTTTGATGCTTGTAGATTGCAGAGAGAATCCACTATGTTGACCCTCCCTTGATTTAAGCTTCCATACTACCTTGCTTAGGCCTGCTAGGACAGATACAGCCTGGACCATGACACCTGCCCATCACCCTTCAAACCCCTCTTTGCAACCTATCCCTTTCCCAATTATCTACCTACATTCCTTGTAAAGATTGATAGATTTAGTGTCTACTCACTTCCATCACCCAATTTCCACCCACACAGACAATTTGTTTCAGGAAGAACCCATAGAGTCTTTACTTAGGTCGACAGTCGTCTTCCCTTGGGTTCCATTGTCAGTGCTACTTGGTAGACACAATACTCAATTGAATGGCATGTTTGTGGAATTCCTTGGTTTCCACCTTTTTAGCACTTCTAGGTGGACTCTACCTAGAGATCACCCTGGGGTGCACTTTCAAAACTTCTCTGATCTCCCTGGATTTCGCTTCTGTGCTACTATGCTCATTCCAGTGTCCAACATCGGTGCACCATTGTCAGTGTTGGCACTCCAGTGTGAGTACCCCTGTGTTAGTCTTCCAGTCCCTGTCCGTGTTCGTGCCCCAGAATCAATATTCCTACATCAGTAACTCTCTACCACTAACCCTATTGTTAATTATTTTTGCATTACTATCCGTATGTCTTAGTGTTCATGTTTCAGTTTGAGTGGGGGTGCCCCTCTGTCAATAACTGGGGACCTGTCTCTCAGCATCGATGTTTGTCACATATCAGAGGCAGTGTCTTTCCCTCTGTCAATGTCCTACCCCGTTGTCTTTTTTCTGTGGTCTGGTGTCAGTGTTGGTAAGCCTATGTTAAAGTCTGGGTTTTTAACACTTTCATTGTGTCTATAGCAGTACAGTCCCTGTATAAGTGACCTAATATTAACGATGACACCCCTGTGTCTACTAGTTTCTGTGTCATTGGATAAGGATCATACACCTTTTTAATGTATCTCTAATTTAAATGCAGTCGTATTTACTAGCAAAAAATAGGACATAACGTAATGCAACATTTAACATCACAGTCAGGCTAAGCATTGATCAGGTCAACTCATAGTGCATAGTGTGACATTGAGCAATCTACAATAATTCCTTCCTAAACAGGCTAACACGTTCCATGGAATTTTATATCTCATATCAAACAGCACTAAGTAGAATGTACAGATAGTGTCATGGTAGCTTAAATACATTCCTCTGAAGTAAGAACATATTCTATCTCTTCCCCACACAGATAGACATTTCTTGTGTCGACAAATATCTTGGATGCATATACAGGCCAAGGAACAAAGCATGCGTTGACTCAACATTTTAAAAAAAAGTTTAAGCCAGCCATATAAATGTTAACAATTCATATTGCGGGGCAAGAACAAACATTTGACCATATAAAATATTACTGTTGCGGTCAAGGTATCAACTTGCTATAGAATTGGCCAGCAATGGTAGTCAGACTGATAACCAGCACAAAACCAGCTTAAAAACATCTAAGAAACTAGCACTGGCAAAGCCAATAGGTTACTCCTATGTAAGAGCTATTGGCTTTGCCTATATGTTTTAGCCACGTTATACACCCTAATAGCTACTATTCAGCATGCTGAAAGTTAGGTGGAGAAAGGAGAGTGGAGTGTTGCAAACTGGAGTTGCGTTGAGTGTTATGGAGAGGCATAGAGCGCAGTCAAGTGGAGTAGAGTGGTGTAGAGTAGAGTTGGGTGGAGTGCCATGGAGTGCTGTGGAGTGGTGTAGAGTATTGTGGAGTCTCATGTGGAGTCGAGTGTCGTAGAGTGGAATTGGGTAGAGCGCAGAGTGTAGTGCCGTGAAGTTGAGTGTCATAAAGTGAGTGGACTGGAGTGTCTTGGAGTGGTGCAGAGTGCACTGGCATAGAGTAGAGTGGTGCTTAGTGCATGAGTATAAAGTAGAGTGAGGAAGAGTGCACTGGCATAGAGTAGAGTGGCGCAGAGTGCACTGGTATAGAGTGTAGGTATGCCGCTTAGAGTATAGTTGCACAGAGTTCAGTGGAGCAGATTAGAGTGCACTGGCTCTGGGTTCAGTGGTGCATAGTAGATTAGTGTGGGGTATAGTGCATTGGTCTAGCGTTCAGTGGTGCATAGTAGAGTAGTGTGGGGTAGATTGCATTGATGTAGGCTGGTGCATAGTAGAGTGCACTGACGCAATGTGGAGTGGTGCATAGTAGAGTGCAGTGACGAGTGGTGCATACTAGAGTGCAGTGACATAGTGTGGAGTGGTGCATAGTAGAATGCAGTGACAGTGTGGAGTGGTGCATAGTAGAGTGCAGTGACAGTGGAGTGGTGCATACTAGAGTGCAGTGACATAGTGTGCAGTGGTGCATAGTAGAGTGCAGTGTGTAGTGGTGCATAGTACAGTGCAGAGAGGCAGTGTGGAGTGGTATATAGTAGAGTAGTGTGCGGTATGGTGCATTGGCATAGAGGTTTGTAGAATGCAGTGATGTAGAGTGGTGCACAGTAGAGTGAAGTGGCGTAGAGTGGTGCAGAGTAGAGTGTATAGGTGTAAAGTTGAGTATGCATGGTGTGGTAGCCCACTGCCATTACAGACAACACATCTTCAATTGAAATGACCATTACATTTGCCCAGACATGCAGTTTCACTGATAAACTTATACAGCGCACAAACAATTTGTGGAAATGTCATTACCTTGTGTATTGATTTGTTTTGATAGTATTAAAAAATGTGTTTCCACCACACTTCACACTTACCAAAATGGTGCTTCATTTGTGCTTTCCATGTTCTGAATTATCTGTACAGTTAATGTACAGATATTTAAACATTTTTCTTGCAGAAAGCAAAAGCATTGTACAGCACACCCTGATTATCCAGGATGATTGCCACACAAATCGTCTCACTTTGAAGTCAAAGAAAGAAAAGTAAACACCAAGCTCTCTGGAAGACGGAGCTTGACATTTGGCCTCTGTCTTTGAATGCACAGCAAATGTGATGAGATAAGACCAAGATTTAAAGACCTGCTTACAGAAATTTAGTACTTGTGAAAGATTACTGTAAATAGGGTTTGGGCAAAGAAAGGGACAAACTCAAGCTGGAGTGCCCAAAATAAATAAAACCAGCAAATAGAATGCAAGCAAACGTGAGTTACAAAGCCAAGGGTAAATAATGGGCCGAATGCATTTCCAAGGAAACTTTCTGAATGCCCCCAAGATGTCAGTAGAAACCAGACTGCGGTGCTGTCTGGTAGGCTTTGACCTTAAAAAGGGAGAGAGTGCATCTCATCCTTCTGCAGGTATGAAGTTTGTAAGCCATTGAGAGAAACCAAATATATTAGGTAGCGCCCATTAATTAAAGTTGTACAATTATGTGCCAGACTAGGTAAAGTAATGTGAGGCACAAGAATGGTGAAGGTGACATGCAGTATGACCCATGCAAGATTTAGTACGGTTTATTCCTGGAGCGAAAGCTCTTTGCCCATTCTGTCGGAACTGCTGGTAGTTAATGCAATGTGCACATTCACAAATATAAAGTGTGTCTATCAAAATTAGCCTCCTCCGTGCTCATGACGAGCTCAGCTCGTCATGAGTCACGGTGCCGCTGTGCTCATGACGAGCTGAGCTCGGCATGACACGTGCAGCGCTCACACGTGGGGCTAATTCCCCCGCTGTGCTGAGCTGAGCTCATCACGAGCACTGCGTTGCTGCGCGCGCCCCCCCCCCCCAGCACTGCAGGGGAATTATCCCCGTGGGGAAGGGGTTAAAAAATGAAGTCTTTAGCTGCCATGTCAAGGTCCTATTGTAGTGATGAGGCTGTGCGAATCCCCAAATAAAAGTGCAATTTATCAAATCTCTTAACCCCCAGCCCCCCCCCCTCACCCTCCCCCCCCCAGTAAAGACAGTGAAATCATCAATTTCAGGCCTGCTTATTCAGCTTGCTCTAATAAGACTGTATTTGTATAATAGGGGGTCAGCAAAGACTCCCTTCTCTCACCATAAAGGTAATATATGCTAGACAGGAGGCCTCCGGGCTCGAAAAGATGGAAGTTCATCATGGTGACTTTCCAAGCAGTATTGATATAAGAAGCCACAGGAATGAAGAATGCATCGTAGTCAGCTTGGAGGCCAAAGCACAAGGCCTCTGTCCAGTGTCTTATATTATATCTGATAAAAAGACTTTGTAAATACATTCTTGTTGCTTTCAAGGAGCCTGGTGCGAATGAGCATAAAGTTCAATAAAGTTTCGTCTGCCCCTTGGTTACATTCACAAGCAGCATATCCTTCGCCTTTATTGGTCCAGTTTTGGTTAAGGTCTTGGCTAGTAGTGTGCCTACCTTAAGCATTAAGGTGCCGTTCCGCTGGCTTGGCCTGGAGCCTGCGGGCTTCATTTATGAGGTTTTGCCGTAGGGGAGCAATGAAGGCGATCCTGCTGCGCTGCCCTATGGCAAAAGAAAAGGGCAGGAATGTGCTGTATCTATCAGATATGGAGCAGTCCTGTCCTTTTCCCATGCACCAGTCCCCAATGGGCACTGTGTGCCAAAGCAAGCACCTTTGCACCATGGTGCTTGGGTGCCAGCGTTGCAGGGATGATTATTTTTGTGCAGGAAGGGAAACCTCCCTGCACAAAAACAATCACAAGAGGTTTTTTCCTCTTTGTATATGTGCTGCAGAAATCAGCTCAGATAGAAGAAGGAAAACCGAGGAGAAATAAATATATTTCTCCTTGTTGTGCCTCGCTTACGCCACCCCTAGACAGGACCACGTTTTTGGCACTGCGTCAGAGTTACGATTTCTCATAAATCTGGGGCAGTGTAAAAAAACATGGATGTTGCTGGGAACGCCCCCAGGGAACACCCCCAGCAACACTCATTGCACGCCCCTTTTATGCAGATAAGTACGTTAAAGGCAATGAGATGTTGAGGCAGCATTAAGCCAAAAAAGGAGCTTAGTGCTGCCTGGTAAATATGGAGTTGGCTCCTGTGCAACGGAACGTCACAAAAGTGACCTTCCGGTGGCACAAGTGGCCTCACAAATGAAGCCCTGCAAATTTACGATCATGACTTGCTGCGCTGATGAGATCCTTGTGGCCAAGTGTGCGGAGTGGACTGTGCCCGCAGGCTGCAGTTTATATTTTTGTGAAAGCAGAATTCATAATTTTAACATCTCAGAGGGTTCTGGAGTTGTGACATAGAAAAGGAGAGATACATCAGTATTGTTTAGTACTCTGGCCTTTTCTATGCTAACAATAGTTTGCCATCAGAAATTAGAAGTTTTCTGTCAGCTAGTTGCTTATTGGAAAATATGTAGATGTGGTCTGGGTACTAAGAAGTTTACTTTTAAAACTACAGACTTGAGTTCTAATCCTGCCTTTCCCATTTGATCAAACTCTGTGATCTTATTTTATTTTATCTCAGCTTCGCTCTTCCCTCTGCCCGCATGTTCCCAATTTGCTAACATTGCATGCACTTAGAAAAGAACTCAAGCAGGTATTAAGGAATATCTAAACACAGGCCTTTTATTTTTTGTCAACAATGTTGCGTGTTAGCGCTAGCATAATGATGCTATGTTAATGACCAGGCACTCCCTCTTTTAGTCAGTCGCTGGAATAGGCAATCCCCCACCGTAAGTACTTCAATAGTTCTATGTGGAAGGGGTTGATGTGTCAATGAGGGCCCAACTGGCGCATCACTCGCATTACACTACACCCACTGGGAACAAAAGAGGACACATCCATTAATGCATCTTTTCCACAACTGTTTATGTATGCCAATAAGGCTCTCAGCAATCATTTCCAAGCGGCAGGGCTCGTTAGGTGCCTGTGCCGCTCTCCCCGCCTCTTGTCAGAAGGCGGATGCAAGCAGTGAAAATGGCTTGATAACTGCAGGGTACAAAGCGAGCGCTTCTGGCATCTCCAGCCTCCCTTTGTCCTGGTTCCCACCCTCTCCCTCACCAGATAAGAGCTGTCCAGAGTTCACCGTTCAACTCCAGGTCCAAGGCCCTTACACAAAATAGGCAAAATGAGTGCACTGCTATCCAGGGTGATTCTATGCCAAGCATAGACTCTAAAATCCTCTTTCACAATAACAGAGACTTATACATTTAGACTGCTAGAATCTCGACCTTACATATACACCTTCCTAAAAACTTGTACCTGTATTTAATACCCAAATCCCGCCAAACTCAATTCCCAGAAACTTAAGAACTGGATTAATTTACTTTTGTATTACTCATTTTTGGGTACAAGTGCTAAATACTGGGATTAATTGTAGTTTAAATATTGAATATGTCTACATGTATATAAAGTCGAGATTTTGGAACCTATAGGTCTGATTTAGTTTCACGTACGAATTTTACTCAGTCAGGGCAAATGAGTAAAATACTCTCTTGCTCTGACTGAGTACCTGTACTCCCAATGTAAAGATGTTCGTTGGCATGCCTAGTCATTCACAAGAACTGCTGTCATGGGAGTTCCTGTCAAACAGTTGCTGCTGGTGCAGGTAAGCGTGGTGTGGCGGTGGAGCAAGGCTGGGAGCGGTAGTCGACAGACGACGGGATAGGTTTTATTCATTTATTTAATTTGACCTATTCCGTTCTCTGTCGACTCCCCATTCCCCCCCCCCGCCCACCCCGCCCCACTGCGCTTACTTGCACTGGCTGCCGTTGCCTGTCAATGAGCTTAAAGGTTTGTGGAACGGTAATGTCATTCAAACTTTCAACTTGATTTTGTTTTTTTCAATGTGGGATTTTGTTCTTGAATAAACAAAAAAAAATAATGACCCCACATCATAGCTGTTCTCTCCTTTGAGGTGGGCCTCATTCAAACATGTTTGTGCCAGTTTTTATTCACAGCTGTAAGGGAGAGTAGAAACTGGCCATTCAACTGCCCACTCCAAATCAAGTGGTGGGTGAATGGCCAAACTTCTGGTGACTCTTACGCTGTGAGGACATCGGAGTCGTGTGTCACTGGCAGAGACGGTGTAGCCTCTGTTGCTGTCATACTTAAGGTCTTCCCAATTGTACATCAGGCGGGCAGGGCACTCAGTTTGGTTAAAAGGGTTGTCCATCAATGTTTCGATGGACTACCCTCTTTTTTAAGGTCTAAATCATCTCCTATGTCTTTTCAAAAAAAGGTTTTGCAGTCAGTATTTTCTCATGCTAGCCCCCGGGCGACGGGCATGCTGGATGAGTGAGGTTGGCACACACTGAAGAGATGTGAGTGTAACATCAGATAAGAATGGAAATCGGCCAGCTTAATTAGTCTTCCACCTTCAAAAGCAATTAAACCACCACCATTGATCTGGGTAATAATGTGACCATATTTAATAATTATTTTCAAAACATAATTATACTACTGATAAAAATACTACCCTCACAATACACCCCATGCAGTATAAAATATAATTAATGTACCCAGACTATAACTCTATTACAACGAGCCTGCATTCAACATTATCAACATGTAGCATGCATATTTTAGTGCTCTGAGAATTACTCCTGTCTTCTCATTTTCAAAAACCGAAAGGACCATACTGAAAAAGATGGGAATGTGCATAGAGTAATTTCTATAAAGTAGCTAAGACAACATCAAGATCTTGCTAGTCACAATACCTTTATTTTGCGTCCTGGGCCAGGATTAAAAAACAGGACACTGCAGGAGGAATTAAACCTGCTCAGTTCTGTCACCAGAATAGGTTAACATGTTTCACCCTCTAACTGTGGAAAGCGGTATTGCTGAATTAATCAGTCCTGTAGTGGAAGTGCTTCAGCTTCTAGTTGTGCAAAAAACAATATTGGAATAATGTGAATTTTATACAAAACTGTTCAGTGGTCCTCCGAGAGTCCAAAAGATAGGGGGAAGGGGATCACCTGGCAGTCGCGTGCAAACATTGGACGTGGTGCCTCAACTTGGGCCCAGGCGTGGGCTCAGGGTACTCTCTATCCTTTTGACAGTGATGAGTCCAGCCACTGAGGCCACCAGGGATGAGGACCACTGGGCGGTGTCCTGATGAATGCCGCAACACCTCTTTCGAGGATCATAGGTCTGGTAATACAATCGAGCAGGTTTATTCCTACCTACAGTGTCCTGTTTTTTAATCCTGGCTCAGGGATGCATCAATAATGGTATTCATGTTCCTTGTTTTCAGTTTTAACTATCACACTTTTTCTTTGCTTATGCTCTGCTGGTCTCACACACTGAAGTACAGAATAGCCACCAAAATTGATATTTTCTCAGCGGCATTCATGATTTATTTTGGCATAATGTGTAAGAAACACACTGAATGTGGTGTGGCAGTATTAAAATATATGGATGTCACCATGCTAGTTAAGGCACGAGTGCTCTGGAGTAATTGGAAACTCCCATTGTTGCAGTGTTTTGCTGGGCAACAAATACATGGGGAGGGAGGGGGAAGATGGGTAGCAGAAAAGGTTTTTAGGGATGGGCCAGTACACCATTCAAGATGGAGGATATGGCCCTGTGGTTGAAGAAATACCCACATCGGGTTGCTGCAGCAATTCTGGGGAAATGTTTGACTAACAGTGTCCATATTGTGCAACACAGTCACGTGCTCAGTGCTGGGTCAGGCCGACAATCTTGGATACACAAAGGGAGAGAAGGGGTGGTGCAGGTCAAGTTAAAAAAGGAAAACGGCTGCCTGGCTCATTCCAGGATATGCCAATTCCAAATTTGATGATTTTGCCACTAGGAATGTTGCCAAAAAAGGTGGCTGGAGAATTTAGTTTGAACCAGCACTGTCCATGAAAGGGGCTTGAAAGCCCCACCAATGCGTCTGGATCACAGAATAGTTAAGGAAGAACTTGAGAATTAGAGGAGGTTTTTGATGACTACAATGGGATGAAAACGTGGATACCTATAGACCTGTATGAATGTGACGTCAGAATATTCTCTGATTCCTCAATGGCTCGTGGATTAGTATTGTATGAAAATGGCAGATGATGCACTGAGAGGTGATCGAATGACTGAAAAAGACTTAACACTATCGCCTTCCTGGAATTCTTCCCTGTGCTCTTGCAACTTGAGTTGGGATGCATGAGCTGGGAAACAGGCGTGTGATTTTTGTGACCGACGCTGAGGCAGCAGTGAGCATGATTAGCAACATGTCAGCGCCGGATTGGTGGTTTTGAAATTGTTGGGGGAAGAGGTATTGAGATGCCTTTAACTGAAGGGTTCGTTCTGTGTAAGACACATACCCAGACTAGAAAATGAGCTTGCAGGCTACCAGAGGTTCTGTAGTTTGGCAACAGAAGCAGAACAGAATGGGGGCAGGAACTGTGGCAGCTAGGGAGATGAGAGCACAGCAATTAGCTAAAGGTCCATTTGTGGCATCTAGGAGGACTGCATATGGACAAGCCTGGCAGAAATGGGTGCAGAGCAATAAGGTGGAAGAAGAACAGGGAGGAAATAGAATGCAGAAAGGAGACGTGGTACAATATGTGATGACAGTGATGGAAAATAGTGTATCCCCAGTAATGTTCATTGGAAAATTAGCCGCTGTTGCCTTATATGGGAAATGTTTTCAGGGATACAAGCCATATAGGGTGAATTAGTGAAGAGAATTCTGGAAGGTTGGGCCGGGTAGAGGAGATTAGAAGAGTAAGGCTGTACGGCAGTTTTGGTAGGTATGTTTGGAGACATTCTGAACCAGGCGAGAACTGCAAGTGGATCAGCATGGGAGTTGGAGTTGTTACAGATAATTTTTCAGTGCCATTTTTTGGGTGTTCAGTGTATTGGAAGTAGTAGGAGGAAAGATATATGATGGATTGGAAATGGCAGATGTGAGTTTGAACAAGGAGGACACGAGCATTAAAATGACCAAGAGCAAGACAGATGAGAAGGGTAAAGGAACATTGGTGAGGCTTAAATAATCAGGCAACACGATTTGTCCTGCTTGACCCTGTAAGAATTACTTGAGTTTGAGAGGAAATGGCTCAAGGGGCTGTTTTAGAAAGAAGGTGAAAGGGGAAGAAGCATCTTGATAGTTGGGCGTAGAGGATGATGATGAAGTACTTAAGGCAAGGCGACTGGCCCAAGAGATCATTTGCAACCCATTTTTAGGTCTCGCAGAGAGACCTATGGGGTGAAACCAGAAAGTTAAACCACGCGGATTGCGAGTGCGGATTTCCAACAGTTCACGTGAAATCACGCGTCCACAAGCACGCGCATTTCCCCACATCAAAGCCTCAGCCTCCCTCCCACAGGCTTCCCCAGCGCGCTTGCCATAATTGCATCAGACCCGACCTTACCATTTGCTCCTGTGCTTCCCCGCCCACTGCTTCACACTTGCCTTGAAGGCAATCTGCTTCTCCGCTCTTCAAAGGCTCTGCTCCCCATCCCCCTACCGTTCTGCTCCCTCTAACGTGACTCGCATTTCTCCTCCCCCGCATTTCTCCACCCCCCTCCCCACAGCGATTCACTTGAGATGTGTACTCTGTTGTTAAATAGGTGGATGTTCTGATTCAGGCTTCGCCACTCAACCACATTCTACAATGATCCACATCAAATTGTTGCACCCTCCTTTCTTTACGTGAGAAATCACCATGTACAAAGCTGTTCATTTTTCTGGGAAGTTAGTAGGATATTTATCTATCTTACATAGGTGCATTTATTACTCTATTGTTTAAACTGATTATCTTTCCCTGTTTCCTCATATATTCATGTTGCCCTTTGCTTTCACCTCAGTAAAGGTATCACAGTGATCAAGGAAAGAGGCAATAATCAATCAATGAAAGTGTTGTAGGGACAACTTTAGGTAGTGTTCTTTGGCGTGCGTGCAGACTGTTAGTATAGATGCCTCTGAGCTGCGAAGCTGCCGCCCACCCCCCTCCCGCTCTGCTCCCTCTAACATGACTCGCATTTCTCCTCCCCCGCATTTCTCCTCACCCCTCCCCACAGCGATTCACTTGAGATGTGTACTCTGTTGTTAAATAAGTGTATGTTCTGATTCAGGCTTCGCCACTCAACCACATTCTACAATGATCCACGTCAAATTGTTGCACCCTCCTTTCTTTACGTGAGAAATCTCCATGTACAAAGCTGTTCATTTTTCTGGGAAGTTAGTAGGATATTTATCTATCTTACATAGGTGCATTTGTTACTCTATTGGTTAAACTGATTATCTTTCCCTGTTTCCTCATATATTCATGTTGCCCTTTGCTTTCACCTCAGTAAAGGTATCACAGTGATCAAGGAAAGAGGCATTAATCAATCTCAATGAAAGTGTTGTAGGGACAACTTTAGGTAGTGTTCTTTGGCGTGCGTGCGTGCAGACTGTTAGTATAGATGCCTTACTCTTTCCCATTTTTGCATCGTCTGTGCTCTCATTCGGTATGTAGTGCTACTGCAAAGGGGGTTGCAAAGGATTTCAAGCTAGGTACTGTTTTTCACGGTGTTGGGTGTAATGTCCGCATCATTTTGGTTCTTGTCAGGCTGCAGACATTAAAGAAATGTCACATTTTGTTTGGGTTACCTTGCGGGGATTGTGATGGATAAAGCCTCGTTCTCTAACCAGGGCTTTTCTCATCGTTAACAAATATTAATAAATCTGCTAAGAATTGTGGGCTATACATTTTTCCCTTTTTGGTTTGGATGGGGGGCAGGGGGTGCTAGTATGACACACTGGCGCTGGTGCATAAACACTGTCCATCAGGCCGCGGTGCAGGGGTGCGCATTGTCTTTCCAATGCCAGAGCTTGCCTTCACCCTCACACACCCTCTCACACTCACACCCCCTCACATCCCCTCACCCTCCCTCACCCCCTCACCCTCCCTCACCCCCTCACCCTCGCTCACCCTCACACCCCTCACCCTCACACCCTCACACACCCTTTGACCCTCTCACCCTCAAACACACCATCTCAACCTCACACCACCTCACCCTCACACCCCCACACCCCCTCACCACCACACCCCTCACCCTCACACCCCCTCACCCTCACAAGCCGACACCCCCCCTCAACCTCACACACTCTCACCCTCACACACTCTCACCCTCACACACTCTCACACACCCTCTCACCCTCACTTACCCTCTCACCCTCACACAACCTCTCACCCTCACACACCCTCACACCCACTCACCCTCACACTCCCTCTCTCTCACACCCCTTCACCCTCACTCACACCCCCTCACCGTTACACACCCTCACTCAAACACCCGCACCCCCAAACAACCTCAACCTCAAACACACCCTCACACATACCCTCACTCTCAAACCCTCATCCTCACACCCTCTCACCCTCACACATCCTCTCACCCCATCACACCCCCTCACCCTCACACCCCATCACCCCCCCTCACCCTCACTCACCCTCACCCCCGTCACCCCACCCTCCAACTCCAACCTCCAACTCCACCCTCCAACTCCACTCTCCAACTCCACTCTCCAACTCCAACCCTCCAACTCCAACCTCCAACTCCAACCTCCAACTCCAACTCCACCCTCCCACACCACCCTCCAACTCCACCCTCCATCTCAACCCTCTATCTCCACCCTCCAACTCCACCCTCCAACTCCACCCTCCAACTCCACCCTCCAACTCCACCCTCGAACTCCACCCTCCAACTCCACCCTCCAACTCCACCCTCCAACTCAAACTCCACCCTCCAACTCAAACTCCACCCTCCAACTCCACCCTCCAACTCAAACTCCACCCTCCAACTCCACCCTCCAACTCAAACTCCACCCTCCAACTCCAACTCCACCCTCCAACTCCAACTCCACCCTCCAACTCCAACTCCACCCTCCAACTCCAACTCCACCCTCCAACTCCACCCTCCAACTCCACCCTCCAACTCCACCCTCCAACTCCACCCTCCAACTCCACCCTCCAACTCCACCCTCCAACTCCACCCTCCAACTCCAACTCCACCCTCCAACTCCAACTCCACCCTCCAACTCCAACTCCACCCTCCAACTCCAACTCCACCCTCCAACTCCACCCTCCAACTCCACCCTCCAACTCCACCCTCCAACTCAAACTCCACCCTCCAACTCAAACTCCACCCTCCAACTCAAACTCCACCCTCCAACTCAAACTCCACCCTACAACTCAAACTCCACCCTACAACTCCACCTCCACCCTCCAACTCCACCCTCCAACTCCACCCTCCAACTCCACCCTCCAACTCCACCCTCCAACTCAAACTCCACCCTCCAACTCAAACTCCACCCTCCAACTCCACCCTCCAACTCAAACTCCACCCTCCAACTCCACCCTCCAACTCAAACTCCACCCTCCAACTCCACCCTCCAACTCCAACTCCACCCTCCAACTCCACCCTCCAACTCCAACTCCACCCTCCAACTCCAACTCCACCCTCCAACTCCAACTCCACCCTCCAACTCCACCCTCCAACTCCACCCTCCAACTCCACCCTCCAACTCCACCCTCCAACTCAAACTCCACCCTCCAACTCAAACTCCACCCTCCAACTCAAACTCCACCCTCCAACTCCACCCTCCAACTCAAACTCCACCCTACAACTCAAACTCCACCCTCCAACTCCACCTCCACCCTCCAACTCCACCCTCCCCCTCCACCTCCACCCTCCAACTCCACCCTCCAACTCCACCCTCCAACTCCACCCTCCAACTCCACCCTCCAACTCAAACTCCACCCTCCAACTCGAACTCCACCCTTCAACTCCACCCTTCAACTCCACCCTTCAACTCCACCCTTCAACTCCACCCTTCAACTCCACCCACCAACTCCACCCGCCAACTCCACCCTCCAACTCCACCCTCCAATTCCACCCTCCAACTCCACCCTCCAACTCCACCCTCCAACCCCACCCTCCAACCCCACCCTCCAACCCCACCCTCCAACCCCACCCTACAACTCCACCCTCCAACCCCACCCTCCAACCCCACCCTCCAACCCCACCCTCCAACCCCACCCTCCAACCCCACCCTCCAACTCAAACTCCACCCTCCAACTCAAACTCCACCCTCCAACTCAAACTCCACCCTCCAACTTCACTCTCCAACTCAACCCTCCAACTCCACCCTCCAACTCCACCCTCCAACACCAAATACACCCTCTAAATCCACCCGACACTCTATCTATCGCCCACACTCTATCTATCTCCCACACTCTATCTATCTATCGCCCACACTCTATCTAGCTATCGACCTCACTCTACCTAGCTATCGACCTCACTCTATCTATCTATCGCCCTCACTCTATCTATCTATCTATCTATCTATCTATCTATCTATCTATCTATCTATCTATCTATCTATCTATCTATCTATCTCTCTCACTCTATCTATCTCTCTCACTCTATCTATCTATCGCCTTCACTCTATCTATCTATCTATCGCACAACCACAGCATCACTCAGGGGCACCACAGCATCACTCAGGGGCACCACAGCATCACTATGCGCTAACACAGCATCACTGAACGCTACAGCATCACTCGTCGCCACCACATCACTCCGCACCACCACACCATCAATCTGTGCAACCATTCAACAACAACCGGTTTAAATATGTTCTCTCAATGTTTCAAACTTTATTACAAATGTCACAAAAAGATGTTAATATTTCACTTCTGTTCTTGGATTTTCGTCACAATAAAATACACTGAACATAATCTTCACAAGTTATTTCCAAAAGTTTAAGCTATTGCCATTATAAATACAAGAAACTTTTATTTAAGTATTAATTATTTTAAAAAAATTTAAAACCATTGTTATTTGTAATATCAATACATCTAAGTCACGGAAATACAAAACATGTTGCATTACAAATGCTATAGGTGTCACATTTGCAAAAATGAAAAGTATTGGCATTGTAAATGACAAAGCTATTCATTTCCCTATTTACAAAACCAACACATAAATAAAAAATGTGTCATTTACAAGACCAATAGCTCAAACTTTCATAATGCGAGACCTATTGCATTGCAAATGCTTGTTTAAGATGGGTGATGTGATGGAAGCATTTGTGCTGGGAAATGTGGAAATCTAAGAAAATGTGGAGGGACGTTAGGCTAGAAGGCCTGGGGATGAAGTGTTAGGTTATCAATTGTATCTTCCATGTAGGGTTATCCCAGGAAGGCAGAAATATGGATATGCAGCCATTCCATTGTGAAGTCAGCGGTGGAGCATGCAAGGAGGCAATGCTAAGGTCAGAAGCTGGGCATGGACGATGACAAGTTTTCAGTGGTATGAAGGGGAATCGGGAGATGATATTGGGGCAACTGCTGCAGATGTTAAGAGATTTGAGGGGAATCAGACAAAGGCCTGACTGATTAGTGTTACACGTGTGAAAGAATGACCTAGGGCCAGTTGTACGACCCTATTTTGCATGCGCAAACGTGTTGGCGACCCGTTTGCGCATACAAAATGTCACACATGTCCATATACAATTCCTCAATAGCTAGTCGCAATTTATTTGCAACTCGCTATTTAGGAATTGTGAGTCGCTATTAGGAAGGGGTGTTCCCTTCCTAATAGCGACCCCAAAGCCATGTATGATGTTTTGCAACCGCAATTACGGTCGCAATACATTCACAAATTACCACCCTCTTCAAGAGGGTGGTATTGCACTCACAAAACAGAAGGGGTTTCAGGGGACCCCGTCCCTTTTGCAAATGTAGGGGAAAATATTTTTTAGGGGCAGGCAGCGGTCCCAGGAACCGCTGCCTGACTTAAAAAAATTAAACATAAAAGTTTCATTTCTTTTTTTTAAAAATGCATCCCGTTTTCCTTTAATGAAAACTGGCTGCATTTAAAAAAAAACTGCTTTATTGAAAAGCGGTCCCAGACGTGGTGGGCTGCTGAGCCCAGCAGGCCACCATCCCAGGGAGGGCTAGCCATTCCCAATAGGGTCGCAAATTGCGGGTGGCTTGTTAATATTCATGAGCCTTGCATTTTGTGACCCCCTTGGGAATCGCAATCAGTGTCTCTGACAATGTAGTACATTGTAAATTGAGCCTCACAATTTGCGACTCGCAATCAAGCGCAAATTGCGAGGCACAATTTACGAGGGTCGTACATCTGGCCCCTAATGGAGTAGGCTGGGCATGAGTTGATAAAACTAATGAAAATAGGCCTGATGGCTGTGAAAGACAAATGGCGATCATTTGGGGCCAGATGTAGGTAGCCTAATACCGGTCGGTAACGGCCGAAAATCGGTGTTTTTCGGCCGTTACCGACCGGTATTTGAAAAATGAGATGTAGGTCGCCTAAAACCGGAAAAAATACCGAATCGGTAGATTACCGGCTCGGTAAAGATACCGAGTCGGTAAAAGTTCCGACTCGGTAAAATTACCGAGTCGGAACAAATACCGAGTCGGTAAAAGTTCCAAATCGGTAAATTTACCGAATCAGAACAAATACCGAGTCGGTAAAAGTTCTGACTCGGTAAATTTACCGAATCGGAAATTACGAAATGGAAAATACCACGCCATCGAGATGTAGGTGAGCCTTTAATTACCGATTTGGCCCGAAATTCAGTAATTACGAGTCGGTATTTAACATGGATTGCAAGCAGGTGGTAATCAGGTGCAGCCTATAAAAAAGGGCCCCAAAATGCAACACTGGAAGCAGAATGGCGGCATTTTACGTCATAGCAAGACGGCTAAGGCTACAGGCAGCAGGTGAGAGGGAATGGAGAAGGGAGGAACAGGTATATAGGCAAAGGATTACACTCCTCCAATTGACAGAGCCAGAGATACTGCAGAGATACAGACTGCACCCTGAAACCATCATGGACCTGATCAGGGACCTGCATCGACTCCTGGACCACCCAAGACCAAGGGCCCATGCCATCCCACCCCATGTCCAGGTGCTCTGTAGCATACACCTCCTAGCATCTGGGAGCTACCAGAGTATAGTGGCAGCGGTCGGTGGGGTGTCCCAGAGCTGCCTGTCGCGTTTTTTCCAAAAGTTCCTGGATGCCATGATGCAAAGAATGGATCAGTACATCCACTTCCCAGACACTGATGCGGACTTGCTCAGGACCAAGACTGACTTTTACCTCATGGCAAACTTCCCACACGTGATTGGCTGCATTGTTGGGACCCACATCCCCATTTGCCCCCCAGCTGCCACAGAGCACATATACAGGAACAGGAAGTCAACACACACAATTAATGTACAAGCAAACTGTGATGCCAAGTTCATCATCACCGATATAGTGGCCAGATACCCAGGAAGTACCCACGATTCATATATCTTCCAGAACAGTGGGATCTTTACCCGCCTGACAGCAGGTGAATTCGGGGAAGGATACCTGCTAGGTAAAGAAATGGGTGACACTCCCTTGATAGATGAAGCAGACGTATGTCAATGTGTGCATCTGAGTAATGTATATTTTGTCTTCCACTTTAGGGGATAGTGCATATGCACTCCGTTCCTTCGTCCTGACACCCTACCTCAACCCAACAACCCCCAGCCAGAGACGTTACAATGTGGCACATAAATCCACCCGGAACATCATTGAGCGCACCTTTGGCCTCCTGAAGAGCCGGTTCCGCTGCCTTCACAAAAGTGGGGGGGCACGGCAGTACTCACCTGTAACGTGCTGTAAGATTATTGCTACCTGTGCGATGTTGCACAACCTCGCTACTAAGAGGGGCACAGAGGTGGAATTGGAGGAGTATGTAGACCATGATGATGAACAGGCACTACCAGCAGCCAACACAGTAGGAGGACCAACACCCACAGACGGGAGACAGAGACGGGCAGAAATCACACACAACTACTTCTGAGTAAGTATAGAGACAAAGCACGTGTTGTACTTCAATGCACGTAGTTTATTTTGCACTACGTTGAAATGACATAAGCCACAGAACACACATACTAGTGTGCCCAGCACTACTGTGTGGACGGGGGTTATCTCACCCTCACATGTCCATCTGCATATGGCAGACTCACTGCTTGCGCCCAAGAACACCCACGCGTGATGCCTGAGGTTGATTAGGTTCAGAGTCTGCTGTGCCTGCGCCGGCACTCTGGCGTCTGCTGCTCCTCCTTACTTCAGGGACAGGGGTGCTGCTCCTGCTACTAGGGGTATCTGTGTCCCCAAGAACTTCTGGTCCTGTGGTGGCTGACTGGTTAGTCAGCAGCACTTCAAGTGCTGTAGTGACTCTCCCCATCCCCCGGGATAGATCAGTACAGCAGTGCACCAGCCCCTCCTGCATTGCAACTGAACGGCGACACATCAGTGAAGTCGCAGTTGCTAGTTGGCACATTCCCCTGGTCTGATGGTGCGTGCGATGGCTCTCCCTGCGCCTTTGTGCACGGTCCTCTCGTAGCTCCTCACACAGTGTCATCACACACTGAGACATGTCCCTGACTCCCTCTGCCATGTCCTTCATGCTGTCTGCCATAGATGATATTCCCTTGTTAATGTCTGTGAAGTTGCTGTTCAGAATTCGCATCTGCCTGTGTACTGCACTTATCCCTTTTGCCTGCAGGCGCTGAACCTTCACCATTGTGGTCTCGAGGCCTTGGAACACACTCTCATCACGGCCACTGCCGCCTGACTCCCGGCCCCTACGACGTCTTGTTCCTCCAGATGGCCTGACAGGAGTGGATGTGTGACGTGGTGCATTCCCTGCCATAGACTGCATTGTCTCATCACATTCCCCTTCCTCATCCGAGGATGTTTGTTGGATCCTATGCGGGGGACCCTCATGCCTCACAGGCCTGAGGATTTCAGACACCTCGGAGTCTGCTGGTGTGTGCGATTGTTCTGACGCAGGTAGTGGTGAGCCAATGAGCACAGGAGATGCTTCCAGTTGCATGGTGTCGTCTGCCTCTGGTATGTCTGCTGCTTGTGTGCATGGTGCTGTGGGTCTTGCACTGCTGGGACCAGCATCCCTGCCTTCTTGCTCACTGCTATCCCTTTGGGGATGTGTCTTCTCCCTCACCTGCTGTGACTTGCGTGATGTCTCTCCTGTGGACAGACATGGACAGTATCTTAGTGGTGCTTTCACCGTGTACATCAATATTAAATTACAGTTTCACATCACTATTTTCTGCTCCTCCCATGTGTCTGCTTGTATTGTGTGGCATGCCTGACGACATTTCATGTTGACTGCTCATATGGGTATTCTCATGACTACCACTCCCATAATGCATTGCAGGTGAGTACTAAAGTCAGGACTGGATTTCCTCAATACATAGCCACATTGGGGGAGGTACACAGGCAGGGGGTGTGGGGTGATGGACATGTCCCTTACCTTTCTTAGCTGCAGCTCGGGCTGAGCTGTCTGCATCACCAAGCCCCAGGACGCAATCTGGCTCCAGTGTGGACTCGACTAGCTCTTCCAGGTCTGTGAGTGGAGGTGCCTTGTTCTTCCCTCCACCTGTTAAATTGGACTCCTTGATCCTTGCAGCCAGTTTCTTCTTAGTGATGATCCTTAGATCGTACCATCGCTTTTTTAGGTCGTCCACTTCCCTGTTGGTCACTCCTATGGCGTTGATTTTTGTCTGGATCCCCAGCCAGGTGCTCCTCTTGACAGCCTCTGGTACCTGCAGGGACTGCTTATCAAATATTCTTGGGTAGTGCTTCACTACCTCCTCCACCAGCACCTGCAGTTCTCCAGTGCTAAACTTCATCTTTCTCTTCCTCTCTGGTCCTTCCCTCTGAGAGTCTTGGGGCTCCATTTATTTTTCCTGCAGGGATCTGCTTCACAGCTGCCTGTGTGTCTACTCTCCTGTGTGATCAGTTACACTGCACCTGCATGGGTGTGGCCACTTCCTGGTTGTGGGGTGGGGTCGATGCACAGGATTGGTCTATTGCTCTGTTGGTTGGCTGAGGGGTGGGATGGAGACACGTGATTGGTTGATACTTCAACTGCCTGATATTTTGTATCCCCGACTCGGAATTTACCGACTCGGTATTTACCGACTCGGTATTTACCGACTCGGTATATACCGAGTCGGTAGTTTCAATGCATTCCTATGGGCATCCGGGCCCATAGGATTGCATGTGACTTACCGATTCGGTATTTGCCGTATCGGAAAATACAGATTCGGTGAATACCGTGAAGGGGTTACCGATTTTTACCGAATCAGTATTTTTTACCGGATTTTGGCCTACATCTCGTTTCACTTTTCTAAAATACCGATTCGGTAAAAATCGGTATTTTAGAGTCGGTAAAAATGTGTTACCTACATCTGGCCCTAGATGTAATGTGGACAACACTGCTGCCAAGGCGGGTGTCAAGGAGAGTAAGGAAACCAAGGGCAATTGGCAAGGAAGGAGATAAACTGGGGAAAAAAAATGATTTCTTATAGAAGTGGTCAATTATATTGACAGAGCCTAAAAGCTACTGATGCTGTTTCGGACAGAGAGGGTCCTCTTGTCAGTACCTTGGAACAAGACGTATCTGGTGAAAGTGATGGAAATTGTGGCGGAATAGGGTAAGGACAGGGAGTGAACATGGGAAACAGGACACAAATTACACCTTGGGGGAGGTTTTCGAGTGGTAGAAAAGAGAGCTCAGCCAAGGCAGGGAAAGAGATGGCAAGTTTGAGAGACCACCATTGGCAAATGCAATAGATTTCACCTATTTGATTAATAATACGTTTTTTTGTAAGTTATAGGTTGGTGAGCAGTTGTGCAATATAAATTAAAGAAACTCCGTAAAAGTGTTATCACTTGTTTTTTGAGAAAAGCAATGTATTATGCAGTAACTGGTGGCAATATAAAGCTCTCCTGTACATTCAGGTGATGTTGGCGCTATATAAAACTGGGAAAGGGACAAGGTAAGGGAAAACAAAGGGAAAGGGAAAAGAAAGGGAAAGGGGAAGGGGCTTATTATAAGGTGATGGCACTGAGCATAAAGGGGAAGGGGAAATGAAAGAAAAGGAAAAAGAAAGGGAAATTGGGAGGGAAGGGAAGGGAAGGGAAAGAAAGGAAAGGAAAGGGAAAGGAAGAGAAGGGTCATATTATCAGGTAATGACGATGAGCACAAAGGACACAAGACAGGAGTAGTGCTGTATCTATATAGAATGTTCAAGTGAGTGTAACTGTATTGAGGTCAAAGTGAGTATGGCAGTTACAAACAAATGTTTTGATGAGGCAACGTCTGACTTTTTAGTCTATGGGAAAGGTGCTGTGCTGGTGTGAGGCCATGTAAATAAAGAGGAGAGCAGCTGCAGAGTGCCTCACAGCCACCAACCATCCCGATGTGCCTTCAGCCAAGAAAGAAAATGATCAGATGAGCGGGAAAGAACAGAACAGGTCGCAGTTGTAACATTGTATTGTTGATCAATGTCCACATTTCTATGTGTAGGCAGATAAATGATTTCAATATTTCAAAACTGATTTACATAAGTGCTGGTGCATGTGCAAATCCTTATGTAGGATTGCCCAAACTTGGCACAACTAAATGTATACAGATGTCACATATGAACCTATAAAAACACTGTCTTCCTTGCATTAAACATTTTACCTTAAGGAATATTGCAAAATTTCAGTTGTTCTATCGCTAATGAAAATGTAGCGCACACAACAGAAATCACAACTTGAAGAGAGCCCAGGCCGTGCATAGACAGGCTGCAGAGCGCCTGTGTTCACCTCTGTTTTACACACAGGCTGATTCAATCTAGCACATGCCACAAATTATGCTGTTCCCAGCCGAGTCCCATGCACTGACGCTTATTAATTCTAGGCCAAGAAAGGCATTTGTGAGAACTGCCTTATTTTCTCAAGACTGAGGGTAGTCATTGTTCTCTGATTGGTTTGCTGCAAAGTGAGGGGCAGGCTTCAGAATAAACTGGGGAGGGATGAATTGGCCCAGCCTCTGTAATAAGCAAACTCGGCGAGGTCCGACTGTGCTGGCCAAACAGCCATAAGTGCTCTCTCCTTGCAAATGCATGCCTTATACATACAAGTGTTTCGATAATTTTAGTGAAGGAGGGATGTTATGAATTTCTGATTTTAGCAGAGGTTTAGTCATGTCACGGCATTTGCACTAGGGGACTGCCGCAAATTGTTCTTTCTTGGTCGTACCCTACTGGAACTGATTTGGCTGAGATGTTCCTCAGGGGTGGTGTTCCATCAGTTGAAACTCATTGTATTTTGATGCCCTATTTGCTTAGGTGCACAAGTGTACAATATGCCTGCGTACTGAAAATTTATTGGGAAACCAGTATTTCTCAGCTCTCGTTTGCACATCGCCCAACAGCAAGAGGCTTGTAAATAACCACACCAAATAAACAGCCTCGTGCTTTGGTGTATTTTAATTCTGAAACTTTATTTTTAATGCCAGAATGGAGAGAGGTTATAAAAATAAAGAAAATGAAACATTAGATGAAGAAGAAACGAAATGGTGTGAGGAGCGAGCCTAATGAATCCAAAAGAAAGATACAACAGTGAAATCAAAACAAGCACAGCGCAAGCTCTGTGCAGGCAAAACCTAAAAAAAATAAGTGTAACACAAAAGTGGATGAAAATAGTACTTGAGCCTTGAGTTACTGATAAGAGAAACACACGAGGAACAACAGGAAATGGCATTCTACAGTCAATGGAAATGGAAAAGTAAATGGCAAGCACACCAACCAATGAAAAGTAAAGGCGGGATGTAAGCACCTTTAAAGTTTTATATTAAATACAATAGATTTCACAAGCACAGTACAAGCAGGCGAAACCTAAAAAAGGAAGAGAGATATAATGGCAATATGAGACTTTGGCCACTTGGTCCAGCTCAGGCAGGTGGAAGAAGAGGACAACATTATAAGAATGTGAAGCCAAAAATGTCTTGTGGTTAAAAAGTCTTTAAAGTAGCAATGTTAAACTGCAGGGGGAAGGAAAGATTGAGGGGCGGGTAGTGATCAGGAGGGATGGGTTGGGTTTTAGAAGTTATTGTTATTTTATATGGTAGGAAGTTTATACTGTATGGCTAAGCCAAAGGTTATAACAGCGAGAGATCAACTTGCTTCCAATAACACCGCTTTCCAAAAACACAGAAGCATACTGACCGGTGCTTTCCCCAAGGCGGTCCCCTTACAGAGAGGAAGGGGCCCTCTCAGTGTGGGTAGTTTTGCGCAGGCTTGAGGGCGTGCAGCATGCGAATGGCGTCAGCAGCTGCAGGACCGCCATATTCTTCACTTGCTAAGGCACACACAGAGGCAAACCACATTTCTGTCTGTGCATTGATGTGGGCCACCTCCCTCATTCAGAGGAAAGGAAGATTACATTTTGGAGGCAGGAAGAGGAGGAATGTAAAGGATAAGTATTTGTTAATTGGACTGGTTATGTTGTTGCTGGAAGAAGGGCGGAAAAGAAAACTTACGACAAGGTAGGTAAAGAGATGACAGGTTGAAGAGAGAATGGAAGGAGAAATATCATGGAGTTGCAAGTGTCTGGCCACCTGGTCCAGTTCAGATAGGTGGAAAAAGTAAAGGATGGTGTTACAAGAATGAGAAGTAAAACAATTGTTGTGGTTAAAATGTAATTCAGCTGACAACATTGTATTGCAGGGGAGGGAGAGGCTGAGGAGTGGGTAATCATGGGATGGAATTAAGATGTTATTATCAGATCATTTGTCAGGAAGTTTAAAGTGTACTGCTAAGCTGAAAGATATACTATCACCAGCTTAACTTACTTTCAATAAAGCAGCCTTTTTCACAAGGGCTGAAGGGTAAGTGGTCTTTCCCCCAAATTGTCAGAAGCTGCCTAAGCTGGAGGATCCAATTTATAAAATCTCCCACAGCAACACTCCATCTTGATTTGAGAGAAAATGTAAGGGTAATACCCACATTTGGGAAAGAGTCTCTCTGCCTAAGTACACATCACCATCAGGGATCCTCTAATTTATCAAAACCAAAGTGCAACACAAACCCCACTCAGCTGCCCCATAAATCAAAACAGGGAGTCACTTGGCTATACACACCTTACTATAGGTTGAGAATGTATTGCCACAATATTGCATATTAAGACTTGGCAGGTGAAAGGGATGACACTATCATCCATAGCACCTCCCAGTGGCCCAGAGTGAGTTATAGTAAACTATGCCTTCTTAATATGTATAGTGATAATTTAGATGCTCCCAGATGCCAGGCTTAATAAGTTATACTAGCCACTAAAATGTATACTTTTTACTCAAAATCACCTAGGGGCCATTCAAACATTCACAACTTTCTAAATGGTCCAGCCAATGCTTCAGCCCTACAGGTGTGACATTAAGCAACAAACTGAGATGAAAACTCACTTTGCAGCTCTTTTCTTCTGAAAGAACACTGATATAAATATCGAAGAGGAACCGGCATGAACTCAGTTATGGCTATCACCTAAAATGCCATTTATACGTTTTGACTATTCCTTTCAACCTTAATATTTAACTTAAAATTAAGTTTCATTCTACAGCTCTCACAAAATCTAGAACTAATAGTGTGGAGTGTCCAATGACAGCATTTTTTTTATAAATGGACTAGATTCACTTTTTCAAAGGCAAATGCGAAGTTTCCAAATGCAGCCAAACAAACCGCCACACAAACACCTACGAGTATCCCTTATCTTGAACAGACAGGCCACTGTATTGTATGCAGTCAATATCCCTGGCATAAAGACAGTCTATACCATAGAAAATTTATATTCCTATGTTTCATTAACTTTTTATCAATCAGACACCTTTTGTTCTTACAAAATCCTTGCTTCATTCACCTTTTGTCAATTAGGCATACAGGGTGGCAATACACTTCCAGTAGCCTTGCTTCATTAACACTCAATCACTCAGGCATGCCCGGTGGCTATTTTCTTTCTGTCGGCATGCGTCTGTGAATGCTTTTAACTTATACACGAAAAAGGTTGAGACAGGATCAGGGCCATGTGAATTTCAATAGAAAGCTGTCCTTTGCCATTAAAGAAAACTTTCACAGGACAAAATTCAAAGTCAACCCCATACAGGTTTATTCAAATGGATAAATCATTACAGAAAGCAAAAAAAGTAAAAGTGGTTAGTCTAATTCAAATCAGCATCAACAATACATGAAATATTACCAATTGTGAGAGGTAACAACATAGGGTGACCTCTAAAGCAAGTAAATAGCCAGAACCAAAATATAGTTCAGCAATAGGACTAACTTAAATTTGCTCAGTTCAAAAGTCAAGGAATGTTTAAGTATAAATCATTAGGCAGACTACCGTTGAGTCTCTACTGTTGGCACATCTCCCATTAAGGGAACATTTCTAGGTTTCAAACAGTGAAAGGCACACACTTCACAAGGTTATATCTTGTATCAAATGGGTGTACTATCAGAGGTACAATTTAGCGGCAAGTAAGAGTTATGCTCCTTCCAGATGGAAGCAACTAAATTATCATCATCTGGAAAACCCTGTCATAGGGGTGTGTTAATAATGTAACTAACACATAAACCAAAAGTAAATCAAGAAAATCAAATAAGAGGAAAACATGGCGGCCGCAGGCTAGCGCGGCACGCACGTCTCTCCCGGTGCTCCTGCCCTACTGCTAATTTAACAAGGGAAGGGCAAAACGAGCTAGGGAGGGACATTGATAAAGCGGGTGATGATGAAGACTTTCTCAAAACAGTCTGGGTTACTTTAAAACAACTATTGACACCCTTTGAACTCAGACTGTCACGCATTGAGAACCACCTTCTTGAAATGGATAAAACCTTAGTATCCCTGGCTACGCTTAGCCTGAAACAGTTAGAAGTAACATATCCCCAAATTAATGAGGGTGACCCCCAGGTTAGTAATGATGGCATCCAACCTGTACCAGCCTCTAATACTGCCATCCAAACGGCTCCAGTCTCTAGGGAGGCACCCCGTGCTCCTTTAATCTTGCCCTCACCTTTACCCCCCCCATTATCCAAACCTATTCCAATTCCTAAACCCCGGACAATTGCAAATGTCGCTGATTCTCCATCATCCAATCCACCAAAATCAGAGAAAGAACCTTCTAAAAAACAGGTGCAGCCCAAATCTTTTTCTAGAGCTGACCAGAAGGCGAGCAATCCTATCACTCCCCTTTTAGAGCGTAGACCTAACTCACACCAAAATCACCAGAATTTTCGCGGAGGCTATATTGACCTCCCCCCTGAGGCCGGGCCCTATGTTGTTATCTTGGCTGGGGTACCTCCGCTTGACCCTAACACTGTGGAAACCCAGTGGTCCTTAAAGAACAAAGTGATCTACTGGCTAAATGTCAACAGGCAGCTCCCTCACAACAACAGGGGTAGGGTCCTAATGGCCAGGAGAGTCCCATGGGTGGGTCGCACTTACAAATCGATACCAGGAGATTGCATCGTGGTGTCATTTGCGGACCCCCATACAGCCCATCTCATCACCACATGGGATCCATATGCGACTAAACAAGCCATTGTTACTAAACCCCTTACCTTTTTTTACCCTCCAAAACAGGTAGTAGAGTGTCCTGGGGCCTGGACTATTGCTCACAACCACAGAGGGAAGGGGTATGGGCAGGGATGGCAACCCACTAACAACTGGTGGGAAGGAGTACCCACTATGAATAGGTTTGAATGCCTAGATCAGGTGGATTGACTGGGAATCGCAGATCTCCCACCCCGGTCGAGTGACCAAAATCACTCAATGAATGCCAGTAGTAGTGATAAATCATCACTCAATGTTAACAATCCAATCCATTTGGTGGTGGAACAACCCTGCCCTGTCCAGCTCCCACTCTCACCCTTAGTGCAGGCCACACCACATTTAGATAGGGTACATTCCCAAGTCCCAGTAGATGCAACGGGGAACATGGGCCACACACATCGGGAAGTTAGCGAATTAAAGCACTCACTGTTATCCTGGAATGTAGCAGGTCTGGGCAATAAGATCATGCACACACCCTGGTTGGAGACCGTGAAGAAGCATGGCATACTTTGCCTGCAAGAAACTTGGCTGGCAGAGGAAAGGCACATTATGGGGTATCGAACATTCCATTCACCCGCTGCGCCCTCTACACAGGGTCGCAATAAAGGGGGTTTGTGCATATACACTTCGAATGTAGGGGATATAAAGGTATATAACTTCCACTCTGACCAATATTTCCAAATCCTTTCATTTAAATGGGGCACTACACAAAAGGTCATACTGGTGAATTTTTATAACAACATGCCAGTAAGTGAAATGGAATTGACTTTGAATAAAATGTCAAATCACATCCATAAAGTGAGAGATCAAAACACGGGAGACCATACAGTTCTTTGGGTGGGAGACTTTAATTGTGCCATCTGACCATTTTCTGAGTTAGGTTTGTGCGGCCTTACAGATCAGGAGGAGGATGGCCCTTTTCACTTCTCACACACCAATCTGGGGTCTCTCCTTAACAGTATTATATTCTCTTTTGATCTTACCTTCATTAATCAGGCATGCTCCCCCCCAGTTCCCTTTGCCCCAACATATAATGGAAGAGGTTCTGAAACTACAATCGATTTTGCACTGATATCCCCCACTAAACCCAATTTTATAACTTTTTGGGAGATAGGGGATGACCCAATGAGCGATCATTACCCTATTACCTTTGGGGTTAGGCTCTTAGAGGAGAAAGCAAAGGAATCTGGCGGTCCACTTTATCCACTAGAGGTCACCTTAACGAAGATAAATGGCTATGTGATCAAGTGGGAGAAATTGAACCCTACAATCTTCTTTCACAACCTCATAACATCCTGCTTTGCAGACATATCTGTCTGTTTAGAAGAAGATATTGAGCCCAAGGTGATTATGGCAGCATTCGCTAATATCCAGCTGCACATAAAAAATACTTTAACCAAGAGCCACAAAAAGAACGGGAAACACGCATGCGGGTGGTTTGACTCTAGGTGTACAGCTACCCTAAAGAATTTGAAGAAAGCCTTAAACACCATTCCGAAAAACAGGGTTCACATTTCCCAGGCCAGACGAGAGTATAAGAGGGAAATCAATCATCGGAAAGCAACCATGAAAAGGGAGGCCTGGGAAGCTTTGGGGGAAGCTGCCAGGAATAAGGACACTAACCACTTCTGGAAAGTTATAAGATCAGTATACAATACAAAAGATACTGACAATTGCATAGATGTAGCAATCACGGCAGAGCTCTGGGTAGAACACTATGGCAAACTTTACACCAACAGCCAGGGGGACACCCAGAACAAACAAAAGGTAACCTCTTCCTTGAATAAATTAACTCAGGAATATCAGTCAAGTGACCCCCCAGTATCCCCATATCCAATTGATCTGGTCTTCACTACCTTAGAAGTTGAAAACGCAATCAGGGAAAGCCCCTCAGGGAAAGCACCTGGCCCCGACCATACACCAGTGGATCTTTACAAAACAAATTTAGAATTCTGGGCTCCCATGTTAACTAATGTTTTGAATATGGGAAATAAATGCGGCTTAATTAACACCTGGTCAGACGCAATTGTAGTGCCCATCTTTAAAAAGGGAAATAGGGACGATCCTGCTTGCTACCGTCCCATATCGTTGCTAGACGGCCTCATGAAAATTGCAGGAAGGATCGTCCTTAAGAGAATTCAGCATTGGGAGACAGAAAAAAAGGTCATCTCGGAATTCCAATATGGCTTCCGAAAGGGATTGGGTACCCAGGAACAATGTTTAAACCTGTCCTTACTGATGTCCAAATATACTGAGGCCAAAAAAGGGGACCTGTTTGTTACATTTGTTGACCTTAGCTCAGCATTTGATTGTGTGGATCATCTGCAGCTCTGGTCAACATTGGAACTTATTGGGGTGGATCCCACCATCGTCGCATTTATAAAAGAACTGTATAGAGATGCCGGTGCCAGAGTGAGGTTCGGGACTCAGGGGCAATGTACTCAGAAATTTGCCATAAATAGAGGGGTTAGGCAAGGCTGTATACTTGCGCCCCTTCTATTTAGCTTTTATATTAACTCCATTGTAGACCATCTAATAAATCTGCCAATTGACTACCCAGCCGTCAATGGTAGGCCTGTACCCATCCTATTATACGCCAATGACGCGGCAATTATGTCTAGGACTAAGGTAGGGTTGCAGAGAGCCGTAAGTGAATTTTCATCCTACATGGGGAAAAGAAATCTGAAAGTGAACATCTCTAAAACTTTCTCTATGCCATGCACCCAAAAAAGCAAAAAGCCACAATGCTCGATATATCTTGACGAGCAAAGAATTGAGAGTACAGACACTTTCTGTTATTTGGGTGTTGTTTTTGAGAGGAAAGGAGCTTGGAAACATGCAGTGTCTGCTAGGAAGCTTGCCTTTACCCGTGCTATTGGGGCCCTGAGAACTTTTGCAGCTAAAATTGGGGGCAAACCAACTGCCGAGATGCTACAGATCTACCAAGCTAAGTGTGTAGCGACAGTCACTTATGGTGCAGGCCTATGGGGCTTCGAAAATGTGTCCTCACTCCAAATTTGTGAGAATCTTTTTATTCGCTATTTACTAGGCGTAAGTAAATCTACTTCAACTTTTATTACTCACATTGAGACTGGCCTCAAATACCTTAGCGACACTATAAAGCTATCACCGTGTTTGCTTTGGCACAAAATCTGGACCACTATGGAATGCCAATTTAATAGAGAACTCATCACGGATTGTATGAACCTGGATGCTGCATCCAAAATTAAATGGCTACGACACGTCCGGCTGATGTTCTCTAAAATTGGTCATCCTGAATATTATGATGACCCAGAGTCCATAGAACATTTGTCTAGGCCAGCTCTCAAAAAACTTTTAATCACACACCTGGAAAGCGTTAGATGGGACACTGAGAAACTCAAAAATACCACCCTGAGTTACCAAAAAATTACCCCTATTGAAGGCCTACAATTGTATCTTAAGACTGAAATTGCACCTTATCCCCGTATGCTTCTTACCAGGCTGCGTTTAGGCACTTTCTTCCGTATGGTCACTCTTCCAAAACAAAATGATTGGATTTCGCTGAATCTAATTTGCCCATGCGATGATCATTCTTTACAAAGTAATATTCATATTATGTTTTTCTGCAACCTGTATTCTGCCCCAAGGAAATTGTTCCTCTTACCTCTGCTTAAACGTTGGGGCATAAGAACATGTAAAAATGCTTATTTGAAGTTACTCTTGCTAGATGAGGTGTATGTCATCTTTGTTGTTTCTCATTTTTTAACGTCAGTAATGAAATACAGAAATTCTATGATATAAGCCCTACATGTTTAAATTTTATTAGACGCTTTAACATGAGGCTTCCGGCCATATCCTCATCATTGGCTTTTTACATATGGAAAACTGTTTTATAGTTTCTTTATAAATTGCTTGATGGGGAAAACCTTTTAAAATTTGTTGTATAAAATGTACTTCTATGCTTTTATGATTTCTGCAGATAAATCGAATAAAGCTAAATTTGATTTGATTTGATTTGAGTTAATCCACGTAAGATTCTGGTGAATTTTCAAACATATACTTTGAAAGAAAAATTTTTGAACGTTGCTTTGAAAGCAAAAACACTCAAGGGCCCCGACTTTCTGTGTGAAATTAGGTCAGACCTTTCAAAATTAACATTAGATCGACAATGGGAGTTGGGGCTGAGGATGGAAAAGCTCAGGGCAGTAGGGGCCACGGTCCAGATGCGATTCCCTGCTTTCCTGCGTGTCATGTACAACAACAAGATGTACAACTTTCGATCCCCATTTGAAGTGGATGAATTTTTAGGGAAGATGGGGGAGAGCTCAGGGGGGGGAGTTAATGGATCAGGCCAGGGAGATCTCTCTCTCTCTCTTTCTGTTTGTAAAGATATAGGGTAAAGTACCGTGTAGGGTTAGGGGGTAGGAAGTTTAAGCATCACCAAGGGAGGGGGAAAAGAAAAAAAAAAGACAAGAAAATATGAAAGAAACAAATATATATATATATAAAAAAAAGTGATCACTCAATATATATATTATTTTGCTTCCTGAAATTTAGGTCTACTGGATGATTAGGGGATGGCTAGTGGAAGCGACGCTTTAGCCTTAAATAGAGGTTATAACTCATAGAAGACATTTTTGACTCCATAGTTCATAGTATATTAGCTGTCGGCTATGAGTTGAATGTTTATGAGGTGTATGAGTTTTGCTAAATTAATCTTTTTGTTTTCTCCAGTAGTTTTTTTTTTTTTGCAGGAGGGGGTCGTAGAGAGTTGAGATTGGACCGGCAGTTTTCATTTTGATTAAAGCTACTAGTAGTTAATAGTTATAACTACAAAGAAAATATGGGGCAGTAGGGTAGAAGGGAGCAGGACGGGGGGAGGGGCGGGGGGGGGACGTAAATCTTGCCATATATTCGGCAAGAGTTAGGAAGGAGGGGTTTTCCAGGGGAGGAGGGGGCACAGGGTCTAGGGGGAAAAGCAAAAAAAGTCCTCAGAAGTCAGACCTTTTCAGGGGTAGAAATTCAGGTAGTCTTAGAACTGTTCTAGCATTAGAGAATGGGTCTATCCTTGTTGGTAAAACCATTTGCATGGTAGGGCTTAATAGGCAAGAGAGGAGGCAAAAAAAAGGGGGGGTTAAATAGATGACATCCATTAAGTTTCTATCCTGGAATGTCAATGGCATGCGTGTAAAAAGTCTCAGATATAAAATTCTACAATATTTGAGAGATTCTCCTGCGCACGCCATCATCATCCAGGAGACACATTTACTTAAAGCAGAGGTTTGTGAGATTTAAAGAGGCAAAGCTGGATAGACACGTTTCTTTGCACGGACCAAACAGCCAATATAAGAGGGATATTAATAATTTTTAAAAAACCAGTAAAAGTCTACATTTTGGAATGTAAGGAAGATCAAAGTGGGAGATGGATAATTGCGAGAATTGTACTGGAGGGTATACCTTTAATGTTGGTGGGGTATTATGGGCTGAACCACGACGACCCCTCCTACTTTAAACTTATTCAGAACCATCTCATACTCTCTAAAGACCTAGTTATCTGGGTCGTCCATTTTAATATTGTCCTTAACCCTTTCTTAGATAAGTCATCTAAGTCTAGAGCACTCATCCCATCTAAATCGAGGTCAACTTTGCTGGATATTATGGAAAATCATGGCCTGGCGGATGTCTGGAGGGAAAGGTCAGGTAATAAGTTGGGGGTCTCCTTTCAAAATGTTAAGTACAAACATAAATCAAGAATTGATTATGCCCTCTTCAGCTACACCTTAAAAGATGCCATAAAAGGGGTGGAGTACCTTCCCTCGCACATGTCAGATCATATGGCCATTGTATTCGATCTCCAAGGGGTAACCCATAAGAAAGAATCCTCCTTGTCTTTTGACCGTATGATCTTACTAGAAGAGGAGGAGATCAATTATTTACTATTAGAGGTAAAGATTTTCCTAGAATTAAACTTGGATACTGCAGATATTAGTATAGTATGGGATGCTTTGAAGGCGTTTCTCAGGGGCTGCGTAACCAATAGAGCCACCCATAGAAGGAAAGTTTACCGACAGAAAATCCAAACCATCGAGCAGGAGTTGGCTAAAATAGATCAGCAGTTGGGTTCTAATATGGCGCCCACGGAGGTGGTAGAAAAACAGGTCAATTTAAGAGGCCAGCTTGAAACTTTATTACAAGAAAGGTTAACCAAAAGATGAGAGGCAAGCAAAATTTCCCACTTCGAGTTTGGGGAAGCGGCGGGAAAAGTTCTTGCTTGGAAAGTTAAAGCAGAACAGGCGGGGAAAGTACATTAAAGAGATTAAAAGAGAAGGAGAGTCCATTTTTAGGACCTCGGATTGGGAAATAGGGACTGCGTTTCAAGAGTTCTTTCAAGAAATATATAAGGAAGAGGTTAGGGACGACCCGGAGGCCAGGGATAGGTGGCTAGACGGTATTGCATTACCATCTTTGCAAATATCAGATAGGGTCCATTTAGAGAGGGAGATTTCAGAGGAGGAGGTGAGGAAAGCAATGGTTCATTTGAAGAATGGAAAGGCGGCGGGCCCGGACTGGCTACCCGGAGAAGTATATTGAGGGATATGCCCTGTTATTACATCAGCACTGACGACCCTCCTTAATGGTATTTTATTGAGGGGAGAGAACCTTCCTGATTCTTTGAACGATGCCACGATTGTCCTCATTTTAAAGCCAGGTAAAAATCCTTCGGAGTGTGGATCTTATAGGCCGATTTCCCTTCTAAACAATGACTACAACATTTTTACATCTATTTTGGCATCGAGATTGGGGGAGGTAATCGGCTCTATAATCCACCCAGACCAAAGGGGTTTTATAAGGGGACGCCAGCTGGCGGACCACACTCGAGACTTGGTAGGAGGGATTGACATTGCATCCACGTTCTCCCTTCCATTGGCTACTTTGACCTTAGACGCCACCAAGGCCTTTGATAGTTTCAACTGGCCCTAACTGGTGGAGGTGATGAGAAGGTTTGGGCTGGGGGAGGTTTTCTGTCGGGTCATCGAGAAAATATACAGGGCCCCTACGGCCAGATTGTTAGCTAATGGTACTTTAACGGATCCGATAAAAATCACCAGAGGCACTAGACAGGGCTGTCCACTTTCCCCACTTTTATTTAATCTTTACATAGAGCCGTTTGCTCAAGTTTTAAGAGAGGAAGATGACATCCCCCCCTTTGTATTCAATGAGTGGGAGAAGCAGATAGCGCTTTATGCCGACGATATTCTGGTTTATACATCGGATCCGCAGAGAGCTTTCCCAACGGTAATCAAAAAGGCAGAAGAATTTGGGCAAATCTCTGGCTATGATATTAATGTTAGTAAAACAGAAATCATGTGTTGGAACGCCCCTAACATACAGTTAACACTCACATTTTTCTGACAGCAAACGCACTTTTCCCCCTCCTGAGGCGGAAGCCGGGAGGTCTCTTGCCTTTCCACTTTATTTTAGCTATTTTAGCTGTTTTTAAAAATCGAATTGTGTATTTTTTTTCTGTGACTACATCTGAGCAATATTTGTAGTGCTGTGTCCCCCTGCGCTCAGTAGCGCTTCAGATCCCTTCCACCCCCTCCCCTCTTGCTCCGGTCCTGCTCTCGGCCGAGTATTGACGCCGAGAGCAGAGCACCGGTTTTGGCGGCCATCTTGGGTCGGGTAGTTGGTCGTGACGCGATTGGCAGCGTCATAAAAGGGACGCTAGGGTGAGCGCTGGTGATTTCTGACAGCAAACGCACTTTTCCCCCTCCTGAGGCGGAAGCCGGGAGGTCTCTTGCCTTTCCACTTTATTTTAGCTATTTTAGCTGTTTTTAAAAATCGAATTGTGTATTTTTTTTCTGTGACTACATCTGAGCAATATTTGTAGTGCTGTGTCCCCCTGCGCTCAGTAGCGCTTCAGATCCCTTCCACCCCCTCCCCTCTTGCTCCGGTCCTGCTCTCGGCCGAGTATTGACGCCGAGAGCAGAGCACCGGTTTTGGCGGCCATCTTGGGTCGGGTAGTTGGTCGTGACGCGATTGGCAGCGTCATAAAAGGGACGCTAGGGTGAGCGCTGGTGATTTCTGACAGCAAACGCACTTTTCCCCCTCCTGAGGCGGAAGCCGGGAGGTCTCTTGCCTTTCCACTTTATTTTAGCTATTTTAGCTGTTTTTAAAAATCGAATTGTGTATTTTTTTTCTGTGACTACATCTGAGCAATATTTGTAGTGCTGTGTCCCCCTGCGCTCAGTAGCGCTTCAGATCCCTTCCACCCCCTCCCCTCTTGCTCCGGTCCTGCTCTCGGCCGAGTATTGACGCCGAGAGCAGAGCACCGGTTTTGGCGGCCATCTTGGGTCGGGTAGTTGGTCGTGACGCGATTGGCAGCGTCATAAAAGGGACGCTAGGGTGAGCGCTGGTGATTTCTGACAGCAAACGCACTTTTCCCCCTCCTGAGGCGGAAGCCGGGAGGTCTCTTGCCTTTCCACTTTATTTTAGCTATTTTAGCTGTTTTTAAAAATCGAATTGTGTATTTTTTTCTGTGACTACATCTGAGCAATATTTGTACTGCTGTGTCCCCCTGCGCTCAGTAGCGCTTCAGATCCCTTCCACCCCCTCCCCTCTTGCTCCGGTCCTGCTCTCGGCCGAGTATTGACGCCGAGAGCAGAGCACCGGTTTTGGCGGCCATCTTGGGTCGGGTAGTTGGTCGTGACGCGATTGGCAGCATCATAAAAACGGGCAGGGATGTCTCCGCGCAGCGGACGCAGGCAGCGGAAGCGCCGGATCTGTGCCGGAGTCGTGCCAGAGTCCTGCCCGTCTGCGCCCGTCCGCGTCACGGCTGCGACCGGCGTGGCGGCAGACTCTGGCCATAGGCTTACCTACTCTGCAACGGATTTATTATCCTATGCCCAGAATATTACGTCCTGTCGGCCTGTTTTTCCAGGCCGTTACAAAGGTAAATGTCGCTGTCCTGGTTGTGGTTGGTACCCTAACATCTACCGGGTATCTGAGGGACCCCACTTACTCCCCGTAAATAATTTTAAGTGTTTACTGTTAAATACCCGTTCTTTGCATAGACACGCTCTGGACATTTTTGAGCTATTGACCGTTGAGAAACCACTTTGTCTAATGCTTACAGAAACCTGGCTCAATGAGTCTTCTAACCCTGACATTGCGGCAGCCATTCCTCCCGACTATATAGTCTATAGAATGGATAGGGCACTGGGTAAAGGTGGGGGTGTGGCTCTTGCAGTTCAAAGATCTTTTGCTTGTGCAATCATTCCTTCTTCACCGATCTCCGGCTGCGAATCCCTCGCCTTCTCTATTACACTTACCCCACACCAATCTTTCTCAGGGCTCCTAGTTTATAGACCTCCTGGTCTGCGTGGTGCCTTCTTCGAGGAGCTTCAATCAGCTATTTCCACTCTATGCCTGAAGGTGCAACACTGCATAATGCTTGGGGATTTTAACATTCACATGGATGTCGAATCGGACAGTGAAGCTATTAAAATCACGGACATCACTGCTCCCCTTGGTCTAACTCCCTACATCTCTAGTGCAACTCATGATAAGGGTCACACCCTTGACCAAGTGTTCTCCACTATTCCCCTCATTATGTCCCGTTCCACTCCTGTTTTGTGGTCTGACCACTCCCTGATCAGCTTTTTAATTCAAGGCAGAAGTAAAATCTCTTGTAATAACTCTGACCAACTGAGGCACCCCAGTAGACCCTTTCATAAAATTACTCAGGAGAGCCTTGTTCAAGCGTATCAAGAACATCCTTGTATCCTATCCGGCCATCTCGAAAGAGACCTTGAAACTTTTCAGAAATGGCTTACGGATAGGCTTGATGATCTTGCTCCTCTTTCTACGCCTCGCTCATCCACTAAGCGTAGCTCGGCTCCTTGGTTCTCCAAATCACTGACTCTTGCTAGGCGAAATTGTAAGTTAGCCAAAAGACTTTGGCGGAAACAGTACGATAAGGATGCTAAGTCCGCCTACAAAGCATCTATTAAATCTTATCATGCGGCCATTCTAGAGGCCAAAAAGAATTATTTCGCCAACAGAATTGAAGCTGCGTCAAACTTGTGTAAAGAAATTTTCTCCATTGTCAAAGAGTTTGTTTCTCCTAAATCGAGTTCAGTCCAGCATAAGTTCTCTGAATCCTGGGTAAAGGAGCTGGCTATCTTTTTTAATATGAAAATCAAACTCATTCAAGACTCCTTTCCTCCAGCTGTCCCCAATGTACCTATGATTGATTCAAATGTGTTGTCTTTTCCATCTGATACGTGCCCCACTCTATCGGAGTTCCCACCTTTATCGGAATCTACTTCTTTGGATCTCCTACTCAGAATTAAATCAGGCTCTCCGCTTGACCCCTGTCCGGCGAGTTTTCTAGCTAGGAATGCCAAGATTTTCAATTCCCTGATTTACCCTATCTTGAATTCATCCCTGTCCAGTGGCATGGTTCCGCCAGCATGGAAGAAGGCAATGGTTGTTCCCCTTCTAAAAAAACCAGGCCTTGACCCAGAGATACATGCGAACTATAGGCCCATATCTCTCCTGCCCAGTCTGGCTAAGATCGTCGAGAAGCACGTCCACTCTGTGCTTTCCTCCTTCTTGGAAGACCAGGGGTTACTCCACTCTACCCAATCTGGCTTCCGCTCCAATTTGAGCACCGAGACCGCTCTTTTGGAAGTAAACGAAGCCATTAAGGAAGTTCTCAACGCAGGGGGAAGAGCTATGCTGGTGATGTTGGATCTGTCGGCGGCCTTCGACACCGTCCCGCATGAGGCCCTCTTGAGAAGACTTCACGAGATTGGTCTCCGTGGAACGGTGTTGAGCTGGTTGAGATCTTACCTAGCGAGTCGTCGACAAGTGGTCTGGGCCCCGCCGTACTCCGCAGAGGTGCCGCCTATGGATGTTGGAGTCCCACAAGGGTCGGTGCTTAGCCCGACCCTTTTTAACATCTTCATGACTCCACTGGCGGTACTTGCGGAGTCCATGGGTGCCCAGATCATATCATACGCTGACGACACCCAGCTTCTCTTCACCTGCAAGAAGGGCATGGAGTTTGACGGGGAGAGCATCCGGGGTTGCCTGGGGGCTGTCTTCGACTGGTTTCAGCGAAGCAGCCTCAAATGCAACCCTGATAAATCTGAGGTGCTTTTCTTCGGCTGTCAAGCAGATCCACCGTGGCAGGAATGGTGGCCGGTGTGTATGTCACCCCCTTCCTCCTCCTCTGTGGTTGCAAAAAACTTGGGGATCAAAATTGATAACACCCTTTCGCTGAAAACACAGATCACAGGTCTCTCCAACACCTGTTTTGGTCTGTTAAAAATGCTGCGAAAATTTCTTCCTTTGCTCCCTTTAGTCCACAGGAAGCTGACGGTACAGGCTTTGATTTGCTCCAGGATTGATTACTCAAATGTCCTCTACCTGGGTTTACCGGACTACCTCCTGCACCAACTTCAGGTAGTTCAAAACTCCGCAGCAAGGGCGATCTTTGGCCTACCTCGACAAGCTCGGGCTTCAGAGCTGCTTTCTTCCCTTCATTGGCTCCCAGTTAAGAAGCGTATTACTTTCAAGGCTCTCACTTTAGCCCACAAGGCACTCCATTTGGTTGGGGCCTCGTACATTCAGAAACGGCTTCTTTTCTATAAACCCACCAGATCTCTCCGATCTGAATGTCTTGGCCTGGCAATGGTTCCTCCCATTAGAAGGGTCAGGATAGGTGGTCGTTCCTTTACACATCTTGCCCCAAAACTATGGAATTCCTTGCCTGTGGATCTGCGCCGTACTTCTAATCTGCTTGCCTTCAGAAAGGCCCTGAAAACATGGCTTTACAAGCAGTAACTTGTTATGTTTGTGTTTTCTTCCATCTTCTTTCTCAGTTTGGGGTCAGAAAGCGCCGGGACACTCCCTGGAGTAGCCGTGCGCTATATAAGCAACCCCAATAACATAACATAACATAACATCTATGAGATACCTGGGTATACGTATTACTCAAGAAATAGGAAATTTGGCACAAACCAACTTAGATCGTGTAGCCAAGGAATGTAGGAAACTTCTGAAATCTTGGGCATTTTTGCCACTTTCTATTTTTGGGAGAACAAACTTAATCAAAATGACCATTCTTCCAAAGTTCACTTTTATTTTTAATTCTATCCCCTTGACTTTTGAACGGAAAAAATTGGAAAAAAGTCAGCGAGAAATAAATTTGTTTATTTGGAATGGAAAAACAGCTAGACTGACTTGAAAGAAGCTGAGAAGGAGGAGGGGAAAGGGAGGGCTGGCACTTCCAGATCTGTTATATTATGCATGGGCATTTCAGCAGACTTACTCTAGGATGCTTACTAAATCCTCCGCAACATCACCTATGGGTGCAATGTGTAGGGCTATGTTAGGGGGAGTGGATATCTCATCGGATGGATTTCTATTTAAGATTGGAGACATGAAATACTTCAAAAAAGTCAGATTAAAGACCTTGCAGTCTCTTATATCAAATTCCGTCCAGATTAAAAAGAAAGTTGGGTTACATTATTATTCTAATTTTGCCCCAGTGTGGGATTCTCCTGGGCTGCCACCTTGTATGCAGGATAGTTTAGCAATCCCGTTAAAGGAGGCTGGGATACTCAGATGGGGAGAATTGCTGGTAGACGGGAGGGTACTAGACTGGGAGGCGCTGAGGGATAAGGTGGGTATGGCCCTATCTAGGTTTAAATATATACAGTTGGCTAGTTGGGCTCGAGCGGAAAAACAAGAAGGGTCTTCAACCGGGGAAATATTGCCAGTTCGAACAGCAGTTGGTTGAAAAACGAGAAGGGGGCAAAGAGGTGGCAATATGGTATTGGTGCATAGTGGAGGAGGCGGACGGGGAATTCATCTTGCCAGAAAAGTTATGGGGGAATGAGCTGGCCTCCCAGTGTGAGGACTTATGGATGAGATCTTTTTCTTTCCTCTATAAAATAGTAAAGCCAGCCTGGTTAAGACGTAACCATTTGTTCACCTTGCATCGGGCCTATTTTTCTCCTCTGAGGCTCTCTAAATTTCTTTCAGGGAAGAAATGTAACAAGTGTGATCTGGTGGCAGCTTCAGATATACACATGTTTATGGATGCCCTGCCATCATGTTGTTTTGGGAAGAAGTAAAGGTTACCTTGGATTCAATTCTAAGTACTTCACTCAACATTACTCTCCCATTAATAATTTTTGTAATTGAGGAAAATCTAAGTGGGCAGGCAAAGTAATTTCTTTTCTATTCCATCATTCTGGCAAGGCGACAAATATGCACATTTTGGGTGGAAGCTAAAGCTCCATCACACGCAGCCTGGCTAACATCATTGTACGAAACATCAAAATCTGACTTGGCTAGATCATGCAGCAAAAGAAATCTGTCCTTTTGGGATTTGTTAATTAATTGGAGATAGAAACACCGGGTTTTTTTTTTTCCTTTCCCCCGGTCCGATGATTATGTCTAGTAGTCTCCAGAAGACTTTGGGAAGTGGTCTTTTTCGTACGTAATCCAGGGACTTTCAGCTTGCACACCGCTGGCTGGAGTCTCTCCTTTTCTCACTCAGGAGGCCGGTCTCCCGCCTACCGCAAATAAAATCGTGTCTGGAAGAGGATAGATCAAGATTGTACCTTAAGACAGACACGCATGGCGGTGGGCGTCTCTTGTGTGGATGGAGGTCATGACAAATGAGGACACAAAAAAAAAAAAAAAAAAATCAAATAAGAGGCATTAATGCAACAAGTGACAACAATACACATTTTAACTGTTTATAGCAGCACCACACAAAGAGCCTTGAAGATATTGCAGATAAAGGAACATTCAGGAAATTACTTTCTTCTTGAGGAACAAACATAAATACATTTCATCTCGGCAAAATAAATACCAGCACAAACTGAATTCTATTTCGCTTATTTTATGAAAAGGAAAAACACAAGCCCATAAGAAACATTTTATCTGATATTGCAAAACAAATGTCAATGCAAGCTGACTTTAGCTTAGTCACGTCAACTGAAGCATGCTAAGTGAACATATTCAAATTAAGCATTAATCTCTATATATTAAAAACGCCCTGAAAAGTCTTTCTCCGTGCATTTCTGGTAGCTGTACTTTTGCATACCCATGGGTGGCACTGGCCACTCACTTCCGGTATACCCATTCTGTTCTTTTATTTCCAGATGGTGTTTCATTTCTGGAAGTTCATAGCATAGCGCCCTTACGAGTGAGCTACCATCCTTGATTACTAAATTTAATAAGGCTTTGGGTTCCCACTCCTCATGACTTGTCATATGGCCGGGGTTCTTAACTGCTGCACCTTCCTCTTAGTCCTGCAGCAGGACTTGCTGCAAGGGGTCGCATCCTGGGGAGAGACAAAGGTTTAAATAGCTGGCCTTTTGTGACCAGGTTGAGGTAGGTTGAAAACTGGTATATTGGACTCCCTTCCTTCATTTCTTCCTTTACAAGGCTGTTGTTGATCTCTTTTGAGGGTTCCCTGCTACCTCATTCTGCCGTATATTTCACCTCATTGGAGGTCAGGCCTGTGGCATAATTAGTAAGTGTTTGAGATGCACTGCACATTTATCTGAGTTATTTTTTATGGTCTCTCATGCAAACAGCTAGCCCTGGGAGCTGCGTGTTCTTCAAAGTGAGACATACCTGGCCTTTGTGCCTTTCTCCTGTGGGCCTTCCAACAGTTCTAGATTTGCTCATTATCCTTCACAAGTCTATCAGTTCATACGTCTTTATTTCGAATATTTCATCATAAAAGACAGAAACATAAAAATAATACCATCCTAAAATACACATCAGGTATATAAAAAACATTAAAATAGTGTAATATGTACACATGATGCAGTTTTATACCAAGGATAAACCATTTTTTTTTTAAAAAGGGTGCCACTACATAAACATTACATCGTGTAATAGTATCTTAAAAACAGCAGGCCTAGACTGGGTCAACCCCTGACCTGATGTTTGGCCCTAATGATCCACATCCAACCAAGAACTTTTGCTACCGCAAATACCATAAGTTCCCTTGTATCAGTCCTAAGAATCCTTAAGGCCTCCGACCCCACCCTCGTGACAATATTTTGACAGATAGGTTTAAGCCATTTTGTTCGGGGGGCAGAATAGGCAGAACATACAAAAAGTATATGGCCGATAGACTCCCTTTGATCCGTGCACCAAAGGCAAAATTCATCCCCCTGGCCATTCCAGTTTTTTGTGAATGTTCTTATTGGCAGAGAGCCAATCCTAAACTGGTGGTATAGCTTCCTATCACTAGTCTTGGTGATGGTGTTCCAGTAGTCTTCTAGAAACGGATCAAGTTTGTGTTCTAGAAACATTCCTGACAAGGAAGAGGTGTTTGTCTGTGCAATATATTTTAGTCGAACTGAATGCCAGGATAAATCTTTAAAGGCTTTTTTCGATGGGCAAGGGGTATTTGCTGGATCAATCCACAGGTTACCCAGTCCCATGTTCTCTAAAAGCATTCTTACTTTTTTCAACCAAGGTATGTTGCCTGAACCCACGACGGATCTAACGTCCAAAATTTCCTTAGCAAATAGTGCCAGTTCTGGAGTGGTCCAGATCCTCCTCCATAGAGCCACCGGTTTAAAACGTGCCACATCATATTATTTATTTATGTTCTTGTATAGCGCAGGACTCGACCCCCAAAGGGGTATCTCCGCGCTTGCGCTTTTAGTTAAGAATTGCCCAGTTGGTCCATGGTCTATAGGATGATTAATAATTTATAGTTTTTTAGGAAGTCGAGAATAAATACGTTTTTAATGATTTCTTGAAGGATGAATAATTAGTGGTTTGTTTCAGAATTGGGGGTAGTGAATTCCAGGGGATAGGGCCCTTGTAGGAGAGGGCTCGTCCTCCCTGCCTAGATCTAGAGTATAGGAGTTACATTTTCCAATCAAATATTTAGGGCCGGTGCCAAACAAACATCTGTGTATAGTGCAGCAGATTTTAAATTTAATGCATTGCCGCACCGGCAACCAATGGAGTTTATCCAGAAGGGGGCGTGAGGAGGTCCTGGGCTGGACATTGAGGACAAGTCTCACCGCAGTGTTTTGGACAACTTGTAATCTATTGAGTTGCTCCTCATTGGTCGAGAGAAGCAGACCATTACAGTAGTCCAATCTACTGATCACCAAAGTCTGGACAAGTGTTTTCCTGTGACTATCAGGCAGGAAAGGAAAAGCCCGTCGTAGTAGTCCGATGACATGGAAACAAGATCCGGCAACTTGACCTACATGTTCTTTAAGTAGTAGTGCCTGATCTATTCGCACTTCCCGGTTTTTCACAGTCTGTTTAGGGCTCGGTGCTGGTTCTAAGTCCAAAGGCCACCATTCAGGGAACCACAAAAGCGTGGCCTCCCCGAACAGCATAACGTCTGTTTTGCCTACATTGCACTGGAGGCAATTTAAAGCCATCCAGTCTGACACTGCCCTCATTCCGTCCGCAAAGGATTTTTTTAATGCGGGCGTAAGAGTCTTAAAAGGGAACAGAAGTTGAGTGTCGTCGGCTTACGACACCGGGGTGAACCCATAAGTTCTTACAATGTCCGCCAAGGGGGCCATATACACGTTAAACAGTGTGGGGCTTAGGCATGAGCCCTGTGGCACTCCCTTGGTGAGCTCCCTAGAGATGGACTGATGGGAGCCCAGTCTGACTTCTTGTGAGCGGCCTGATCAATTGGGAGGCATCCTAAATCCATTAAAAGTGGCTTCAGAGGACTAGAACGGGGGAGGCCTGTTATGTTTCTTAGAAATTTGTTTTGTATTCTAACAATCTGGGTAAGGTCTGCAAAACCCCAGAGGTCCGTGCCATGCAGGATCGCTGAACTAATCCTGGAAATATAAATCTTTAAAGCAGCACCTATCCTTTTGGTTTGTGAAGACCTCTGTTCTTTGACTAAACACCCTGATAACTGGGCAAACTTAAGCGAAAGAGTGTCAATCTGGGGCTTCCAGCTAAGCTTACTTTCCAAAACAACCCCTAGATAAGTCATAACGTTAGTCTGCTCTAACTGTGAGCCATTCATTGTAACGTGACCATCCACTGGTCTATTTTTTGTAAGAATCATGAATTGTGTTTTTGCTACATTCACCTGTAAATCATTATTTTGGCAAAATTCCTCAAATTTATTTAGAACCGCCTGCAGTCCCTTCTGTGTTTTTGACAATATAAGGGTGTCGTCCGCAAACATGAGTAGCGGAAACTTGATGCCACCCAAAGCTGGAGCATCAGTTGAGAAAGCTGAAAAGTACTACAGGACCCTGTTAATGAACAACAAGAACAAGGTTGGCTCTAGTACGCACCCTTGTCGTACACCCCGGTACATTGGAAATCTCTTGGTGACCCGCCCTTGCGTTCCCCAGCGAACCTGCGCAAAATTTGCGTTGTGTAGCTTAATCACTAAGTCCAGAAGCTCCTGTGGCATCCCCATAGTGCTTAGTGCCCCCCATAACTTAGCCCTAGGGACTAAGTCGAATGCAGACTTAAGGTCTACAAAGGCGGCATAAATGGTACCACCTCCCAAACAAACAACCTTCAAATATATCAATATAAATCGGAACACTTGCACAGTTGTACTTATGCAGGGTCTGAACCCGGCCTGCAAAGGAGACAGGATGTCCTCAAGTTCTATCCAGCTCTGTATTTTTGCCAGCACCATCGTTGCGACAATTTTCTGAACAGAATCTATCAGACTTATTGGTCGATAGTTCCCCTGAACGGAGCGATCCCCCTTCTTGTGTATTGGCAGGATCTCAGCTCCACGCCAGGAATCCGGAATGCTTGCCCCCTTCGCGATAGCATTGCCAAGAAAGGCAATGTATGGCACCCAATTTGTTAGATCATGTTTGAAAAGGTCTGCTGGGATGCAGTCTATTCCCGGGGCTTTTCCACAGGGAACCTTTCTTAAAGCATCCTCCACATCTTTGCAGGCAAACATTAGAACTTGGTGGGTGGGCGAGGGACATATATCTTTGGGAGAACTAGCTCTTTCCACTTCCAACCCCCTAAACTGGGTCTCAAAGTGCTCAACCCAGTCCTCAGGCGACACAAGGTTAACTGGAACTTGAGAATGGGGAGTATTTCCCCACTTAACTATGTGCCAAAACTTTGTCTGGTTTTTCAACCTACTAGCTTCGTGAAGCTCCTGCCAGTGTTGGTCGTCCCACTCTTTTTTGGCATGGCTTTGGGCTTTACGATAGTTGAGCCTGGCCTTCCTAATGTCTGGCATATTTCCAGACCTTATAGCTAGCGCCAGTAGGCCATAGGATTCACGGCAGGATTTATTATACCATGATGTGCCGGGCTTTTGTAATAAGGTCCTTTGGGGTTTACTAATTTTGGAAAAATAGGATTTTAACTCCAGGAAAAGTAATTCATGGAGTACAGTTGTCTTCCCGGTTATATCTTCCTGGGTAGGGAGCGATCGCAGGACACAGAGAGTCCGCGATACCTCCTGGTTTATCTTTACTAGAACCTCAGGGTCTTCGATAATCCTAGGCCAACGAACCCTGTGCGTATCATTTGTAAGCAGGGCATCCGCCGTGGCTATCTCCGTATGATTAGTACTCTTTTCACCTCCATTTAAATGGAGACTCAATAAAAGCGGGTTGTGGTCGCTCTTTGGGCGGTCAAGAATCAACATATCATCAAGTATAAACCAATACTCAATCTTAATGAGGATATAATCAATTCGACTTGTATATGTTCCATTGTCAAAGGTTGCCCAACCGATTTTATCAGAGATGGTACGCCCATTTACTGCCCTAAAACCACGCTCTAGGCAGAAACCCATACACTGGAGGGCTGCTTCTGTCCACTTCTTGATTGGCTTCAAATCAAGAGGAGGAATGTTCCATTGGACGTCCTCCTCAACCAAGAGAGTTTCCCCTTCGTGGTTTAGGGGTTCAAACGAACAGTTAAGGTCCCTGACTACTAACGTAAAACAATCAAACCTGACAGTGTCAAAGAAGATGTCCAAATCTAGGAAGGTTGGAGAACCCCTCCCTCCCGGCTGTCCTCTAATATACACGTTTACAATGAGGATGTCTAGCTGGTTGGGCTGTTTCAGATTTATGACGAGGATGTCCGGGCTATCTAAAATAATTTCAAGAGGTCTATAGTTGATAGATTGCCTAACCCAGATGGTTAGGCCCCCAGATGGTCTACCTTTTTTTCCTCTTATAGCCGCTTTATAAAAATTTAGGTACCCTGGGTGGTGGATAGGGTCCACAGCCCACGTCTCCTGAAAAATCAGGATGTCGTGTTCCTCCACTAATTCAATCCACTCAGCTATAGATGTTTTACTCAATAATCCTGCAATATTCCACGAGGCGATTTTTAACTTGTGTGTTGCATTTGCTTGGCTAATCTGGTTGGGGACCAGAACCAGTTTGGAGTTCTTGGTTGCTACCCCTCCCACGCTAGTACCCCCACACTCAAGGGACCCAGAAGCCATCCTTTTTAAATTACGACCGTCTTTCGAGAAACCTCCCACTTAATCCACAACACAGGTTTCCCTAGAATTCAGTGTAGGGAACCCGATAGGCGAACCTAGGCCCTCACCAGCCAAAGTGGGAACTCTATCAAAGAACACCCGACCTGGATCTGCTCCCTCCTCCCTACATTTTCCACCTCTGGTTATATCCTTGTCCGGGCTAACGGTTATATTTCGCATATTCTGATCCGCTGTAAGGCCTTTGGAATCATGCCCCAGTCAGTCCACCCCCTCCAGTCCAGAGAGAATGTCATAATGGTTAGACAAGGGGGGCAGAACTCGTGGCAGCAATTGGGGTTCAATTTACTAAGTTGTTTTTCTCGCCAGTTTGGCAGGTTGGTTGACAGGTGGGGAGATGTGTGAGCATGAAAATAATTCAAATCAAGAGATTGGATTTCACCCTGTCCCATTACAAATGAACCTTACCACCCTAGGGTCCCTGAAATTCACGATTATGCAGTCTCCCACTATATCCTTCGGTCTACAGCCCAACCAGCTCACCCTTCTAACATGCAGGATCTCTGCATTAGTGTAAGCTGGGAGCGATCTATTCCTATTTTGCCAATAAATTACCTTGTTTTTCAACTCTCTATGGGTTTCCAATTTGTCATCTCGAATCCCGGGGACACCTGTCAGAATTACCGTATAGGGTACAGACTCGGGAGGTAGATCAATACAAGGGAGCTGCTTTTTCCTACCCTCTATACCTAAGGCATTATTCCCTTTGGAATGTATTACCCCAACCTGGTCAGAGATCACTAACTGTTTTCCATCATCCCTACCATTCTCTTTTGCACCCTCTCTGCTACTATGAGTTATCATCCTTGTGTCTGTGCAGCTCTAAAGACAAGATGGATTTTGCCCATTTTCCACACTACCAGCTACTTCTTGGGGGGCATCGTTAATGGATCTCCTAGGACCAGGGGCCTCTCTATCATGAACTAGGGGGTCAGAACCCTGTATGCTCTCCACGGCTTTTTCCAGCATACTGGAATTTGCCGTTACGACTTTTTCTAGTTTCCCCAGATTCTCATTATTTAATTTTATTCTTTCTAATAGTGGTAGCATCAGGGATTTCACTAGCTGCTCTATTTGTCCCAAAAGGCCCTCATTAGTTTCTTTGGCAACTTGTAAACTAAGAGGTTGCTTGGAATTCCAAATACTCTTATCAATGGAGGGTGTATAGGATTTCTCAGTAGAGGGTGTGGAGGGAGGTGGCCTAGTAGTTTTGGTGATTTTAGCACATCTACCCTTTTGGGAGGCACTCCCACGCTTTCTTTTACCAGTTGGCTGTTGGGCTTTGGTGCCTTTCCTATGTTTCGACTCTATGGTTACATTAGTACTGGTCGGGGTGGATGGGGTAGGCAAAATTAATTCTACCCGCCTAGTTTCTGTAGGTGGTGTACTGTCATTAGTAGTATTCAAAGAGGTACAGACAACCGATCCTACAGACCCTACCGATACTGGGCTATTTCTCAGGGCGGGAGCACCATTGGGTTGAGCAATGAGAGACTGCTCGGGTGTAACTGCAGACCCAATGGTTCCCAAGGATGATCGTTTGGCAAACAGGGGTTCTAGAGATAGCCTTTTTTCAGTTAATGCTATCTCATGCTCTAATACGACTGCAGCCCTAGTAATAAACTGATCAAGTGTCCCGGTCACTGACCCCCCAATAGTACTAGTCGTAGCTTTTCTTCCTTTCCCTGAACGGAGCGCCATTTGCCTAAATACACCAACAAATAAATGTTATAGATAGTTAAAAAATACAAACAGTTAATTAAATAGTACACCAGAACTACAAAACATATTTAAAATCCTAGGATATATGTGAAGTCAGAAATTATTAAAACAAAAAGTCTCACTATAAGGGTCTTGAACTAAGGGGGGTGTCCCAGCCCGGCCTCAATAGGCTTCGGACGGCCTCAGATGGTCCCGTCCTTGTCCCGGGCTTCTCCCGGGGCGTGCCCGCGCGCGTTCCACGTTTTAGGGAATAGACTGCGTTCCTGTCCGCTTTCTGTGGCCATGCATGACCGGTCACATGACTGACTGACCTCGTCCCTGAACCGGTTAAAGGAGGGCTCTATGCGTCCTACCGTTGCTTGGTTTCTTTTTTTGTTGGCGTTCATCCTTGTTGTTGGACTGTGATTGCTGGCTGTCCTTCCCCTTTACCCTGCCAATCTCGCGGGACCACGAGTTTCGTTGGAGCCTTGCCTGTGCTGTGTCCCCCCCACGCGACATTCGCTGCTTAAAATTCCCGCTTTGGTGGGTCCGTTTCTTCTTTGCTCGAGTGTTGGGGCAATCTAGTTGGAGGCGTTGGGGATTCCTCTGCCTTTGTTCCCGTGCTGTGTTCCCAATTTGTCAATACGCGGCTGCATGTTGAAAGTACTCACTTCCTGGATATTGTGCTCCGTATCCACATCGTTGTGTGCTGTTTGGGTGCATTTACGAACGCTGTGTTTTGGTGGCTTTTTTCATTGTTCCCCTCATCCTTTTGGGCTCTTTTGTGGATTATTGTTGGGTATACCCTATTTTTCATTCTATTTCTGGTTTTTTTTTATGTCAAATTATGACTTTTTCCCCCTTATGGTAAAGACGAGTTGGGAGAGTATTTTTGTTAGTTCCTAAACCTTCTCTTCAACACGGTGTTTGAGGACTGAAGAAAGCAACTCTGGAGTATGGCCATTTGAGGATCGGTAAGAAAGTCATTGGTATTCCTATTCATGCATGGTCATAGAAACGGGCTTGTAGTATTAGTGTATGCTATATCCTAAGTAGAGACTTATGGTGCATTCTTTTTGTTATAGGCGCAGTTGCTGGATTGGTGTCCATAGAACAAACGAAAGACCATCTTACCCCCTGGTTTCACTTTTTAGTGGCATTGTCTTTGGTGCCCTTCTCTCGCACCCTCTCCCTGTGCCCATGTGATTTGTGCACTGTGTATATTGTAGTGTACGTTACTTGGGTGTGGGTAGTGGAATGGGAACATCCTCGTTCCTGCAGTGTTGGGCGAAGTGAGGTGGTGAGAGCTAACAGAAAACCAAGCCCACGAAAAATATACACTGCCCGGACGAGTATGGACGAGACAGGTAATCCGTCGGGCGGGGACTCTGGCTCCACCCTACAGGATTTGTTGGGGGCAATCACAACTTTGCAGACACAGGTACAGGACCTTAGACAGGAGAATCTGGGGCTAAGGCAAGAACTAAGTTCGGTAAAGGCGAGGGGTCAGGTTCCCGTAGTACAACCCGCAACTTTTCAGTTCGAGCGGGGGTCAACGCAGGGGGCTAGTGGCGGGGCTCCCATAGCAGTTACAGTTATGACACCAGTTCCTGTGCCTTTGGCAGCGCCTGAAAGGTTCACAGGTGATAGTAATAAATACAGCACATTTATGACTCAGTGCTAGTAATAAATACAGCACATTTATGACTCAGTGCCATTTACACTTTATGTGTAAACCAAACGCCTTTCCTGATGATTCAGCGAAAGTCGCATTTATAATATCATACTTGGCTGGTACAGCAGCCTTATGGGCAGTTCCCCTGGTGGATAGTGATGATCGAGTATTATATAATTATCCAGCATTTAAGGAACAAATGAGATGTTTATTCGCTAAGCATGCATTTATGCAAGCTAGTGATGCCGAGTTGTTAAAGCTGCGACAGGGCAGGCAGGATTTGTTGACTTATCTATCAACATTTAATCGGCTTGTATCTGAGACTCAGTGGCCTATGGCAAAGAGGACGTCTTTGTTCTATCAAGGATTGTGAGAGGACCTAAAAGACGTCGTATCTCAAGTGGTAGATCCTACCGATGATTGTGGTGCATTCATTGATTTGGTGGTAAAATTAAACCATCGTTTGTCGGAGAGACGTGGTGAGAAGTCTTGTTTTCAGGCATCTCGTACTGTGGTGGTTAGACCAGAGGCAAAAGCACCTTCGGAACTTAAGCTAGTTCCTGAACCCATGGAGATAGTTGGGGTTAGAGGACCTCTGTCAAGTGAGGAAAAGAGAAGAAGGAGAGAAGGTAATCTGTGTTTGTATTGTGGACAGGGAGGCCATTACGCACGTGAGTGTACGGTCAAACCTTCTAAGAAGGAGGTAGCTTTTGTAGATCAATCAGGGGGATCTCTGGTTCAAGAGGATTCTCATACCTCTTACGAGGTGGCGGGGCCGTAAAAAGGGCACCGAGGCATTTTATGATTTCAGCATGCCTGGTGATTTCTAACAGCAATCGAGCAACAGTATCTGTATTGCTTGACTCGGGTGCCACTGGCAATTTTATTGATATTTATTTGGCTGAGAAGTTGATGATTCCCTGTGTTTATAAGGAACAGCCAGAACCCGTACGAGCTATTGATGGAACCGAATTAACATCAGGGTCTATCACTCGTCAAACTGAACCATTGTGTTTGTTATGCGATAATGGTCATTCAGAGTCTGTTTGTTTCGATCTGATAGATGCTCCCTCTTTTGGAGTGGTTCTCGGGGTGCCATGGCTACAGACGCATAATCCTAGAATCGATTGGGTAAGGCGCACAGTAACTTTGGATTCTGTGCATTGCCTGCGGTGTTGTTATCAGTTCGCAACCGATTGGGTGTCCCCACTGACTTGTGCGGTAGGCGAGATTATGTCTGTACCCTCCCCTTATGCTGCTTTTGGTGATGTTTTTGATAAGGGTCAGGCTAATGGGCTTCCTCCACATCGGTCTTTTGATTGCCGAATTGACCTTGTGACTGGTGCCACGTTGCCTTGTAGCCGCATTTATGCTTTATCGGGACCTGAGGAGCAACATCTGAAAGAATATTTGGATGAAATGTTGGGTAACGGTTTTATACGCCCCTTTTCATCACCTGTGTCCTCTGCTATCTTTTTTATTCCTAAGAAGGAGGGCACGTTGCGTGCATGTGTAGACTACAGGGCCCTTAATAAAGTAACTGTGAAGAACAAGTACCCCCTGCCGTTGATACCGGTTTTATTGGATCAACTGAGAAAAGCTGCCATATTTACTAAACTGGACCTAAGAGGGGCTTACCATCTTCTTCGTGTTCGTGCCGGAGACGAATGGAAAACTGCTTTTAAAACTAAGTTTGGTTTGTTTGAGTATTGTGTTATGCCTTTTGGTTTATGTAATGCTCCGGCAGCCTTTCAGTTTTTTATCAACGAGGTTTTGAGAGAGTTTTTAGATTTGAGTGTCATTGTCTATATTGATGACATTTTGATCTTTTCTGGGACCAGCATGGAGCATGAATTACATGTCACCCAGGTTCTGCAGAAATTAAAAGAACATCAGCTATTCGTGAAGCTAGAGAAGTGTAAGTTCCATTCCTCAAGTGTGGAGTTTTTGGGCTTCATTGTTTCGGCAGAAGGGATTCAGATGGATCCGCGTAAAATTGAATCCATTGTTACTTGGCCGATACCATCAAGTGTCAAGGATATACAGGTCCTCTTGGGTTTCGCCAATTTCTATAGGCGGTTTATCTCACATTTTTCGGATGTGGTGGCCCCAATGACATCACTGTTAAAAAAGGGAGTTGCTTTTGTTTGGTCATCTGAGGCACAAACTGCTTTTCAGCAATTGATTGGTAAATTTACTTCTGCTCCCGTGTTGGTGCATCCTGATCCTGCCCTGCCGTTTTACGTTGAGACAGACGCATCCCTGTGTGCTGTCGGAGGGGTCCTTTCACAGAGGGACGCTGAGACAGGTTTTATGCACCCAATTACGTTCTTTTCAAAGACTTTGTTGCCTGCTGAGCGCAATTATACGGTGGCTGAAAGGGAGTTGCTCGCTATTAAGTTATCATTTGAGGAATGGAGACATCATCTATGGGGGGCTCGGCATTCAGAAACTATATATACTGATCATAAAAATCTGGAGTTTTTTCGCTCTGCTAGAGCCTTGACCCCGAGACAGATGCGGTGGGTTCTGTTTTTTAACGAATATGATTTCGTTATTACTTACATGCCTGCAGCCCAGCAAGTAAAATCAGATGCTCTGTCTCGGATTCATGTGGATCAGATGGATAGAGGATCTGAGAAGGAATTAAGACCCATTATTGCGAGCGAGGAGCAATATAGACCTGGTGCCCTGGTTATCACAACCATTGTTTGTAGTACAGGATGGGCTGTTATATCGTGAAGGTCGGTTGTTTATACCTCCTGAACTAAGGGAGTCAGTTCTCCGGTGGTGCCATTCTTCTGCTTTGGTGGCACATCCCGGGATACACAAGACCAAGGAGTTATGTTTGCGATGGTTTTGTTGGGATACCTTGGCGAGGGACGTCCAGGGGTTTGTCATCTCTTGCCCTGTATGTGCAACTAGTAAACCCTCACATTCCAGGCCCTGTGGATTGTTGCAGCCTTTGGCAGTTCCTCCGGCCCCGTGGCATACCATAAGCATGGATTTTGTGACAGATCTTCCTCCTATGTCTGGATATATGGCTATTTTAGTGGTGGTGGACTTATTCACTAATATGGCACATTTCATTCCATTGCCTAAGACCCCTACAGCTAAGGAGATGGCCACTGTGTTCATGGGTTCAGTGGTGAGGATGCATGGGTTGCCGTCAGCCATAGTATCAGAGAGAGACGCTCAATTCGTGTCCCACTTTTGGACAGAATTGTGTTCCCTTTTACACATGGAGATACGGTTGTCATCTGCGTATCATCCGCAGTCTGATGGACAGACGGAACGCACAAATCAAACTATGGAACAGTACCTTAGATGTCTTGTGGCATCTTTGTCCTGTGATTGGGTTACTGCTCTCCCTTTTGCCGAATTTGCGTGGATGTATGACGTTATAACGCATACTTTTACTCCGCAGACCATTACAACGCGACTTTTACTCCGCATACCGTTACAACGCATAGCGCCTTGGGGCGCTGGATAGTGGTAAGTATAATTTACTATTCTAACTCCAGTCCCCGTTGACCCTAGGGAAGGTGTTGGATAGTAAATTATACTTATTCCCTATCCTAGAGCGCCCCCCAGCGCAATGCGTTGTAATGGTATGCGGAGTAATGGTCGCGTTGTAATGGTAGTGCGGAGTAAAAGATCCGTTGTAACGGGTGTATACCAATTTGCGTATAACAACAGCATGCATTCTGCTTTAGGGATGACTCCTTTCTATTGTTGTATGGGATACCATCCAAAAGCTATTTCCATTCAGCCTACAGGACACGTCCGGCTATAGATGCTATGAGCAGGTCGTTGAGTCATATTTGGACGACTGCCCAAGAACATTTACAGAAAGCTAAGGACACAATGAAAGCACAGGCTGATAAGCATAGAGTTCCAGCTCCCTCCTATGTTGCGGGAGATCAGGTGTGGTTGGCCACCAAGAACCTTAGGATTCAGGGATCTAGGAAGTTACAACCTCGTTACGTGGGTCCCTTTCCTATTGTTAAGGTGATTAATCCAGTGGCGGTGAAACTTGAGTTGCCTGAGGATTATAAGGTACATCCTGTGTTCCATACATCATTGTTAAAACCATATGTTAGATCCACACAGAAGTTGCCACCGCCACCTCCCCTCATAGTAGAAGGTCAGGAGGAGTTCGAAGTCAATGACATCTTGGACTCACGGCGTAGGAGAAGGAGGTTGTATTACTTAGTGGATTGGAAGGGATACACCCCTGAAGATCGGACCTGGGAACCAGCAAGTGGCGTGCACGCCCCTAGGTTGGTGCGTTTGTTTAATTTGCGCCATCCTACTAAACCTCGCCCGGTAGGGAGGCCTTTGGGGGGGTACTGTTAGGAAATAGGCTGCGTTCCTGTCCGCTTTCTGTGGCCATGCATGACCGGTCATATGACTGACTGACCTCGTCCCTGAACCGGTTAAAAGAGGGCTCTATGCGTCCTACCTTTGCTTGGTTTCTTTTTTTGTTGGCGTTCATCCTGGTTGTTGGACTGTGATTGCTGGCTGTCCTTCCCCTTTACCCTGCCATTCTCGCGGGACCGCGAGTTTCGTTGGAGCCTTGCCTGTGCTGTGTCCCCCCCCCCGCGACATTCGCTGCTTAAAATTCCCACTTTGGTGGGTCCGTTTCTTCTTTGCTCGAGTGTTGGGGGCACTCTAGTTGGAGACGTTGGAGATTCCTCTGCCTTTGTTCCCATGCTGTGTTCCCGATTTGTCAATACGCGGCTGCGTGTTGACAAATATTGTATACAACTGTGGTTTCTGTGTTGAGCAAGGCCACCTATTCCTATTGTACCCCAATTGTACATATTCATAAACTAGTGATTGATTGGGTATATTTATCTATCTTGTATGATGCTCCGTCTTTGTCCTGATGAAGATCCCATAATAAAGGTTAATAGGCCTGTCCACTGCCTGGGGGTCGAAACACCAACACTTTCAACCATGTCAGCCTGTACTGGGATCTTTCTCCACAGCTAGATAAAATGGAAAACATATGCTGTATCTTGTAGTTGTGGAACGAATTGTTTGTAAATATTGTGTATATTGGCACTCCAATTCCTTACTTTTCCTTATGTACTCACGAGCACTCTCCCAACCACCCTATTTCTACTCACTGTGGAGCAACTCCTCTAGACAATAGTGTATTGTATCAATGTACTTACTATTGAAATGTAATATATAAATTGAGAATTTATTTCATTTAAATGTGTTATTTACATCTTTTGGGTAAAATTGATTGTTTTGCTTGAAACAATTCCGTTGGGACCAATTGTGTTCTGTATCACTACTCACCCAGGTCCTACTGTTTTCTGTATTTTCCTATTGCTTTGTAATGGTTTTGTCTATATTTGTTAGTCTTTATTTTTACAGTGATTATTGTTGAAGGCTAAGCTTTCATTGTGAACTGGTGGAAGGGCAGTCATGTGAGCCTGTTGCATATAAATTAATTTATACTGAACGACAGACCTGGGTGATGCTGGTAATACGACGGCCCTTGGTTAGGACGCAGACAGTCTCCATTATTCCATAAATAGATGGTCCTGCTTTCTAATCTGTCACTGAAGTCACTTCTAAGATCTACATCACAAAAGGCACTGTTGGTTTCAGGAGTGCACTCGACCCCAGGTTTCGATCCCTGGTATTCGAGTGCACCTAGATCTGACTGCAGCCACAGGTGAGCTTATGTTTTATATTTTGTCTCTTGCAGTGTGCATGCTTTTAATTGTTTGTCGAAACTGCTTTTTTTTAACCTACACATATTTGGTGGGCTTTGCATTCCACAACAAAACAATTACTCACCCCTCGGACATTGTCAATGTATCTGTAAGTCTGCAATGAAACTTAGATGATTTAAAGATGATAATTCATGACCTTTGACCAGCCACTGACTACTCCTCATTTAGTCTATACTGTTTTTGTCATAAGACACAACTGAAAAACTGTAATTGTGAGTCTCAGTGGCAACAGATTGTCATTTTATTTGCAAAAGTGGTGGGAAATGTATTTATTGCTCCACTAAAAGTAAAGATTTTTTACCAAGAATGTACAATGTACAGCAGGCTATTACATCTTGTTGAAGAACTGCATATTGAACACTTCGAAATTACGTTCAGCCTCCAACTGGAAAGCAGTCAGGATTCATCATGTCAAGTCCACTTATTATACAACGCTTAACCCCTTAGGTGCACGCGTCAGCCAATGGCCGTCGCGAGCACTACCTCAGTAATGCTGCGCACGTCCGTTGGTCGACGCGGCCCCGGCCACTTAATAGAACTCCCACACCACAGCGAAATTTGTGCCGCGGTAAAGGAGTTAAAGCAGGGGAGCCACATGCATCTATGTATTCAGGGGCTTATTTACTGAAAGTTCACTGAACGCAGGACAGCAGGCAAAGTTGTTGCTCTGCATTCATGAACAGGAGACAGCTGAATAGCGCCATATCGACTAAGATACAATGCTCTTCAGTTTTCCATCTGCGCTGGCGCTCTTGAAGCTGAATAGCACCAACGCAGGCCCTCTTGCAGCATGGTGAAAGGATGTTTGCTTATGGTTAGGATTGTTTTTGTGCAGAAAGGGATACCTTTCTGCACAAAAACAATCCTAAGAGGCTATTTCCTCTTTCTATGTGTGCTGCAGAATGCATAACGTATAGAAAGAGGAAGTAACAAGGAGAAATAACCATATTTCTCCTTGTTATGCCATAGTTGAGTGGCATGCCATTTTTGCGCAATGCTAGATTTATAGAGCACAAGCCATTGCGTTGCGTTACATTTGGTTATACTAAGTAATACAAAGCATTGCAAATCGCCATAGACCTTGGGTGGCTTAGTAAATCTTACATAAGCCTTTGCGTTGCCTTCTGCACCATAAGTACAACGCAAAGGCAAACTAAGTCTAGGCTTCAGTGTTTGAGCAGATACTGCCAATAAGTGATTCAAATATTGTTTCAAATACAATCAACTAGAAAGTATTTATAATTATAATGCTTCAACAGTATTTATCGCTTATTGTTAGAACTGGGGGTCTCTAGTTGGCAATGGTATACACCTTTGCCCCAATAGAGACCCTTGCTTCTAAGTCAGGGAGAGGGGATTACACTACTGGATAACCCCTGCTCACCCCTTTGGTAGCTTGGCACGAGCAGACAGGCTTATCTCAGAGGCAGTATGTTAAGCATTTGTGAACACATATAGTAACACAGTGAAAACACTACAGATGGACACCACACAGGTAGCCGGCGTCGGGTCTATGTTGCAAGTCGGAGCAGCGTTCACGACTTTGTTGCAGATTACGGCATCGCTCGCCGGCGTCGGTATTGCAGATTCCTTATGTAGACTAGGACAGCAAGTTCAAGATGCAGGCAAACAGAAGGGGTTGAAGTCTGGTATCCCTGAGACTTTGGTAAGGAGGCAAGCTCAAATCAAGCCCTTGGAGTAATATTCTGCAAGATGATGAAAGTTCTCTAAAAGTACCTTCTCCTTTCCATGGTAATGAAGAGACCACTGCAGGCCAAACCAGCAGACAGCACACTGGCAGAGGGGCAGTCCAAACTCCTGCAGCTTCCTAGGTTCTTCTCCTTGGCAAAAGGTTCATATTGTTCCCAGAAAAGATCTAAAGTCTTGGATCTGGGTCCCCATATGTATACAAATTTTCCCTTTGTTCTTTGAAGGCAGAGAGGCCTTTGCCTAGTCCAAACCAGTTCTGGTCAGTCCTGGAGCACTTTGTTGACAAGACTCCTTCTTTCCTTTTACAGTGTAGGCCAGGGACATCAGACGCACCACAGGAGGTTGAGCCAAAATTGTGGAGGGAAGACACAGCCCTATTCAGGTCCCAGGTGCAACTCCTCCCACCCATCTACATGCAGATTGCTCTATTCCACGGTGTGCTGACTCACCCTGTCTCCTGGAATTCCCTGCCCCTGTCACTCAAACTACAGACACAACCTAGCAGAGGCAGGCTTGTATAGTTAGGCACGAAAATAACAACTTTCTCAAAGTGGTATTTTCAAACACAGAATGTTAAAACCAACTGCACTAAAATATGTATTTTTTCATTCTAAGTTCAGGCATACTAAATTCGAATTTCTACCATGTTCCCTGGGTCAGTTAGGATTATAAGATGTTACAATCAAAACTCCCTATTCTGGCGAATGGGGAACAGGTAGCCTTGCAATATGAAACACAGAAATGGCTGTAATTCACTATTAGGACATGCCACACACACCAGGGCATGCCCTACCTTATACTTACAATGCACCCTGTCCTTGGGCCTACCTTAGGGGTCTCTGATCTGAAGAAAAGGGAAGGTTTAGGGACTGGCAAGTGGGTGCACTTACCAACTCAACGTGGCAGTACTTGACTGCACAATGGCAGGCCTGAGACACACTTTATAAACTGCTTCTGTGGGTGGCATAACCAGTGCTGCAAGCCCACCAGCAGCATTTTATTTGCATGTCCTGGACACGGTGCACTGTATTAGGGTCTGACAAGTAAATCAAATTACCCAATCATGGAGTCACCAATCAATAGACCAATTTACAATAGAGAACATATGCACTTTAACACTGATCGGCAGTGGTAAAGTGCCCAGATTCATAAAACAGCCAACAACAAGTCAGAAGAAATACAGGAGGAAGGCAAAAAGTTTAGGGATGACCCTGCAAAAAGGGCCAAGTCCAACACTTATCATTCACATTGACAACTGTTTGGTGTTTCTAATTTATTTTGAAGGTGTCTGATGGTAAGGGGCACTGAAAAGGGCTTAATTCCCCCTCACTATGGGAGATAACTCATGACAGATGGGGCATTGTGTTTGTTTTGTTTTAAGAAAGAAAATCTAGTATTGGGTTTATCTTTTTGAAAATAAAAAAAACATTGTACGTTTGCCATATAGCTACGTTATGTTGACAGAGCGGTCCGTCAAACTTACAATGCATTGACAGTTACTGCCAATGCTAAAAATGCCTGCTGGATCAGAAGACATTTCTAAAATAGCGAACAGCACCTTCATCAGGAAAACAGATTAATTTACTCCATTGCCCTGTTAGAGAAACAGGCAATCCGCCAATATGAAAATCTGGCCCTATGTTGTCACATCACTCTAACCGATTTGCATTTTTCTTCTGTCTCAAGGAGTGCTACCTCCTTGCTATTCTGTACTTGTTTCTTGACATGTCTGATTGCTTGAATAGCAGCTGGAAGATATTTTTGGGGGGTTTGGGGGAAGAAGGTTACTATCTTCCTCAAAAGTGTTTAGGTCTGTGTATTTATGGCTATTTCTTAGGCACTGGCTGAAGGGGAGTGCTAATGTGCTTTCGACAGCCTAGGAGGGAAGTTTATGTCTGTGACTTTAATGTGAACTTTGCTGGTCAAGATACCTACAGGGGCATAAGGCAGGGATTAAGAAAAGCTAGTTCTGCTGTATTCATGCTTGCAGTAAATCTAAAGTATTAATCTTTTCTAATGAGATAAGAAAGGAATTTAGTTGTGGACCTTTCATGGCCATTTCAGATCACCAGGACGTTAATGATGCCAAATCCAAAAATTGTCATGAAAAGGGATGCAGTTGTTGAATAAGTTTATATGTTCATAATAATTTACATTTATATTTGGTATGCTGGTAGCAGCGGATGTGTCCTGATTTGAAGGTCTAGTTCGTCCTAGTTTGTCTTGGAATTGGAAAAAGTTCTTTGCTAGGACTAATTCAGCGTATGAGAAGTCAGAGCAACCCTTTGTGTGATACTGTTGTATAAGTCCTCCATATCAGGTTTCATCATGAACTCGTTGTTGGGAGTGAATGGCAGGATTTTAAGGAGTTTGAAAACATGCGTAGTAGCCTTATCATAGTTTGTCCCTTTTTTTATTTTATTTAAACCTTACTATAGATTACAAAGTCAATTACATATTTTCCTGACAAAGTCCCCCTCCCCAGGTCTGTCAAGATTATCAAAGAGTATTACAAGCAGTGGGAGTCAACAAAGTAATGGAGGAACAACTTAACAATATTTAAACAAAAAAAAGCTAGCAAAAGAAGAAACAGTGGCAGAGCAGCTAAGAATATATGTAAGGGAGAGCCAAGGGGTAAGGGAGGACAAGCAGGGGGAGGGGAGAGCAGAGAAGGGGGCGGAGAGAGGCGTGGAGAGAGGGGCAAAGAAAGGAAAACATCAGGACATCATGATAACACAAAAACAGTAACTGTAATGCCTGTACATTCAGTGTACTAAGCCACCTAGTTAGGGGGTCCCAGATTACTAGCCCCTTTGTTTTTTCAAGTCTGCCTTTTTTGGCATATATAACCTTCTCCAGTTTGTAGGTAGCTAACAGTCAAGCCTGCCATTGAACCCAAGAGGGAGGATTCAGATCTTTCCAGTATGAAGCGAAACAGATCCTAAGAATAGTCATTGCCACAAACAGTGCTGCACCCCCTGTTTGCAGATCGATCGTATCATACAGTCCTAGCAGAATAGTGGGTGGTCTAAGTTGGATATCTAACAATAGAACTCCACACAAAAACCGCTGTACTTTTTCCAATAATGGTTCTAGCTTTGAGCATGTGGCAAGCATATGCACTGAGTCTGCACTATACTCGGCGCATCTCTGGCAGATTGTTCCCCTACTGGTTCCCCATTTAGCAATTCTGCTAGGAGTTATATATAAGAAGTATCCTGTTTTATATAATTGTGCTTGAAATTTAGGTGACTGTAGGTGGGTTTGTGAAAGGCTTAGGTCATGACAAAAGGAGTAAGTTAAAAGCCCTTCTCGGCTGTGATAAGGCCCAAATGTAATTGGGAGAAGATTTGTTCAAATACATGTAGTATGGTGTTGTTAAACTCTTCCGGGATTGTTCTAAAAAAATTAAGTACTTTGGGGAAAAAGGTCATCTTTACAACATTGCATCTCCCTACTATTGTCAGGTGTAGGTTGTTAATTTTTTTGAGTGACTTCTTCATGTCGGCTGCTAGCGGGGTCAGATTTTCTTTTACTATTAGGTCCAGATCTGAAACTATATTAACCCCTAGGTATTTGCCATTCTGAGGGACTCTATCGTCAACCCATTTTATTTTCTCATTTAAGACAATTTGGGTTTTTGCTTTGTTAAGGGCATATCCAGATATCTTGCCAAATTCTTGGGTCTCTTGTTCCAAAGCCCTAATGGCCGTCTTGGGTTCCGGAGTTATTATGGCAAGGTCATCGGCATAGACCAGGATCTTTGTGTCGGTGTCGAACATACTCACTGCAAATATTTCAGGGTTTAGTTCAATTCTTTTGATCAGAGGATCAATATACAGGGCGAAAAGTAGCCCAGAGCAAGGGCAACCTTGCCTCGTCCCTCGTGATATCCCTATCTGTTCTGTCAAGTGTCCGTTAATTGATATTCTGGCTGTGGGGGTTCTGATATAATACCTGCAATGCCTGCACTATCCTAGGGCCAAAACCGATCCGCCGCATGACAGCCCATAAGAATTGCCAGGAAACCCGATCAAAAGCTTTTTCGCCATCCAGGAGAATTAATGAGATGGGGTCTACTGTCACTTTAGCGGCAAATAAGGTGATAGTCCAGCAGGTATGTTCAGTGGAGCCTCATAGTTTGTCCTTTTGTAGTTTTCTAGGCTTAGCTATAAGCCACCGATTTGTGATAATGGTTCTAGAAGCAATCCTATGCTTGACAAATTGGATCTTCCCTGAGTTAGGGTTCTCAAATTGTGATTATTTTGTATGAAATATAGGAGGTTTGCTGCGAGAACGTCGCCTATTTGGAAAGTCGCCCTACTATCAGGCCCTCTGTAATAAGACAAGCAATGGAGATTTTGAGTTTAGTTGTAAGACCATTATCCACTTCCGAGTAACTATCTTTGCCAGAGAAGAGATTGGGCTATTCTCCAAAAGACTTTCCTCCTCAGAAAATATGCTGAGTGTAACAGAACTTACACAGCTGTAAGGATGCTCTGCATGAGCTGGCATGAATAACAGCAGGCAGGTACAATCTTCTAAGTCTGCTCTGATGGGGCACCTTGCATATTCCCTTCCAGTAGCTCTTGAAGACTAAGAACCAAAAAGGGAGTATGAAAATAAGGTAACAAGTATCTTCCATGTTACATTCACTGTTCTAAAATATGTTTGTGATCCTCTAATGGTAACCCTAATTCCATGCAGTGGATCTGTTTTTGAAAACCAATCTAGATAATGATTGCAAACATTCACATTCTTTAATAAAATAAAAGTGAAGGGGAAGTTATATTTAATTTGCAAAGAGGCAAGTAAACATCACCCCTGAATGCAGCTACTGCATCCCAAAGGTAAACAAATGCTCTCACCAACCAGAATCCCAGCAAAGGAGCTGATGGAGTGAGGTATTCCATCAAGACAGTAGGTTGGGTCCTGGGGTATATCAAGGTTATCCCGACCGGGCACATTATGTGGAGTTTGGAAGGTTCCTTGTGATATGGAGACCTTCTAACTTGGTCAAAGAAAGAAATGTGCACTGGATAAGATCATAACTACCAGCTCTCTATCAAGAGTGTTTCACTCCTTTTTTATACAATTTAATGAGGGCCATGGGGTCCCTCACGGGCCCCCGAAGTCACCCTGGGTCCCAGGGACAGTTTTATGTTCAAACTACGAGTTGTCCAACCACGACTTCCTTAACAAGGAGGTTGCAACCACGACCTGATCTAAACCACAATATGTTTTACCACTTATTCCTTTACCACAATTTTTCGTGGTAAAGGAATGTGTGTTAAAAATAATGCTTTCCATCTAGTACCCTGATCCCTCAATCCTTAAAAACGAATTATGCCCCCCACCCTAAAAATAAACACGATTACCCACACACACTAAACTTATTCCCCCACCCTACAAATATACACAATTACCCACACACCCTAAAAACAATCTTGATCGCCTTCACCCCTAAAAACAAACCCCAAACCCCCACCCCTTAAATCTAACCCCAAACCCCCAACCCCTGTATTCTAACCCCAAACCCCTGCCCTCTAAAAACTAATTCCCCACCTCTAAAATTAAACACGATCACCCACAAACTCTAATAACTAATTCCCCTACCCGATTAAGAAACACGATCACCCAAACACCCTTAAAACATACATTTTTCACTCATACCACTTAATAAACGAATTCATCCCCCTTAAAACTAATTTCCCCCTCCTTAAAAAAATTCATGATCACCCCACCTCCTTAAAACGATCTGCACACTTTTTTAATTAATTTACCCATGTTTTAAATAAATACGAACACTCAAACCCCCTAAACACTAAACCCCAACCACTAAAATCTAACCCTAATCCCCCCACCCCCTGAAATGTAACTCCTCTTACCTGTTCCTCTGTGGTACTCCTCTGAACTCTTCCCTGCCCGAACACTAGACAGACTCAGCCTTAACCACGCACACGTTCGGCTTGCATGACCCCGGAACTCGTTGTTCCGGAGTCGTTGTTCAGGATGTTTCTCCCTCTGGGACACCACAACCCTGGGGCCAATTCTTTAATAGAAACTAGTAGGAGTGGCCATGACCCCCCTCCCGGGCCTATTCTGGTCCCAGGGACCCATCCTCTGGGACCTGGCCATACTTCAATAGGGGAGGGGGATGTGTAGCCCCTTCTCAGGCTCTTTTTGGTAACGGGATCCCATCTCCCGGGGCCCCGCCATGTCACCTGGGTGCCCCAAGGAACCCAATGTGCAATGGGACTGTGAGGGGTGCCTCAAGGACCTCGCTGTCCCAGCCAGCTCCCCACCTTCTACGGGAGCCTGAATTGCTTTGACAGACAGTGGGCTGCTAAAAGGCAGCTCCCGGTCTGTCAGAGCAAAGTTTATATCTTTTTCCCTGCATGCATATTTGCTTGCAGGGAAGCAGATTAAATCTCCGCTTTCTTCAAGCAGGAGCTGCTTGACAGATTCCGCTTGCAGAAAGCGGAGTTATGTTAGCTTGCTGTGAGCTGTCAGTTCCCACCTAGCTAACGGGTACCATCTGAGAGGTGGCACCTATGAAGGTAGCAGGAGCTGGACCTGGGAGGTTGTGGTCCACAGGGCCATCCATGGCACCATGAGGGGGGCCATGTAGCCTCCAAAATCGTAGCAGTATTTAGCCACTGGGAGGTGGTGCTCCCCACGGCGGGGGTCTGTGATGGAACCCCTACATTAATTTATTTCATCCCTGGGGAGATGACGGTCTCTGGGGCTGCGGGGTGATCGCTTGCCCCCCCCTTATTTTCAATACATTTCCCTGGGGAGGTGGCAGCCCTCAGGGCTGCATGGGGTTATGGTCGGCCTCCATATTAATTTTATGTTTTGTCCCGGGAAGGTGGTGGTCCCTGGGGTGCAGGCGAACGTGTGGCCTGGCCTGCACCTATTTGAGATTTGCTGTGTGAAACACCCCCTGCATACCATAAAAACAGTGCCCGGGGAGATGGCAGTCCCCCGGGCTTTTGTGAGCCCAAGGAGGAGGGCCCATACACGCCCCTCCTTTTTCTAGCTCCTCATGCTCCAGTGACCTGGCCCACCTGGGGGCTAAATATTACAGAAATGTGGGAGCCCACGCTTTCTTTTTTTTATTAATTTCAGTGAGAGTTGTGGATCCAGCGCAATTCCCACTGAAAAATCAAGAAGAAATGATTTTTTGCCGGGACCCCCAAAAGAGGCCTAGGGGGTCATGGTATTCCTACCATGACTCCTTTTCTTTTTTTTTAACCATTTTTTGTGGGACCAATATCTACCTTCCTACCAAATATGGTGTAATTCCGTTCAGCGTTTCGGACTGTATCTGTGCCTAAAATCCCTATTGGAAATTGCATGGGGAAAATGTGTTTTGGGAACCCCCCTTTTTCTCGGGCCCGCTTGAGGAATGACCCCAAAACTTTCAAGACTGCAGCTGATATGAGCTGAAAACTAGTTTTAAAAATATTGTGAGCCACTCATACACCCCTGATTCAATAATACACCTTCTTATATATATTTAACACTCATAAACATTTTAAAAACAGTCACTAGATGATGTCATCAGTGATATCATTTGAGGTGTCATCAGTGATGTCATCAGTGATGTGACGGACCATGTCATGAGTGTTTTAATATGTGAGGTCATATGCAGTGCATTGTGGTGGCATGAGTTATAGTTAGCTCGCCTAACTATAACTGCTGAATTTCTCTGGTTTTGTACGAGTAAAATGTCAGCCTAACTATAATGTCCCTGTAACGTTTGTTTTTTGCAGTTAATTTTTAAGGTTTTTCAAATACTATTTCCAACTGTAACGTTCATGTAACCTATGTTTTTTTCGTTACATTTGTAAGGTTTTTAAATTGTATTTTCTATCTCAAATAGCTCTATGAGGTGTTTTTTTATAAGCGTGTATTCTTTTCAGTGGATTATTAAGCGTAGTTGAACTGGACCCAAACCACTGTCCTGAAAGATTATAAATATCTAAGAACTCCCTCCGAAAAACCCAATTCTGAGGTCGAGTCCGCCCCGGTAGTATATCTCACCAGGGTGGGACGGGGTGGCAAATGATGAAGCATGTCACCTTACGTGAGTGAGCCATCCTCATCCAATTCTTGGAATTTTCTTGAGGTTAGGTAAAACACAACTAGCAGCACACAGAGTGCTTGTTGGGTCTCTGTTAGGAACCTGCTGATCTGTTGAATAAGCAGGCAGCAGACTTCTGAGGGTACCATGCCAATCCCTGGGTTTGTTTTTGCTGTGAGGATGAGCTATCTACGGCAGGATGAGGGGGATGAGCTGTCACCTACATCACTTGCATATCACAAAGGGTGGTTGGGAAGAATCTTGAGGTTTTTGAAAAACCCGTGGAGAGTGGTATCCACAAGATTCTTTCAGAAAACCCTGGGTGTTCCACACAAAATCTGAGTAAGACCGAGAGGGAGGCTGTGAAGTCATTTAAAGATGATTTTAACCTAACTATCAAACCTGCGGATAAAGGGGGAGGTGTAATTGTTTTTAATATGATTGACAATGAAAATAAGATGCAGAAAATGTTAAATGTAGCACAGCATTATGAACCAGTGCAGAGAAACAAATTAGGTACTCTAGCAAAGGACTGTTATAATGTTCTCGTAGAAGCAAAAGAGTGTAATTGGATTTGTGAGGAAGAATTTAAGTTTCTTCTCAACACAGAACCAAGGATCCCCACTCTATATGGACTACCCAAAGTCCATAAGAGTAGTACGGATCCCCCTATGAAACCAATAGTGAGTAGTATCAACTCCCTTATGGAGCCTCTAAGTAAATATATAGATCAATTTTTGTGCCCACTGGTGAGTGGTCTCAAATCATACGTTAGGGACTCTATTCACACTATCTCCCTCATTGAAGGAGTTTGATGGAGTGACTCAGTGTCTGTTTACATTAGACATTGAGTCTCTCTATACAAACATCCCACAGGAAGCCACTGTTGATGTGGAGCGTAGGGTCCTTCCTAATGTAGAACTAGATGGAGTCAACAAAGATTTCATAGTAGAATGTGCTCGGATCGTCTTGACTAACAATATCTTTTTGTTTAAAGACCAACTACATAAACAAAGAAGGGCACCAGCATAGGGGCTACCTGTGCCCCAAGTCTAGCATGCCTCTATGTTGGTGAGTTTGAGAGTAAACACATCTACATTGAACTTGCACCATTTTACGAAAATGTAGCTGGTTGGTACCGCTACATTGATGACAGTTTTTTTTATTTGGGATGGTGCAATGGAGGAGCTAGAATAATTTCTTTTATGGCTGAATATGGGTGACCCCAATCAGAAATTTGCTTCACAGGTTAGTAGGTCCAAGGTAGATTTTTGGGATATTACCATCAAGGAGAGGGAAGGTGTACTTGTGGTGGAACTGTATACTAAACCTATGGCGAAAAACACCTTGCTGCATTATTCGAGTTTCCACCCTAAGTCCCAGAGAGACAATATGCCTTTCAGCCAGTTTCTCCACCTCCGAAGAAACTGTTCTGTCCTTCAGGACTTCTATAGACATGCTGATGTTTTTTTTTTTAAATTTAAGGATAGGGGTTACCCCAAAAAACTCATCTCCAACTAAAACTGGACAGAGGAAGAAAGAAATGACCATGGTTGTCTTTGGCAGTAACTTCATATGAGTAATAGAATAAAAAATGCTATAAACAGTAACTGGCATATTGTGAATGATGAGGAAGAACAGAATTTGAATAAGCCAATTTTTATCTTTAAAAGAAATAGAAACTTGAAGAATGAATTGGTTCATACTTACAGAGAGGTGAATCAAAGCACCCAAAGAACAATTGACGGTAGAGCAGCTATAGACCATACTAAATGTGGCACCTGTAATGTTTGCGCCTTATGTATTGAGGCAAAGGGTCTTGAGCATAATGGTTGTCATATTGATTCTAAAACCCTTAACAACTGTAGGAGCAAAAACATAGTGTACTTCCTACTGTGCCCGTGTGGCAAGAGCTACGTAGGGGAGACCAGTAGCCAACTACGGACAAGGCTCCAGGAACATCATTCAGCTATAAGGACTGGTAAAGCGAATGCCCCTTTAGTAGCCCATTATAATGCGATGCAGCATAGTCGGACAGACATCAGGTGGTTTATCCTGGAAAAGATCTTCATGGATAGAAGAAGGGGCAATATGAAGCTCAAAAGAAAAACCAGAGATCAATGGTATATTTCTAGGCTTATCACAGTACGCAGTGGCCTGAACTCTAAAGAGGAGTGGGAACGGTTAATAGGGGCCATTTGACTTTTAAGGGTTTGTTAGTGTATAACTGAGACTGGTCTATTTTCGATTTAGTGTTAAAATTATGTAAATAGGGCTGGCTGTTCATATGTTGATACTGTCACAGGATTTCAGAGTCCGGGTGTTGTTTAAAGTGATACAGGGGCATATAGTTTGCAAGAATAGAGAGGGATTATATTTCGCTCGTAGCTATGTAGGAAGATTTTCCCTGTACACGAGGAGACTATAGTTTTGTTATTAAGGGTGAGTTAATCAGCGCATGGATAAAATAGGCATAGGGAAATATCAGTGTCAATATTCTGACAGTACATTTGTATCTATCCGATAAGGGAGCCAATATTAGTGGTTTTAATCAAAGAATTGCTTTGGACGTTATTTGGGTGCCCTAATTGGAGTTGTCCGCCGATATATCTCTATAAGGGATGGGGTACTATTAAGACGGCAGCCGCGGTGACAGGGATAGCTATTGAGGCCACACCAACGAACTTCGAGAAAACCAGATGTGACGACATTGGTCACATGTTCTACTGGGGCTGATTTACACAGGGTGGGATGATTTGGCGTACACATACACTTTAAGACCCAGGAGGATTTTCCCCGTACCTGAAGCGTTTTTTGAGATTTTGCAGCGGTTGCAAGATAAGAGGTCTCCGGCCATTCTGTGTGTACGCTGGGCCCTTTACCCTCACTTCTGTAAGATACAGGGATTAGGCGTTATGAGGTAGCACAAGGTAAAGATTGGGGGGCCATAAACTCTTAAAGATGTGAGTAAAGGGATTCTGAGGGGTTTGTCCTTTGCACATTATTTTAATATTGATTATGTCTCTAGTATCCAAGAGAGAGTGTAGGCATTGACGCTTGCTTTATGAGTTTGTCACTCTCTGGCGTTTTCAATGCAGCTATTTTAGTTTCTAACGTTCTATTGAGTGAGAGCCTTTTTCTTAGCCCATCTTTATGTGTGTTCATAGGTTCTAATGTTAGCTAATCAAAGGACCACTTTTGTCATTATGAGACTTGAGGGCAGAATAAAGGAGTAAGCTGTCCTTCGTAAGGATAATTATACAGTAGTATCTTTGTTCTATACTTTTTATTGTAGAACACTAGAACGTGTTGCTAACGTGAGGGTACTGCTAACCCACTTGAGGTTCCAAAGAAAAATATACAGAAAGAGGACGCTGGATAAATGTTCTGTACCGCTTTTTAAGGTAAATAAATAGGTAACTATGTAATGAGAATATATTATCTGATAGGTCCATGAACTACAGTGGTCATTCTAGAACCTAAAGTATATTTACTATTTTTTTCAACAGATTTTATTTTATTTATTCGCTGGTGCTCATACAGCTTTTGAAGTTATGGTTATTGTATTTTCTGTCCAATAGATAGTATAGTGTTATATTGAGAATCCAGGCTAATGAGACAGTTGTGTCTGCTGCATCTTTTCAGAAACTAATCCACCATTACAATTGGTGATTTTTAAATGAGATGTGAGAGTGAGGTCTACCTATCTTGCAACCGGGGTCTACGTGGATATTTCCCGCTGCTCGTTTTGGATAAGATTCGTTTGAATCCAAACAGGTATATGACTGGTTTGAGGATGTTCTAGCTGTAAGTGTGTCGGAGTGAGAGTGATATTTGTCCCAATTTGAGTGAGGGCATATATTTGGATGCCTTTATATTTACAAAGTGGGATATATGAGTATGTGTCTGGTATTGCCAGGATGTTTTTATATTTATCCTATAGACTGTATATATGTGTGTGATATCACTAGGATAGAAACACTGTTATATAGATTTGCTCATCATTGGCTAACTGTTTTACCTTTGTTTTCAATATATGTGTGTAAAAATGTGTTTCTCTGTTTTATTTTATACAGATTCAAACTGTGTCTTGGGAGATATCATCCTTTGTCCTGAAGAAGGTGGTGTTTAAAGCGGTTACACCCACCGAAACGCGTCAACACCTAGTGTCAACAGGCATACTATAGATTGTTACAGCCATTCTTTCATTGTGTTAAAGTTGACTGGACAAATAATACATGTCATGTAAATGAATTGTTCTAATGTATTTGCCTGTCTAACCGATTAGAAATTCTTCTTCTTGCAGGTTCTCCCAATTTTGTCTATTTCTGGTTCTGTGGTGATATCTATTTTATACTTATTAATCTGTCGATTAATTGCTGAATCACTGTTTTTAACTTTTTTAATGTTTTATGATTAATACATTTTGGAGATATTTTTCAGCACTTGGCCTTTGAAGGGAATGTGTTATGTTCTGGTGCTATAGTTGATTGTAGGAATATGCTGTTGAGTGTGTTTGCTGAAGTTAATTAGGTTTCCCAAAGGGGATTTCCTTTTTTGACTAAAGTCTATTTGGTGCCCTACTCCTTCGGGTTTGATAGGGCCCCTCTCATTCTTTGTCAGACCTATATCACTTGCACATCACAATGGCTTTGCCTCAGCACACTTGAAATGGGTGTCACACTAGTCTTTTGTGCCCCCAGACGAGCTGGCCAGGCCAGGGAGGAAAGAAATTCTGACACCTTTGTCTGAAAAGCTTCTCCCACTTCAAAGTGGGCTCCAGGTATACGCAGTGGACTCTCTGATCCAACTCTTCAGATCACTAACCCTGGGTAGAGTTCGTGGAGTTGCGCTATGCGAAACTCCGCAAAGTGGGAAAAAAACTCTGCCGTGCTACGTGGAGCTCCACAAGTGGCGGAGTGCGATAGAAAAATGCTGTTCGCAGTGATTACAAAGTGCCGGATGCTTGTCCACACTGTGCAATCATTGCGAATGGCACCAACACAGCGCAAGCTTTCCTTTTCTGCTGCTCAAGTAGATTTTTACTTAAGCAGCAGCTTTCTCAACGCGAACGGGCAGTTTCTCTATGCAAGCAGTCGCGAGCATACGCAACCACTCGCAATGAGACATGTAACCCCCCCCCCCGCGTTGAGAAATTTCACCAGGAGGTTTATTTTCCATGCTTGTGCTCACCAACTTGATGATGACGATCGCGAACAAGGAAAAATCTTGCCGAAGGTGGATTTTCCTCGCTCGCGCTCACAAACCTGACGTTGGTGAATGCGAGCAAGGAAAAAAATTCCGCTGCGAGAAGCGGAGTTTTTTAGAACTCCACAAGCTCCGTGTAATTCTGAGTGCCGAAAAGTCTGCAAACTCCGCGAGCCGAGCGGAGTTCACCGCTCAGGGTTACAGATCACTGTTGGATTTGGGGACTCTACCATGAAGAAGGACTGCCCTGCTGACAAGCTTGCTGACCAAGGACAGCTTAGCTTCCCAAATTATACGGTAACTGCACCAGGACTCTTCTGCTGCTGTGAGCTGCCCTGGTGAATCCAGCCTAGCTGTGTGGACCCAGGACTCCAAAGAATCCTCAAGGGTCAGTCAGCTGGCCCCTGTCAAGATACAGTGACATAACAGCAGGGCACAAGTCCTAAAAAAAGAAGTGGAGGGACGCTGTCACCGGAAGTGACGTCACGACAGGAAGTGACGTCATGAAAGGTGGCTTGCACCATCGGGCTCATTGCCTCCCCTCGCTCACCCCCTAGATACGATTGCATCTGAGAAGCCAGCGCGTGTGCAGCGTGCTGTGAGCTCCGATCTTGTCCCAGAGGGGCCAAAGAGTGAAGTCCAGCTGTTTGGCAGGGGGGACAGCTCGTGCCCTGCATAACAGTCTCTTTGACATTGACGCAGCTCGATGTTTCGCGGCGCAGCCAGCCTTTGACTCCTACCCAGGACAAGATAGCTCATGCTCGACGATTATGCACCTTATATGCAAGTCCTCACAAGTCTCAGTGGCGCCTTTGACAACGGCACAGCCCAATGCATCTCTTCTGTGCCAAAGTAGCGCAAGCGTCTGCAAGCCCCACTGGCTTCCTTGATGACGAGACAGGACCTCGCATTGCAGCTCTTTGTCTACTCCCATTAACTATGCCGATATGTGATGCATTTCGGTGCCCAGGCCACATGATACTTTTCAGTGCCCTTTATCTGGCCTGTGCTCCATTGCCGTCAGCTTGAACTGGTAACTTGGACTTGGTTTACCGCAACCAGAAAACCGCAGTTGGGGCTTTTTGCTTCTTAGTAATTGATTTCTACTAAACCTTTAAAATTGCATATCTCCTGTTCTACTAATTTGATTTTAGTTCTTTTGGTGTCAAATAATGTATTTCATTTTACTTTATTTTTATAAATTGCTGTGGGATTTTTCTTGTGTTGTGTTTTCACGTTATTACTGTTTGGAGTGCTGCATAAATACTTTACACATTGCCTCCAAGTTAAGCCTCACTGCTTTTGTGCCAAACTATCAGATGGGTAAGCACATGTTAATTTGGGATTTGCTTGTGATTCACCCTGACAAGAATTGTGGTTGCTGCTTGAGTAGGGTCTCACTGACCTCAACCAGGATCCTAATTTCCTACAGGGTGAAGGCCTGCTAGTCTCCTAGGTGGGTGAGGGGACATTACCTAGGGAAATCCAAGACCACCTAATCCGGGAACTTTTTCTGCTGCATAGCGCTTAACGCCCAGGAGCACATGTGCCTTTGAAAGAGTCAGAGTGGGGCTTCTAAGTGGGAATCCTGAAATTCAAGACTACTACAGGGGATTAACCTGAATGTCGCCTGTAGTGATTGTAAAATAACCACTACCGTTAGTGAAAGGGAAGTGAGAATCAGGGACCTGCCTATTGAACTCTAGAGCCTAACCTGAGTGGGCTGTGTGTATTGTTTATGTATGCCATCTTTTACTTTGCGTTTTTATATAAATACTCCTTTTGTCACAAACAAGAGCATTTGACTGGATAATAATAATGTATTGCTTCTATTGAAAGTACTTTGAATTGTGAGCTTGCGGTCATCCCCTGCTCGACCCACAATATTACTGAGAGTCATGTGGATGGGGTTCTTGGCCTAAATGCTCAAGACCAATAGTAAGTCAAGCCCTTAGCCATCAGGAGTAAAAGCCTAAACCTCCATGGTTGGGCCCAGTAGCTCCTGCTTGCCCAATGCCCCCTGCAATGCTTGTTTAAACCATGAAAGTCTATGGAAAATGATGGACACATTCATTAGTTGAAATGTGGAGAGACTCTACTGTCTTGGATGCAGGTGTCCAATGACTTTAAAACAGGTACCACGGGCCCTAATGTGAGCAAGCAAAATGGGCTCCTTTGTATTTGGTACTAAAATCAACCTATAATTGTGGGACAGTGAGCTCCCCGCACCACGGGTCATTGGTGGAACTGTTTCGCAGAAAATTGTAGACTGTACCTATCCCCCAAAAATATTTTGGGTGGGTACACGTGACATTCATCTGTGAAAGGGGTTTTATCCAACAGGAAAGGAGTATCCGGTTATTCTTCTTGCTCAAACATTGGTGGAACTGTACCTGCTGCACTAAAGATCAGTGGCGTCGTGAACCTCCGCTTTCACAGCTTAAGCGGGGAAGGTGTTGACACCTATAATTATTTCTGAACTTGTTCTGCCTGCAGAAAATCACTCATTAAAAAAAAGAAAGGGAAAAACATAACAGAGGTCACGGGTAGGAAGCCAATAAGAGTAAAGTAGGCCTGAAAGGAGAAATAATGAGAGAAAGAGAATGAAACAGTGTGCAGGGGCATAGCTTCAATTAGTGCAGCAGGTGCATGGGCACCAGGACCCAGAGGCTGAAGCAGGCATTGAACCCTATTTATTGCTGTATTTTAGCAATCAGATAGTAGCCGGGGACCCATTTACTTCCTTACAGTGCGGCCCACAATACACTGGCTATTGTACTGCAAGCGTGAGAGAGATAGCTAAAAAGAAGAATGAAATGAAGAACATATGAAAAGAAAAAGGAAACTGTGATAAGTAGGAACAGCCAAATGGCAAGAAAAGATGGGTGCAAGGGTGTAAGAATTGATGGATGAAATGTGAAACAATGCACTGGTGGGTGAAAGAAAGAATGGCTGGAATGATAAAAGACTTTATGAATGGATAGATGGATGAATGGAAGTGTGGCTGGATGAGTGAATTGATAAATGGAGAGTGAATTGATGGATGAAAAAGAAGGGATGTATGGATGGGAACATGGTGAATGAATGGCTGGAAGTGTGAGTAGAAGGAGGACGGGTGGGAGAGTGAAGTTGAAAGGATGGATAGACTGAATGATAAAGGACGGAAGCCTGATAGATGGACGGAAAGTGGGATGAAAGGGCCATATAGCGTGAGTAAGGATTACTCGCTTCCCCTCACCCCTGGGCATTAGAGATACGGAGCTAATGGGTGGTGGGGCGGGGTATTTTAATTTTCTGGCTATTCCCCCGCTAATGATAAGTATGTCTCAGAGTGTAACCCTAGTGATACCTGCAAGTAAGTCACTAAATTGCATTCCGCCGCTCCTCATAAATAACAAAAATCTAAAAAGATTTAAAAAAACACAAATTAAATATTTCTATATAAAACATTGGATAATCGTTTAAATCTCCCCTTGACAGTTTTTTTGAAAGGCTACAGGAGGGAGGGCATGCGCGTGGATTTTAGCACGCGCGAGGCCCTCTGTCAACGGACCTACCCCTTAAGGGATGTTGACGCGCACACAATGGGGGAAATCGGTGGCGGGCGCAACACATACAAATAGCGCCGAAGCGCAGCAGCGTAATGGATGACAACGGACGCCCCGCAACACTTACTGCCAATAACAGACGCCGCTAAGTAGCTCACGTTTGCCAACAGGCGATTGTTTGACGCAAGTGCTCACAGCGACTGCGGCTCCCAGGGGTCGAGAGGGAAGCGCTCCATCAGCAATAAAAGCTGGTAAAGGGAAAACAGCAATTTGTTGTTCGTTTAACATGACATTAAATGTAATAGCCCAGCACAACAAGCATTCATCCTTTGTGAGGCCCTGGAAAATGGAATGGCCATTCTGGCGCGGTTATGAGTGGCTGCCGAGCGGCGGCTATTGTTAACAATCTTCTTGATTCTGTCACCTATTTTCGGAAATGATATGCTTTGTGGAAGCGGCTGCGGGGGAGGAGTGTGCACGCGCGAACAAAAGCCCTGATGCAGAGTTTGCACGGCTGGGTTGAGTGGGGATGATGGTAGGACGCTCCCTACGGTAATGAGTCGCGCGCGCCGCCTGCAAGGCCGCTCTTCAAAGCTTCTTCAGTCTCAGGAGGTACTTAAGGAGGCCGAGGATGTGAGGCGTGCCTTCCAGGCACCCATACTTAGGCCAGTATGTGCAGTGGGGATGAGGCCGCCATTCGTCCCGGTTAGAGGATGTTCTGGTCGAAGTAACAACCACGCTGACTTTTATGGGGTCGGGATTGGGAATGGGGTTTCTAACGGGATACACCGGATGGAGCAGATATTGCTCTGCCTGAAAACGGAGTGGGTGCACACGTGGCTAACAAAATAAAATGAATCTCCTTGAATAAACCATCATGCATATTATGGTGACGCTAGCGAGTCCAATTGTTTTGTATAGCAACTCATACACGAATCCTGAGGTTTTCAATGCCTTTCCTTCCTTCTTTTCCAAATGTCCTGAACCCGTTAGAAAACGTAACACCTACACATGACAGGGAATGAATTATGGATACAAACGTATTGGCAAGGATTTACTAACACTTTGCATCGGACAAAGAGCTGAATTGGTATTTGTTTTCCAGTCCAAAACTTAGGGCCTGATTACGATAGCGGTTGGACGAGCATCCGACTGCCATTGCCGCAGGCCGGTACCGTCCGACAATGAGTCGGCAGTCCCACTTGCCCTATTATGATAGGACCGTCGTGCAGGCGGTCAGAGTGTGCCTTTTTCTACTGCAGCTTGCGCTGCGGCCCAGGAGAAGTGCAGCAGCACAAGCTGCAGTAGTAAAAGGTACTTAGTGCACATCCATGCACCGTGTGGTGCCTGACACACGGTGCATAGATGTGTGGGGGGGCACTACATGTGCCTTCCCAGGACACTTAGCAGTGGTCTGCGGGATGGGGCCCTGCTTGTCGGCCCCAAAGTCCCTTTCCCGCTGCCTTTCCATGGCGGTGGGACTGCCATGAAAAGGCAAAAGGTAGTCAGAAAGGGACATCCTAATCCCTACGGCGGTGCCCGCGCAGGCACCGCCCTCATGTTAGGGATAGGAGTCCAACCGTCGTCCCAACAGGATCCTTGATCCTGTCGGAGGCAGCAGTCTGTCCCCCAGAACGCTGCAGTCAGACTGTTTGCATCGTAATGCGGCAGTTGGACTGATGGCCTGGATGTTTGTGGGACTGCAACCAACGACTTGTCGGTGGCAGTCCCTCCGATAGCCAAATAAGGCCCTTAGTCACCCTAATGTAAAGCAAATAATCGCCATGTGCTATTTTTCATCAAGAGGCCATGCCAAGGATGGTAAATGCGTGTTCTCAATGAACCACCCATGGTTTTTAATACAAAGCACTATCTACTAGAAAAGGTAGACAAGGCAAGGTGTCAAAAAACTACACCTCCTTGAAGCTGGTGCAACATTGGTGAAAAGATTTATTTCCTTCAAACTTATTTACCTTTGCATGTATACTGTACCGTATAGCACACATGCAAACTTGGAAACCTTTTAGACTATGTCCAAACATACCCTTCCAGTACAAACCCTATGCAAGACATCACTCACCTACTCTTGCATGATGGTGCAAGCGTAAGTGCTTGATATAAGGCAGTCTAAAGTGCGCTAGCTCAGGAGGAAAGATACAGCAACATATGTGATTGGATATGGTGCTGCTCTGCTTGATGCCACATAATGTACCAACCAAAGTTGCTGCGCTGTGTTCCTTCACATATACCCATGTTTTTTTAATCAAAGCCCTATCTACTAAAAGAGGAGGACAGGGCTTTGCGGAAATAAATGTACACCTCCTCGAGGCAGGTGTAACAGAGAAACGTTTATTTTCTCCAAACCTTTCCAACTATGCTTATATGCTGTACAGTACAGCACACATACAATCTTGGAGACATTTTGAATTATGTGTAAGCTTAGTATTTAGTTACTGGAAATGTGCTCTGCCAGTACAAAACAGTAATGCTAGACCACACACAATACTTGCACTATGGTACAAGTATGTGTGTCTGTGTGTGAGACACGAGGCACCCTAAAGTGTGCGAGAGTAGGGGTGAGAATCAGTGCAATTTCTCAATTGATTTGGCACTGGTCTGCTCTCTGACTCAAGGCAGCACAGCAACCAAAGTTGTTACACCTCATTACATAAATGCAAATAAAGAATTGTGCCTATGCTAAAGTATTTTCAAAGTCCACAGTAGAGAAGAGAGTCTTTCCAAAGCTCTCTTTGTTCCTACTCTGGGAATTTCAACATTTTTAACATTAAAGTTGGACAGAACAGCATATTCTTCCAATGCTAAGTAGTTATGTGCCACTAACTCTTTTTTTCTTTTAGCTGTTTGACTGCTTCTAATCTGAAAGCATGTAGTAAGAAAAGCAAGGGTACCCCAATAAGTGAACCTGGGATGGAATAGTGTTTCTGAAAACAATGGTTCTTATGTGGCCAAAAAATGGTCAAAACAAATGGGAAAGGGTAGAGTCAGAATTAGGGAAAATGAGCTTAAGTCTATATCGGTACATAATATCTCAGGGAGCAATAATTAGTGTGACAAGGGACAACGTACCTATCAAAATAACATTTGTTATTTAATTTATGAAAATATGCAAGAAACAGTTCAGGTGCTCACATAGAAAAGTGACAACGAGCGTGGTGTAATAAGTGGGAGTGACTTTAAAATATATACATCGCATTGACAACATATAGGAGAACTCCTCATGAATAAATTGTACAGAATGTATGGAATTCTTGATGTAGGGGGTCGACAGTGTTTCAATCTCAGTGATTTGAGACCATCTTCAGGACAGCAATTGTGAGCAGGCTGAATTCTAAACCGTACATTGCCGGGGATAATTAGGGGAGATGGCCCCAATAAAGGCGTGAAAGCTGTAACTGAAGAAAAGAGCATTGAGTTGCTCCCGCTGGGACTGGTGTCCGCCAGTGTCTAGCGATGAAACGAAAATAGCTCACGTATTGGGAACAATTTCTTAGAACGACGCTCAGTCCGGCATCATCCGATCAATTAAGGAGTGGTAGAGCAAGAAAATCAAAGTCATGTAATGTGCCAGTGGTGCCTGCCGTGGGTCGGCCATTTACTCATGAATGGAAAGCTTTACTGTCTGGTTCAGTTGTCTCCTCTTGATTATATGCGATCCTCCCTATTCTTGTGTTTGTCACCCTTATGGGCATTCCAGTCTCAGAGGGTTCTGGTTGGATGTCTTATACCCTTCCACTCCTGACATTGCTTTCATTTAGGGAACATTTTTTTTACAACTAGTCATACTTTTTGCTTTGTTCAGTCATTGTGGAGTGACAAAGGGACAGCTATAATGAGAACAGCCACAGTATTTGTCTGAGTAATCTACCTAGAGAGCAGCCAATAAGAATGAGCGTTATACAACAAGCAGGATTACATGCCCAAAGGAGTCCGCACAGGGGCGTCAGGGAGCAACCCATTCCGTAACCAATCCATAAATGGTAAGGTTGTAGCCAATCATAATAAATGGTCATTGAAGTCCAAACTCTAGTTAACGTTGGGCACCACTGTGTCAAAAATGCCCACAAAATGTCAAGAATTGCCACCATTTTGAATGTTCAGATTTGTTTTATCACTGAGTAATATGTAGTGCATATTCAAATCACATATTAATTGTGAATGTTTGTTCAGATTGTCCAAAGAAGTCTCGAGTGTAGAAAATGTGCATAAGCATATTTGTACAGTCAATCAAGAATCCTAATACATGTTCGAACTGGCACTATCATTCAGCAATCATTAGTGTCTGTTGAGATTGCATCATCCCTCACTAATCCGCAATATATGCACATATTTACATCACCACTCAATGATCATGCCACACGCTATTTGAAAACATATGAATAAAAACGTTGCATTAGCTAATATTATACGTAATTTTCATGTATAAATGGCAAAGGGTATCAATTGGAGTCTGACTGGTATGAGAAAACCACATTCAATCCATAGTTCTCCCTCACAGTCAAAATAACTCACCCTTTCTAATTTTGTGGGACCTGATGGGCCTCCAATGGTGGAACCTCAGTCAACTCTGAGATGGGAACCTAGACATTTGGAATTTGTTTCTGAAACGTAAAAAAAAAAACTGCCCAAAAAACTGCAGACCGGCCACCTTAACATGGCAGCCTGGGAGCATTGCAGGTTTGCCGAAGGTGCTTCTGCCACTGTGGCAGAAGCGCTATTAGGGCAAAATGATCACTGTAGACATGGTAGGATCTCTAAGTAAGGCAAGTGGTCTTCTGATTGAAAGACAAAGGCGAAGGCCACAGTTGATCCAGCTTGCTCGTCGTCTGACAAACTCTAGATCAACAGCATGTTTATGCAGATGACACTACACCCCTCCCAAACCTTCACCAATAATGACTTCGTTATCTACTACATCTCAAGCTGCCACCTTCTCCAGGTACACCATCAATGTGACTGCAAGTGGTCCATCAGAAGTTAGTAGAAATGGTGAGGTCCTTAATAGAGGCCCATCTAAACCATTAACTAAGGGGACAGGGGTTGGCCTAACGGCTAAGGCGCTCGACCTCAGACCTGGGGATCTGGGTTCGAGCCTCGGTAACGACGCCAAAAACCCCTGTGATTCTGGGCAAATCACTTAATCTCTCCGTGCCTAAAATGAAAGTGTGTCCTCATGTAACGTAACTGGTGCTATGTAAAGCGCTCTGATAACTGATTCGGTTCGGTTCTAGTTCGCGCTATATAAAACTCTGCAAAAAAAAAAAAAAAATTGCCAAATGCTGCGATCCCTTGGACGACTTTTGCTATTTGCTACCACCATTAGGATAAACAACAATGAGTTTTCTTTCAGCTTCCAATGTTGTGAAATGCACTTGAGTAAACTCGCTTCAGCATTGCTTGAGTGTGTCAGCAATAGCTTTGCTCTTGGCACACTACAACATTGAAGATTTTATGTAAAATGAATGCTTGTATTCATAGTAACTGACAGTGGTGACTTGCATAAGGCATTCTGCGGAGCTGTGGGGTGGGGCGGGGATGGTCATGGTGGGAGTAGTAAATTCGGACATATGACCGAATGAAGGAACGTAATAATACGTTCTGTCGTGTGTCCGAGTTTACTACCACCGCTACCCTGCCCCTCCCCGCCTCACCGCACCGCAGCATGCCCTATGCGAGCCGCCACTGGTAACTGAGTATGCTGTGAAATTTCTAATGCTAGATATGTCTGGCTAATTCCAAACCTACCAGACCTAATGCATCAGTGGCCTCTGCAGTGGCTGGTGGTTGTGTTGCGATGCTAAGGCTAGAGGCCATGTCTGAGAGTGTCATGTATTCCTATAGGTTCTGAATCGATCCCCCTATTCCTGACCCTATTCTGGTTAACAAACCAACAAGTTAACTAGCAGTCAGCCCATGAGGCAGAAAACCCCCATGATGCAGATACCGTTATCTGACGCAGTCACACTATGGCACAGGAACGTGTTATCTGATTAGGTCATAACGCTTGCGATCTAATTAGACAAGCGATATTCCTCCAGCCCCTGATAAGGCATATGGAGTTCTCATAACAAATCAAACCTATGACAACCTGGAAAAACCGTGCGGCCATTGTTTTGATTTCACAGAGAACTTCAGCAAAAGAATGTGCTAACGACCTGGTCGTATGACATCTTTATTGACGTATCTATGTCCATCCTTACGTCAATCTCGGCACCTTAAAGGTATAAATATTACCGATCTTGCCCTATGCAAACACACGCGTGGTGACGAGACGGAGCAGCCATACTTGCCGAAGCCCAGAGCAGAGCAGACCCCGCTGGCAGCAGCCCCGCCTTCCTGACGCGCTGAGAACGAGACGCGCTGCTTTCTCCTGCCGAGAATCCAGCCCCGGCGCTTCTGGGTAGCCCTCGCAGGCAGCCTGGAATATCGAGAGCAGAGAGAGAGATACCATCCCTCTTTCATCCTAACTTCCAGGTACAGAACTGAATAACCCCTCACAGAGAATTCTTTAGTCAGTCACTTGGCAAAAACAAACTTAACTTAAACTGTAACTTTCTATTCCCGCCCACGTATTAGACTTAGGTCAGGTACACGGGGTAGGCGTATTTGGAAACACCAGTTGAGTACGTTTAGTCAAATGTATATGTGTATGTAATATATTTTATTCATTTTAAACATCATATGGCTTAGAAACCATATCAATGTTTTTACAGTATTATTTTATACTATTGCTTTTAATGTATGCACTTTACTTAACTATAAGTATTGCAATAATATCGATCCATTTCTCTTGTATGAGAAAAGAGACTGATCAATAAATAACACCTTTTTATTGAACACGCCCGTCTCTTCCTTTTCTCTACGTTCTGATGAGACTAAGAATGCACGTACTGACTGAGTAAAATAAATTGCCTTTTGTTCACACGACTCTCGAGATATACTCTTGATTAGGGGAGAGCAAAGTTGTCATGTTCTATGGTTGTCAGAAACTAAATCCCTTCTTGTCTAATCAGGGAAGTTAAGTCCTCCTTGAACATTCGAGAAAGTTTCTAGTGAACTCTGAGCTAAGCTGGCAAACCCAAAACTTTAAGTCTAGTATCGACAGTAGTAGACCTAGTTAACGTCTGGTCTAGGCCTTTACTGCTGTAGGTATTATTCCAATGCGCAGAGCCTATTGGGATGATAGGAACTACACTACATGGCGCCCAACGCGTTTGGAAAGGGCGATAAAACTAACGTAAGACATTTAGAGTAACTCAGTCGTGCTTTCTCACTCAGACCCCTTTTCCCATTATACTCCAAAGACGTCTGGAGTGGGTGAAAGGTTATATCCTCCAAAACCTCGCAGGAGGGAACTCTTATGTATGGTTCTTGGTATAGTCAACGTTGAAGGATACACTGTTCCAAAATATTGTGCATCTAATCTCTGTTTCCATAAGAAACCTGATCTGCAAACAAACAAAATAACCTTCAGGACAGTAAAATGTCAGACAATGAAGACGAAAGAGAGGCAGTTAGATTAGCAACTGAACTCGCAGCAGCGGATGCTACTATGCAAGACGCAGACCCGGAGATAATACTCATTCCGGTCATTAAAAGGAGATCTATAACCCTAAAACTTATAGAAAATGGACTGACACCTAGAGGTGGCACAGTCATATTCGTAATTGAGGCACACGAATATCGGCAGACAGAGGTATACTATTCATGGATACATTTTCCAGCAGCAAATGCTGTAACAAAGTACTTCCACTATTACAAAATAGAGGAACCTCCTGAAATGTACACTCCTTTCGAGGAGGTGGAAGTACCACTTAAATTTCAAGAGCATTTGCTCTTATTTAATGGCGCCCTAAAACATAACAATCACATCACCAGGCTCGGTCCTTTAGGTAGACCAGGAGCAACGTGGCCGGTCCTAGCCGGATACACACCACATCCAGACATCGACGGGATGTCTGCAGCAGAGCTTTTAACACAGCTAAAACAATTAATAAAAATACATAGACAATTAGTCCAGTATGTGATGCGGACTTCAACAATTCAGCCAGCAATTAAACTTCCACAGCTGACCCCTCACCAGGGGAACACAAATAAAATTACACCACAAAACATCCAGTCCTGCCTAGGTAAAGTACCGGCTAAACGGGAACAAATACCATTCTGGTTGGCACAAAAAATCACCCAAATAGAGGCGGTGTTTCCTGACACCACCCCGTTAGAAAAACACAGGATTCTGACTATCTGTCTTCCAATGGGAATCGCACCACACATTGAGGACTGTGACACTTGGGGTACAGTCTTTGCTTCCATCTACACAAAAACGCACGGTGTTCCATCCATTTCGGAAATACCAGATGTGCTAAAACAAATTCAAGACAAATACGGTCCAGAACCCGCTTTAACTCTTGGTATGAAATTACTGAAAGACTTCAAGCAGGTCTCGGCTATATTGTTAGCCAACATAAAGGGTGAAGCAGCAAACGTGGCGATCCGCCAGAGGTTAAAAGAGACAGATATAGCAGACCAACCAGCTGAAATTGCCAGAATCATAGAAAAATCCTATGAGGAACTAGGTAGAGACAGTTTAGGTGGAATACCAGTAAAACCGCAACTGACTGAAAGTCCTGAAAAAATATTTTTTAATAATAATTCACCAAAAAAGAACTGGGATGGAAACAAACAATCCAATCCTAAAGAAAAGAAATTCCAGTCCAGAGGAAGGTCTCCTAGGCGAAGAGAGAAATCTCCGAACCAAAGACACAGGTCACCTCAGAGTGACCCCTCTGGGAAAAGATATAACCTTAGAAATAGGGATAATCTAAAAAAGCCTGATAGATATCAAGACATTGATACACGTCCCTCTCAATCTTTTCAGACTTCCTCGCAGAAATCGGAAAGAAGAGGACGATCAGAACAAAGAGAAGAGCACGCCAAGTCCAAAGACAAGGAACCTGCTCAGTTAAAAAAGAAATTACAATTTCCAAAAAAGAAGGTAGCCAGTATCAAGGTAGTTAACAATGCCGAGAATACTGAGGACACAACTGAAAAACGGAGAGTGGGCTCAGACAATGCTAGACAGCGCAGCAGAAGTGAGCATAGCTCGCAGAGTCCTTATAAATCATCTGGAGACAGTGGACACGAATGAATATCTTCAAGTGGAAACTGCGGACACCAGAGTTAGCAAACCTCACAAAATATACGAAATAACATTGCGTATAGAGGGAGATAAGACTAGAAAAATAAGGGGTCTATTTTGGGATAATCTCTCCAAGGGCTATGATATCCTTCTAGCTGAAAAAGACTGGCCACCAGAGTTTGTCAGGGAGTGCCCTCATGGCGAAGAAATAATCATGCCTGCCTTCTCAAATCAAATTCCAATTCATAAAAAATACACACTTGCCAGAAAATGTGCAGTGGCTCTAGCTCCTGCTTTATATAAAAATCACATGGGATGGGATGAGGACTCTCCTCCTCACAAAATCCAGTTAAAATCACAACCTATTGCACAAAGGCAGTACCCAATTAAGCAAGAAGCTAAAAAACAGGTAAATGAAATACTAGATCAGCTAGAATACCAGGGGGTGATTGAAACTTGCACCTCACAAATGAACAACCCTTTGTTTCCGGTCTCCAAACCAGACAATTCATATCGTCTAGTTTTGGATTACCGACACCTCAACACATGTTGCAAAACCTTTGCAGTGCAAAACTCACACAGTGCTGCACTAATGAATAACATAGTGCGCAAAAAATACAAAACAACATTAGACATCTCTAATGGATTCTTTTGTCAAAACATAGCACCAGAGAGCAGATATTTAACTGCATTCTCAATAAATGGCACTCAAAAACAATTCTGTCGGTTAGCCCAGGGGTACAAGAACAGCCCGGGGGTATTCTCAGCGAGAGTAACAGAATTACTACAGCTATATGATGATGCAGCATTATCTTATGTCGATGACATATACTTAACAGACGATGACTTGGATACTCACTTGAAGAGAGTGAACACCATAATACTTGGGTTCGCAGCAGAGGGTTACAAATTCAACTTTAAAAAATCCAGAATTGCCCATCTGACAGTCCTGTTCTTAGGATATGAATTATCAAGTGAAGGCAAAAGCCTGGCTGACAATTTCCTAGAGAAATGTGCCGTAATCCAAGCACCTAGAACACTATAAAACCTACAGTCAATTCTAGGCTTCCTAAATTTCGGAAGAACATACATTGCAAATTACGCAGAAAGGGTTAAACCCCTTTATGATCTGATAAAACCAGATTTTAAAAGATCCAATTGGACTCAAATACACACAGAAATTCTGAGATCCTTACAAACAGACATGCTAATTAAAACAAAATTAGAAACACGTGACAATACACGCAATCTTGTGATTCGAGTCATCCCAGGGAGATGCGGATTCACATACCTGACCTCTAATGAGGGAGAAAAGGTACCAATTGCATTCAAATTACACTTGTACACAGAAGCTGAACAGAAATTCAGCAATAAAGAAAAAATTGTTCATGCAGTTCAAACCGCAATAGCTAGAGAAAAAGATCAAGCTGACGGTAGACATATCATAGTCAGAACAGCAGAACTAGCATTTGAGGCATTAACAACACCATGTAATTTGCCAACAACACCATTGAATCCAAAGTGGATACAATGGGTGAATTCAATCAAAACGGACAAAGTATACTATTACTTTGATCCAGAACTAGAAGAGTTAAAAAATTTAGAATATGAAAAAACATTCCCTCTGCCAATCGACATTCTGCCTTTACGACATTACGCCTGTGTAATTTATACAGACGGACATGCTCAACCCTCCGTTTGGGGAGAACAAGCATACAACCCCACATGTGGGATTACAAAAGAAGTGTGGCGCGGAGGTAAACTAAAACCTCTATTAACAAAAACACACTCAGTAGAAACTAATTCAGAACAACAAACTGAAATAATGGCTTTGAAAATGGCGCTAGATAATGCGGATCGCGAATTCCCGACACTTATAGTGTCAGATTCATATTACTGCGTCAAATCATACAACAAGGATTTGCAGACATGGATTCAAAACGGTTACAAAGATGACACAGATGCACCAATAAAGCAGAAATTGCTCTGGGAACAAATAGCTCTTTTACAAAAAGAACTACCAAAGACTCACGTGACACACTCACTGAGTCATCAGCGTGATGGCGTTCACGTTGCAGGGAATTCATTGGCTGACACAGCCACAGCGGCAGCCGCTAAATCGGCTCCCGTAGTTCAAAAAAAGCGTACATTAAAATACATTGACGGTGAAACAGTGCTGGCGGTGAAAACGTCATCAAAAGGCGACTGCTCAGCGTTACCGATCAACTATCCACTCAATTATACATACATAATCGATGCAAACTCCGTCCCTTTTGCTCGAATCCCTGGAGTGGGGGATAGAGTGATTCCAAACATGGACAGGAGAAACTTGTTAATCGCAGACGCACATATGGGCGAGGGTGTGAGACACCTCAAACTAAAAGATTCTCTGGAAGAATTACAATCACGGTACTGGTGGCCAGGCATGAGCCTGCATCACACCATGTTTGTGAAAAACTGCCCAAACTGCAACAGAAATCGCAGTGGGGAGAGAAACAGTTTAATACCTCGTCGTTTTACTCCAGAAAAAATCAGAAGTAAAAAGGAAGGCTTGCGATTAACATATACAGGCTAGTTTCCACTTATAATGTAGATCACCAGCACTCGGCTGACGTCTGGACTGTTATACAAAGATTTGCGAGTCTAAATGGCATATACGCTAAGAGCATGCTACGTTTGACCATTGTTTTCACTCTAGCCCTCCAGCCTGAGGGGAAAAAATAACCAAATGAGCATAGCCCAGCGGGAATCTTCTCACTTCCATCCTGAGGGATACGGGATGGTGTAAAGAAAAAACCAAGGCATAAAGCAATCTATAACGGAAAGGATATTAGGTTCGGGAGCTGGGTGGGTCAAACATCTAATAAGTGTCCAACGTAGTCTCAATAACTTGCCAAGAAATTCTCTGAAGGGATTCAGTGCGTACGAATTATTATTTGGAACTAGGATGATGATCTCTGACATTGATAGTCAGACTTCAGTGGTGAAAGAAAAAAGCTTTGATATCAAAGACCGTTTGGCTATTTTGCAGGACTTAAACAAAACAAGAAAAGACCTGAGCAACATAAAGTTGAAACAACAGCCAACAACCACTGAAGAACCACCACCTGTCCCAGCAAGACCTGTTTGGATTCCAAAAGTCGGGGATCTAGTCAGGGAAAAGATCGCGGTAAAGAAGGAATTTGGGCCTTCTTACAGAAAAGCAGTTCCTGTCTTGTCTGTCAACGGGACAAGATCAGTTGTACTACCGCCACTTGCTGGTAAAAAGGAGAACCGAGTTGTATCCATCGACCTGGTAAAACCACAATCATGTGGCCGATAACAAACAGTAGGACAAGTGGACTCCCAATGAGTAGCAGAACACCAAGGTTTGCTACCAGTACAGAGGTCCTAACAAAGAGGCTCATCACATTCGAAACGCCTACAGAAGAACAACAAGGACTATGCAACAATGCAATAGAACTCAGACCTCTGAAAACCCAAATAAAAACATTTAGCAGAGACACACCAATCTACAATGAAGTACCAAGTGAAAATGCAAGAAACAAAAATCCTGAAGCAATTGGAACAATTGACAGAACTGCATCCGGCTACTTCATAAACTTCGATGATTCCTCTGAAGACTTCAGTGAATCAAAGACACAGCCATCATCAAAAACCTTTAAAGATAAAGCTAAAGAACTTTTGAAACAACTGAAAGAAACATATCTGATTTCTCCATGGATTGAATTTTGGGTGGGTTTTGGTGCATTTATCCTCATACTTTGGCTCATCATGGTACTAACTTTGGGACGCTTCATTGAGGGAAAATATGCTAAAATGGACACAGCAAGTCAGAAAATCAACTTGATCCTCAAACCACACACATCTTCACACGTCGAGAAAAGAGAACTTTCTTCAGCCAACTTCACAGCCAATCCTATACCTGGTGGGGTAGCATGGGACAACACTGATTATGAAATTTATGGTCCGGTCGAGATCCTGAAATATCCACACCAAATTAAGATCTCATTGAGTGACTTTGTAAAACCAAACTCATTTGCTGATGATTGGGACTTCGAAAGCATTAATAATATGATGTCTGACTTAGTAATGTCTGCTAAATTTACCAAACATGATTATTTGCAGGGTTCTACAAATTATGATAGTATGTACTGTTATAACCACTATGGTAACCATTTTCTACATAGATCTGCACAACCTAGAAATGTTTTAAATTATAATCAATGGGAACATTGTGCAACACCTCCAAAAGGGAGCTCAAGAACCGTTTACGACAAATATTCATATTTTTCAGGTTTTAACACAAGTAATGCTGAAACATTTTATTTTAAATTGTCAAACAAGACAGGGACCAAGACGATGATAACAAACACAAAATTGATATATTCAGATTCATTCTTCGAACAAATGAATACTTTTGGTTTTGATTATTGGGACAAAAATGTTGAATTGAAAAGCGTTTGGGTTACAAAAGAATGGCAAGTACAGGGTATAGAATCACTGTTTAGAGCCTGCATGATCCCAGAACAAATTATATTTTTAAATGACACTGTCCAACAAACCACCTGTCTTGGCTTAGCCAAAATCAAAGACCTAAATAAACCGTCTATTCCAAAGCCAGCAATGTTTAGCAACACTTCTATAGATGAAGAGATAGAGGTAAACCATATATTAAACCAAAACAGAACACATCCTGATTGGAAAAAGTGGTTGATCTGGCCCACAGATACTAATAACTGTCAAGACAGATTCCTGAACAAAACACAGGGGTTCAAAATGACCAGGCCAGACCCTAGATATCCTCAAAGACATCACCCAGGGATAATAACCACCTACAGTGTGGGCAAATTATGCCTTCAATGGCTACAGACCTCCACACTGGCAGAAATTAAGCAACACCTAACTTTACTTACTGATGGTGCTGACTTGCGTGATTTCACTATGGGACCACGCAAACAGCGTCAAAAGCGTTTCATAGCAGCCTCTGTATATGCAGCATACAATGAGGCCTGGAAGGTTACTCAAATTGAAACAGCAGAGAGAATACGGGAAATTGACCGTATTAATTTGGAAAAATCACTTTCTGTAGTGGACAATGGGTTAATGACTCTGTCCTCCAGAATTTTTTCTTTTGGACAGCATTGTGTCTTCAGCAATCGACATATTATCGCAGGACTTACTGTTATTACAACACGGTCAGTCTCAATTGCGTTCTATGTGCCTTGGCGTTTAATCAACACAACGTCACTATTCCAAATCTTTAACCTTACTGATAGACAAATCAGTATGGCACAAAAGGGTGCTGATTATACAATCTTGAGCATTGAAAAACTAGAAAGATTACCAGTGACAATGTCAGAACGACCTGTCAGTGAATGGATAATACATGGGATAATTAATATTCCAATCTCAACCTTCAGGTTTCAATACTGCCAAAAATATATACAGGCTGGCATGTACGAGAAATTGGGAAAGGGGTACCTTAAAATAACATGGAACCTGCCCTATTCACATGCATGTGTCAGTAATAAAGGACAGAGAGTGTTTCTTAGTGGCAACAATTGTGCGATGTCACTAAGTGGCACACTTCTGTGTAACGGAATTAGTTTGCATGGAGCCTGTGAAGGGAATTCATACAACCTTTCATGTCACCAGCAAGGCGCACCTGCAACAGAGATAGAACCATTCTTTCAAAGACTCTATAATGGGAGTTACATTCTAATTGTAGACCGCAGATGCTGTAGTCTCATGCCCGGGACTCCTTATCTAGTAACTACGACTGCGAAGGTCAAGTGCTGTGGACGCTCTTTGTTCCCCAGCTCCTTTCCAGACAGGGAGGCAAGGGCATGGCCCAACTTGAAAATTACTTCTATTCGAATAGATACTTTAAGCAGAATGAAAACAGTGCTTCTTCAGACGCCTACAAGGCTCACGTCATCAAAAGAAACGTATGATCTACAAGTCGCAAGGACGACTGCAGAGATACATATATTATTATCAACTAATTCCCCCGTACATTTCGCGGAAATCCTGAACGAAATCTTAAATATTTCTGATACCAATGGGATCTCAGGGGTATTTAAGACAGTATTTTCGATGGCATTAACACCATTCAAAGCCATACTGGGTATTTTTCCAGATTTCGTCCATTCGATTTTTGGCGGACTTCCCCTGATCTTGGGACTAATTGCAGGAATCCTATTCTTAGTCCTTATTTTTCGTTATGGCAACCCATGTCACAGACCAAACTCTCGCGACAATGGAAGAAACAATCCTAGCCATTGGATACCGGGACCGGATATCAAAAATCCTGGGACTCTCCCGGCTTAGAGACCTGAACATGACTTGGTTTCTATCATTTCGACCTATGTGGCAAAGATGTGTTTTACCTGTACTAAGGTGTCTGCTATGCGGAGAAGAATGCGTGTTAGACACCTGTCTGACACTACAATCAGATGCGCCGATGGATGCAGAAACATTGTTGAGCCCAATAAAGGTTCATGCTTTGTGCTGCCCTCAAAGGCTACCAATCCTGATGACGGCATTCGTGGAAGCTTCACCACTACGATTGAGGGGTAGTGAAGTTCAAGATGAAAGCAGCATCGAACAGGTACGACCTTCTGTCAGCAATGCGAATCAGAATGTCGATGGAGACAATCATGCGCACGAATGCATGGTTACACCTATTTCCGAGTTAGTGGAACTTTCCCATGAAGCTGTTGACAGTTTTTTCGAAAGCCTAAATGATATGATGTTCTCACCAGAGCAGAAATAGAGACTTTTGAGCAAACTCGCACACGGCGTTCCCTGAATTCGGCCTTCAACTTTAAAAATAAAGTCACATGAACAGTTTTTCTTCCAGTTCACGGACAGCGATTTTTCAGCAGCCCCTAAATAATTTTGCATATTTTTCGGGACACTTATCTTCTGCTTAAAGTAAGAAACTATTCCTAGAGAACTATGAATTCTATTTTTCGATACTTTATAGACATTAGCTGCCCGCTGGTATGTTCGTAAATATTTTATTATGTGATGGAATGGTCTCGAACTTTTTATCTGTATTAAGAGCCATTTCATGTGTAATTTCTCATATACCGAATAGTATTAATGTATGAAAATGCGTAATTACTTTGGCATTATTCTACAGCTTGAGTGCATACAATACATATAACTGCAATTTTTCCGTATATTTGAAAATTTCGAAATGCATTTATGTATTTTGGGGTGGTAAGGTATACACACTACTCTATAGTATGTTGTACTATGTTATACTATGCCTAGATTAGTAAATATGTCCATAGTTAGCGTGGAGTGGGTGTCATGTATTCCTATAGGTTCTGAATCGATCCCCCTATTCCTGACCCTATTCTGGTTAACAAACCAACAAGTTAACTAGCAGTCAGCCCATGAGGCAGAAAACCCCCATGATGCAGATACCGTTATCTGACGCAGTCACACTACGGCACAGGAACGTGTTATCTGATTAGGTCATAACGCTTGCGATCTAATTAGACAAGCGATATTCCTCCAGCCCCTGATAAGGCATATGGAGTTCTCATAACAAATCAAACCTATGACAACCTGGAAAAACCGTGCGGCCATTGTTTTGATTTCGCAGAGAACTTCAGCAAAAGAATGTGCTAACGACCTGGTCGTATGACATCTTTATTGACGTATCTATGTCCATCCTTACGTCAATCTCGGCACCTTAAAGGTATAAATATTACCGATCTTGCCCTATGCAAACACACGCGTGGTGACGAGACGGAGCAGCCATACTTGCCGAAGCCCAGAGCAGAGCAGACCCCGCTGGCAGCAGCCCCGCCTTCCTGACGCGCTGAGAACGAGACGCGCTGCTTTCTCCTGCCGAGAATCCAGCCCCGGCGCTTCTGGGTAGCCCTCGCAGGCAGCCTGGAATATCGAGAGCAGAGAGAGAGATACCATCCCTCATTCATCCTAACTTCCAGGTACAGAACTGGATTGGTGTCACTACAACGCATGCTTTTACCACGCATGCCTTTACAACGCGGTTTTTACCACGCAGTCCATTACAACGCATAATGCTTTTAGGCGCTGGATAGTGAATTATTTAATTTACTATTCCAACTCCAGTCCCCGTGGATAGCAGGGAAGGTGTTGGATAGTATATTAAATACATTCCCTATCCTAGAGCGCCCCCCAGCGCATTGCGTTGTAATGGTTTGCGTGGTAAAAGTTGCGATGTAATGGTAGTGCGTTGTAAAAAATTCGTTGTAACCGTGCTACACCACAGAACTGAATAACCCCTCACAGAGAATTCTTTAGTCAGTCACTTGGCAAAAACAAACTTAACTTAAACTGTAACTTTCTATTCCCGCCCACGTATTAGACTTAGGTCAGGTACACGGGGTAGGCGTATTTAGAAACACCAGTTGAGTACGTTTAGTCAAATGTATATGTGTATGTAATATATTTTATTCATTTTAAACATCATATGGCTTAGAAACCATATCAATGTTTTTACAGTATTATTTTATACTATTGCTTTTAATGTATGCACTTTACTTAACTATAAGTATTGCAATAATATCGATCCATTTCTCTTGTATGAGAAAAGAGACTGATCAATAAATAACACCTTTTTATTGAACACGCCCGTCTCTTCCTTTTCTCTACGTTCTGATGAGACTAAGAATGCACGTACTGACTGAGTAAAATAAATTGCCTTTTGTTCACACGACTCTCGAGATATACTCTTGATTAGGGGAGAGCAAAGTTGTCATGTTCTATGGTTGTCAGAAACTAAATCCCTTCTTGTCTAATCAGGGAAGTTAAGTCCTCCTTGAACATTCGAGAAAGTTTCTAGTGAACTCTGAGCTAAGCTGGCAAACCCAAAACTTTAAGTCTAGTATCGACAGTAGTAGACCTAGTTAACGTCTGGTCTAGGCCTTTACTGCTGTAGGTATTATTCCAATGCGCAGAGCCTATTGGGATGATAGGAACTACACTACAAGAGTAGCGGTGCCGGGCTGCAAGTTTGCAGCTGGGAGACAACAGGGAGAAGATAGCCACTCATTTTAATCTGGACTGTGATCAAGGTATGGGGAGCTGCTAGGTCCCACAGCTCAGAACGCCTCTGATGACAATGCTTAGGGTGAGAGCAGAAGCAGGGGGAGAACCTGCCTGGGTCACTGGAGGGTGTGTCTGAGCCCTTAAAGCGGGTTAGGCTACATATTATGCCATGGAGAGAAAAGGGAGTTGACGGCTGTCCTTCTCTAGGTTAGCCCACAGACGGGGTATAGAAATCTGCTAGGACCCATAACCTGAAAAGCCTGGGAGGGCAGTGCTTGGAGGTAAGATCTGATCTGGGTTGGACAGAGACACTGGCAGAGATAATGGAAGTTTTCCCTGGGCCACTGAGATGCGAGGGGGCTATAATATCTCTGGGAGCGGTGGTGCGAGGTTTGGCTGGGAGGACTCCTTTTTGACACAATGTTCCTGTTGGATGATTCAAAAGTGGCAGGCTCTTCGATGAGGCAATAACAGAAGGAGGCTGACTCAAAGTGACCAGCGGTTGAAAGAAGGATATCAAAAGCCCTTTTCTCTGCATGTGTAGCTGGTGTTGTTGACAAGAACTGTCACATACAGGTAAAGTGGTCTGTAGATGGACCTAAAAAGATCTAAAAAAACAAATGCAGCATCAGTCGTACTTTAGAATGGAGTCACAAAAACACAGAGGTGGATGTTAAGAAAAGCTTTATTTGCACAAATAGTGGAGTTTCCAGTTGTCTTTTAGCATCCAGTCAAGGTCTGCAGGATGTCCTCCCTGACTGTTCCACTGCCACAGAATGTTGACCTATGTAGACATAAAAAGGATATTTAGACAACTGGTAAAATATATACTCTTTCAACAGCCAAACCCAGAATGGTACACAGCACTGTCAAGTATTAGCAATAGTAGTGAATGAGCTTCCTGTGATCAAAGGAGCAAGACGCATTTAGAAGGTGGATGGACAAATAAAGTAGTTTGATGGGAGCAGAAGGGGTAGGAGGAGAATGGGCTGGGATGTGCTGATAGATTATTGATTCACATTTGATTTGCTACAAAGTACATTTGTTGTGCCCAATAACCCACTATTGCATGATGAACTCTTGCATTGGCATTATTTGTGTCTGAACCAACGCAGCTATGGCAAGAATTTCAAAAACAAGAAAAGCATCTCATTGCACGCATATACCACATACTTATCTTATAAAAGAGGGTACAGAGTGGAGCATCAGCAGCAACAGTTAGATGCATACATTTTGATGATACTTCTTAGACCAACGTGACTGGCACGACATGGACACAGGCCCCGAAAGGGAGCATGTCTGACATGGCTTCTGATTGGGGAGATTGGCAAATTTTACTTCCCTATTGTCTCGTTTTAGAATTAAAGGTATTACTACTTGGCTCTGCCACTTTGGAACAATGTTATTTAATGAGTATTATGCACAGTCCATAGGTACACATATATCGCATAAGCGAAGACTTTATGCAATTCCCCATTCTACTGAGGAACTAATTCCGCAAATTTCCCATTTTCAGGCCATGCTTAGTGTATTTCCCATCTTCTGTCTCAATATTTGTTTTCCAAATCAAAATGATGGTGCCTTAATCATTTTGGTAACTGGAGTTTAGAAACCTTGCTGCTTTTTCCTCAACTGCTTCCCACTCCACATTATGTAGGGGTTTTACCACCTCTTTAGACTCATCAGTCAATTAGTTTATGTTAACAGATGTTGTGTCATTCATTTAATTCCTCCTTACATTAGTTCTAGGTAGTCAAACCAGGAATTAACCATTTCTTTCCCCATAATTGAACCTTTTTATTTTTTTAGATTAATATATTTCGCCACATTAGCTACATTAACACTGTCATCTATGCTGGAAATGGAAAAGATTTACTGTGGCATTCCAAAAATGTGTTTCAAGCAGTGGTAAAAGATAAGGGGTGGAGTCCGACGGTGCAGGGTCTCGAGAAGCAGAGTCTGATAGTCAACTTACACATCTTTTTTTTAAAACTCTGACCCAAAGAAATTGTCAACACAGACAAATGTGCTAATACAACTATTCTGACTTAATTACTTGGTCACAAACATTATAAAATATCTTTGCGTGTTAGGGCACCTGCTAAAGAGATCTTAGGGGCAGATGATTCTCGAAGGTAAACTTGCACTGCCGTGTAAGTTTACATTTGTTAGCTGTTCAAAAAGGTATTTTACAATTAGTATCTTTTTGACTGGGAAGCTTTCACAAAATAAAAGATAGGACAGTTCAATCCTTTTATATTCGGAGACTCCGCAGACGTAAAAATATTACTCATAAAATAGGTTTGTGAATAGCAAACAAATGTAAACTTACACAAAGGTGTAAGTTTACCTCTGTGAATCATGCCCTTAGTGTACCCAGCAATTTCCAGGGCTTAATAACAACGAGGTAACTCTAGTGGGTAATGCACTTGCTAGAGAAATCTGGTGCAGTTAGCCTGGCTAATCCTGGGTATATATTTTTTTGTGACTGCTACTTTTTTGCCTGACAAATAAAAAATCTGAGGTTGTATCTGAGGTTTGCAAATAAGAAATCAATGGAGTCTCAATATTTCATAGCTACAAACCATGACTTAAATGGCTTTCACTGGGAATACTGTCTCCGTCAAGAATCCAGAGGCTCATACAGCTTAGCTTCGGAACCAACTGTGTGAGCTATAACCCAGGAAACCTGGCAGTTTGTGGGTTCTGTTCAATCTTTGTTTAATATTATTTATACTTTCATTCCCAGAATTCTAGACGCATGACTGTTATTCATTGACTTTTATTTGTACGTATACAATATTGCAAGTATTTCATATGATACATTAAGTGTTTTTATCATACTTGATTGACTGTATTTAGATTTTCAAAAATGGTAAAATAAGCAAGCATTTACACTGCAATAGGTCTTGCATTTATGAGAGTTTGAGCTATTGGCATTGTAAATGACAATGCAATGCCTTTTATTTATGTGTTGTTATTAAAACAGATAATTAAAAGGCATTGTCATTTAAAATGCCAGTAGCTTAAACTCCCGCAAATGCGAGACCTATAGCATTTCAAATGCGTTCGCGCTATAAAAAATTTCGAAAAACATTAGGAGAGAGCGTTTCTTCCCTGCAATAGAAGGTAGGACAAAACTATTTGAGAAAATAGTGCTTGGAGGCTGTATTTAAAGCCTACTGAGTAACAGCACACGTATCGGGGTGTTGCCATGGGAGGTTAAAAAATGAGACAAGCGGTACTAAGGAGGAGCTACTAAGCCTAATGACCAATGAACAGCCATAGTTTACAGTGGACAATGACACAAGCTGATGAAAAATATGGGAGGAGAGTGGGCGGAGCTTCAAGTCCCTACCTGAATATAGCATGCTTCAATGAGCAGTGCATGTGCTGCCCAGGCTCGACCTAATAAATGATGAAGAACTCCTTTGCATAGCAGTTTTGCTTGATCTACAGATGTTAAATATAGTGGGGTCAGTTACCCATAGGAGGGCTCGTGCAAGGATACATTTCACTAAGGCAGTCCTCCTCCCTAAGATACAAATGCCTTAGACGTATGATATGTATCTTCCTGCACTGCATGGACTCTGGAGCCCGCCTTACACCTCTGTTCTGAGGAAGGCCATGACCAAGGAATGCAGGACTGCAGAACCATATCCAGATTATTTATGTCCTGTGGTTGAAATATGGTTTAACAGAGAGGAACTCCAGGCGCTATGAAGTCCCAGTAAGGATGCATGGAGGCACTAGCCAAAACACAGTCATGAAATAAAAGGCTAGCACTGCACAGCATGAAAATACGTACGTTCTGCCGTCTCTTCCATTCTGCACCACGGCCGCTTGTGCACCCAGTTTCGGAAAAGTAGGGTTCAGGATTCTGTTGTTCCAGAGAAATTTGACTGTGGAAATAGTCCCGACATCAACTTCTACGTCAATAAATGCTGAATAAGTGGTCCCCGCCTTCAATGTACCCCTTAAAAAAAGATAAAAGGATGACAGTCAGACAGCGCATCTCTCGCCTAGTATAGTTTGGGGTGTTGCATTGTTTATTGTGAAAATACACGATACACTAAAATAAAGTAGTGAACAGTAAATTCATACAACTGCATCTTTGATCCCCACCTTGTGAGATTTATTATAAAATAACATAGGGCACAACACATATGGCCAATCAATCACTCTGCAGCTGATTTAGCACAGTTATAGAAGCCCACACTTTAAATTCTTGTTCGTCTCCTCAGCACATCTATGTAGAAGGTTAAAGCTATTCTCACGAATAAGGTTGTTTTAAAATGAAGCTGGTCATATCATCATCATTTTGCTCTCCTATTTAGATGGGCTGCCAATGTAAAAATTCGAAATCTGTCTGTGTGATGCCCGAGGAGCGTTCCAAAATCAAAGCTGTTTGAGGCATTGTCTATGTTATGAATTACCATATAAATGATGCAATACCATACAACATATAACACTTTGCTATGGAATGTTACACAATACTTAAAGGACATCAACAATATACATTTGTGTTAAAAAATCTCTGACAGCACTAGGAAAAACTGACCAATAGTTCACTCACTCAAAGTTATAGCACTGCAAGTCTGTTCTCACTGGATAAATAAGAGTCGAAGAACTTGCTACGATTTCGAAGAGAATCAAAGGCTATCTCTTCAGAAAATGCCGTCCTCTTATCAAATGTCTGCTCATTTGCCTCACCACCAGTTCATTTTATTTTTTGTTGGATTTTGTGTGAGGATTGTTCAGACCCCGGAGAGCTAGCAGGTATTGAGGTCTTGAAATTATCACAACTTTTCCACTGGCATTGTCCATATGTATCCCTCTTACCCTCCATGTTACTGCCCTATCTTTGTTTTTTAGCTCTGACCACAGACAGTCTTCGCTGTTTAGAAGACCTCATCATCAAACCTCTGAAACACAGTAGGAGGTACAAAGGAGGAGGACAGTGAGGGAGGTCTTTGAGCTGCCCCTGCAGATAATGGGTTTCAAGTGTTTTTTCATGGTTTGCAATTGCCTGGATGGGTTGTCCATCATGACCATGGTACTTGTGGATGGAGCATTGACCCATTTGTGCCCCCATTAGATTTCGGAAATGGGGCTGAAGGAGTAATTTTTTTTATTAGAACTAGTGTGTGCTCTTTGATGTGTTAACTTTCATGATATAGCAAAATGTAAATTACTTTTTTTGTTTAGGACCTGATTGTTGCCGTGATGCCTTAAAGGGCTGTATGCTGAGATGCTCATTAATCATCTTGCATGTTCATTTATTTTACTTTCCTGTCATGATAACATGTTGGAATAACAGTTTATTTTTTTTATTACGAACTTGCATTCACAACTCGCCTAGCAATAAAGCAAGCACTTCTAGTAGTATTCCAGGAAGTGAATTTTGCTTCTTTATTATTAATTGCCGATCCCTCCCTACGTATCAACAGAACATATTCAATTTTCTGTGGGAAAATGATTTGGATGCCTTGTATCTAACTGAAACATGGCTGCATGAGGCATCTCTATCAGACGTTATAGCCGCACTTCAATCGAAACATGCTATCGTTAGCATGGATCGACAGAGCAGGGTAGGAGGCAGAATCGCCATTCTTTTTAAGAACAAATACCAATGCAAAGTACAGGAGCTACCCATTCCAGACAGTTAAGCTTTGTCTTTTCATTATGTTTCACCGACAAACTCACAGTATACGGGGCTTTGATCTACCAGCCTCCGGGATATGTGGAGCTACCAACTTTAGAGTTGAAACGGGGAGAAGATGTGGTGCAACGACCAGAGAAGCCGACTTTGGAGCTCGGGATCCAGGTTTGTGTCTCGGCGTCTGCTCAACATCCTGTGATTCTGGGCAAATTACTTAATCTCCCTGTACCTATGGACAGCACCTGGAACCCTCCCGAGTGATTAGCTGCATTATATAAATCCATCTCCTTGCCCCAGACATTCTGAAATGGGCCATTTTTACACTCTAAGGTGATCTTTACATCCACCTTGAAGCTCCCACGTGTAATCTAACTACAACATTTATAGAGGATTTGAGTGTGCTGAATTTAGGTCTTATCAACTCAGCAAATGAGGCACGCTACCTCCTTGAGCCCATCTTTTCCAATATCATGGATCTCACTACAGACCCACCAAAGCCATTACCCGGGTTGGACCAATTGGCAGTGCTATTCTCCTTCAGGAATCAGGCTACTCCTTCTACAAGACCCGCCACTGCCCTGGGCAAATCCAGCCCCGTTCTGAATGCACAACTGCACTGCCCTGTACCAGATATGACACAGACAGTGGACCTAGATCTACCCCTGTGAATCATTTGATCACAAACTCTCTATAGACAATACTGCCAGTAATACCAGGGTCTTCACTAAGAATCCATCCCTCTGCCCCATGGTTCAGTGAAGCCCTTCCTTTAGAGAAAAATGATGCAAGGGCTTCGAAAGAGAGTGGCGAACGTCCTACAATGAGGACCAAAAAGCAGGATATAAATCATCACTTAAACACTACCATGGGTGCTGCTGGGCGGCATTTTATTTGGACAAAAGCGCTAATGCCCAAGCTGCCTGAAGACACTTTTAAATGTGGTCAAGGAACTCTCGAATCCAAGTAAAACATCCTTAGTGCCTTCACTGTCTCAAAATCAATGTGCAAAACGGGCACACTTCTTTGTTAAAAAGATGGCTAATATTCAGCTTTACCTCACAAAGGATCATACGGCTGATGGGCAGGCTGCTAACATTACCCCCAGCATTAGCACTTGGGTTCACATCCCAAGAAGGGAAGAAAATTGATCATATATGTCTTTTGCCACTCCTAAAATGGAGTCGCAGTCCCTGTTGGGCACCCCTCAGTTTCTGAACCTAATTTGGTCAATTAAATTGGGTTCACCGCTCCATCTGATCCCTCCAAATAAACTCAGTCTACTGGACCCAGATCTACTCCAAATAATGGTTAGACTGCTCAACTCCTCAATGTGAGAGGGATGCATCCCACAGGCCTGGAAACATGCCATGGTCTTACCACTTCTATAAAAGCCCAACCTTGACACCACCAACTGGCCTAATTTAAGACCGCTCTCAATGCTGCCCATCCTCTCCAAGAGTTTGCAGAAGCATGTGAACTTTCAGCTCCCTATCTCTGTGGAAGCTCAAAACTTTCTCCACTCATCACAGTCAGGCTTTAGGGTGGGACACAGCACTAAATCCATCTTCCTAGGAGTCACAGAAAATCTAAGACGATTCCTGAATGAGGGCGGCACAACCACGCTGATCTTATTAGATCTCAGTGCTGTTTTCGACACTGTGTCCCATTCCATCCTTCTGGAAAGGGTAATGACACTGGGTCTCCAGGGTACAGCTATCCAAGTACACGTACAAGTAGTCCGGAATGCCGTGGCCAGGGTACTCTATTGCCTTCCGAAGTGTACCTTGGTGTTCAATCTTCTCTGCGAGCTCCACCATCTGACCATGGATAAACAAATGCAGTACAAAGTCTTGTGCTACATGCACAAGGCGTGATCCAGCACAGGCCCACAGTATATTCAATAACTGGTGGTGCCCTACCAGTCTACGTGCACGATTCAATCACTCGACTGGTCTCTCTGCAGAGTGCCTAGAATCTGCCTGGTGTGCATGGAAGGTTAGTCCTTCATGTATATAGGCTCAGAGCTATGGAACGACCTCTCTAAATATTTACAAAGCTGAACATTCCTCACTGTGTTCCACAAGAACTCAAAGACCTGGTTGTTCTAACATGTGGGCTTCATTCACTCTACCTTGGTTCAGCGCCTGGAAATCCTTCGGGGTAGCCGAACGCTTTACAAGATGCAATAGTAATAATAATAATCATAACTACAGACATGCATGTACATCGACTTTCTTAAAGATGCCATACAAATACTGTCCCCCTTGTCAAAAGTTGGTACTAGGCCATATTCTGTGACATGTGCCTGTTACGTTCACCACCTACAATGCAAACCTCACATTCTGATTCCATATGGACAACTGTAAGAACATTCCACAGGGTTGTTTAACCCCTTCCACGCTCATGACGAGCTCAGCTCGTCATGAGTTACGCCTGTCGTACGCTCATGACGAGCTGAGCTCGTCATGAACCGCGGCTTTTCGCAAAAGTCAACGCACAGCGGGAAAACCCGCAGCGCGCATGGGGTTAAATAACACCTATACAAAGAACAGAGGGCAAGTGGCTATCCCAGTTGCAAAGATTCCTAGTCCCACTCTCTTTACACATGCCTATTAACCTTTGCAGAATATGTGTTTTTTTATGAAGTGGTAAACCTATGCTGGCAGTGGTAAACCTATGCTGGCATACCACTCAGTAGGATCCTGGCCGAGACCAACAATAATCTCCTGCAAAGGGCGTGATCGTTTACTCAAGGGTCAAGACACTGCTTGCCTCACAGCTGGTAAGTAAACAGGTCATTTAGCCTGCCTGCTCAAAATGCATGCGCAATGCTTTTCACCCATGTGCACACCCAAAAAAAACACATTCAGGCTGCCTATTTAGTTGACATGCTACCCTTGAACGCAATATGGGTCCCAAAGGCAATGAGGATCACATTTTCTAGCTCTCTGTAATTCTCCACAAGCCAAACAAAATCACCTCTTTCTAACAACCTTGGGACACAGACAGGTGTCCAGAACATTGTAATGCTTATAATGGGAAGGAACCCTAACTAGAGAAACCCAATTGTGGGATAGCAACGTCCTCCTGGAGGTGGGAAACCTAAAATGAGACTTGATCGAGATCACAAAGTTAGGGGATGTGTGCAGGGAGGGCGACACAAAGACCTTAAGAGAAATCCAAGGGGAGTTCAACCTGGCAAGCTCAGAGGCTTTTAGGTACTTCCAATTATGTCATCCCATGGTGACTCATGTCCCAAGCGGAGCTGCCTTGCAGATGCATCGCCTATGAATAACAGACTGATGGCAGAGGAGATCCCACAGAAAACAGTTTCTCTCATATACTGGAAAAATATACACAATGCCCTAGGCACCCTGGTTGACCTTAAGGAGGAATGGGAGGAAGACTTGGGTCCACTCAAAGAGAGGGAGTGGGAGGAAGTGATTGCCAAACCACACAAGGTGGCCATACTTGCAGGCTTCAGATTGGTGCAGTTAAAGATTTTGCGGGTGTACTTAACTAGATCGCTTCTGGCCAGGATTGTCTGCACTCCGAAAGATTGCTAGCTAGGGAAGTGTGGCCAGAGGGGAACTCTCCTACATACGATGTGAGACTACCCAGTCCTGAAGCAATTTTGGTTAGAAATAGAATGTTGCCTTATAGATATTACAGGCTTCTAGCCCTCCCCCCATGCTCAGTAAAATGGCCAGATGCAGAGGTAGCCATGTGTCACTATGCAAAAATCTTTTGCAGAGTGGGTCTCGTGGTAGCCAGGAGAAATGTGATCCAGCGATAGGGCTCACCAACCCCACGGACTGAGAACAATGGAAAATGGTCATGGACTGGTGTTCTTTGATCGAACAGCACATTTATATCCGTAGAGGATGCCTGAAAAAATCGGAATGGATCTGGCAACTCTGGAATAATACGCGAGACTGGCCTTGAATCTGTGCGACCCACATAGATATGACGTTATCGGGGCGTGGGTGGGGAGAGACTCCACTAGACTGAGGCAAGCGCCTAATGCTGTATATATGTTGGGACAAAGATGCTACTGGCTTGCTGTAATACAAAGAGAAGCGGTGTGTGTTTTGTTTTTGTGTTGGAAAGCTTTAATAAAGAGATTACAAGAAAAAAAGAGTAGTTGGACTACCCAGGGCCGGCGCTAGGCATGGGCAGCATGGGCGGCTGCCCAGGGCCCCGAGCTCAGCCCATCAACAGGGGGCCTCGCAAAAGTCTTTCCCCACCAGCCTCGCGCCTGTGGTGAGCACTGCGTGGCCCAGGGAAGGGCTGCCTCTCCTCTGGGCCTCGCAAGCATATTAAGAATGGGAGAAGAGGCCCCCCTCTCCTGTGCCTCGCAGCACTGGTTAATGGCTGTTAACCCCCAGGGAGGGGCCCTTTTCCCCAGGGCTGTGCAGCCCACATGTAGTGCGAGGCCCGTCTGCATTTGCAGCTTTGACCTTTAATTGGGGACAGGGTTGGGTTGCGAAGGCAAGCAGTGCTGAAAGGTGTGACATGTGGGCCGGTTGTTAGGGGCGAAGGTGTTAAGTGTGGCAATCTGCCTTAATTGTGGCCAGGTGTTGCTCTAAGTGTTGTGTAATTCTCCCCTCAGCCCCCCATTGGGGCGCAAAGAAGTGTCTTGCCCCAGACCGCTCCCCTGCCAGGCAATGGTGGGTGGGGGAAGGTGGGAGTATGCAGGGGCGTCACTGAGGGAGCAGGTTTTTGGCTATGGGCAATTGACACCTTAGCCTCCACGGTAGCAGCAGTAGCTGTGTCTTTTTTCTTGACCCCCTCCCCTGCAAGGTCATCAGCCTGAGGAAATGGAGGGCTGGGGAAGGAGTGAACTATGATAGGCCTTCCTGGAGGGTGTGGGTGTATTTACAAGGGCGTCGCAGTGAGAACCTTTGTTAGGCTTTTATTAAACTAGAGAGGATGTGGCGTTGTGTCCTAAGCTGCCGGAGACCAGGTTCTAGTCCCAGCATCAGCTCAACATCCTGTCATTCTGGGCAAATCACTTAATCTCACCAAAGATTAAAGTAAAAATACATTGATCTTGTGCAGTGTAACTGTTGCCCATGTAAATCACCCCAATGCCCTAGCACCGAGTTCACCTTATGTAAACTATAAAAATCACGGATCGATCGCAAAAAAGCCATTTTTATTTTTTACTTAATTCCAGCTATTTTAATGCACACTAACTAACTGTCTGATCGGCTCACACTGCAACAACAAGGAGTTTAATCCCCAAGCCATAGTTTCCACTTGCCTTGAGTTTGCTTGAGTTTGTTTTGTGCTCAATGTGTCGATGTATGCATATAGCCCCGTATGTAGATTTGCATATACACCTGACACATAGCACTCCATGCATTATCCTTACTGGCCTTTGCTATTCTCCAACTATGTATTTTAACAAAAATAAAACGTGAACAAAAAGTCGGAATGCTTGTTCTTTACTTTGCATGTTTGTTGCCTCTGAGTAAAATTAACTGGTTTTTGCATGAGACAGTGTAGGAACAGAAACTGTCTATGAAGAGAATGCTGCAAAGCGTTCAAAGCAAAGAGAAATTAAAACGCCAACTTATTCATGTTATAAGATTCTGCAACGGCCAGAGCATGATAGGGGGGTCCACATCTTGAAGCCATGGTGTAGCACTGAAAGGCCTTGCAGAGGGCCCCTCTCCGCTGGGCCTCATAGCCATAGTTCAATGCTGATAGGCCTTTGGGTCTATCCTAATCCTCTCAATGCTACACCATGTCTGAGAGTAACAGGAGAGGGGCGCACATGGTGTGGGACCCCACCCCAGGGTCCAATTAAATTTTTCTCACAGTGCTGGACCCTGGCCCTGTGTAACAGAGGAATAGCAATCAGTAGTGCAGCAGGTGGCATGGCACCAGGTTCGGGCATATTAAGAGCGCAATGTTCCCATATTATGCTTTACTGTACTGTGCAGCCACTTTACACCATGGCACCACTGGTGTGCTACAGCCCTCTTTCAAGGGCCTCGCAGCCATTTTACAGAGCCGTGAGGCCTACAAGAGGCCTACCTCCCTTGGGCATCACAGCAATGGTTCGACACTCACAAGAGGAGGCACCCTCCTATGACATAAGCAGCACTGGAACATGGCTATGAGGCCCATGGATCCTCTCTCAGGGGGTGTAGTTAACAATAGTGCAGCAGGTGCAGTGGCACCAGGGCTCTTTCTTGCATCACGGTCCATGACAACATTACTATGTCACTGGTTCCTTCTCCCTTGCACTGCACAGCCATGATCCAGTACTGCGGCCCACCCTCCCCTAGGCCTCACTGTCATCGTCCAATGCTGAGAGGCACAGATTCATGAATCCCATGCTTAGGGCAAGAGGCGACATCTGAAGGGCATAGCTATCAATAGTGTAGAAAGTGCAATGGGACCATGATCTTGTGGGGTTATGTGTCCAATGCACCCAAATTATGGCTGTATTTTACTGCTCAGTCAGTGACCAGAGGGTAGTGGGGAGTCATAATTTGCCTTGCTTTCACAATGGCTGGCCTGCTCACCTACACCTTGCAGCCATGATCCTGTTCTGCGATGTCCAAATGTCGTTCTCTCCCTTGGGCCTTATGTTTTTTACTATATGCGTTGTGTTTTACACTTAACATAATTCTGGCGAGTAAAGAGCCTACACACAAAAAAGATTGTCCTACGTCTCTTAGCATGTGCGTGTGGGATACTGGTGAGAGAGAGGATTAATGTTAAAACAAATTACGAGGTATTAATGTCATCCTAAGGTAGCACAATAATGGCACATAAAGATAAGGGAGCCTTTTGAAATGTGCAATTCTATCCATGGTGAGTGAGGTTTTCTCTTTTGTCATTTTATATTTTGAATGATACCGCCCCTCATTACCTCACAGGATTGCCCCCCTTTATGAGGCAGAACAGGAAATTGTATCATGCACTCATCTGGAAACAATCAGTTAACGAGGAGAAAATAATATACATCTTTGTGAGACCTGCACCTAGCTTTTCCATCCAATGTGACACATTTAATCCATTTAATACAGTTTTAAAATATATGGACTTATTTAATTTGTATATTTATTTTTTTGTCAATGTTACTGCTGTCCATGTTAGGTCTCTTCAGAGATGCCAAATAAGATCAATAGTCCTGCGGTATAACTTTCTGTTATGCCACTTATTGTGATGTTACCAAGGGCGGCTCCTCCACTAGGGTGGAGGAGCGTCATCCCACTGCTTTCTCGCAAAGCGAGAAGCAGAAATATAAAATGCAAAAACGACCATTTTATGTTTCTGCTACTCACACTGCGAGAAAGCAGAAGTGTTTGGTTGGGGGCAGGCGTGTCTGCTTTATGGCAGGGGAGGAGTGCTTTGCCCCCTGCTAAGGGCCCTGACTGTTTGGTCGGCCCTCTGGGACCGACCTAACCAGTCATGCACACTCTGGCCTTTGTCCATGTAGGCACCAATGCACCCTACATGGAGAAAACGGCCTCCCCATAGGCGCCTGGCTGGTCGGCGTCCCAACCAATCACAATGCTGCCTTTGGGGAGGAAGGCTGCCTGCTTCCTTTTCCTGCCAGAGGCAGGAAAGAAACAGAGCAGGTCAGGAACAGAGATGACGCGAGACCTGGGAAGGTAAGTTTATTTTATTTTTTAAATAACCCCTGCGAGACCTCCCACCCATGAATCGTGCTAGCCGCGACTGGATTTTACATGCAAATTAGAGGGGCCTCACATCTTCCCTTTCGCCCGGGGCCCCAGAAGTTCTAGGACCGGCCCTGGGACTACCATTCACACTGACGTAGGTCAGAGTGTCACCTGCGTAAACATGATGTCTGAGACCAAAGCAGGAGAATAGATGGATCAATGCCACCACTTATGTATTAAAATGAACATGCAGGGAGTGTGGACCACTCAGGCACTCCACACAGAAACTTCACAGGGGTACATTTGAAACTTCCCAGTGCCACAGCCCAAGACTTGCCTGCAAGAATGGAATGAATCTACATTAACACCGCCTGGACAAACTGGTGACCTCTGACACCCATGAACTAAAGATGATGTCATTCACATCGTTGAAGGTGACTGAAAGCAAGAGCGCAGGTCACAATTGTCAGGGGCCCAAAAAAGTTCCCGCTGAGCCACACATCATTCAGTGAATTGGGTGTTAGCACTAACACAGACACACCTGAAAATTAGGTAGCCTAAAGTCTGCACTGTCTGAAAGGAATGGAAGACCAAAGGGTGAAACAGGAGATCCCAACCTATGATACTTATTTGCAAGCATGTCACGTAGTAATTGAAACACTATTAATTAAGGAGGACACAACTGGTGCTATTACATTTAAAATGTAGGCAGTGTAGATGTCTCTTTTAGCTATGACATCAGTCTTGTGTGTGTACGGTAGCGGGCAAGAATCTTGTTAATGGCTTTCTCCATGAGCTTAACTGGGTAAGGTAGTAAGGAGATAGGGTGGTGGTTTGCTAGGTGGGTGGGGCCTGCTGTAGGTTTCTTTAGAATTACATTGACTGCTGTGTGCTTCCAGCCTCTAGAAATGTCCTAGTAGTGATGGAAGGGTTCAAGATATGGTGAGGACTTCACTGATTGGGGATGTGACCATGTTGTAGTTGTGATGGGGCAGGGATCCGTTGGTGCCTCAGATTGGATTATCCCCATAACGTTCACTGTCTCTTCTGTGGTGATTGTTTTCCATGTAGTCAGTGTATTTCCGACAATGTTTGTGAATAGGTTGGAAGAGAGGCTGCAGGGATCCGGTTACAGGTAGAAATTGTTGAAGATGCCTGTGATCTTGCAAGGGGGCGATGCTGTCAGTGGTGAAGTCTTTGATGATGTCAAAGATCTCTTTGCAGCTCTTGGAGCTGTTATCTATGCGCTTTGCTAGTGTCCTCTTCTTGGTTTCTCTGATCTGCTGGTGGTAATGCCTGAGTTCTGCTTCATAAGTGCCCTTGTTTGTTTCTTTGAGATTCATTCTCCACCTTCTTTCCAGTTGTTTGCAGTATTATTTGGTTGAACGGAGTTCCTCAGTGTACCAGTTTGTCTGCTTCTGTGTTACTTTTGGTTGTTCTGTTTCTGGGGGCCCATGGAATTTGCGCATTCTGGGATCCAATCATCCATATGTTTGAGGTTGCTTTTTAGGTAGGTCATCAGTGGGGCTGGGCTGGTTCATGCGCACGGTGTGGGTCCAAGTGAGAGGCATGGTTGCGGGGATTTTGATGCTGTTGAAAGTGGCAAAGACAGGGTCGAGGGTGTGCCTGGCGGAATGAGTGGGTCCGATGACGTGTTGAATCAGTCCGAGATTTCCTAGTATTTTGACGAGTGCAACAGATTTGGAGTCATTCTGCTTTCCAGGTGGAAGCTGACGTCCCTTTGCAGGATTTAGGTTTAGGAGTTAATAGTGAGGGGGTGATGAAATCTGCTATGGTATCGGTGAATGGGTTTGTAATCCAGAAGGTCAGTAGACGAGGGTTCAGTTAAGGGTGTAAGTGGCTGAGTTTTGCAGTTTGACGTGTAGGTGCTTCATGGAGGGGTTCTCCTTCTCTGTGGTAGTAGTGCAGTTGATGATTTCCAGGAAGATTATTGTAACACCTCCTCCAGGTTAATGCTGCTGGTCCTCTCTTATGATGGCCGGGATGGCCGTGGCGATGTCAGGTGCAATGTTTCCGTGAGGAAGAGAAGGTCTGGGGTGTTGTTCAGGATGTCCAAGATCTCTGTGGCAAGTTTGCTGGGGGAGCTGGTGTTGAGAAGCATACATGATAATTTTATGTCAGAGTGTGTGTTTACTAGTGAGAGTGGGAGATGTGCTGGGTGTAGGTTGGGTGAAATGGAGTGGTGTAGGCAAAGGGTGGGTTGTTGCATGTAAAGCGATAGTGGTTGCAAGAGAAGGCTCATTCTGGGCTGTGCGGTGGGGTGTGGCAGCAGCCTGGGAATGTGTGTCCTAGGGTGAATGACTGTAGGAATGCCATGGGGGTAGTGTGGGGGGGACATTGATGGACCAGGGTTCATGGTGCTGGGCCTGGTTCAGGCATGAACAGGTGCAGATGGGCTTTCTTTTGGCACGCCTTTTGTTCGCCAGCGGCAGGTCCCGTGCACCTAGTAGCTACACCTCCACTGCAAGTTCCTGCTGAGTCCACCATTTAGTAGGTCCTGGGGAAAGGGAGGAGCACAGTGGGTGGTGGTTGGAGCTTAGCAGGAGAACGGAAAGGCGCAGAGGTCTGGGAAGACACAGTCATGGAGCAGGGAGGTGGAAGGCGGGTAATGGAACACAGAAAAGGGGCACCAAGAGATGGTTAAAAAGAGCAAAAAGGCGTATAACAAAAAGGCAATGAGTGAAAAAGGCAAAAAAGCTAGAAAAAGGCAAAAAATGTAAAAGCGAAAAGAGCACAGAGTGAATTGCAAAAGCAAAGAGTGAGAGGCAGAAGAGCAAAGCATGGACAGTGAAAGAGCAAAAAGATAGGCAGAAGAACGAAGAGTGAAATTGCCCAAAAAAGCTCAGAGCAAAAACAGAAAAAGAAGGCACAAAGGCAAAAGGCACAAGAGAAAGAGAATGAAAAAAGTCACAAAAGCGAAAAGAGCAAAGGGTGAAAGGCAAAAGAGTGAAGAGCAAAAAAGTTAAAAGCAAACAAAGAGAGCAAGAGACAGAAGGCATAGAGAGGCACGAGAGATAGTGTGAAATAGAGAGTGAGAGAGAGTGTGAGAGAGAGAGTGAGAGAGTGTGAGAAGAGGCAGAAGCCTAAGGCCCAGGAGTCAGATCTGCAAGACTGTGTGGATGACTGGTCCAGGTAAGCCTAGGTAGAGTACGGCCTGGACACCTGACTAACACTGGTCCACGCTGCGGTCACCATGGATTTTAGCGCATTCCCAGATTTCCAAAGACTTGTACACCTGGGAATGCAACAAAATGTAACACCTTCCTAAGTGAGGCATAACAAGGAGAAATATGTTTTCTTTCTCCCCGTTATTTCCACAAGAAAGCTGAAAATGCCTCTATAGATTGTTTTTGTGCAGGAAATTTCCCCTTCCTATACAAAAACAATCCTGCTAGTAAAACGAGCACCTTGCACTATTGTCCAAGAGTGCCAGCGTTGGGGCTGGGCTTCACACAGTGCACCAGCACAAGGAGAGAGCAAAAGTATGTAAATATAGAGCCTTTCTGCTCTCTCCCTTTCACGCAACGCAGCGGAACAACTTTGCTTGCTGCCCTGCATTGTGTGAAAGTTTAATAAATGTGCCTCTAGTCTCCGCACTCCACTCAGTCTCATCCCCGACTTCTTTATTTTGTAGCAGCAGGAAATATTTTCTTCAGTCATGTATTACATTCCTTACTCTTTCAGAGGAGGCAGCCTTTCTTTGCACGGGCATTGAGAGATTTTCTAAGAGACAAACTGAGCTCTGAATTGGTTGAAATATCCACGATATATTAAAAAAGAACGTGGCAGTTGGGCCCCAGTGAAATGCCTGCTCAGATTAAAAATTGACCGCACACATTTGGAGGGAAGCAAGCCTTCTCACGTGCATCTTCCTGTGGATATTGCACGAAGGATGCACAGTTCCACGAGAGCAACTAACAAAGGTGCACGGTAACTCTGGTTTCCTTGAGGAAAGCTGTTCAACAGAAGACGAATGTGAAGTTTATAAAGGATAAAAGACTATCGAATCAAATAACAATATACTGGGAATTAGATAGGGATGTGCAAAAATACAAAGCCTTCGGACTGGCAAATTCTTACTTTTTTTCAAATGCTGTGCACTGCTAGGTTCGTGAAGGGTCGACAATAAAGAAAGAAAGTGGTAGCTTCGGCAGCCCACTGCCGCGGGTAGGAAATGTTCCTACTGCCGCCAAGGTGCCCCCAGTGGTCCACTCACGGCAACGAGGGAGCTGGTGCTGCCAGGAGCCACATCCCCATCTCCACCTCTGAGCACCCTTGCCCAGCCCTAAGTCCAAGCAAAGACCCCCAGCCCCAACCTCTCACCACTGCTGGCACCCGGTGTTATGGTGCGCCCCAACCCTCTGTCCTCACATCATGCTGCCACCAATGTCCACAGCCTTACCCTGCGCCCCGCTCCAACTCTTGTTGTCCTTCCTGGCACGTTTGTGACCATAGAAGGGCCTTGGACTGTACAAAGCTGCCATGTTCACAGCAGGCAATGGTAAGAAGACTGGTTCTCGCTGGAGTGAGAGAGTAGGACAATGGAGAGATGCTAGAGGAATGATGGTAACTGGAAACACTAGAGGACGTGAGGCTAGTGCTGGCAGGCAGGGTGGATCAGATGAACTTCAAGGGCATGCAGAGGAGAGCAAGCAGAAGTACAGAAAACAATTGTAAAGGTGATGTGTGTCTGTGCCACTAATTATTGATGTTTTTCTTTATCGGTCTTCAGTTCCCAGGCATGCTCATATACTGGCATGTCGTGTAGTGCTTAGTGCTCTTCGTACATTATGTGTCTTTATTTGTGTGCGATAGTGGAAGTTGTGCAATGGCCAAGTATTGTTCTGGGGTGTTCTAGAGCTGGCTTGTGATGCAACACAAGGCTAGCTATGCCAGATACATCATTGACACTGGTGATCTGTGGTCTAATTTGAGTTTATTCGTGCTCACCAATAATGTCTTCATTTCTTCACAAATTATCTGGATTTGGAGTGCTTTAATGACAGCGGGGAGTGAAGGAACCCAATTCTACAAATAGAAATGCAGAAGAGTGGTGAAAGCGTAGAAATATGTCCCACGAAAGAAGTACTGTGAAGAACCAATATGAAAAGAGTCCAAAAACGTATAGGACAGACACAGGAAAGTTCCATGTACGTAAGAGAAAAAACTGAGCTGTAGTCTAAGGTCTTCATTATGACTGACCCAGACTAACCACCATCCCACCTTCTCCAGGAGTTACAGGTAGTGGAGATACCAGTACCCCTAGGAGGAATAGTTAATGGTGATTACATATGGGACCACGAGGATCTCCTAAAAAAATGATTGATTACTTTGAGAATCTGTAATTCTGGATCCGAGTCCCTAAGTAGATTCATCCAGAGACTCCGGCTGCTATCAGCAGGCACAGCTCCAGGAGGCACTTCACGGGCCCACGGTGCTTCATATTTACTAAGGGGCCTATTACTTCCATTACTGGTCTTTTCAGCATGAGGCCAGCCATAATGACAATGTATGACAATGTTGTTAAAGCTGCCGGGGTGGGGGGGACTACATCACACCCAGAGTCACATACGTCCCTGCTCCCTGATTTCATTCATTACAGTCTACAGCAGAACCTGCTAATTTACATATTTTATGTATATGTCAGGGGTCCTCTCTTCCACCTCTGGAGTAGATTTCTGCTGTAGTCCAGCTAGAATTAGGAGGGCAGAGAGAACAGCCAAAGAAAAGGAGGAAGGAAAATCTCAGAGAAAACTTAGAGTAGAACAAAAACATATAGGAAACCTATACAAAAATATATTTGAATGCTCTAGTTATTCATAATAGACAGGGTCACTGAAATTATACAATTCTACTGCTCTTTATTTAAAGCAGATTGTATACCCTAAATTTTAATTCTTGGGTATTGATAAATTATTTTATCATGCTAAGTTACATCACTTTATGCACATTTGAACATTTTGTCCGTGGTTTATACATTGCCGTACATATAAAAATAGATTTTTTTACATACAAATATATACACTCTTTTTACACAACACAATTGCACGTTTGACAAATTACAACATAATATTTACAAGACAAATTTCGAGAATTGTACTAGTACCCTAGTCATTAATTCATAACAGTCCTACATTAGTTCATTTTTCTATGCTCAAGGACTGGTCTCACAAGGGCATATTGTTTATGGGCACAACTTTATTAAGTGGATACACCATTGGAGTGTGCACCGTTATGTTCGTGACCCTTTGTGGATAAGGAGTTTGTGGAAACATCTGAAATGTAAGGCAGGGAGTCTCCTGTGATGTCAAACTGAGGAAGGACAGACAGCTAAAGAAGCATTCCTGCCAGGATGCTTGCATACCTGAAAGAAATGTAAATGTCCGCAACTGCTCAATCTGCAAATATAAAGAGAGCCTGTATGGCGGTATTGGCTTTAATGGATGGAATCCTGAGACACACATTTATCCTTTTTGAGAGGTATTGTAATGGAGCTGCCATCTCAGCTGTGAAGCGTGTGCTTCACAGCTGAGACAGTTAAAAGACAGTTAAAAAACAATTTGCACTACTAAAATCTGTATTTTGGAAGCATTTAAAAAAAATCCTATACCTTTTTGCGCATTTTGTAGCAGCTTATCCTACACTGTGTCTAATGCAAGTTTAACATAATTACTTACATGTTCACAGTGCTTTCTGTCACATTCTGGGACCTTGTAGCACTAAACATACATAAGCCACTATTATCCACTGCACCAACCAGGATTCATTTCTGTGGTTCTCTGGTCCAGTGCATTAACTAATAGAGGCTTCATAATGTACAATAGTGCATTTCCCCCCCCCCCCCCGATTAACATAACCTACTTTTAATTTTCACTTAAAATGTGTGTTCTTTTATATGGTGGCAGACTGAAAAAAGTTAGGGATTATTTTATTTTTAAGCACACCTATGACCACACACCCACTCTCACTCAGCCCGCCCCATTACGCACACCATCACACTTTCCATACTTTTTCTAATACACTTCGGTCACTGATAACAAGTGATACTGTTACAACAAAATGTGCCACACTACTACACTGCATATTTTGTCTTTTCCCGTCACATAATTTAGGCAACGGTGCAGCACAATTGAATCCTTTCCTGTCGCATTATTCCTGCGGCCCTGAGGAGCATATGAGTTGTAAGCCCTTATCCCGATCTCCCCCCACCCCTTGACAAATTATTAAGGTATCAGAAAAGATAAAAGCAGGCGGTACACTAGGGCCAAAGTCCACATAATACCCCACCTCACCAGCAGTAAAAAAAGAGTAGATGAACCAACACTGCCATCTACTGCTGAAAATAAAAAACGGAAAGAATATTGAATTAAACGAAATTTTCAATTGTTCTGTTTTCAAAACAAGGTAAAATCGTCTGGGTCTCGAAAGTAATCGCTCGTTATTAATTCCCAGAAGTTAATAACGAGTAATTAATGGATTCGTAATAATAACGCGGAATAGGCACCACCCCTTCTATTTACACTATGCCGCATAGGAATTCCACGAGTTAGACTGTCCACCTTGGTTTCTTTAATACGACAATTTATTCAAATTGATAAAAACTGTGCAACAGGGAATACGTCCTCGCATTTCACACTAAACTTACTTGAAAACTTCATATTGTCGAGTGTTGCCATTGCTTCCATAAAGTGCCACGTTGAAATAGCCGGTCACTCTCGAACTTCCAGTTAGAGTGACCGACACTTTGTACCGATAGCCTGCAGAATTAAGGACATGTTCATTAAAATATAGCCAATGCCCCTTACAATCACTTTAATTGTTATAAGTATCTTTCCGAATTGTAAATCAAAATGATTTTTACCACTGAATACTGAAGAGATGGTGGCATTCAGGTGATTTGGCTCATGACTGGAAAATATACAGTGGGCTATTCATTGCCTCTGCGGTCCAATTTTTGCAAAACTGTTACAAGGGCTTATTGCCACAGCAACGTCACAAAAGTGACGTTCCTTTTGGTGATAAACCCTTCACCTTATTTACTAGGAGGCGTAAAGCCACTTAACACTGACATGTAAAGAAGGGCCCCCTTTCACGATACACTTAGCGTGAGAGGGGTGGGCAATGGGTGTTGCGGAGGGTGTTCCGCCGCAACACCCATTGATTTTTACACTCCCCACTATTTACAAGGGTGGTGTAAATCTGGGACGGTGCCAAAATTAAGATCAAAAATACCTTGGTTTTAACATGGCGAAACGAGGAGAAAATATTCATTTCTCCTCGTTTTAGCTGTTTCTATGTGTGTTTCTGTGTGGAGCACACATAGAAACAGCAAATCACCATGAATGATTGTTTATGTGCAGGAAGGTGTACCTTCTTGCACATAAACTAGCATTAAAAAAATTAGGATTTGCAATTGCAAAGCAGCACACATAGGAGTTACAAATCACAATTAGTGATTGTTTATGTGCAGGAAGGGACACCTTCCTGCGCATAAACAATCATTCCCTCAATACAGCCACCCTTGCACTATGGTGCAAGGGTGCTTACATTGGCGCTAGGTAGCTGAATTTTGCACCAGCCTAAGGAAAATACAAGGATGTGCTGTACAATTGAAAATACGGCGCATTCCTGTATTTTTAGAATGTCGGAGCGCAGTCCGTCATTCTATTGTAAATATGCCCCTACGTCTATATATTTTCACAGTGTTGAAGTTGAAAGCTAAGAGACCTGAAATTGCTTCCTTAAAGGTCTGGTTACTACTCCGGAAGTGGTTTTCCACAGAGGACTTCTCGGTTGCAAATAGTTTGCTTCTTGGATAGCCAGGTCCTGATTAATGGATCTTTGCCCAGCCACTCTCAATGAAATCACAAAGCATTAGTTAAATTGGTTGGAAATGACTACCCTTTGCGAGGTATTCCCCCATATTTTTACCTTGGCTGTTTTTGTTGGCCATAGAACTTTACGCTGCAAACCAGTGGTAAAGTGCTTGAGCTACCCCTTTAAATATGATGACATTGGTATACAGCGGATTGACACATTTTGCTTACCTATAAGTCCTTACTATAATGTACCAGGTGTACCCAGGGTCTGACAGTTAAATGTCACCAGTGGATTGCAGTACCCATTCTGGCACCTGTTGAAGTGACACAGCAAATCTGACCCCAGTCTACCATTGTAGCCTGGCAGGGAAGTTTAAAACTGCCAATTCAATGTGTCAAAATAAACCCCTATGACAGGCCTAAATCTTTCTCTTATATATTAATATGTCATCCGTAGGTAGGCCTTATTGCCCTTAAGACAGGGTGAATGGTATTTAAAAGTAGGACGTGTTAAATTGAAAGTTCCACATGTCCTTACACTGAAAAAGCTCATTTTAAAGTACCTTGAAACAACATCAGTATAGTTCAGAGGATATGAAAGGTACACAGATCAACACTGGTACATTCGGTCACCCCAGCATTATAGATTCACCCCAGCATTACAGATTAATAACGTTCAAGCTCTGGAGTCGACCCTTAATGGGGTTGGATTATGTGGACAACAAAAATTTGCCAGTCTGGACAAAGTGGAAAAGCATTTAATTAGATCCTTGTTAAGGTGCCACAGAGTACCCCATTATTACCACTTTATTTGCATATGTGCATATGTGAAAAAACTCTACTGTACGCAAAGTAAATATTAGACCACTTTTGTACTTGCTACAAATTTGGCAGACACACAAATTATGCACCTATAGAATGTCCCTCGAGGAGGTACTTAGACTACGAGGATATTGTAGAATACCATGGTTTTATTTGTATGGAACCAATTAGATATCATTGGCCTGGAATCTAGATGTGCTATGGAACAATACAAGAGAAGTTACATACATTACAAAAGATTGCATACTGGCTACATGTCTTAGGAAATGACTTGGTTTGCACCAGATATGTTCGCCTTTCCTATATATTTCTAGGTCTTAAGTGTACAATACATTTTGAGCCATTCTTAGATACACTTATACAATTTTTATGTTAACAACTTTATATAAAACTAGCATCCCGTCCCGAAGTTGTCCGGGTATGAAATAGAATGTGTGTAATGTGTGTATTTGGCAAGGGCAATTTATTTTAAAATCTCGCGGTTGACAAAAAATTTTGTTTCATTAGAATAGGGACGGAGAAGGCCCAGCTGCAGCCCTGGTTGATGTTAGCAGGCGCGTGTAATTGGTGTAGTGATCCGCCGCCTGAGCCCGGCTACAGCCCTGGTTGATGTTAGCAGGCGCGTGTAATGTCGTTGAATGAGAGAGTTATCAGCCGCGGGTAAATCAGTTTAATGAGAGAGTTGAGTGACAGCGAGTAGGACAGGCTGCAGTAATTGCCCCCGCAGACACGCTCATTTGCGTGTTCCCCCGCTTGAGGCCCAGATGCAGGCCTGTTTTATGTTAGCAGGCGCGTCTTCCCCCGCTTGAGGCCTAACTGCAGCCCTGGTTGATGTTATCAGGCGCATGTAATTAGTGTACTGATCCGCCGCCTGAGCCCGGCTTGAGCCCTGGTTGATGGTAGTAGGCGCGTGTAATTTCGTTGAATAAGAGAGTTCAGTAACAGCGTGCTGGAGAGGCTGCAGTATAGTTACTTACCAGGCCTCCAGGTGAACGCGTTTGTCACACCCCCAGCACACGGCCACAGCAGATGATCTTCTGATTAATGTACGACCCACATGGCATGAAGGGCGGAACGTAGCACACGCCCCCAGCGTTTCTCATGCCTCCAGCTTGTCACGCCCCCAGCGTGCCCCTTGATGCTGCGCAGCAACGTAATTGGCACTTGTATGGACAACTCACATGGCATGAAGGGCGGACACACGCCCCCAGCGTTTGTCATGCCCCCAGCGTTTGTCACGCCCCCAGCACACGCCCACAGCCTACGATGTGATGGCCGTACCACACACCCCCAGCCCACGCCCACAGCACAACGCAGACACGCCCACAAGGGACTACTTTGCTGGCACGGTTCTTTTACCTTTTAAATGTATAGAGGAGTTGGCCTAAAGGCTAAGGTGCTCGACCTCGGACCTGGGGATCTGGGTTCGAGTCTTGGTAACGATGCCAAACATCCTGTGATTCTGGGCAAATCACATGTGTCTTCATGTAACGTAACTGGTGCTATGTAAAGCGCTCTGATACCTGATTCGGTTTGGGTCAAGTTTGCGCTATATAAAATTCTGCAAAAAATATATATATATGGTGGGCGTCTGCATAGCCTATTTCCTTCTGCTGCAACTGCCCTTTCCAATGCTGTATTGGGTGTTGTGATTGGTGCTGTGGTTACTGAGATTACCCGCCTCAAAGGTTTGGGCTCTCTCTTTATAATATTAGTATGGATTGAGGTACGGCATACTTCATCTGAATGGCTTCTGTAGCCAATGGTCAACCGATGGAAAATGTCCGACTTATAAACTTGAAATTGAGACTATGACACATGTATTATTTTTCTCCAAAGCCTATGCAAACTTCTGCACTAAGTTATTTGCCCCAATCTGTCGTCAGATTGGGGCAACCCATCACCAAAGTGCTCTACAATTTTTAAGGCCTGATAACAGGGAAATTATAGTATATGAGAAGGAAATATTATGAGCGCAATAGCATGTACATTTTATCACAAACTTATTTTAGACTGAGTGTATATATATATATATATTTTAATATCTTTAATTATTTTACTGCATTAACTTTTTATTGTAATGAATAATGCATTTTAATAGATATAGTTTTAAGGGGGTAATCCCTGCATACATTTTTTTTACTTGAAAGTGAAAAAGCTTAAAAGGTATTTTTATTGTGGCAAGGCTGGCTGGTTCCATAGGAAAGCACTGGATTACATTATTACACCATATAATGGTAATATCAGCGTGGTAGCAGCTAGAAAAATATTTCAAGGGCTTTTTTTAATAGTTGAACAAAATCCATTTTAATGATAAAGCCACATTTTTCCAACTATTAACAAAAAGGTTCTTTAGAAAAGTTATCTGAATTACCTGTTCCCTGCTAACGCCTCTAGCGCTTTCCTGAAACTTTCAATTATCATGTGGCTGCGGATGGCTCCCCCACTGGGAAGTGTGTACTGCTTCCAGAAAAAAAACAAGGGGCCTTGGTTGTGGGGAGATGTTATCCTGCCCTTAACTGGACATCCGGGGGCTGTTCCTAGCCCCTTGCGGAACTTCAAAGATGCCTACCATGTCACGAGTAGATGTAGCTAACACCCAGGCCTCCACCCCTCTTTTGTCCTCCCAGTCGGGTAAGCCCCTATCACAGAGGGCCTCTTGTTGACATCACAGAGCCTGCTGGAGTGTTAACACCTTCGCTGCAGCGGACATTCTGTCACAGTGCTGAAAAAAATGACGCATGCTCGGTTTGGACGGCTTCCGGCTGTCCAACGCACACGCCCACAATGACGTCGGATGGCCGGGGGCCGTCCGACGCATGGAAGGGGTTAAGAACTGTTTGCCAGGTCTACTAGGGTTTTATATGTAGTATTTGGAGTGCACTTCAGAGGGAAACAGAATGAAAAAACACTTTGGTTCTTATTTACACGCACCTTGCACCACCGGTGCATCACTTTTAATATGGGAAAAAGTGACATGCCGACTGCGCAAGGGGCTTGTAAATAAGCCCCTTTTTGTGTATCCACTGTCTGGTTGCTGGAAAACAGCTTTAGTTCAATAATGAATCTCCCAAATGTTATAGATGTGGGAGTTTAGAACATTTGGCGTTTGCCAAGTCATGTCCTGCAAAAAAGAGTAAATGCGGTGCTTGTGGACTGTATGGTCACTACACCAAAGCATGTAGAAGGAAGACAAAGACTGTCAAATGTATTCAAGAAGACTTAGTTTCTGATGAGAACACTTCTAGTGATGAGGACCAAGCATCTGACTGTGCTGTAGTTTTGAAAAAGAAATTACTCCTAAACATTAGGGATGGCTGTTTGCTTGTTGACAACAAACCTGAATGTTGGATACACATAGGGGGTGTACGCATCAAGGTCTATGCTGATTCTGGTTCGCCTTATATGATCATAAACGAAGATATATGGCGTAACACATTTATTGACAGAGTTGGTCCAAAACTGTCTCCTCCTGATATTGATCCTGAAGGTTATGATGGTGGCAAAATTGATATAGTTGGTTTTCGTTGGCTGAAATTTGAGTTCAAGAACCGTAGATCATATGGCAAGTTATATGTATCAAAAAAAGGTCCCTCTGTTTTAGGGTGGAAAGACCAAGGGGATTTACACATTATTCTTGACCCCAACTCTGTGGAAAAAGTTTTAGTTATGGATGAGGGCACCAAAACCGGTGAAGAACTGTTAAAAAGATTCCCTGCAGTCTTTACAAAGACAATTGGCAAATTGAAAGACTTCGAACACAAAATAATTTTGAAGGATTCTGCCACACCTAAGATCCATAAGGTTAGAAGTGTGCCAATTGCCCTAAGAAAAGACGTGGCTACGGAACTTGAGAAATTGGTCTCATCCAACATAATTGAACCGATTGAAGCGTCTGCATGGGTTTCCCCTTTGGTGGTCGTGAAACGATCCAATGGTAAATTAAGATTATGTGTGGACCTTCGCCACTTAAATGATAATATAGTGGTAGATCAATTTCCTCTGCCGAAGATCAATGAGATGTTAGCCTTGCTTGACGGGGCTAAATGGTTCACTACAATCGACTTATCATCTGCGTACCATCAGATCCCTTTGTTTAGAGACAGCAGGAAATACACTGCTTTCATAACCCCACAGGGTTGTTACCAATTTAAAAGGATGCCTTTTGGTTTGGCTTCGGCCGCAGCTGTTTTCCAGCGTTTAATGCACAGGTTGTTTTCCACTGTTAAAAACACTAAGTTTTTTCAGGATGACATCCTCATCTTTGGAAAGGAAAGGGCAGATCATGACAATACTTTAAATAAAGTTTTGAGCATCCTTAACGACAAAGGGTTAACTGTTGAATACACCAAATGCACCTTTGCCAGTGATCATGTTACTTACCTAGGGCACGTTATAGATTGTAATGGGATTAAACCAAAACCCAACTTAGTTGATGCTATCAGGTGTGCTCCTTCCCCCAAGGGAAAAGATGATGTCAGATCCTTTATTGGCTTAGCCGAATTTTGTTCAAAATACATTCCCAACTTTACGACCAGAACTTATAATATAAGACAGCTGTTAAAGAACAAGACAAAGTTTGCTTGGTCAGTAGAATGTGAACAAGATTTTGATGACATCAAAAGTTGTATTGCCAATATTGCTTCTTTAAAAAGTTTTAATCCTGATGCTCATTCTATTATCACCACAGATGCCAGCATTAAAGGTTTGGGTTCGGTTTTATCCCAAGTTGGTGTGAATGGTAAGGAGCAGATAGTTGCTTATGCTTCCAGATCACTCTCACCCACAGAAGAAAAATACTCAACCATCGAAAAAGAAACTTTGGCATGTGTATGGGCAGTTAATCACTTTAGAGCTTTTGTATGGGGTACTAAGTTTACTTTGCGCTGTGATCACAAGCCATTACTCAGAGTCCTAACTACTGAAGGTACTGTTAACACTTCAGCGAGAGTTGCCAGACTTGCTATTAAACTGCAAGATTTTAGTTATAAAGTGGAATTCGTACCTGGCAAAGAGAATTGTATAGCCGATTTTCTTTCTAGAATGCCTAAGCAACTCGATGAATGTGAGGATGAATTGTGGAACTCCTTTCAGGTAGCCTATGTACAAGACATGGATGGTGCAGGCATCTTAAAGCAAAAGTGGGTTGATGAATATGTGAAAGATGAAGAGCTTTCATTAGTAAAATCTCATCTAGCTGGCTCCTGGCCGAGGAAAGTTGACTGTAAGCATCCTTTGAAGCCTTTTTGGGATGTTAGATTAGAACGAAGTGTTCAAGATGGCAGCATCTGGTTTAGAGAGAGAGTCATACCTCCGAAGTCTTTGCAGTCCTCCATCATGGCCTTATGCCATGAGGGGCATTTTGGCATAGTTCGTTCTAAACGTACAGTTAAAACCTCTTATTGGTGGCCTGGTATGGATGCTGAAATCGATGAATTTGTAAGGAACTGTAAAATGTGTCAAACAGCTGACAAATCACTAGTTGTCTGTAAGCCTCCTATGGGCAACATGACTGCACCTAGTTCTCCTTGGGAACATTTAGCCATTGATATCATGGGTCCAGTTGGCAGTGAGCAAAAATACATTTTGGTCTTAATGGACTTATTTTCTAGGTGGCCTTGTGTAAAGGTTGTGAACAAAGCTGATACTGCTACTGTTTTAAAGTTCTTAGATACATCCTTCACGTTGGAAGGTATTCCTTCAGTTTTACTTAGTGATAATGGTGTCCAATTTACCTCTAATAAGGCTAAAGAGTATTTTGATACACTTGGTATCAAGCACAAGACCACTGCTCTTTATAATCCAAACAGTAATGGTATGGTTGAACGGTTTAACCGTGTCATTAAAAGTACAATTCAAATGTCTGGTAAAAGTAAGGAATGGGAAATTCAAGTTTTAAAGATGGTTTGGTCTTACAGAACCTCTATATGTGAAGCTACTGGTTTTCCTCCTTTTGTACTTATGCGTGGCAGGAATCCACGTACCAAGTTTACTCCAGGATGGTTGTTTAAGTCCAATGTGGTCAATTGGTCTGAAGATGTTGTTAAGGAAAGGAGCCAAGCTTCACATCTTAAAAGCAAAATGTTGTATGACTCGAAGCACAAGGTGAAAGATGTTAGCTTGGTTGTTGGTCAATGGGTAAGGGTCAAGAAACCTGGTAAACCTTCCAAGGAGGAAAGTAGTTTTTATGAACCTATGCAAATTGTCGAAGTTTTAAACAATTCTGTTCGTCTTTTTGATGGACGTGTTTGGAACCTCAAAAGGATTGCTAAATGTCCTCCTCCTCAGGTTATCCCTCCTAGTATAGCGTCTTCTCAGGAGTCTTCTGACTTGTTTGACTTAGAGGATTTGTTTTGTCCTAAAGCTTCCGATGCCTTCCAGACGTCCAACACTTCCAGTTGTCCTGTCTCAGACGTTTCTGGCCAAGTTTCGTCAGATTTAGGTGCTTCTACATCTTCAAGTTCTGCATGTGATAATGAGGTTCATGCTTTCAGAAACCCTAGGCGTGAGAAAAAGCCTCCCGTATGGTTAGCAGATTACATTTCTGAAAATTTTCCTTTATGATGTTTTTTTTTTCTCTGTTTTGATGGGGGGTGGTGTTGGGCACAAGTTATAACTTTATTTTATATATTGTTCAAAGGGGGATGTGTTATGTTGCTTAATTATGTGATGTTGCTTTAACTATGTTCATTCCACATTCTACTCAGAGCGTTCCTATGTGTTGTATTCTAATGTAGTCAGTTACCCCTGACTGCTAACCTGTCTGGCTGTGTACCTGCTCTGCTATTGCATTAAATCCTCTTTCCACTAATTGATGTGTGACTCATCAATACAACACAGACTTCTGTTTTTATGTTTGTTGTGGTTACAGGGACTGCCTAAAACCGGATTTTAGTGTTAGATGATCCAGGCAAACATTAAGCATCTCCAGGCATGCACGTCAGGACAATCCTGGATCTGTGAAAGCTCAGAAGAGGACTGAATCTGCTGTCTGAGACCTGAAGAGAGCCTAGAAGACTTGGCTTGCTTTCTCTCTCGTGCCCTGGACAAACATGTGGACTGCAATGGTCATAAGACTGACCTCCTGTTAAAGCTACGGTGTTACAACAAGCTACAAGACACCTGACCAGCGGCAACTGGAACTGGACTGGACCCTCATGTTGGATTTTGCCTGCCTCCCTGTGAGTCTATAAGTGCCTCTCCTGAGGTTCTGGGGGGGCTTTAGAAGTGTATTCCTATGGGGGACCAGGACCTAAAAGATTAAAATTAGAAGGTAAACACTTTGATCAGGACAAACCTGTTTAGTGTGGACCGCCACCTCTCCTGCCCTCATCCTTATCCTTGCCTGTTTCTCCAGTGCTCCTACTTGGTGTGATCCTCCAATCCTTCTGTACAGTGGTGAATAATATAAAGATTAGTGTATCCCAGCTAGTTTAGAATAAATGGCCCAACATGTGCCAGAGTTAGAAGCTGTGCATGACCTTCAATGTCGGGGTGAACATTCTTGCAGGCATTTGAATAATTAGCTTATGTTAATTACTTGTGCATTATATTTTTAATATCTCGCTGCCTGGATCAATGCATGAAAACTACCACTAATGCTTTGCTTGATGCAATTTAAGACTGAAAGTACCTAAAAGTGCTTAACTTTCTCAAGGTGCAAGTGACATACTGCAGGATTCTCTATTTATAATTGTATTGGTTCTCTTGTTTTGCAGGTGGAATGGCTCGTTTTCCTCAAACCATATTTTGTTTGTGCAGCAGCAGAGTACAGAACTGGAATGTTGTTCCTAAATTCATTGCTTAATTTGTGTCAGTGTTTCTTTGTGCTCTATACCCGCATCTAATTCTGAACTCCAACAATGTTTATGACAGCTTACCACATGGTGGCGCTGTTTGTATATGCAGAGCATAGTTCACTAACTTAACATACAATAATAAGAATAATAGTAGTGGGTCCAGGCCATTGGTAATAGCATTTGGCAGCACTGGCAGGGTCAGTGGGTGGTGCAAGTGGCAACGGCCTACTAAGGGCTGCCTTGGGCCCTAACACTTATACTTTTACAAACTAAGCACTGGCTGTATTTATGCTTAAACAAATGTGTCACATTGTTTGGTCATGATGTACATGTAACATCTGTCTTTTTGCCTTGCTTTTAGCTGGTTACACTTCACCAGTTGCACCTGATTCAAGAGCCGGTCCCTAACACAGATCGATCTGGTGATGAAAATCACACGTAGGTCCACACATTTCTTTCCTTCTAATCCCCATTTCCAGGCCCATCTGCCAAATCCAGATCCATGGTAAGGTGACTGCAAATAGAGAGCAGGGTCATGACAGCATTCACATCGCTCCAGTACAAATCTACCATGCAGGAGTTAGTGCCTGACTCTTGTGGCTCAATATAGCTGGAATACACAATGGCTTGTTTGATACTGTATCCACACCGAACCCCAATTAACCGTGAAACTGATTTACGCTGACCCCCTATGGTCAGCATATTATTGCCTCATGATCTTCACTTAAAAATCTAAATTGTGCTTAACCCTAACAGGAAAACAGACAGGCTTCCGAAACCATAACCCTTTGCTTTTTCTCGAAGTAATCCAATGAAATACAATTTTATGGCCAGATTTAGGGCCTGATTCCGATGTCGGGCAGACTAAGTCCGTCAGACATCGGTCAGGAATAAATGGGCGTAAAATCCGCTCCGCTCGCGGATTTTTCGGATTTTCGGCAAATTCGCAATCCGCGAACTCGCGCGAATTTGTCGAAAATCCGTGAATCCGCTCGCGGCGGATTTTTTGCTTGGTTGGTGCACGGCGTTCACTCTCCGTCATTAAGCGTTTGCCGAGTTGTTTTTCTCGATCATATTTTGCGAGTGCCGCGCCATTTTAGTTCTTGCTGCGTGATCCCGCGGGAGTTTGGCGCCCGCGAATACGTAATCGCGGCTTGCCACCTTGCACAGCACACCTCGCGAGAGTTCGCAATTGCGAACACGTAGTTGCGGCGGAAAGGAACAATCTCGCAATCGCGAAATAGAGATTTTGCAATTCTGCACAAGAAAATCACCAGCAAACAGGATAAACCTTCAGAAAATTATGATTTTTATCAGAATCACTCCTCAGGTTGACATTTGCATGGCCTTTTTTTTGCAAGGAGTCCATTTTTGGGGGGGGGAGGAAGGAAGTGCCCCACAGTCTCCAACTTCCTGTTCCTGTCCAGCAGGCTCCTCCCAGTGCTTTGTCCATCTCCTGGTCACTTTCATTTGGATCTGGAGCTGCAAGGATTACTTTTTGTGGGTGCTGCTGGATATTTGGATTTGAGGCCTTTTTGACTGTCTTTGGATCACTTTTGGATTAGAAATCAACTTTCACAAGTAAGTTTGTTTGGGGCATTACAGTTGCTGCAAGTACAATTTTGGAACTTTTTCAGAGCATTAAATAAATTATATTGTGGGTAGCCACAGTATCCAGTAGGACCAGGGTTGGTTAGGGGTGCATGATACAACTGTTTTGTTGAATTTAAACACCATTGAGGCCATGGATGGGCTGGGATTGTGCTGATTTTTGTCGTTTTTTTGGGCCTGCTGGTGTGGCCCTTTGCCCAGGGGTGGTGAGTGTTGCATGGGCCTAGTCTTTCTGTGGGGTGTCTTCTTGAATTTAAACATCATTGAGGCCATGGATGGGCTGGGATTGTGCTGATTTTATTGTTTTTTGTCGTTTCTTTGGGGCTGCTGGTGTGGCCTTTTGCCCAGGGGTGGTGGTGCATGGACTGAGTGTGCCTGTGGTGTGGTCTCACTCTCTTTAATGTAAACATCATGGATGGCATTGGATTGTGGTGATTTCTGGCTGGTTTACTGTTTTTTGGGGGTGTACTGTTGATGTGGACTGGCCATGTGGGTGGTGGTGGTGGCCATCTTGAGTGCTGGCTGGTACAGGCAACATGTGCTTGGGGTGTAAGGGGCCATTTTGAAGAGAGGCAGTGTCTGAGGCCTGCACTTATTTTGCCTACTTTTCATCCATTATGCCCAGGGGTAGTGAGTGTTGCATGGGCCTAGTGTTTCTGAGGGGTGTCTTCTTGAATTTCAACACCATTGAGGCCATGGATGGGCTAGGATTGTGCTGATTTTATTGTTTTTTGTCGTTTTTTTGGGGCTGCTGGTGGGGCCCTTTGCCCAGGGGTGGTGACTTGCATGGGCCTAGTCTTTCTGTGGGGTGTCCTCTTGAATTTAAACACCATTGAGGCCATGGATGGGCTGGGATTGTGCTGTTTTTTGTTGTTTTTGTCGTTTTTTTGGGGCTGCTGGTGTGGCCTTTTGCCCAGGGGTAGTGGTGCATGGACTGAGTGTGCCTGTAGTGTGGTCTCACTCTCTTTAATGTAAACATCCTGGATGGCATTGGATTGTGCTGATTTTTGGCTGTTTTTCTGTTTTTTTGGGGTGTACTGTTGATGTGGACTGGCTTGGGGTGTAAGGCGCCATTTTGAAGAGAGGCAGTGTCTGAGGCCTGCACTTATTTTGCCTACTTTTCATCCATTATGCCCAGGGGTAGTGAGTGTTGCATGGGCCTAGTCTTTCTGAGGGGTGTCTTCTTGAATTTAAACACCATTGAGGCCATGGATGGGCTGGGATTGTGCTGAATTTTGTGGTTTTTGTCGTTTTTTTGGGGCTGCTGGTGGGGCCTTTTGCCAAGGGGTAGTGGTGTATGGACTGAGTGTGCCTGTAGTGTGGTCTCACTCTCTTTAATGTAAACATCCTGGATGGCATTGGTTTGTGGTGATTTTTGGCTGTTTTTCGGTTTTTTTAGGGTGTACTGTTGATGTGGACTGGCCATGTGGGTGGTGGTGGTGGCCATCTTGAGTGCTGGCTGGTACAGGCAACATGTGCTTGGGGTGCAAGGGGCCATTTTGAAGAGAGGCAGTGTCTGAGGCCTGCACTTATTTTGCCTACCTTTCATCCATTATGCACAGGGGTAGTGAGTGTTGCATGGGCCTAGTGTTTCTGAGGGGTGTCTTCTTGAATTTCAACACCATTGAGGCCATGGATGGGCTGGGATTGTGCTGATTTTATTGTTTTTTGTCGTTTTTTTGGGGCTGCTGGTGGGGCCCTTTGCCCAGGGGTGGTGACTTGCATGGGCCTAGTCTTTCTGTGGGGTGTCCTCTTGAATTTAAACACCATTGAGGCCATGGATGGGCTGGGATTGTGCTGTTTTTTGTTGTTTTTGTCGTTATTTTGGGGCTGCTGGTGTGGCCTTTTGCCCAGGGGTAGTGGTGCATGGACTGAGTGTGCCTGTAGTGTGGTCTCACTCTCTTTAATGTAAACATCCTGGATGGCATTGTATTGTGCTGATTTTTGGCTGTTTTTCTGTTTTTTTGGGGTGTACTGTTGATGTGGACTGGCTTGGGGTGTAAGGGGCCATTTTGAAGAGAGGCAGTGTCTGAGGCCTGCACTTATTTTGCCTACTTTTCATCCATTATGCCCAGGGGTAGTGAGTGTTGCATGGGCCTAGTCTTTCTGAGGGGTGTCTTCTTGAATTTAAACACCATTGAGGCCATGGATGGGCTGGGATTGTGCTGATTTTATTGTTTTTTGTCGTTTTTTTGGGGCTGCTGGTGTGGCCTTTTGCCCAGGGGTAGTGGTGCATGGACTGAGTGTGCATGTAGTGTGGTCTCACTCTCTTTAATGTAAACATCCTGGATGGCATTGGATTGTGGTGATTTTTGGCTGTTTTTCTGTTTTTTTGGGGTGTACTGTTGATGTGGACTGGCTTGGGGTGTAAGGGGCCATTTTGAAGAGAGGCAGTGTCTGAGGCCTGCACTTATTTTGCCTACTTTTCATCCATTATGCCCAGGGGTAGTGAGTGTTGCATACTTGCATGGCCCTAGTCTTTCTGTGGGGTGTCTTCAATGTAAACATCATGGATGGCATGGGATTGTGCTGATTTTTCTGTGTTTTGTCGATTTTTTGGGGTGTATAACTGAACTGATGTTCCTCTGTCTTCCATTGCTTTTAGGTGCACAAGACTCAAGAGAACCACCAGTGCCAGGAAGAAGTCCTGCAGCGGTGTGTGTGTGCAGCATAACGTCACGCGACGTCACGTCTGGACACAGACAACTCTGCAACTCGTGCAACTGCTGCCTGCTGTTCTGACCTGCTCTGAAGAAGATGGCCCCAAAAAAAGTTACCCGTAGCTCCTCTAGCAAGAAAGGTGCCAGTAAGGAGCAGAAGAAGCAAGTTACCAAGGAGACTGGTGTGCCGCCCGCCCCTTTTTTTGGGAGTAAAAAAAAAAGTATGCCTGCAGCAGCAGCGGGATCTGCTGGGGACCAAGCTGGCAGCAGCACCCCCGCTCCATTGGGCTCAGTGCCACCACCACCACCACGCCAACTTAAGTCCAAGCCCTTGAGTGCTGCAGAGGCAGCCAGTATAGTTCTTCAATCACCATCGACCAGTGATGTTGGCTCATCACAAGAAAGCAGCAGCAATGTCCCTCAATCAACACAGGTTGTTGTAGCTCATCTGACGAGTGTTGAACAACCACAGCCGCAACAACAATCACATGTGCAAGTACAAGCCCAAGTACATGTGGAAGGAGAGGCAGCGCAAGGAGATGCGCAAGCAGAGGTGCATGGAGGGTCACAAGTGCCCACAATAGTTGTTCCTCCCGAAGTAGGGGCACATCAGGAAATCGACAATCAAGGCGAGGTATCATTTGAGGAAGCCACTCCTCCTGATGATCCTTCATTGTCTTCCACACCCCTAGCAAGGAAGAGATCAAGGGTGGTGTCTACATCTTCTTCAAGCACACCTCCTTCTGATGATACGGATCAAACTTGGGAACCAGCACCACTGCCGTCTGAGAGTGAGGCACACCATGATCCGACAAAGGTAGTTAAGCGTAAAAGGAAGCTCGTCCAAAGTCTCAGAGTTATGGAGTGTGATGAGGCTCAACAAGAAGTGGCGGATACTGCTGCTGATGAAGACTCTGCCAACGACGACCCAGTCATCATAAAGGTCACTGCAGCCCCAGCGGGCATGCAGCAAACAGACATTTTGACCCTAGCCCGAAGAGCTGCTGAGCGTGATGATGATGATGTTGTCGATGAGGAGGCAGTGGAAACACCACAATCATTGGAGTTAAGTAGTACACCAACTCGTCCCGCTTCCATATTTCTTTCTGGCAAGAAGGGACCTCCATCCACCTCGACCTTAATTAGTGGCGGTGAAAGTGCACAACGTACAAAAGTTGGGCAATCCAGATCCTCCACTTCATCTGGCATTAGCTTCATGACCACCACCACCAGTATCGCCGCCTCCTCCAGGTCCCACAGACACTTCAAGTCCCCAGTTTGGGACTTCTTTACTGTTTGTCAAAAAAATCCAAAGTTTGCCATTTGTACCCTTTGTAAGCTTGCAGTTAGTCGTGGTAAGTCAGGTACCAACTATGGTACCGGAGGCCAGAGAGGTCATCTTAGGAGACAGCACAATGTCCAATGGTTTGCGCACCTAGATGCGATCAAGGAAGCCCGAATTCAAGAAAACGTTGATGTTGCATCTGATGATGACGAGGAGGAAGAAGACGTGTCAAACACTTCCCTTACACCCAGTACCCCTGTCAGCAGCACACCCAATGTGAGGCACACTAAGAGTGTTGGAGCGAGTGAGACACCAACGCACAAAAGTTCACCAGCGAGCAAAATTGGGTCAACGAAGTCATTATCAGCCCGTAAATGCTTGGTCCAGGGCAACATTAGAACCATGTTTTCTTCAGACGTGCCATATGAACGCAACCAATCACTGACGCGTCTGTATAACACTAAGCTGGCTAAAATGCTAGCTGTGGACCTTCTCCCTTTTTCTTTTGTAGAAGCGGTAGGTTTTCTAGAATTAGTGGCAACGCTCTGCCCTAAATGGAAGGTTCCTAGCCGGTTCTATTTTGCGGTTCCAGCACTACATGAAGATGTGCTGGAGGCGATTGGGGCAGCTTTGCAGAAGAGTGCTGTTCACACAATACATCTGACAACAGACATGTGGACCAGTGGCGCAGGCGCTGATTACATGTGCATCACTGCACACTGGGTCTCTTTTTCAGGTGTTAAAGCAAAGCTAAACGCAGGTGTTGACCCGGACCAAGTTTTCAAAGCTGCTCGGAAACATGCAACACTAGCCATGTTTGGCTTGGAGAAAAGTCACACATCCGAAAACATTTTGGACAAGTTTAACAAAAAGGTCTCGAAAATGCTATCCCCAAAAAAACGCCAGATTGGTTATGTTTCCACGGATAATGGCGCCAATGTAGTTAAGGCCATGTCGCTGGGTGGCTATTTCAGAGTGCCGTGTTTGGCGCACTGTATCAACCTGGTAGTTCAAAAATTCTTGAGTGATAGAGACAGTGCAGCGTTCGCGGTAATGGCCACCTGCCGCAAAATGTGCAACCATTTCAGCCATTCTTTTAAGGCCCGGAAGCATCTGAGGAGGCTGCTACTTCAAAGTCGAATACCAGTGAAAGCACTCATCCAGGAGGTGGCAACACGTTGGAACTCAACCTTCTACATGCTTGAGCGTCTGTATGAGCAGTATACGGTACTCGATCACTATTTCTTAACAGAGGGTACATCTCAGAAGGAGGACCTGCGGATGGGTGCGGCGCAATGGGACATAGTTAAAAGCCTGACAGACATGCTTTGTCCTTTTGAGTTCTTCACGCGTGCAGTCAGCCAGGAGGACTGTAATTTGGGCAAAGCTATCCCATTGTTGTGCATGCTGGAGCACCAATTGATGGCGGTGTCTTCTGAGTTTGAAAAAGATGTAAAAATAAAAGACCATTTTATTTTGTCTGAGAAATTATTAGAGCGCCTACGTGGTGATGAACGTCTTCAAAAGATCAAGTCAGAACAGCATTACATTTGTGCTACTATTCTGGATCCACGCTACAAAAAGGCGCTGGCAGGCGAAGCATTCTTTCCTTTTGCTGATGAAGATGTTCAAAATTACAAACATTGGCTAGCCTGGTCAGCCAAGAGGTTTGAAAAAGCACGGCAGGTTATTGAAGGAGAAGGCAGTACATCAGCATCAGCATCAGCAGGCCATCCCCAGTCACAAGAATCCACTTCTGCACCTGTGGCTGGGGCACAAGTGACCTCTCAGCCGTTAAAGACACCGGCAAGTGGATCATCTGCACCACACACAACACTAACAGTGGCTGCTGTGGAGGATTGGCTAAGTTTGCTTGGGTATGGTTCTCGAAAAAATGTCACAGGCACAGCAAAAAGTAAGCAAAGTGGAGGAACCGTTGATGACCTTGAGTCGATGGTGCAGGACTATCTGAATGACTCAACAGAGGTCTTTCTTAATGATGAGCCATTGCAGTATTGGCATGGCAAAAAACAATTGTGGCCACAGCTCTACAACCTGGCTATAAACTATTTGTCTTGCCCACTCGCAAGTGTGTCTTCTGAACGTGTTTTCAGTGCTGCTGGTGGCATTGTAACTCCCAAACGGAGCCGCCTCTCGCCCAAAAATGTGGAGCGGCTGACAATGATCAAGATGAATCAGCACCTCATACCACCAGATTACAAAGTACGAGAAAGCACGCCGCATGAAGACGAGGAGGACGGCAACGTAGATGAGGGGATTTGTTCTCTGTTCGGTGGCACTGAGCTCATCCTGCCTGAATTCGCAGAGTATGATGACGAAATCTTCTTCTTATTCTCTGACACCGAGCCCTGAAAATGAGACAATGAATCAATAACTTTCTTTTTCGTCCTTATTCACTTTTATTCCTGTGTGTCTCTCTTTCTTTGTTTTGCACAGTTAATTTAATTCAAACTTTAATCACCTAATCCCAAAAACAAGACCATCAGCAGAACTGTCTTCATTTGTTTGCTTATTGATTTGAAGGTGCCGCAGTCTACATTCCTCAGGTTCACAAGTTCTGAAGAACATGCTCCTCTATCTTCCTCCTCCAGACTGCGATTTCCCTCAAAGCAGAGTGCTGGATTACGCCCAATGAAGAAAGACTCAGCACTTGTGGGGGTGTTCTACTTCTTTGCGGGTGAGTTGACGGCTTTGGGCCCATTGCTGTCAAGCTCTAATAATGGATAAAAGTGTTTTGGACCAAATATGAGGTGGAAATTTCTTGCCGTTTTTGCTGACTTGCTTGCCTTTGAGGTGCTCTTTGGCGGGGTTCCGGGTGTTTGTGGGTGAGTTTTGGGGTCTGGGAGCACTGCTACGACAGTCTCATCTTGATTGCATTTGCTTTTCAGGAAATCCGTGGTGGAAAACAGGAGTTATGATGATTGGTGAGTGGTGACCTAGCTGCACAGCGCGTTTGGACCGAAGGCCGAGAGATATTGTAAGTATGAGATTTAGCTTTTTCGCTGTTTGGGGGTGTTGTCGCGTGCTTTTTTGCGGGTGGGTTGGCGGGTCTTGGCTGGGGCATTCCTGGGAAGGTGTAATACCGGATAGAAGTGTTTTGGACAAAATCCTTAAGGAAAAGCCTTTTTTTTGCTATTTCTTCTGACATCTTGCTCAATGTAGCGTTTTGGGGGGCTTCCTGCTGTTCGTGGGTGGGTTGCGGCCGGGGTCTCTGTCGAAGCACTGCTGCGACAGTCTAATCTTGATTGCATTTGCTTTTCAGGAAATCCGTGGTGGAAAACAGGAGTTATGATGATGACCTAGCTGCACAGCGCGTTTGGACCGAAGGCCGAGAGATATAGTAAGTATGAGATTTAGCTTTTTCGCTGTTTGGGGGTGTTGTCGCGTGCTTTTTTGCGGGTGGGTTGGCGGGTCTTGGCTGGGGCATTCCTGGGAAGGTCTAATACCGGATAGAAGTGTTTTGGACAAAATCCTTAAGGAAAAGCCTTTTTTTTGCTATTTCTTCTGACATCTTGCTCAATGTAGCGTTTTGGGGGGCTTCCTGCTGTTCGTGGGTGGGTTGCGGCCGGGGTCTCTGTCGAAGCACTGCTGCGACAGTCCAATCTTGATTGCATTTGCTTTTCAGGAAATCCGTGGTGGAAAACAGGAGTTATGATGATGACCTAGCTGCACAGCGCGTTTGGACCGAAGGCCGAGAGATATAGTAAGTATGAGATTTAGCTTTTTCGCTGTTTGGGGGTGTTGTCGCGTGCTTTTTTGCGGGTGGGTTGGCGGGTCTTGGCTGGGGCATTCCTGGGAAGGTCTAATACCGGATAGAAGTGTTTTGGACAAAATCCTTAAGGAAACACCTTTTGGCACTTTTTGTAAGTTAGGGTTCGTTAGGGTTAGCCCTAGCAGCAGGATTGCATGTGTTTCGGGGTGTTCTATTGCAACGCAGTTCTGGGGTTTTAGAGCACTGTTGGAGCGATGCTGGCTATGGATACTTTTGCTTGCTTGCAAGTGGTTTGAATACAATCCACGGTCGGTAAGGGTGTATTTGGGCCTACTGTTACTTTCAAAGTACGTTTTGTCACCATTTTTCTGCTAGCCATCGTTTTTGGAGATCTGATTGGGGGTCTTCTACATTTTTGCGACTGGCTTTAGTAAGGGTCTTGGTGGGAGCACTGATGGGAAGGTCAAATTGTGTTCTAAAACACAGTTTACAGTACACCTACCTTGAGGGGAAAGATCCGCTATAATAGTTTGGCCATACTTATTTATCCTTAAAAAGGTGACTCAGACAGAGCACGCAATTTCAAAAATATTGTACTGTCTATTAGGGAAATCAAAGTGTGACTTTTTGCACCACACAGCGTACATACGTTTTATTTATTTATCAGTGGTATTGTAATAGAACTTCCTGTTTTCCGTTCAATAATTACAGGCCGGGTTTCAGTCAACATCCGCCAGGCAGGCAGTGGACACAGGGTGTCTTCTGTCAGTGGTCACCAACATTGATGGACGAAGCGTCAGCTGGAATGGAGGAGTGCCGCTAATAAGAGGAATTGTTTGCTGCATGCAACTTACTTACCAAATTCAACAGGACAACTCCAACAACATACAGAATACAGATACAGTATCCATTGTTTTCTTCTATGAGTGTGACTGCATGTGCTTAGCTTTAGTTTGTACCCAAAGATTTCTTTATCTTCAATTATTGTTTGTCCAGGCTGTGCATTTTTTTTCTTCTCTCAACAAAACCTACCCAAAAAGAAACCCCCATTCCCATCCATTTTCCAAACCCTAACCCTCTTCCCCCGGGCTGTGTTGTTTTGCTTGATGTCTGACTAAAATGACATCAATAATTCCACACACTTGCTGGGGAGGATAAGGTCATAGCAACAGGCTGGTGAAGGAATACGAGGATATCTTCTAGACTTACTCAGCTTCAGTACTATTTCTTCTAGTAGTAGGAGCCAATGTCAAATAAATTCAACGCAAGTACTAGTTATACTTGCAAGCAAATACTTTACCATTTGTTAGGCTACATTATGGCACTGTTCTAGTGTACTGTCACCTGCTATATTCTCGATCGTACCGTAACTGTTGTAATGCTACAGTAAGGACAAACCAGGAAACGTTTTCTTTTTTTCCATAGGCATGCAACTGCCACTGTGTCACACCACTAGTACCACCGCAATGAGGAAATTTCACCCGCCCAGGATTGCCAACGTTAATCCCCATTTCACGTGGAGCCAGCCCTGGGCCTAGCCCTAATTTCTAACACAAATTACAGGTAAGATAAGCGTTTGGTGGGAGGTAGTATAATGGAGTATTAGGACTAGACGAGAGATTGACGGTAGTACTACTAAAGTCCTACGACTGTTCAGGAAAACAAACTTACTGTTACACCCCCGTCCCCCACCCACCAGACTGAAAAGCAGTAAAAAACAGGTATGGTCAGATAAAGTTCAAAAAAGTATATTTATGTAGCCCTAACAAAATAATCTCCCTCAAGACCCTCCCTAACCCCAACGATTGTCTTTGAAAAGTCCCAAAAAGAACCCAACTCCCAAATCCCACCCCCCAAAAGTCTCTAAAAAAAGGGCAAGGGACACTCCACTACTGGAGGGTGCTGGTGAATTTTGCGGCCAGGGCATCATACTCCTTGCGGAGGGTGGCAAGGTCGAAGCGGAGGCCCTCCACCAAGTTCTTGTACCTAAGGACCTCCTGCTCCAGGTAGGACATTCGGACTCCTAGGCGGCGCTGGCGTGCCTTGCAGCTCCTGTGGGGGGCAGCTGGTCTTTCTGCTGCTTGGCGGTGGCGGTTGGCTTTCTTAGCCCGGCTCCGTACCGCTGGAGCACTGCGCATGCTGGCGGCCCGTGGGGTCACAGAGGAGGATGCAGCTGTCCCAGTCGAGGATGTTGTGGTTGCACCGGTCGACTGCGTGTCCTCCTCCTCCTCCAGGGCCACCAGCCGCCGATATTCGGCGACAGTGGCATCCAGCCTCCGTTGCCGGGCCATTCGAGCCTGCTCCCTCCGTGATGTCGATTTGGAAGGAGCAACTATATGAAGAAAGAAAGACATAGTCTGTAACCAATGCTCCTTAGCATTAATAACACAAAGTGATTGAGCCGAAAGTTGGGTCACAGTACAAGTAGCAAATTGAAAGCACAGTACATAACTATTGAGGACAGTATCTATGTAACCTCCCACTTCTGCATCCTTGCTCTAACATTAGTGGTAGTTTAATGAACAAATTCTACGACCACTATGGACTTCCATTACAGTCGACTATGACAGTACACCAGTCTTATTCTTCTTCTTCTCTCTTGTTTAGGAAAATTGGTACGTTATCTTATGCAAGCCGGCAGAATGGCAGCACAGTGAACTTGCACCCGAGAAAAACAGTTGCACACCATGATGAGTGAGACAGACTGGCGTTACTGTACCGGTCCAGTACATGCAGGTGGTGAAGCTATTACTTTTCTATTACAGGTGGCACTGAGAATACTCTGTTACAAGGGCTACTGCTTAATTAATTTACCTTTCACCCTACAGTGCAAATGAGTACTAGAAAAGGAAAATGAAGAAGCTAAATAATTTGATTATCTATCACTTCACATGGGACGTATTTGATGACATATGGGATGACTTTAGGTGCTTTGCTTAATATTGAGTGAACAGTGATACACCCACACATGAATGACGTACTACAACTAAACTAAAGTTATTAAGAGAGGTACGGAGTGTCCACCGTAATAACCGGATATATGCTGTGCTTGCAGTTGCAATACAAAGTACTGCTACTATTCATGGTAGTATTGGACACATTTACAATTTCTTTTCCTTGCCTTCCCTACACTGGAACGGACGTGCGGGTGCGGTGGTACATGCTCTTCAAGGTAACACTTAGTTCATCCAGCGACCATCTACTCTCTCTAGATACACATGTGCTATCTAAGAGTCAGAGAATACCATGCTCCAGGCATCCATTCATTCAAAGTATACGCACACATACAGTTTCTGTTTCACCCACCCAGGCTGCTGTCCTTCCACTAATCCTTGCTTCATCATTGACCCAGCCATGCACCATACCATATTCTTTCCTTCCCAGCCACCTCGGGGGCCAAGCAAACACATATCGTTCTTCTTTGCCAGCCATCATAAAATTTCGCGGCCCACTTACTTACACGTACACCCTTCTTTCGCTTTTCGTTCATCCCATCCATCACGTTCATCTAAGATCTTATTGGGATTCTTCTCACCAAAAACTTCACAGCTAAGTCGGAGTACATTTCGAGGAGGCTACTACCTGGTTGATTTGTAATACACCCGTGCAGAAAGCACACTATGCAGTCTTCAATCTCAATAAGTAAGGAATATATAGCTTACCTGTTCCCGCCACCACCGTGCGAACCCCCACAGGACCGTCCGCCGGCTCTTGCACCGCTTCCTCCCCAGAGTCCTCCGAGTCCTCGCCCAACACCGCCACCTCCGCGCTTGCCCCGCCACCAGATGTTCCACCTACAAAGTACATTTAAGAATGTTAGAATACACCACTCACTACTATATAATATTTGGTCTAGGAGTAATAAAGAAATGTTAAAAAAACAGAATACAATGTAATAATTTGTGACTGTCTACTCTAAAGTAAAAATGTCCCTTTTTCCAGGGAAGGCTGTTTTCTTGCTGCACTTTTATGCACAACTGATGAATGCTTGCTTTTTATTTTTAACACGCACCACTTTTTCTCCTAACAGACAGAAGCTTGACTTCTAAGAACACGAGTCCAGGATCAAGTTCAAACCAGGTGAGAGCTTGGCTCGACCACAAGAAATGTGTCCAATTAATCGTCAGCACTAAGCACTTTTCCGTTTTCAGTTAAATAGTTTTATGACAAAGTTGATTTTAATAAATGTGTTTACTTTTAATAAAGCTTTTAAACTTAATTAGACTCTGTGGTTTTTGGTCCTCCAGACTAGAGTGGATGAGCTAAAGGTTTTGGAATTTTTGCAAGCATGAGTGCCTCTGACACTTCTTGACTGTGACTCCGTACTCTTGTCCTGCGTAGGATAATCTAAAGATCATTGGGGATCAATCATAGGTGACTTCGGGAGCTAAATGACTCTGCCACACTATCTAGTCAGTAAGGAGACAGTGCATAGAGCTATTGCTGAATAGAATGGGAGTCCAATGGAATTGCCAAATGTCCAATCTTAGTTAGCTACACAGACAGACTAATAAGAATAATCTAGTAATACCACATGGAGTCATATTCGAGGCAGGATAAGAATTTATATCCAGTCTACAAGAAGATCAAAGACGATTTAGAAAAAATCGAATGAGGAACGCTAGGAAAAAATAGGTACTCTTTATTAAAATTTAAACTTACTGGGGCCAGCAAAGGAGCCCTCGCCTGCCCGATCCTGGCCTGCATCCTCCTGAACAGCACCCTCCTCCTGTGTCCTCTTGCCCTTGGGGGGAGCTGATGTACAACATGAAAGAAAGAAAGACCAGAAAACATGGATGAGATTTGTCAACCAAATCAAACATTTCAAAAGAACAATAACAAAATATTTTGGAGAAATAGCAAATAGATAGACAACTATTCCACGGGATCTATCTCATGTGGTATACTACGTTATTCGTATTGCCTGATTTGCGGACCGTTGACTTAGAAAGTTCCTATGTAACTCAATAAACAGACTACTAAAGAGGTTTGCCTAGGCCTGGCAGGCAGCAGTCCGCAGCACGCGAAGTGACAGACAAAGTCCATCCTGCTTGCAGATCAGTGAATACTCAAACTATCAATCCACCGACCACCGCCACTATTTCTTCTTATAGCCATGTGTCTAAAGGAAGGACTGGACTTCAGTCTGTTGGGGCAGATTTAGAAGTCCCTTGCGGCTCATTTTCCTCCATTGTTGCGTGACTTTTGTGACGCAGCGGCAGAACAAAAGACTCGCCATGGTGTTGGTGCGGCGTATATATGCATCACGTTGTAAAGCCCTGCGCCATCAGGGGGCGTTCCGGCGCAAGGGAGGGCGTACCTGCGCAGGAACGAATCCTAAAAGTGGCTGAGGGAAATCTACAAGATGTCAATCAGTCACTTTTAGGACAATGATGCATGACTCAAACCCTGCGCGTGTCAGAAGCAGTACCTGTTTTCCTTCTGAATCCGTAGGAGCGGATGACTGAGGACCTTGCGTAGAATAGTTCCCAATTCCCAAACACTCCTGCACCCGGATTTCTCCAAGCTCAGAAATGGAAGGGAAAGGGGAAGTGGATAACAAACAAGAGAGACTGCCACACTGGTCTTCTTCAGCTTTTTCTGGTGTTCAATACCCTGCTGTTGACCTGAAAGATTAGCACAACATTACTACAGTTCTCAAAGAAAAACTTGGCATTTACTCTAAGATCTTTGCTACCCTCTGTTTGGCTAATACCTGTTACTGTGTGGAGTTTTGCCCCTCTCTCAGTAAAGATAGTACGGGTAGATTGTCTTTCAGTGCTGAGTATTTATACTATCTTGAGTAGACTTGAAGTTCTGCAAAGTCTATTTAAGATGGTAAATAACAGTATTTCATATGCATATAATTAATACCCCTATTTACTTGAAGAAATCTTCTGCACTCGCTATGAGGGCGCAAAGTCACTGAATGTCGTTCAAAATTCTGTTCTGTTGCTTAAATAGTACGATGCTGAGAAACAGCTGCGCCTCACAGAAGAATTATGACTGCTCAGAATTTATCGTTTCTTGTCTGAATGGAAAAATAACTGATACTCTTACCGCCGGTCTTCACAAACGTCAAGGCAGGGATTCACAGGACTCAAAGGCAGAGAATTTCTTCAAAGGAACCTTCTCAATGTTAAATATGAATTGCCACTGCTGACTCTGCCACACTCCACGAATTCACTCCAGCGGAGCTGCGACTGAAGAGGGCGCGGCTACAGATGCTGAACGGCAATACCTCACACAGCGGAAACGCTAATGCTGAGCTATGGCTGACAGACGAGGAAGTTCTGAAGCCGCTGCTGAGAAGTCGCTCTCCCGGAACACTTGGCGGAGCTGCGACAGAAAATGCAACCAGTAACTGGCTTCTCAGAATTATGTCTCTTTAGTCCGAAAAGTCTATTTATCAATAAATGCGGGAACTTTGACCTAAAAACAGGTTACTTAGACGAGCGCACTAGAATGCGTCTAACTGCTCTAATATGACGGTTGAAGTGCGCCGTTCACAGCGAACGAGCGCATGAAATGGCGGACATCAAGGGGGCAGCTAGAACGCTAACCCCTTGGGCAGACTGGCACAATCAGGAAGTGAGCTCCACCCTTCCCCCTGACTGTCGTTTAACGCCTGTCTCTGCATCAATGCCCAAATCGGGAACTGTGATGAGGGTTTATCATAGATCTTGAAGATAGGACTTGGGACGGATCTGACAGTACCCCCCACCAAAACCCCCTCTCTGGGCTTCTGTGGATGTGTCTTATGGAATTCTGAGACCAATCGAGGAGCATGAACATTGTCACTGGGCTCCCAAGACCGATCCTCCGGACCATAACCCTTCCAATCCACTAAATAATAGATCTTGCCTTTCTTACTCTTAGAGTCTAGAATCCTCTTGACTTCAAATTCTTCAGTGGATTGTACTACAATTGGAGCTGGTGGCTGACTCTGTCTAAAATTGGGTGGGTTTCTTTTAAGCAAAGAGACATGAAAAGTTGGGTGAATTTTCAAAGACTTAGGTAGCGCTACTCTTACACTAACTGGATTCACCATCTTAATCACTGAATATGGACCCACAAATCTCGGCTGAAACTTCCGATTCCCCCTCAATCGCATATGTTTAGTGGAAATCCATACCTCATCCCCAGGCTCATAAATGGGACTCTGTCTTCGCTTCTTGTCTGCCTGAACCTTATACGCCTCCTTAGCTTTACAGAGGTTAGCAGAAGCTGTCCGATACGCCCTGTGCAAATGGTGAATCACCTCCTCAGCTGCTGGTACATCTACATCCACCCTCCCGACCAACATGTTAGGGTGACGACCTGAATTCAGAAAGAATGGGGAAAAACCAGTGGCAGAATGGACTGAATTGTTATAGGCAAACTCCGCAGTACTCAACAAAGAAGGCCATTCCCCTTCCTGATCCATCAAATACATGCGAAGATATTGTTCTAAATCTTGATTGACTCTTTCCGTCTGTCCATCCGTTTCAGGATGATAGCTGGTGGACAGGCGAGAGTCAATTCCCAGACCTTTTAAAAAGGACTTCCAGAAGCGGGAAACAAATTGCGAACCCCGATCTGAAATGACCACCTTGGGAATTCCGTGTAATTTGACTATGTGTTCAACAAAAAGAGTTGCCAACTGAGAAGCTGTGGGGAGTGTCTGTAAAGGAATGAAATGACTCATTTTTGAAAACTGATCCACCACCACCCATATCACAGAATAACCTTGACTGGAAGGCAGGTCCACAATGAAATCCATGGAGATTGTGTGCCAGGGAGATGGAGCTACGGGCAAGGGCATGAGGAGACCCTGTGGGGATTGTCTAAGACTTTTTCCCTTAACGCACTGCTCACAAGTGGCGATGTACTGTCTCACCTGAGAGTCCATGTCAGACCAAATGAATGTTCTCTTGATTAGATCCAAAGTCTTCTTGACTCCTTTATGACCAGCCAACTGATGATCATGAAATTGCTGAATGATCTCTTGCTGGATCTCATCACTGGGCACATATAGTTTCCCTTGTAAAAATGGTTTCCCATTCTTCACCTCTCGATCTGATCCTTCCAAAACCCAGTTTGAAAACTCCTTCTTAGCAAATTCCTCTTGAATCTGATTCTCAAACTTATCCTCAACCGTGACTGCAACAATCTTTTCCTCTGGAATGATAAAGCCCTCTACTTGAGTTTCCACTTCTTTCCCCAGACTCAAACGAGAGAGAGCATCTGCCTTTCCATTTGCAGCTCCTGGCTTATAAGTCAGGACGAAATCATAATCTGCAAAAAAGAGAGACCACCGCAGTTGTCTAGGCGTGAGAGTTCGGGCCGACTTTAGGAATTGTAAATTCCGATGATCAGTGAAAACTGTGATCTTTTGTCTCGCACCAAACAGATAATGTCTCCATACCTTAAAGGCTTCCTTAACAGCCAAAAGTTCCTTATCTGCAATGGAATAATTTACTTCTGCAGGTGACAGTTTCCGAGAATGATAGGCCACTGGATGGAGCTGACCGGTGTCCTTCTGACGTTGAGACAAAATGCCCCCGATTGCCAAATTAGAGGCATCAGCTTCGATGAAAAATGGTTCCTTCAAATTTGGATGTTGAAGAACTGGAGCTGTAGTAAAGGCTTCTTTTAAGAGCTGAAATGCCTTCTCCGCTTCCATTCCCCAAGTGAATCGAACATCTTTCTTGAGTAGTCGGGTGATTGGACTAACTTTTTCTGAAAAATTCTGAATGAAACGCCGATAAAAATTGGCAAATCCCAAAAAACTTTGTACCTCCTTGACAGATCTTGGAGCAGGCCAATCCTTAATTGTCTGAAGCTTAGAGTTATCCATGGACACTCCCTCTGGAGATAAAATAAAACCCAAAAACTCTACTCTGGACGAATGAAAAACACACTTCTCCAACTTCACAAACAGTTGGTTCTCCAACAGGCGCTCCAAAATAGCTCGCACATGGAAAACGTGTTCTTCAAGGCTGTTTGAAAATATTAGGATATCATCAATGTATACCACTGCACATCGATCTAGAAACTCTCGCAGCACATCGTTCACAAAATGCTGAAAGGCTGCAGGGGCGTTACATAATCCAAAAGGCATCACCTGATATTCAAACAACCCTAGTCTGGTCCGAAATGCGGTCTTCCACTCCTCTCCTTCAGCCATGCGCACCAAATGGTAGGCCCCTCGTAAATCCAATTTGGTATAAATTGCAGCATCCTTGACCTGATCAAGGAGTTCTGAAATCAGAGGTAATGGATAGCGATTCTTTTTTGTGACTAAGTTTAATGCTCTATAGTCTATGCAAGTCCTCAGAGTTCCATCCTTCTTTGGAATAAAAAATAGAGGCGAAGAAACTGGGGATTGAGACGGGCGTATGAATCCTGAGGCCAAACTTTGCTCGATGTACTCCTTTAGATGGATGTTCTCAGGTTCCGACAAGGCATAAATTCGACTGCAAGGCAACGAGGCTCCCGGCTCAAGTTCTATCCGACAATCGTACTCTCGATGAGGTGGCAATTTTCGAGCTTCTCTTTCGTTAAAGACTTCCTTTAAATCGCGATATTCCTCTGGAACTTCCGGGACTTCCAATGCACAAATCATCTGAGTTTGATTAACCAAGTTAGATGACATGGTGGATTTCAAGGCCTTAGGCTGAGACTGGAAGCAATGCTCAAGACAAAAATCTGAGTTCATTTCTACAGTGCGTCTAGCCCAATCTATTTGCGGATTATGCTCAGTGAGCCAGGGCAACCCGAGAATGAGCTGAAACTGCGGGGCGTCAATGAGATTGAAATGAATCTGACTCCGATGTTCTCCTGGACCCAACACAATTATGGCTTCTGTATCAAAGACGATTGGGCCTGAGGATAAATTGGTGCCATCCACAGCCCGAACTGGTTCTGGTCTCGATTTCTTTTCAAACTGTATTCCTAAGTTTTTTGCAAACTGAATGTCACAAAAATTTCCAGTTGCGCCTGAGTCAACCATAACAGATACTTCTTCGATGCGAGTTTCTCCAAAAAGAATCCGACAAGATATGATCAAATGTGGGGCGGCCGACTGCAGAGTATTTGCCAAAAATTGTGGTTCTGGAGTTGTCTCTCCACTCGCTTCCACCAGTGCAACTCCGTCTACTGGTGGAGCCTGTCTTTTACCCATGAACTGACCTTTGGTTTCTTGGTGCATTCCTTGACAAAATGGCCCGACTGACCACAATACATACACAATCGTCCCACACGACGCTTTTCTCTTTCCTCTTTAGTAAGAGGACCTCGAATGGTTCCCACTTGCATTGGTTCTTCACTAGTAGGCGCTTCTTGATTCTTAATCGGTTCAGCCCTGATCCGATCAAACCTTGGTGGGAAAATTCGAACATCTTTTCTCCGTTCACTACGTCGTTCTGCTTGCCGTTGGTCAATCTGCAAAACTAAATCAATCAATTCAGATACATCCGTGGGTCTCTTGGGAATCTGGGCCAACCCATCCTTAAGCTCATCCTTTAAGCCTCTGTAAAAAATTGCAGCTCTCTTAGCCTCTGGCCAACTTGTTTCTACGATCAACTTGTTGAATTGCGCTAAATATGCCACCAAATCCCTGTTCCCCTGTTTTAAGTCCAATAGCTCATTGTCGGTAGTTTGGGAAATAGTTCTTCGATCGAAAATGCGCAAGAATTCAGCCTTAAAATCCTCAAATTTGTACAACACTGGATCATTACAAGCAACTAGTGGTAAGGACCACGCTGCCGCATCGCCACTCAGGTAAGACAGCACAAACGCCACCTTGGACTGATCCTCCTTAAACAGAATGGGCTTACAGAGGAAATGTAAGGAACACTGTGTGAGAAAGATCTGTGCCTTATGGGGATCTCCTTGAAATCTCTCGGGAGGGGCCAATGGAATAGTAGGGGACATAGCATGTACTACTTGTGTGGTGAACTCTGAGGAAGAAGAGGAAGATGGCGCGAAAGTGGGGGACTTCATACTCCCAAAATTTGGACTGGGACTCTCGGACAGCTCATCTATCCTCCTACGCAAATAACTAGCTTCCTGATTAGATTTCCTAACTTCCTCCCTGGTCTCGCTTAATTGTTTTTGTAATCCCTCTAACACTGAGGCCAAAGCCTTGAGATCTAATCCTTCAGCCATCACGCTCAGATGGAAGGTAAGTACGGGCACTTCAATCTGTCAGAAGCAGTACCTGTTTTCCTTCTGAATCCGTAGGAGCGGATGACTGAGGACCTTGCGTAGAATAGTTCCCAATTCCCAAACACTCCTGCACCCGGATTTCTCCAAGCTCAGAAATGGAAGGGAAAGGGGAAGTGGATAACAAACAAGAGAGACTGCCACACTGGTCTTCTTCAGCTTTTTCTGGTGTTCAATACCCTGCTGTTGACCTGAAAGATTAGCACAACATTACTACAGTTCTCAAAGAAAAACTTGGCATTTACTCTAAGATCTTTGCTACCCTCTGTTTGGCTAATACCTGTTACTGTGTGGAGTTTTGCCCCTCTCTCAGTAAAGATAGTACGGGTAGATTGTCTTTCAGTGCTGAGTATTTATACTATCTTGAGTAGACTTGAAGTTCTGCAAAGTCTATTTAAGATGGTAAATAACAGTATTTCATATGCATATAATTAATACCCCTATTTACTTGAAGAAATCTTCTGCACTCGCTATGAGGGCGCAAAGTCACTGAATGTCGTTCAAAATTCTGTTCTGTTGCTTAAATAGTACGATGCTGAGAAACAGCTGCGCCTCACAGAAGAATTATGACTGCTCAGAATTTATCGTTTCTTGTCTGAATGGAAAAATAACTGATACTCTTACCGCCGGTCTTCACAAACGTCAAGGCAGGGATTCACAGGACTCAAAGGCAGAGAATTTCTTCAAAGGAACCTTCTCAATGTTAAATATGAATTGCCACTGCTGACTCTGCCACACTCCACGAATTCACTCCAGCGGAGCTGCGACTGAAGAGGGCGCGGCTACAGATGCTGAACGGCAATACCTCACACAGCGGAAACGCTAATGCTGAGCTATGGCTGACAGACGAGGAAGTTCTGAAGCCGCTGCTGAGAAGTCGCTCTCCCGGAACACTTGGCGGAGCTGCGACAGAAAATGCAACCAGTAACTGGCTTCTCAGAATTATGTCTCTTTAGTCCGAAAAGTCTATTTATCAATAAATGCGGGAACTTTGACCTAAAAACAGGTTACTTAGACGAGCGCACTAGAATGCGTCTAACTGCTCTAATATGACGGTTGAAGTGCGCCATTCACAGCGAACGAGCGCATGAAATGGCGGACATCAAGGGGGCAGCTAGAACGCTAACCCCTTGGGCAGACTGGCACAATCAGGAAGTGAGCTCCACCCTTCCCCCTGACTGTCGTTTAACGCCTGTCTCTGCATCAATGCCCAAATCGGGAACTGTGATGAGGGTTTATCATAGATCTTGAAGATAGGACTTGGGACGGATCTGACAGTGCGCTTGAAGCCGACGTACGGCTTGATGCAGCATTGGGGAGATAGGGTACCCCAGAGCATTGCTGGAGCTGCGCCATCGTTGGCACGCAACTCCAGCAATGCGCCGCCTTTACGGCACAGATGCGTAAGGCTTCTGTGACGTGTTGGGCCAATGGGTGGTGGTGGCATGGCACACAATTACTGCCGCACCCCTGCTACTTTGCAGGGATGCGCCGGTAATTGAAAATATGACCCTTAGTGTCTAGCATTACGCAGTTCTTATCTTTACACTACACTCATACATAATTTCTCAGGCCAATGAAATTAACACAAAATACAAAACAAATAAGCATAGTAGCAAGCAAGGCTACTGAGAAGGAGAGCAGTGCACCTGAAATGCATAGAAGATTTTGAAATATAATTTACCTACAATGTAATCGGCAGCATTATTGCTCTTGGTAAAGAACAAAGATTTGCAAATGACAGAGCCGGATAAAACAGAGTAGTGATGAATAGCTACTACTACTCACCAAGCCCGGGGACCTCTACGCCGAGCGCGTCCAGCAAGTCCCGTTCCCGGTCCATGACATCTGTCCAGCGGTGGGTGGCCTGGTTATATGTGCGCCGGACCCCAGAGAGCTTAAACATGGCCCGGCACACCTTCTCCCACCGCTTCCGGCGCTCCCGGATGCCATAGCCGGTTGCGATCTTGCCGCCTCCCCGGATCGTCTTGGGGAGACGGCGCTGGACGTGGAAGATGAGTGCGGCCACCTCCTCCGCGCTAAAGATCTCCCGTGGCACCACTTGCTCCCCCCTCAAACGCCCGCACGGGAGCCGGGCACGGGGTGCGGGACCCTTCCCCTTCTCAGGGTGCTTCCCGGCTCCCTTTACCATGGTCTGGGCAGAAATAAAGTTAAATGATAAAGAAGAAATAGAATAGTGAAGAAGAAAAGAAAAGAGTTTAAAAAAGTAGTTTAAAAGTAACTAAAAGCAGCAGAAAACACAAAAATATAGAGCTAGAAAAATAGAGGGATAGATAATAAGTAAAATAGATCAAATAAACTTCAAACAAGCAAAGGATGGCAGAGATTCAGAGAGGATACAGAAAGCATGCCCAGAACCATAGCAATGAATGAGAAACAAGATGGCCGCGCCCGTTCACGACCGCGTGGGTAAGTTCGCGCGAGATTTTCCTCGCGAGCACGCGCGAAATTGTACTAGCGAGCAGCACAGTTTGCGAGATTACACATAGCGGCCGGAAACGGAATTACGTCACGCAAACAAGATGGCCGCGCCCGTGTACGACCGCTAGGGTAACTTGGCAAACGTATAGCTACAAGCACCTCGCAAACACGCACAAAATCACGCGAACATACACGTCGCAAAGAAAAATTTAGTGTATTCGCAAGCATTCGCGGCTTCCGAAATCGATCTCGCACGGATTCGCGCCCCAAAAAACGCACGAAATTGCAGAAAAAATGATTTTTGCTAAACTGAAAGCAATGAGCAGGTGCAAAAGTTCAAACTTAACATTAGTAACATTCACTCTAGTGCTTCCTGAGGGGCCCCTCCAGAGTTTGCAACTATTCTATGACCCTGCTATGACCCAAACAGCAGGCTCATAGAATAGCTACAAGTAGACCATAAAGGTCCTGTGAAAAAAAATTGCACTGCAACAGAAAGCAAATTACAGATAAGGAAGGAAGCAGGTGCCAGCCAGACTGGAACTTTCAAAATAACTGACACATTAATCAACCCCAAATTAATTCATGGCAGTTGAAGTAGGGGAGGTGTGCTTGCTTTTTTCAACCCCCATAAACTACAGTGATAAACAAACCTAATGGGTGGCAGTGAGGATGTACCAGAGGGTGGCATGGGTGTCCCAGAGGGTGGCAGTGGTGAAACAGAGGGTGCTGTGAACCTGTGATGATAAACCAGACGTAGAAACAACATAGTCGCGGCCGTTGCGAGCCGAAAAGTAAGTTCGCAATTGCGAAATTGTCCCAAAATCCGCGCGAACGCTCGCCAACACAAAAAACGGGAAAATCCGCAAATCCGCGAGAGTTCGCGTATTGTCGCGGATTGCGAATCCGTAAATACGCAAATTCGCGTACGCAAGATCCGCTAGATCCGCCCATGCTTAGTCAGGAACTGGAACTGAACGAGCTCCTGTCATCGGTTACAGACCTGCAAGTAGGATGTGAACGCGTTCCCGGTAGTGTGTGGACTAAAGAGCGTACTCGCTTAAGACTGTTTTGCGCCTCACATTTGCCTCCTTTTAATTTTCCTGCTGTGCACACTACGGCACTTCATTGATACGTGCTTACGATTCACTGATGCTTTGACTTGAAGACTCACAGCATATTAAATCGGATCGGACTGATTGGACCATTTATGACCCGCCGGGTCAGAATAATCACCGGTGTTTAGTGTGTGATATCACATTAATTTCGTTACAGCCCTGAAGAAGTCAAGGGTTAACACCTTAACGACGAAACACCTGTTGGCTGGACCTTGTGTTGTCATTTGAATAAAGCCAAGAGAACACTTCAAGAGACACTACTTGCCTTCATCTTTTCAACTACAATCTTTTGAACTTTCGTATTACTCGCATACGTGTGCACAGGAACTGACATTATCAATTTTTGGACCATTGGGTTTCAAATCTAAGGATTTAGGTGATTCCCCTCACCTGTGGCACCGGAAGTACTATATCTGTTTTGTTTATATCACGATACCTGGCGAGCGCCAAATTTCCTGTGTTAATTAACACCCCCAATTTGCTTGCGACCGAACAATGTCCGGTCCCATGCCTTTACCTTCCAATGAGAACATGCATTCAGAATGGAATGCATGCCCTCATTGAAAGAGCAGAGGTGCATCCCATGGCAGGCACCTCAAGGTGCCTCCCACCGGGTACAGGGATAAACAGGTGGGCACTGTAGGTGCCCTCTAGATTGCCATTCAGCAGCCTCGCACACATGGGGGATCTGCTGTGGGCCCGTAAAGACATGCACAAAAAAGAGAAATTGCCCTCATACTCTCCCAGTTGAAAATAGGAAGGAGTACTGAAGAGTTGGTGGACGGACTCTCCGAGACCATCGTAAGCTATCGTAAAACCAAGTTGGATTCCTTTCCGACCGAGCCAATCAGAATGTATTGTTCGGAAAGGAATCCTAATGGCACATTCCGATGCAGCTAGGAGGCTCCGACCGACGGTCGGAGCCCTTTCTGCCTGCATCGGAATCGGTCCCTTAGTAGTAAGACTCACATGAGTACATAAGAAAAGTGTCTTGGGCCTTATTTATGAAGGCCTTGCGCCACCGGTGCGTCACTTTTTTCCATGTTAAAAGTGACGCACCGGCGGCGCAAGTCCTTCATAAATAAGGCCCCTTGTCTCCAGAGCAGCCCTGAATAGCATCCCTAAAGTTAAATGTTAAAACATGTCAGGCATCTATACAAATCAGCGGTGCTGAACTTCCGTAGGATAACATGAAGCATGGGTTCCCATGATCGAATGTTCTTCTGAAGAGTACTGCCAACCAACCAGACTGCAAGAAATAACTCCTACAACTTATATTTGGCAACATATCTTGAATGGTTAAGGTTAGAGATGTGAAACAACTGTGAATCTTATCCATGGGTTACTGTACTGCATTTATAGGGTATTATTTGTTTAGGTCCTTGTTGATAGCTCAGGGAGAACATTCATGTTTATTGTATGTGAAGTAACTGTGTTATTACACACCTTTTATTTAAGGCCCAGTGTCCAGTACCTTGATTAGTAGGGAAAACATTCAATACCACGTTTGGTGCACGAAGGTGGGCCACAGAACCTCACTGACCTTCTTGAAAATGTACCAGTCACTCAGTCCTTGATGAATGAATGCGAACCAATATCGACTCGGGTAGCAGTAGAATAAGAACTGAAGTCTTTTTTGGTGATATGTGGCTGAATAAAAAGGTCCCTTTTTCTGCTCAGCGCTTAATTCTAATGTTCAGCCTGTTTCTAAGGTTTCGAGACTTTGTCAAAGAAGGGATTTGACACACATGGAGAAACAGTGATTTGCGGAGGATCACACAATATTGTAAATGGTTGGGTAATCCCTGGAACTGATGTTTCCCGGTTCGAGGGTCCATTTAATAGACCTAGACCACGTTTTGCCATTCTTTATCAGCCAGCTATTTAACAACCAGCTCTTGATATGTCAGTCTTTTCTTTATCGCCCAGCCTTTCATCAATCTGTCATTTATCAATCATTCATTTACTAGTCAGTCCAAGTCCATCCATTAGCTGGCCATGTGCCAGTTAGAGCTTTTCAAGTGAGTGTTTTATTGAATAGACCGTCACCAGTCAGGTTATTACTTTGTAATGAAGTCTTTTAGCACCTATTCCTTCATCAGTCATCTGTGAGGCTTTCATTAGTCATTTGCCAATCAGTTATTTATCAGCCATTACATTATTAACTGTTCATCATTACGTCATTCATCTCTCAGGCATTCGTTAATCAATTATTTAAAAGTCTATCAACAGTCAGACTTTCTTTAAGGATTCTGTAATCAATCGGTTCTAGATTAGTCATTTATCACTCAGTTACCCCTCAGTCAGCCTGTCCTCAGTTAGCTAGTTATTAATCGGTCATTCATCAGTCAGACAATCATCAATCAGCCCCGTATAAGCATTCCGACCATTAGCTCTATAAGATGAAAGCATTCCGACCGTTATCTCTATAAGCTGAAAGTCACTTTAATCAATTGCAAAAAAAAGAACAGATGATGGACGGAATGCTGAACCAATCATACATTCACCCCCAGTCAGAGGTCTGGGTTAAATCCATTGTTTTTTTTAATGCCACAGCATTCCAGTTTAGACCCAGCCATATGCAAATCAGTCTTGACCCTGCTCCCCATGGGAACAGTCCAGCCCGAACTGCCAAACCAGTTCTTCCCTGGACCGGAAACAGGCATTCTGGGACCAGTTTCGGGGTTCACCCCTCATCAGCCAGGCAAGCTTGAATCTGGTGGCGTAGCGATTATGGAACCCACATACAGGCATACCCTTCACACTTAGGGTGAAAATTTCAAAAATAACAGCTGATGGACAAAATGCTGAACCAAACAAACATTCACCTCCAGCCAGATCTAATAGAAACTAGGGGTGAGTATCTGAAAAGTTTCAGCGCTCCGTCAATCATCTTATTGTGTTTGCTTTAGTCACTTTAATCAACCATCCTTCTTCTCCTCAATTAACCAAGTATCCGGTGGCATGTAGTTTGTTAGTCTACTGCCAACCAGTAAACTAGTTGCCGTTTATTCACTTTTCCATCATTCTTTCCTCAGCAACTTTTCTTTAAAAACCGATTACGTGTTTGTTCGATCACACGACAGTCATACGGTGTGTTTACAGTGGAGTAACGAACCTTGAGGGGGCCCCCCTGCAGGGTACGTGAAGGGGCCCCCTCTGGACTCAATCTAGAGCTCCCCAGCAGAAGTGCGGTGTTGACGGGGCCCCCTGGAGGGTGAGGGCCCCCCACATTGCGGGGGCTGCAGGGGCCTGTGTTACGCCCCTGTGTGTTTAGGAAAATATCTTTAAAGGTTTCACAGAGTTCCACGTCAGTGCTACTAAAGGTCTGGGTCGGGAACCTAGAGACGTTGGCAGAAGGAGATGACAGGGTGAAGGACGAGGGGGTGAAAGCAGGTCAATCAATTTTAAGTCAAAACGACCTTAGAATATGGAGATGGCTGGTTACAATATGACAACATGGGCTACTAAAGGAAAATGGAGTGATGTCAACAAACCGCTTGAAAAAAACACCTTCCAAGTGTCAATTTTCTGCATTTCCTTTATGTTCTACTTTGAGGAAGGCCTGGGAGAAATTTTAATTACACCGGCGTAATTGGAGTAATTTCAATATTCTTATTTCAGTATTAACTCATTATTCTTATGATGCGAAACTACGCAATAACTCCAGCGTGAGTTATTAAGACTAATTTGGGAAAAAATACTACTTCAGGAGCACAGAAATAACACAATAAGAGATAGGAAGAGACTTCTGGCAACTGCTGCTCATGAACTGCAACATTTAGTGCTGTTTTCGTAGTGCAAAATGCATCTTTTGGCCCATTTTGGATGCAAAGGTGCTTTTTGCAGTAAGAAAATAGTGCTAAATGCTTGATTACTCTTCTCACATGATTACGCGTAATTTTGTGGTAATTATGAGTAATTACACTACAGAGAATTGTTAATTACAGCCCCCTTACTTTTAGGCCTTTTTGATCAGAATTATCTTATGACAAATACTATTTATTCTTAAATATTGTTAAAAAAAGAACTTCATGGATGCATGAAACTTACGAGCAAAATCTTTGGCATCACCCGTGTTTAAGTAAAATTTCTGGCTGACTTTGGTGATACCAGAGTAGGTGTTGGCGTAGTGGCCCATCTGTGGGCATCCAATGGAGGGACAGGGAAAGCCAGTGCCCTGGAGGAAGAAAAAGGGGTTTGTGAGTTAAGACTCTTTTCAACAAAATAGTTCATTCTATTTTCTTGTTTTCTGAATGGAGAAGTCCTTGCCGTGAAACACATGGACAACAATCGGAGAGTTCAATATGCCACCTGTGCAATGATTAGAATATCAACTTCATTTATAGAGCAAACCACAAAATGTGAGTAAAACCTTGACACATACTTGTGATATTATTAACCATAGTTTGACTGTGAGTAAACAGCTCAATCTAACCCATGCTATCAATCTCAGGTGGATAAACTGTTGCCCCAAAAGGCTGCAATGAAGATTTCACTCTTAATGTGGACAAAGCGCTTGTGACGCTGAACATGTGCTTCAGTTGAAGATTATGGCAGTGGCGAAACATTAGCACACGCAGCCCCAGTGGGGGAGGGAGGGAGGCCTGAGCTCCATGGACCCCTCCTCCGGTGCTGTGCAGGGGCCCCTGGCATGAGAGCTCCTGACTGGGCCCATGAGGGATGTATGACGTTACAACGCATGCTTTTACAACGCATGCCATTACGATGCAGGTTTTACAACGCAAGTCGTTACAACGACTTGCGTTGGGGGGCGCTGGATAGTGAATAGTTTAATTTACTATTCCAACTCCAGTCCCCGTGGATAGTAGAGAAGGTGTTGGATAGTAATTAAACTATTCCCTATCCTAGAGCGCCCTCCAGCGCAATTTGTTGTAATGACTTGCGTTGTAAAAGTTGCGTCGTAATGGTAGTGCGTTGTAAAAGTTGCGTTGTAAAGGATGTTTCCCCCATGAGTGCCTCCTCCATGTATTTGCAAGCAGGCACCCTCAAGTTTCGTTTTACCACTGGATCATGGATTTAGGCCCTTATTACTATGTCGGCAGACTCACATTCGCCCGACTTCGTTGCGGGTCGGCGGTTCTATTTGTTAATGGGAGCTTGTGCTGCTGCCATAAATCGGCCGTAGCACAAGCTCCCATAGACAAACGGGAGGATCTGTTCATCTCTGCACAGCCTGGCAGGTACCCCAACGTGCCTACCAAACAGTGCAGGGATTAACAGGGGGGCACCATAGGTGCCTCCTTGGTCCCCAACCGGAGGCCACAGAGTGAAGGGGACCCTAATGCTGTTTTCCCGACAGGCTTTCCATGTCGGAAAGCCAAACATCGAAAGCCCGTTGGAAACCAACATCGTAATCCCTACAGCAGAAACGGCATCCATAAGGATTACAGGCAGGCCTCAGACTGGCCGATGGGCTCCTTAAGCCTGTCTGAATCCAGCCAGAATGATCGGCTAGTTTCACTTTCGACCACTTGAATCGTAATGTGGCGGTCGAAAGTGAAACCCGAAATGGGACCCGGAGGGCCTCCGACATGCGGTCGGAGGCTTTCTGGGTCTCATCGTAATTAGGCCCTTAGTCTGAAAAGACCCCATTAGTAAGGTTTCTCTCCTATTTCTGCCCCAAGGTTTTCCTCTGTTATATTGTTACAGCCAGACTCTGGGCTATTAGGTGCCATTTATAGTGGTTGATGTAATTTTCCACTGGTGTTTTGAGGTCCGTCCTGCAACTGCTCTGTAAGCGTGAGCGGTAAATCCGTTACGCCCACGGATTTTTCGGATTTTTGGGGAATCCGCAATCCGCGTATTTTACGGATTTCCCACAAAATCCGAAAAAAAAATCCGCGCGGACGTAACGGGTTCAAAAGTTGAACCCCCACAATTTACAATGGCGCCAGCAAGCTGCCAGCGCCGTTGTAAAATAGTTACAAAGTTAGCTTGCACAGGAACCACTAGATAAAACGAAGCAGGTGCTGCTTTATTTGATCTAAGTGCTTCCTGTGCAAGCTAACTTTGTAACTATTTTACAACGGCGCTGGCAGCTTGCTGGCGCCATTGTAAAACAACAGCAGCTCACTCAAGGGACCCCTGCGCCCTTCGGGGCGATTGCATAGTAACACACACATGGTCGCTGTAGACAACTCTCTGGCACTTTAGGAAGCTGTAGTATAGTAAAAGCACTATACATTTACCCAACGAGGTAGCACTTACTGAGGTATGGCACAAAACGGTGGTGTCTTCTTCAATAAATATGAAGGGCAGGGTTCATTCTGGCACGATGGTCCTGGCACAAAAATTGAACCTCAACAGGAAGCACTGACAGATATCAATAAAGCATGTGCCCTAGTTGTAGCTTAAAATCAGTGACTCATTCATCAGCCCAAAAACAATCGTAAGCGTTGTCAAGGCTGGGCAGATGTGCCTTCTTCCCAAATCTACCGTCGAAAATCAGCTGTGATGCTGGATAGACTTCGCATCCTTGACTTTCACGAGCGCAATACCCATGCACATTGTGTTCGCACGGGTTTCTGCACGTTCGCGAGCGTTTTGTACAATAAAACCCTCGCGAACTTGCAGAAACCCGTGCGAACACGCAAAAAAAAAATACGCTAGGATCCGCGTATTTTGCGTATTTTCGAAATACGCAAATACGCGGATTGCCAATACGCAAAATCCGCTCATGCTTACTGCTCTGTATGGAAACCATGACATGAATGTAGGTTTCCGAACGTGATGTTTATTCCTATAAGCCAATGGTGCTCGCTCAGCCACTGACTAACACCAAATGTGTTTAACAGTTGCTTCACATCATTACATTATATGGCAATCATTGGGGTTAATACATTCAGAATTAATGACTGAATGGTAAAGGTAGCAATAGAAGACATACTACACTTATTTACTTATATGTATTACAACTACCTGTCTCCTTATACAAAAAGCAAACGTAAAGAAAAAAATAAGCAGTACTAAAAAAAATATACAATTAATTAATGACCATGTCAACTGTGAACAGAAAAGGATAATTTGTTCACACGAGCTATGAAAATCATGCTTATTTAATATTTTGTAGGAGGCTTGACCCTTCTTTAAAAGGCACCGACCTTTCTCAGACTTACATTCTCCGGTATATAGCAAGGCATACTCACATCAGTGTCTCCAGTGTTGCCCTCCTCCACTCCACAAAGACTTGTTGGAAAATCACCTTTTGAGCATGGCGAGCCCTGATTTTCACCTTTTGCTGGACCCAGCATTTTTGTTGGCTTTAGAACACTTTGCACTTTACCCCTGATATCCAGAAGCCTGTGCCAAAAAGATACTGCAATGATTTAGCATGTCCCTACGTTAATAGGCAGCTATTAAAGACAGGAAAATGTCTTATGCAGGCACAAATGGGATTCTATAATGCTTGCTTGCGAATCCTATGAATGTTAAATCATTTTGAAGCCATTTCAAATTCATCAGATATAGGGATTTTAACGTTTCTATCTTAATTCTGTGCACATTACTGTTGAACAGTGGGTTGCACACTTTTTCCAAATTTATTCTGCGTAGCTCTGTCCAGAAGTGCAACTCCTGGACCAAATGCCTTGTCATTGTAATGATAGCCTAAGTGTTGAGTTATGTGAGGCTATCAAAGCTTACAGATGTATCCGTCTGTTAAGGTGCTGCCAGGCTCTGTGTCCTGTTGACCCTGACGACAAGGAAGAAGAAGGGACTTTGCCTCATTGGCCCACACCTCTGCTTTCTTTCCATCCCCCGAGTCCTGCCGGTGATGTATTGTACACAGAGGAGGAACCTGCATTTTACTGTTATGGGCCCTTGAAGACCCTACTGCCGGACGCTGACAAGGCCCTGTGCAACGCCCCCTGCAATGCCAGAAGAGGAAGAGCGGGTCATCCAGGAAGAATTGAGGAGCCTAAGCATGGACAGCCCTATGGATAGCCCTGTGCTAATGCTATGCTTAAAAACTTTGATAGAAAAGCAGACCTTTGAGGTGAGCAAATTTTAAGTGTCGCTGGTGTTGAGGGTGCTCTATACAGGAGCTGCCTTCCACCTAAACTTGGTAACTGCCCACAGTTCTCTGCTTCTTTTTTGCACAATTTATGCGTCACTCTTTGCCTGCAAGGGTATTGTTTCATATCGCCACCGCTGAGTGGTGTTGGAAGTAGCGGGAGCTGAACGTTGTGTATATCATCACGGAGGACGGTTACCTCCATTTCCAGACCCCCTCTTTGTAAGCCGGTGGCCGCCCATAGCAGGAAGTGCAAGTGGATCTGTGGCGGATATTTGGTGGCTGCCCCCTACGTTTGCCGAAGATAAACAAACACCAGCTTAAGGATGTGATTGGCCAGGTCGGAAGACTTGAGTGAGAGTGTTGGACGCCGGTGACTGAATCAATGCAAAATCCATAGGAGGAGAGAATCAGGCACGTGTGGCAGTACTGCAATTACAAGCAACTGTGTTTTGCGGGCAGAAAGGCAAAGTATTTCAAACAACCCACAATGTCTGCAGCAATAATGAGAGAAGGGGAAATGGCGGCAGAGGAGATGTTTGGTAATCTGCCAAGCACCTCAGGGAATCCTGCACAAATGCTCAGTGTGGGAAACAACAAAGATACAGATGCTAAGGCACTTTTGAGAAACTTGGAGAGGAAACAAAAACTGGAAATAACAAAATGGTGGGAACACAGGTCGCTCTCTAAATATGCTGAAGTGGGAAGAGTGCCACGCCAGTTAAGAATCCTTTTGGCGCCTAGTTTTGATAAACCCAACCCCAATATGTTGCGCGAATGGGGAGAGAGCAACCTGTCCGCCTCCATGAATTTGGTCAACATCTTGATCAAGTATGCCAATATCGATCGCCTAGAAATACTCAGAGAAATCAATAAAATAAATAAGGAATTTGAAATAACTGAACAAATTAAGAAATTAAGAGAGGCCATGCAAGATAGATTGAAAAAACACGAAGTAAAAATAAAATTCTGAAAAGCCAACAAGTTTGCCCGTGATCTAGCGGACTATGAAAATGGACACATTTTTACTTTTTCATGCAAGTTCGATTCAGCAAAGAGACAACAGTACAGTGAGAAAATCAAAATCAACACTGCTAGTATTACCACTCATGCAGAGGTTAACGATGATTCCTCTAGTGTAGAAACAGTATCACTAACAAGTGAATCAAGTGTTGGACTGGACCAACCAACTACAAGGAAAACTAAATTGAGTGTGGGTCAGAAACTTGATTTTTTAGTAGAGGAAAGTGCAAACACTACGGCCGAGACAACAAAGGAGGCCAGTAGACAACGCAGAAACAAAAGAAGACACAACCAACGCAAAAGGTGTAAACAAAAATACGAAAAAGAAACCACAATGGCAACAGAAAAAACTGCGCTAAATTATAACAGTGTCATCAATTTATCAACAGTGGAGCTAACTACAGCGGAGAACAGCTGTTAGCTCTAGGATTGAATTTTTGCCCAGGTGATGATTTTAACTATGCACATACACGTATTGATGTGTACTGTTACATCAGGAAACTCAAATTAAAGAAATTCTTTGCGCTCAAAACTTGTAAAGAAAAAATTGATAAAAGTGTGGGGCAAGAAGAAGAGATGGGCCCAATGTTGGCGGCCTCCGATATTCCAAATCTGCTCATGTTACATGAGCTTAATGAACAAACCAATTCCCAAGCATCAGATGTGGACATTGATATGGTCACTCAAGAGAGATTGAGGAAAATCAATCATACACAGAAAGGGGTTGGGATCAGTCCCTTGGACGCTATCGATATATACCATATGATCACCTATGATTTGAAAAAATTAAACCACATTGTGAATAAAAACAGAAAGCAGAGCAATGTGTTTTTTTTAAAAACAAGCTTATAATAATCTGATGAAAAAAATTAGTGAAAATCATGATCTTGTCGTAAAAAAAGTCAGATAAAGGGGGTATTTAGTGTTGTGGCCAAAAAAGGATTACATCTTAGAAGCTCAGAGGCAGCTAAATGAGGAAAGCTGCTATAAAAATCTAACACTAAAGAGTATGATAAAGCTAAAGTAATACTCCAAAAACATTTGGCACAGTGAAAAAGGGAAGGCCTCATATCCAACGAAGAATACAAGTTTATGTACAATGAATTCTCGGTATTACCGGTGTTATACTTAATTCCTAAAATACATAAAAATGTTTTCCAGTCCCCGATAGGCCAATTATATCGTCCATAAACAGTGTAGGAGAAAAGGTGGGTCAGTATATTGACTACTTCTTACAGAACTTGGTAAAAGATTTTCAGAGTTATGTAAAAGATACCGGGGATTTCCTTAAGAAAATTGATGACTTGACATGGACGGATGATCTATATCTAATTTCTCTTGATAAGAATCATTATATACAAGCATAGACCACATGCAAGGACTAAGAGCAGTGAAACATTTTTGGGACACCATGTCCAGTGAATTCTACAAACACAACAAGGTTATTCTTGGCGGGTCCAGGGGCCAAAACCCTTGCCCCTCGTGCTGGCCAGCTGAGACAGTACGGTTCTGAAGAACTGCGCTTCCTAGCAGGCCTGATTGCTAGAACATGCAAACACTCCATCTTGCCCTCGAATGATTACTACATATGCTCGCTCTGCAGCTTCCATCCATCAATAGATCCTCAGCCTGTCCCTATTAAACTACAGAGATATAAAATGTTTGTTTTAAATTGTAGATCACTGCCTAAACATACGGTGGAAATCTCTATCCTTCTTGAGGAGGAAGTGCCTGAGGTACTGTTTCTTACTGAAACATGGCTTACCCCCAGTTCCGATCCCGATCTCATCCAGGCTTTGCCAAGCTTTTATTCCATTTCGAGACTGGACCGACCTTCAGGGAAGGGGGGCGGGATAGCCATTATTTATAAACATGGCTTAACTTGCCGTTTGACTGGCAGCCCTGTCCCAGACTGTGAGAACATTATCTTTTCTATAGAGTTCTCTCCAGTCCTCACCTTCTCAGGTATCCTGGTGTACCAAACCCCTGGTCCCTCAGCAGAATTCTGTAATGCATTACCAGACCTGGCTGCAAACTTGGCTAGTTCATTGGCCAATTTCACCTTACTGGGGGATTTCAATCTCCATTTTTATGACCCTCTTCAGACATCTGCTAACGAACTTACCAAGGATTTAGCAGCCTTCCACTTTATTCAAAAAATTAGTGAACCCATCCACATAAAGGGTCACTTATTAGATCCTATTTTTTTGAATTTAGAGGATTTATCTGGAGGGAAACCCATTCCTGTCCCGTGGTTGAACCATTTTCTTATTCCTCTCATTTGGTCACCACCCCATTCAGCCCCATGTAAACTTCCAACCTACTCTAAAAGTCGTCCCTGGTCCAAACTTTCAATCGAACAATGGATCTCAGTATTGGAAGAAACTAAACTAGCCCCCTCTTCAAATGTGGTCACAGCCAATGACAATTTTAATAATTGGGTCCAAATATCCTTGGATATTCTTGTTCCTGTAAAATGCATTAAAAACAAAAGGGGAGTCACCCAAAAACCCTGGTATTCTGCCACACCACGGGACCTGAAACAAAATTGTAAAAAACTCATGATAGTCTGGAGGAGAAGCTTCTCATCAGATAAGAAAACATTATACTGAGAAAGCATTTATCATTATAAAGCCGAAATCAAGGCTGCTCAGTCAGACTACTATAGAAATAAAATTTTAGCAGCACCCAGTTCCTCTTGTGAGATTTTTTGTATAGTTAAAACTCTCTTCAAAGTTCCTCCTCCACCTGCCGCTCCTGATATTTCAGGAACGCAATGTGATGAGCTAGCTGAGTTTTTCTCGAATAAAATTGAAATTATCTACTCCTCATTTCCTCCGTTTAAATGGATTCCTTAGCCCCTCTATCTCTCTGTAACCAGGCCACCTTGGACAGAATTCCGGCAATAGAGATGCCTGTTGTAGAAAGCCTCTTATCTAAGGTGAAGAGTGGCTCACCCAACGATCCTGCCCCTTTAGGGAAACTTAAACAGGTGTGGTCTCTCCGGTGATCTTAGACCTTATTAACACCTCACTCTCTTCGGGGGTAGTGCCCCCCCTTGTGGAACGAAGCCATGGTAAAGGCTTTGTTTAAAAAAATGAGTCTTGATTCCTCAGACCTGAGAAATTATCGCTCTATGTCTCTGCTCCCTGGAGTATGTAAAGTCACTGAAAAATATTTAAATCTAATACTATCATTTTACCTGGAGACTCAAAATCTTCTCCATCGAACTCAGACCGGTTTTCGCCCACTACAGGGAACGGAGACGGCCCTTCTTTCAGTAGTGGAAGAGTCAAAAATCAAAATCAAAAGAAACTTTATTTCGATTGAATTTACAATCATAAAAGTGCATTATAGAAAATTTGCAACAATTTAAAAGTTTTTTCCACAAAAGCAATATTGGCTGATAGATACAGAAAACATAAATTAAATCTTTAAAAGAGTCGTCTGTACAATGATATCCTGTACGGCGATGGAATACAAGTTATTCACGTAGAAAAACAGGAAAATTTATGATGCAGAAACAATTAATTGGGAACGAATTTTCAGGCAAGCCTTTAAAAAGCAAGCTATAGATTTGGCAACAAATGGAGTGTCTAAAAACTGTAGTGCCAAAAGAGCAGGTCTGCATCTTCTCAGTTCAGATTGTCGGAGAAGTGGGACCAACCAGCGTTTATGCGGGGACTCGTAAAAGCTACAGAATAATGTTACATGCAAAGTAGACTGAGTAGAACAGTCGTCACAGGGACATCTGATTAGTTCACGAGTCCAATCTAAGGGCTCAGGGAACGAGACAAGACGGTAAAAGGAATCAAACCGAAATCTAGTTAAAACATATCTATCATAATTTGACAAGTAAAAAGACAAATATGGTTGTATACCATTGGAGGATTGTATCATCATTAAATGGGTATTTGATTGTTTGCCAATTTCAGAACACATGCGTAGTTCTCTTAAATGGGTGACACATAAGTTCTTCAAGGTCTTTCTAGGTATGGCCATTAGTGAGACAGGGTTAGTGAAAAACGCTGGGCAGTTCAAGTCGTTCAAAAAGTTAAAAACATAAGAAAGCCAGGGAATCTTTTTCCAGTGGGTCAATGTCAGGCAATCGGTTATTAACGACCGAGTAAGGAGGCATTGCTCCTTAGTCCAGATACGGTGCCAGAGGAGGATCGGTTGGTATCTAATGGTGTCAGATAGATAATCCCAACCGAGCTCAATGTGGCTACCGTAGTTGGGGGCACTACGGGGGAGAGCTAATACATATTTCAAGAAATCGTTTTCAATTACTTGAAGCTCAGTGGCGGGAGCATAGCCCCATACACCCGCTCCGTAAGTAGCCACGCTCAAGCATTTGGCTTGATAGATTTTCATTATCACAGCAGGAGCGGGCTTGCCCAATTTCCTTGAGAAAGAGGTCAGCGCCGTTGTTGTGCGCTGAAACTGCAATTTCTTGCTGGAGGTGCCAGGTTTCCAGGACATATGGTCGTCTATAAGGATCCCTAAGTATGGATATTTTCTAGCATTATCTAGCCTAGTATTGTCAATATAGAGAGGTTTGCATTTCTGAGCTTTGTTGCCGATATGCATAACAAAAGTCTTGGATTTGTTTACTTTTAAGCCAAGAGAAAGCATATAGTGACAATACTTGTCCAGTTGGAGCTGGAGTTGATTTGGTGTTCTCGCTAGAATGACGGAATCGTCAGCATATAATAATGTGGGGATTGGCCGGGTGTTTATGCAGGGACGATCCTTATTGCCTACCAGCATCGCTTGCTCAAATCCGTTTGTATAAATATTAAATAGAAATGGAGCAAGGACGCACCCCTGCCTGACACCTTTTGTGATGCTGAAAGATTCCGATAGCTCGCCATTAATGCCATACCTCACACATGCTTTGGCATCCGAGTAGAGCTCTCGAAGAAATTTCAGGAGTGGAGGATCTATGCCCAAGTTATTCAGAATCTCCCATAATTTAGAGTGGATTACGCAGTCGAAAGCGGAGCTTAAGTCCACGTAGACCAGATAAAGGTTGCCGCCTTTGGCCCAAGCATATTTACCCATGAGTAATATCAAGTTAAGGGCCTGTTCAACAGTGCCCAATCCCTCTTGGAACCCGAACTGGAGGTCGGTTAAGATCTTCTTCTCTTTAGCCCAGTCCTGGAGACGTTCCAAGATTAGTCTCCCAGCGACCTTACCCAGCGAGTCCAAGAGGGAAATGGGTCTGTAGCAGGCTGGGTTGTCGCGTTCTCCCTTTTTAAAAATGGGTAGGAGCACAGATGTAGACCAGGAATCGATAAGGCCGACTTGTGAAGCTGCGGACATGACTTGCATGACAATTGGAGCCCATAGGTCTAGGTTGCTCACAAAGATGTCAAGTGGGACTCCGTCCGGGCCTGGAGCTTTCCCGGTCTTTGAGGAAGTCAGTGCAGCGGTCACCTCCACAAGGTCGAAGTGGAGGTCAATAGGATAGGTGTTATCCCTAGTAAAGACTGCCTCCCCGATTCTGGTAGCCTCAGTTGTTGAAGGGGAGTCCCCAAAGATCTCTGAGTAGTGGGTTACCCATTTTTCGGCAGGAACTGCCACGTCTAGGTGACGAACAGCTGTATCGTCCGCTAAAAAGGGGGACTTGACTGTTCGCCAGAACAACGTGGTGTCCTTGTTTCTTGTGCTCTCGTGCAGTTGGGCCCAGAGGTTGTTTTTTATTTCCTGTTTACGGGTTTTTTGGGCCAGCTTGTAATTCTTTCTTAGTGAGGCTATTAAGGCCATGTCCCTATCTTGGCTATGTAAAGCTCGTTTTAGTGCACTAAGGGCTTTACGGCAATGAGAATCAAACCACCCCCGGAAATCCTTATCGTGTGTCTTATGTTGGCGAGTGAGCTCCTGCCGAATAGCTTCTAAGATGTTAATGAAGCTAGAGAGGATCAACTGGGGAGATGAGGTCTCCTCCAGGCAATTAGATATTAAGGGAAGGGTTTTTTGGATAATCCTGCTAATAACCTCGTTGGGGTTGATCTTTGACCATTTTACTGTAAAACCGTTGGTTTTATCCATCTCCAGAGAATGCTGCGTTAAAAGACTAGTCTTGGAGTGGGTAGAGGGAGCTGAATTAAATATAATGGTGATACTGTTAGAGTAATGATCACTGGAAGGATCAGTACCGGTTGTAAAGTTTTTTAATCGATTATTTAAAGTTTGCGAACAAAGAATGTAATCAATGGTAGAGGAGAGACCTCTGCTATGAAAGGTCGGCTTGAACACGACAGCAGGACACACTGATTCATTCGCAAGTTCGAGTTCTAGTGAAAAGAGGCAGTTGTTTAAACTAGTCCCAATACTGGAGTGAGTAAAGTGAGTGATGGGGAGATCGTGCTCGTCTTGGAGCCCACAGATACCTTTTTTATAGTTGCTGCATAGATAAACATTAAAATCCCCACCACACACAACATAGCATTGTATCTGTGAGTTCTTAGCTTTCTGATCATGCAAGTATGTGGTAATTTCTATCAGAGACTTTACACAGTCGGTGGGAGTGGAGTTATTATACATGTTAATAAAATAATAAATGGAGCTTTTGTCGGAGGCTAGCTTAAGGATTTGGAAAGTTGGAGACACCGATGGTACTTCATTAATCGTAAATGAGATTTGGTTGGAAATATAGATAGCTAGGCCACCCTTAGATCTTCCATGTATAGACGGGCTGGCAGGAATATGAAAAGTTTTATAGCCCTGGATGTGAATTGGGTCGGTAGCCCAGGTTTCCTGGAGGCAGACTATTTTATGCCTATTAATCACGTCAATCCAGGACTGGAGGTGTATCTTGGATCTAAGCCCCGCTACATTCCAGTAGATAACTGGAAGATCCCAGGTTGATGGTAAAGTGGAATTTGTGATTTGTGAATGAGCAGAGGGTGGTGGATCACGGGACTGAGTGGTTGGAATAGAAGTGGAAGAAATGAGTTTTGTAACAGAGGAGATAGAAGTGGTGTGTTGTTGCCTTGTGTCTGTCTCCTCAGAAAGGATTGGATGAACAAGGCTGGGATCTTGGACCCGAGGGGTTGTCGGTTGAAAAAATAGATTTAACAAGGGGGTACAAGGCTTAATATGAGAGCCAGCAGGAGAAGTCAGAGTGAATCCTGACGGCGGAGTTTTTCTGGAAATATGGTTAAAATGACTCTGGGTGTTAATAGTGGCTTTGGCGTTTATGAAGGAGACTGATGGTCAGTCGACCATATCCAAGCATTCATATCTGTTGGATAACAATGGGCCTCTCCAGTTGGTAAAATGACCAGGGGCTGGATTGCTAAATCCGTAGCCTGGCCAATGGCCGCGATCTCTATTCCCATCCCAGTTCCCCACTCTTGTCCAGCTCCAAGGAGGGCCGGGATTATGTCGTGGAGCCGGGGGGTAGAAATATGACAGATTGTGGGTAGCTATCCCTTCAGTGGAAGTGTGATCTCCCCAGGAGCAGATATGCTCAACTGTATTAGGATCGGCAAAGTTCACTATGACGCAGTCACCCTGAATGCTTTTAGGCTCAGTACCTAGCCAGGGCACTCTGCGCACAGTAGTGACTCTGTTGTCCCAAAAATTTGGTAGAGGTCTGTTATTGGACAACCAATATATAACTTTATTTTTTAACGACCAGACCGGTTCGTCCTGATTAGGGGGGAGTTCCGGGACACCTGTCATAATTACTACATAAGGGGATGCCTCAGGCGGAAGATGGATAGGATGGCCCCTCCTCTTACGATTTCTCGGGATGGTGTTAAATCCAGCAGAGTTTTTGGGGAGGGTAGGGGCCGGGATAGGAAGAGCAGGTGGAGGTTTTGGTTGGATAGACGACTGTGGCTTGGAGGTGATTAAAGGTTGAGTCGGTAGGGGATTAGGTGGATTGGGTGGTACTTGGGGCTTGGTAGTAGTTGGAAGTGGGAGTTTTTGTATGAATTTCTGCGGGGCCTTTTGATTAGTAATAGAGGGATTAGATACGGTCGAGCCGGGCTTAGATGTTTTCGTGTTGTGAGTAAGGGGTCTCCCATGAACTAAATTGGGATCTTTGATGGTACCCTTACTTGGGTTCAGAGCTAAGGACAATTGGGTTACTTGGGATTGGACCTGGTTCAATGTCTTTTCTATGGGCTTTAGATAGGACTTAATTAGGTCTCCAATTTTGCTAAGCAGTAGGTTATCGTTACTACAGGTGTTAGTAGTTAGATTACCGTTGTCAGCCGTACCACCCTCATCATCATAGCTACTGGAGCTAATGTTTAGATTATCTGTGATAGGATTCGTTGCGGTTGCTAGTGAAGGGAAGGGTGATTGATGGGGAGTCAGAACAAGATTAATAGTTTGTGAGGGGGGATGGGAAGTGGACGGGGTTGTGAAGTTAGCTATGGGGAGGGAATTAATGGTATAATGAGACTTACTAGTTTTCCTCTTCTTTTTTTGGGGGATTGCGCCTTCGCGTGTACCCCTATCTATAGTTGGAGAAGGGGCAACATCAGTTTGGCTAACGAAAATAACAGGAGTTTTTTCAAGTGACAGATGTGAATCAGAAAGATCTAGGGATGCAGACAGGTCCACAGTGCAGGGGACCGTATGCAATTCTGCGTGCACTGACAATGGCGGGGGTAACTCTACAGGACGCTGGGGTGTTTTAGCAGTAGCCAGTAAGCCCATGGAGGAGCGTCTGGCAATAACCAGGTCCTGTGAGACTCTCCGTTCCAATAGGGTAATACCCTGTTCAATGGCCGCGTTGGCTTTGGTTATAAATTGATCTATCGGCCCGATAACCTCAGCAGCAGCCTGGGCCTGTTTTTTGACAGTATTCCTAGTAGTTCTAGGGGACATGGTGCAATGTGATTCGTTATAAGATAGAAGTACTGTAAATACTAAGTGCGAACTGAAAACAGATTATTTAATAATGCGTGCAGTATCAGCGTAAATAAGGGGAGAGGAAACAAACGTAAATAGAGTGGCCCAGTCCAGTCCTGCCCGGTCTTGAACGGGCTTAAACGGGCCCGCCCTTGGCCCGGGCTTCGCCCCGCGCTTCGTCCCGCGCGCGTCCCGCGTTGCGGGTAGGGCTGATCAAGTTAATGGGTTCGTGCAGGGGGGCGTGGCCGCCGGGGGAAGAGGCACCAGCTGAGAGGTGTAAAGGCTGCTGGTCCTCGCAGTCCCCCGGTGAAGGCAGCTGGTAGTTTAAGGTCAAGCGCACGCTGGGAGCGTACAGGCAGACCGCCGAATGCGGAGAAGCTCCCACCAGCGGCGCGACCTCCCAAATGGTCCTTTACTGAAGAAATGGACCCTCCGTGTGCAGCGGGAAACCTTCCTCGAAAATGGCAAGAGCAAGTGAGCGGCACCCGCGAAGCGGGTGTCGCGAAAGGTAAATAGCAGCTGGTGGGGGGCGTGGCCGCCGGGGGAAGAGGCACCAGCTGAGAGGTGTAAAGGCTGCTGGTCCTCGCAGTCCACCGGTGAAGGCAGCTGGTAGTTTAAGGTGAAGCGCACGCTGGGAGCGTACAGGCAGACCGCCGAATGCGGAGAAGCTCCCACCAGCGGCGCGACCTCCCAAATGGTCCTTTACTGAAGAAATGCACCCTCCGTGTGCAGCGGGAAACCTTCCTCGAAAATGGCAAGAGCAAGTGAGCGGCAGAGTCAAGAAGTATAGTAGACTCTGGTGGCATTGCGGTGGCCCTCCTTCTTGATCTTAGCGCGGCCTTTGATACCGTAAACCATCAGATTGTGATCCATAGGCTCAGTAAATTAGGTATCACTGGAACTGCCGTGGCATGGCTAAATTCTTTTCTGAATAACAGATCTTTCCAAGTCTTTGACAATGAAGTCACTTCCAAACTGACACCCCTCCAGTGTGGAGTGCCGCAGGGATCTTCCCTAAACCACACCTTGTTTAATGACTATACCTGCATGTGGAGAAGTGTGGCTCACTGGTTAGAGGAGGCAGACCTGGAAGCAGAGGTCAGCCCGGGACCAGGGTTCAATTCCCGGCTCGGCGGGGTCTTGAGTCCTAAAATGTCCATGGACTCGACAATTCTCCCTCCGGTGCCTACTCGATTCACGGGTTCACACTCTGCGACTCTGGGCAATAGCTTGCTTAATCTCCACAACGGCCCCTCGCGGCGGGATGCCTGGCTTTCACCTTGCGGATACCCTGCCGGGGTTATCTCACAGGGGAATACCAGGACGGGTTCCCTAAGCAAGCGCTTAGAAACCGCTTGGTGATTTGCGCTATATAAATTCCTGTACATTTACATTTACATTTACCTGCACCCTTGCAGAGGCAGTCTTACCCTTTGGAGTTCACATAGTCACCTATACGGATGATACGCAATTGGTGACTGGGCTCAATAAAGCGGAAAGTTCCCCTTCCTGCCTTCGCCTTTGCCTGGAAAAAATTGCAAGATGGATGAGCGACTCTTTCCTAAAATTGAATGGGGGAAAAAGTGAAACTATGATCTTGGGTAATCACTACCCCATGATTTGATTAACATATGGCCTACTTCCATGGGTCCATTCCCTACCCCTAAGACTCAGTTAAAGAGTCTGGGTGTACGGATTGACCAGGAACTTAGTTTTAAAACTCAGGCTCGGAAGACATCGGCCTCATGTTACGGGATCCTTAAAATGATCCGGAAGATTCTCCCTTTCCAGGCTAGACAAATCATGGTCCAGGTTCTTGTGCTATCTAGGCTGGATTATGCTAATTCCCTCTATTTGGATGCCCCTGTTGCTACTCTCTCCAAACTACAGACTACCCAAAACTGGGCAGCAAGACTTTTATTTGACATTACCAAATATCACTCTGCCAAACCTGCCCTTAAATCACTCCACTTGGCTGCCAGTTCAGGAGAGAGTTAAGTTCAAATCCTTGTGTATCGTTCATAAGTCATTGTTTAAAACTGGGCCCTCCATTCTTCATGGTATCATCCAGCCTTACAAGCCCAATAGATCCCTTCGCTCCAAAACCAAGAACCTGGCCACTATCCCCAGAATCAGGAAGGCCAGAAGTGGAGGCCGATCTTTCTCATTAAACACTGCCAAACTCTGGAACTCCCTCCCTTCCCACCTTGGTACAGAATCCAACCACCTTTACCTTCGTATTTCCCTGAAAACATTCCTTTTTCCGAACTGAGTAACACTGCCCCATTGCCACTCTAAGCACTGGGATGCCTCTGGGTAGCCATGTGCTATATGAATGTTTTTACAATTACAATTTCAATAGGTGTCGAGGGGCGTGGCCAGCGAGCGCGGCGAATGGACGTCTAACTCCCGAGCTCCGCCGGCGCCGCCACAAAAATCCTGAAATATCCTTCATCGACCTGTTTTTCCCTGACCCCCGGCACCCAACTTCCTGCTGACACCCCGGGTGCTTGTCCGGTCTGGTCGCAGAGGGTCAATTTGGGCGCAGCGGACGGCTGGGCACTTGTTGGCCGGCGAAGCGAGTAGGCCGCAAGACCGCGGCCTCGGGTGATCCGCCTGGCCGGCCTGCGTGCATAGACGTGCGGCCGCGCGGGGAGTGCCGCCCGCGGACGGCCCCCCACCCTACCAAAAGCTGCTGTGGACCCGACGGAGGGTGTAAGCGTCGTCCAGAGTATCCGGAGACTGCTGACCGCTGAGGCCAATTACCCGCACGGCGTGAGAAGCGCCCGGCACACCAGGGCGCGGAGGGCCGCGGACCGCCATTTTCTGGCGCGAACGTACCGGACCTAAGGAGGGCTTCAACATTAGCGCCTGGATCGTGTGGCGCTCACGGTAGGAGGGTGTGGGAGCGGTGGGTAGTTGAGCTAGGGGCGACCCCCCTCCCCCCCTCCCTGCTGTGCAACTACCGAGAAGTGGAGTCGGCCTTGGCTGCAGGGGCTGTGGTGTCTCTGGTGTCTCCCTCCATAGCCTGACCGGCTGTCTCGCCGGGGACGTCCCTCCTGGACCGGTGGCGGCCGAAGTAGCGCATTGAGTCCTGGTTGGAAGACTTGTGCCTGCTGTAAACTGTGTGTCCTCCCTTTGCGCAGGGACTGTCCGGTTACCCCTGACGTGGTTCCACTGGTGGCGCGAGACGAACACACGACGCCACCAAGCATGGGGAAAGGCGACAGGACACAGAGCAAGCTCCCTTTTTCACAGAAGCGACTGCAAGTACAGAGCTCTCCTGCGCAGAGGGAAGCAGAGCCACTCGCGGTTGAAGCACGAGAGGATGACACCGACATCAAGGCTATGCTCCGCTCCATGGAGCAGAATATTCAATCGAACTTTACGGCGCTGGGCACCAAGATAGACGCCATGTCCTACCGGATGGACCGCATGGCGGAACGCCTTGATAAGCATTCGGAACGCCACGACATGGCGGAGCGACGAATCACGGAGGTGGAGGAGGGCCAGACGGAGTTGGACACGGCGAGAAGGCGGGCGGAGACGCTCATCAAAACCCTCCAGGATAAGACAGAGGACTTGGAAGCCAGGTCACGACGCTGCAACCTACGAATCACCGGCCTTCCGGAGACGACGTCGACGGGGAAGATGGAACTCTTCGTGGAGAAACTGCTTACTACCCTTTTAGGCGAAGGAGTGTTTTCGGCGATGTTCGTGGTAGAAAGAGCACATCGCACGCTGGCCCCAGTACCTAAACCGGGGTTTCCCCCCCGGCCAGTCATTGCCAAACTCTTGAACTACCGAGACAGAGACACGGCACTTAGGTTGGCTCGAGCCAAGGGTGCCCTGCATTACGAGGGTTCCGCGATCTCCATTTTTCCGGATTTCACAGCAAGAGTGCAGGAGGCGAGGAAACATTTTGCCCCACATAAGAAACGTCTCAGAGACATGGGGCTTGACTATGCAATGTTGTACCCTGCGAAGCTACGAGTGAATAGGCAGGGGCATTCGCACTTTTTCACTGACCCTGCTGAGTTACAGAAGGCCTTGAAAGCATGGGCGAGGGAGCGGAAGGGGGATCTACCACCTGCTCAACAGGAGGCGGACGGTGGCGCACTGGATGAACAGGACTGAATCTGAGCCGCGCCGACTGGAGAGCAGTGGACTCGGAACGTGCCCTCTTCCCTCCTTGCCGGGAGGGAGCTTCGCTAGTGGATGATCCCTGCAGAGCCGTGGTGTCAGATAAGTGGGGCTGGGATTCCATGGTACAGACTGTTAATTGCGTACTCTCTACCAACACATACTTGGGCCGTCCCTAGCCAGCTTGCTGGACATCAGACTGCGGTTAACACGTTGGGAGAGACGGGAGAGGGGGACATGCTGTCATGGGTTATAGGGGGTGTATATTGAAACGGACCTTGGGTTGATGTTTTGATGATCTCTGGGTGGCGCTGGGCGGAGGGGGGAAACCAGGTGGTGTATTTGAGAGTTGTACACTGAGCTCGAGCTGCCTCGCTACCTTCGCCCTCGAGCGTTAAGCACATGGGGATGTTGATTTTGTTGCTGGGGAGGGACGGGTGGGCTGGGGTCATGTCAGGCCGCGTTGGGGAGGGTCTGCTGTGGGAGGGGGGAGGGCTGTTGGGGGTTTTCCTTGGGTACATGTTGTTCATTTTATTAACTGCTTCTGCACATTTCAATGATATTGTGTTTCGTCCTGATATGCGCGCTGCCACCATATACATGCTACACTGCCTCTTCGAATTCGTTTCACCGGGTTGCTTGTCCCTGGTTCGACGTTATTACATTACTTCTTTTCCAAAGCAAGGCTATGGCTGAACCTATTGATACACCACTGGGAACTGGCCCGGAGCACCTACGAGTGCTGACGTGGAATGTCAGGGGCCTTAATGACTACAGGAAATTACGTAAGGTCCTTAGCTATCTACGCAGACACTGCATAGACCTCGCTCTCCTACAGGAGACTCATTTGCCCCTCACCAGTAAGATGTTATCCCATAAGGGCGTAGCGGGCTGTAGTGTAGCAGCGGGCTTCACTACCCATGCTAGGGGGACACTAACATGGGCCAATCCACGCTCCAAACTCACACTAACACTCCTCGAGGCGGACACAGAGGGCCGTTATGTATTATGCAGGTGTCGTGGCAAAGGGCATGACTTATTAGTGTCCAATGTTTACGGTCCGAACTACGATTGTCCAGATTTCTACACCAAATTGGCCCGGAGGTGCAAATCATATGACTACTCTAATCTGCTGTGGGGTGGGGACTTCAATTTAGTGTTGGACCCAAACCTAGACAGATCGGCGGGACCCCCTCGGGCCCTGTCGGCTGCTGCGGAGGTGGTCCGGACTGAACTGGTACAGTTGGACCTCCTCGACGTGTGGCGCAGTAGACATCATTCTAGAGGGGGCTACACACACTACTCGGCTTATCATGCACTCCACACCCGAATAGATTACTGGTTCGCATCACAACGCCTCTCTAAACAAGTAAGGGACTGCCTGATAATGCCGCGCACCCTGTCTGACCACTCCCCCCTCCTCCTGATTCTGGAGGCGCCAGCACGCAGAATCCCCCCCTTTACGTGGCGTTTTCCCCCTTACTCCCTACTGGATGAAGTTTTCCGGGGCGAACTGGCAAGTGAAATTGACGGTTTTTTCGAGACTAATGTGGGCACGGTGGACAGCGTCCAAACGCTTTGGGAGGCGTTCAAGGTGTGTATTCGTGGGGTGGCCATGGCCAAACACTCCGGGGTCCTGAAATCGATTCGGCAGAGACTCAAACACCTTGAGACTAGGCTCTCTGCACTGGAAGAGAGGCAACGGACGGAACCTGAGGGCGATGCCTCGGAGCAAATTAAACAACTGGTGATGGAATTTAACGAGGAAGCAGATAGGGAAGTGCGTCATATGGGTAAATATGCCACCGCTCGCACTTACGGGGAGGGAGATAGACCTGGCTCACTTCTGGCCAGAGTGATCCGAGGCGAGAGGCGCCAATTGATAGTGGGAGAACTCGTGTCGGGTTCAGGGGAAACCCTTACTGAGGAGGAGCTGATACTCGAGGAATTTAGGCAATACTACTCTTCTCTCTATAGATCACGATCAGAGGGAATGGAAGAGGCGATAGATGACTACTTAAGTTATATAAAAATGCCACTGCTGTCCGACTCACAGAGAGAATTCCTCATGACGCCCATTCAAAAGGAGGAAATAGTGGAGGCGCTGGAGGGCATGCGCACTGGTAGTGCTCCGGGGGCTGATGGGCTCACTGTGGGCTTCTACAAAGCGTTCAAGGACCAACTGGTGCCTTACCTCTCTGAACTATTTGATGACATATGCAGGGAAGGCAGCATGCCAGCCTCAATGCGGGAAGCACTCATAGTGACGCTTCTGAAGCCTGGGAAACCCTCCACGGAGTGTGGCTCCTACAGGCCGCTGTCCCTACTAAATGTTGACGCGAAGCTATATGCCAAAGTTCTGGCGACGCGTCTCGCGTTGCTCGCCCCGGAGCTGGTGGCCCCGGAGCAGGCCGGATTTATTCCATCCAGGAACCTCACGTATAATATACGCACGGTACTGGGAACGATGCAGCACGTGAAACCGGAGAACAAAGCGTTGGCGGTCTTCCTCGATATGGAGAAGGCATTTGACTCCGTGGAGTGGCCCTTCATGTCGAGAGTGCTAAGGAAGTTGGGGTTGGGTGAGCCCTTCCTCCAAATGATAAGCGCCTTATACTACAAACCTAAGGCCAGGCTGCGTATAGGGGACAGAGTCACGGACGCCTTCAACATTTGCAGAGGCACCAGGCAGGGCTGCCCCCTTTCCCCGCTACTGTACGCACTGGTAGCTGAACCCCTCGCATGTGCATTGCGGGAATATCATAGCCACGAAGGCATCAGCTTCCCCTCCTACAAAATCTGCGTGTCTACATACGCGGATGACACGCTCCTCTACGTGAGAGACCCGGAGCTCAACCTTTCCCCAGTATTGCGGGAAGTGGTCCAGTTTGGCGCGTTGTCTGGCTTACAGGTGAATTGGCAGAAATCGGTGGCATTCCCGCTTTCCCCGGTGACCCAAAAATTTGTTATGGATTATCCTCTACAGTGGTCTGAGGACCCGGTTAGATACCTGGGAGTGCAGATACATCCGGATCCGGATATATTGGTGAGGGAAAACTATGGGGTTGCCTGCCATAACTTAGCAGAGGATGTGGACCGGTGGTGCAAACTTCCGTTGTCTCTGGCTGGCCGTATCGCATTAATGAAGATGATTGTGCTTCCGAGGTTTTTGTTCTTGTTTAACAATCTACCGGTGATTCTCTCTAGGGCCTTCTTTAACTTGTTGACTCAGACTCTCACGCGGCTGGCTTGGGGGGGTGCACAGCCACGAGTCCAGTGGCGGGTCCTAATGTTACCATATGAACAAGGCGGCCTGGGTGCCCCTGATATGGAAAGGTACTATAGGATCGCGCAGGCGACCCACTTACATACATGGATACATGGGGATCGTAATATCCCGCATGTGGTGCTCGAGACCCTATTCACGGACCCTCTTCCCCCACCGGCTACAGTGTTCGAGCCAGCCACGCGTCGGGTGGGATGTTTGGATTCGATCTCGTCAACCAACCATGCGTGGCATTCATTGGCCAAGAGACAGGGCTGCGCTCTCCTATATTCCCCACTTGCTCCGATTGAATGGGTCGGCTGGCTGGCGCCGTTGCGGGAGGCAGGGGTCACACGCGCCCTTAAACACCTGGGCATTTTGAAGCTGGGAGACCTGTTCAGCGACGGGAAGGTCATTACATGGGAACAGGTTGACTCTTCCCGTACCTCGGGGACGTTGATGCACCGCTTTCACCTGCACAGGGTCCGCGCGGCGCTCCGCGAGCTGTTGGGACCGGCCATGGCCGAACCACCCGATGTTCCGGAACTGACCTATGTCATCAAATCACCATCGCCGACTCACTTGATCTCGCGGCTCTATAAGATCGGACAGCATAGTGAGAGTCACCCGGTCTCGAAGGCCCGCTTGGCGTGGCAGCGGGACCTTGGCACTCCGATTGATGACGCAATGTGGAAATACTGCTGCCTAAAAACTAGAGGGGTGTCGCTTAACGCCAGGCATAGACTTATCCATTTCAAATTCCTGCAGAGAGTGTACTACACCCCAGAACGCTTACACAGATACGGGCTTAGACAAACGTCTGAATGCGAGCGCTGTCACGCACAAATGGCTGACTTTATGCATCTGGCTTGGTCTTGCCCGGGCATTAACAAATTCTGGAATGACATATTTCTAGAACTGGGGCTGGTACTTGAGCTGGATCTCCCGGTGGACCCGGCTCTGGCATTATTGGGCCATACAATGGTCCTGCCCCCGGCGGCACGCCGCATGGCAGATCTTGGGTTACTGATGGCTCGGCGAGCGGTGGCGCAATGCTGGATGAGAGGCCCCCTCCCGACCAAACGTGGGTGGGCCAGGGATATGCTGTTTGGCTGCACGCAGACGCAGCTGTACAGTGAACTACAACCTCCAGTTAGTAGACCCAGAAATTTTTGGGACCTGTACCTAACCTACAGATCCTCGAAGGATGCTGCGGACGCAGCTCAGGAGGAGAGGGAGGAGAGTCGGGAAGGAGACGAGGCACAAGAGGACCGGGCGTACGACCCTCTAGATCTTGATTGAGATGGCTGTTGACTCATCGGGGCCTAGTGAGACGCTAGAAAGACACACGGCATGCAGCGATCACTGACACAGGGGGCTATGGGCGTGGAAGGTCAGGCGGGTGGTACTGGGCGATGGGCAGAATGGGCAAGAGGTGGGTGAATAGCTTAGTAGTGGGATACGCCGAATTTAAGTGGTAGCGTAGAGGTAACGGTTGGCGCACAAGCAGTCTGGAGGAGGGGGGAGGGTTGGGAGGGTTGGCATTGGGGGTCCAGTTAGTTTACAGTTTGGGTAGCATACGTACACACTCCTTTACACACTGCACGATAACATGGTGACCATAGCTCCACTCCCTAGGGTGGTGGGGAGGCAGGGAGTAGGGAGGTTGCAGGTTTGGGGCATAGCCCGGCTGGGTCGCTATAACATGTTGATCTTGTCTCATTGATGTCGTCGCCTCAGATTGCTGCCGGCCCCAGGGTTGTAGGCGAGGAGCTGTGTGTATGTACTTCTATCTAATAAAAGTTTAAAAAAAAAAAAAAAAAAAAAAAAAAAAAAAAAAAAAACAATTTCAATAGGTGTCAGATTGATATGGTGAACAGATTAAAACCTAGAGGGTGCACAGATAGAACCATCAGTGATGCAATAACAAAAGCTAGCACATGACCTAGACATAGTCTTTTTGAAAATAACAATAACGAGAAAGAGACAGAATCTCTTACTAGGTCTAAAAATATGGACCCCCCAGATTGATCACTACCTATTGCAAGGAAGAACGTAAAATAAGAGCCATCATTAATAAGCATTGGCCGATAGTGTTAACTGATAATGTTTTCCAGAATAGACTAGCAGAAACCCCTATGATCACATTCAGAAAGGGGAAATCCATGGGTACTATTCTGGATAAGAATTCCCCTGAGACCAGAAAAGCTGCTTCATGGTTGCAACCTACAAAAGGATTTAGAAAATGTGCAACATGTAGGGCATGCAAATTTGGCTGCAATATGACACACTATTGCACCCTATTCAGTGAACGGCCTATTCCAATCCAAAGCAATTAACACTGCAAGACCGAATATGCTGTATATGTTCTGACATCAGAATTTTGCAGCATATAAGGGCCATTCTCCATAGTGACCCAGCATACCCAGTGGCAGGACATTTTAAACGAACACATGCAAATTATATCAATTGTCTTTCCTATTATGTCATCAATGCTATCCCTAAATCCAGAAGGGGTGGCAATAGGGAACGTCAACTCAGACAATTAGAAACAAAAATCCTTTTAGAGTTCGACAGTAAGTGGCCTAATGGGTTGAATAACATGGAGGATATGCATAACTTTTTATAATAACAAGTAATTTGGTGTTTATTGTTGTGCATAAAGGTCTTTTCTGTACTCTAAGGTCATCATACCCCGTGGGCAAAAAATATAAATAAAGTTTTTTTGCAAGATTTTCCCAGGTAAATTTAGACTAGCAAAATATATTAATATTAATTAAAGAATTTAAGTGCACTAGTCTAATAAAACCTACTGCCACAGAGAAGAAAGACATTTTTTCCCATTTTATAGATCTGATTTTAAGTACAATGGAGTTTTTAATGCAAACAAATGTTTTTTATATGCTTTTTAATAGTACTTTCCCTCAGGGGAATTTTACTGTTATCAATATAATTTCTTTTAAATGTTTGCACTATAATTATACTACAATTGATCCATTTGTATATATTTCGTATTGCACTTTATATTTGCCTTTTTTGCACAATGAGCACTGTGTTGCACAAGAAATAATTTATGGATTTTTTTGCTGCTCATCACATATGCACTTTATTTCAATGCCCCATATTGGATTTAACCTAAAAAAAGTCTTTGAAAAGTAACGACAACTATTGCATGTATTACATGGATTTATCCAGCAATATTCATATATCTGAAGAATATACTTTCTATTTTTAGATTAATTATATACAACCAGAGGGAAACGGAGGTACTTAAGAACAGGTCGCCCTCCAGGACGTCTTGAAAAAGAAATAAACCCACCTTTCGGGGTTCAGAGACCTGTCTCGTGTTAGGGCTCTTCTAAAAATTAAAGAATAAAGCCACAAAAAAAATGTTTGTAGAGAAAAGAAAAAATTTATTCTTTTAAGTCCACTCACTCACCGGAGTTTCCTCACGGTGACATGCTTCATCATTGGGGCCATCCTAGTTCTCTACGAAAAGGGGCGTGCTGCGACTGGCGAATTACGTAGGAGCACTTAGTTGTGAAGGACTATGTGTAGTGCAAAAATGAAAAAGTGAAATGGAGTGGTGAGAGTTAAAAATACCGTGCTAGTGGGCCTCAATAACTTTGTTCTGCTCCTAGGTTGGTATGTTTAAAAAATGGGGTTTATACTGAAATCCAACCTGCTATGAAGGTAGGGTCAGTATCTGGTCAACATGTTTCACGCCACCCCTGGCGTTTCTTCAGGACCATACAGGGTCCAGCCCTGTATTGCCACTCCAAAAACCTAAATTAGGTATGTGATTTATAAGTGGTACAAGAACAATGCACTTGCAACCGTAAATCAAGGTAGAAAATGCGTGATATAAAATACATACGCTTATGCTTTGCTCAATGGCGAACCTGTAAAAAATTAAAGAGAGTTAGATGCATTTTGCCCTTTCTCTTAAGAGATCGGGCATACAAATCCTTCATGCTGCACATTCAAACTGCGTATATAGGTGCAATTTAGCACCATATTGGTGCGTGCAGGCTCTCGAAATTAAGTGCATGGTCATTAGAATGCACACAAAGTGAAAGTGACGTGAATTGATAAACATACATAAAACGTAACTCACTGTGACATAGACAGACACCACATGTAACACATACAGAATAGGAAGGGATCACGATATTTACTTTTGCAGGTGCCTAAGGGCACATCATGGTCTCAGATGGGGGCGGTGGCGCTTCTTGGAAGCATTGCTGAAAAAAAGCCCGGGATTCGTAAAAAACTGATTCAGTTCTAAAAGGAGACATTAATCCCGCCGAACGACCAAAATTGTCGAGGGATTGCTCTTTTAAGCAAAAGGGAGTGGTAGACTTACTTCCTGGTTAGCCACACCGTGAGGAATTACCTAGGTTCTCCCCCGTCGGACCGCATCTCAAAGTGCGATCGGGTGAGGGGGTTGATGAAGTCTCCAAACTTCCGGGTATGAGGAATGGAAACACTAGACCGGTATACGCGGCGGCCATTTTGGGAGAATGTTTAATGAATGTTAACCTCTTCCGTGTTAATAAAGTTAAAAGAACGACTGGTTCATGATTACCAATCTAATATTTTGATATTGCTCAATATTATCACAGGGATATTTAAAAAACAAAGGGGGCAATTTAAATCCCGATTTTGAAAAACGGGTTCATAGTCTGTTTTCATTCGTTCAATGTGGGAGCCTCGAACCGATGACTAGTTTACAAAGAGGAATCCTAACATGTTTGAAAACATAGGGTAAGACCCTAATCAATAGAGGTCAATCGTAATTGGGGTTCAATAAGGTATAATTAAAAAGGTGTTAATAATAAAATAATCATTGAAAAAATGCAAAATCTGAAAAAAGAAAAATATATAAATCAGAAAAATGGGATAGAAAAATTATCGTGTGACTTGACCCAATTGTTGTTCGTAAAGTTATTGGATATCATGGGACTTAATCCACTTGTTTGTAAAGTTATTGGGTAATGCTGGACTAATCAAGAAAGGATAGGTCCTTCTAGACCATAGGTGATCACCTGAATGGTAAAATATTGGATGATGGTAGACCTTCAGGACATTTTCAATTTTCTCAGGGTTCATTCCTAGTGGGTGAATGCACCCCATGGTATATATCGTCGTTAAGCCCGTGTGTATCAGTTCTGAGCTTAAAAACCCAACGTTGTTCATGTTCATGAAGGGTCTTCTCCAGATTCTCTTTATTTCTTACACTTTCTAAAACCACCCATTTAAGATCATTCGGTGTATGGTTCCTCTCTATGAAGTGGTTGGTCATGCGTGTTGTGGCTCTCTTACACCGAATATTGCTACTGTGCTCCACAATGCGGGTACTGACCTTTCTCGTGGTCATGCCCACGTAGTGCAAATTGCAGGTACAGGTGATGAGATAAACCACCCCGCTTGTATTGCAGTTTGAGTAATTCCTCAATTGCCATGTAGTGTTATCATTGAAAGTCACTGATTTGGTAACTGAGGTTAGATGGCAGACACTACAGTTGTTACATGGATAGTGCCCGTTTGGTAGTGGCTGTAATCTGTTGGTGATTCCCGTCGTTTTTGGGCGTGTGTGCACCAAGTAATTCTTCAGATTCATCCCCCTGCGATGACTGAACATTGGTGTAGGTATGTTTAATTCCCCACTGTTCAGTATGGTCCAATGTTTCTTCACTATTTTTTTAATTTGATCAGATGTCTTGTCAAAAGTAGTGATACAGATTGGTCTCTCATTGGTCAGTGTATTCTTTATTTTAGGTTCGAGAAGGGCTTCCCTGTTGTTATTACTTGCCCTTTTGTTGGCATCACTTATCAACTTCTTGGGGTAGTTCCTTTCCTTCAATTTTTTACTCAGCTCTGCTGCTTGTGAATGGTAATCAACTTTATTTGTACAGTTTCTTCTCAACCGTAAGAATTGTCCAAACGGGAGATTTTGTTTTAGGTGTCTTGGGTGGAAACTGTTGTAGGTTAACAGACAGTTCCTCGCAGTTGGTTTGTGGTGGGTTGTCGTAGTTAAGACCCCATCGGTAGCCCAAATGTTGAGATCCAAGAACACTAGGTGGGATCTACTCATGGTGTTCGTGAATTTCAGAAACCTGTCTTGATCATTTAGCCAGGAGAGAAATTCTAGGGCTCCCTCCTCATTTCCATCCCAGATCAACAGGATATCGTCAATGTAACGCTTCCACAGTTTGATCTGGTTCTGGTATGGGTTATTTCTGTTGAGGATCCTCTTCTTCTCTAACTGGTGGACATATAGCCCGGCTACGCTTGGCGCAAAAGTACTTGCCCCCTTTCTTTTTGAAAGATCCCTGGGATAATATTGAGCAATATCAAAATATTAGATTGGTAATCATGAACCAGTCGTTCTTTTAACTTTATTAACACGGAAGAGGTTAACATTCATTAAACATTCTCCCAAAATGGCCGCCGCGTATACCGGTCTAGTGTTTCCATTCCTCATACCCGGAAGTTTGGAGACTTCATCAACCCCCTCAGCCGATCGCACTTTGAGATGCGGTCCGACGGGGGAGAAGTTAGGTAATTCCTCACGGTGTGGCTAACCAGGAAGTAAGTCTACCACTCCCTTTTGGTTAAAAGAGCAATCCCTCGACAATTTTGGTCGTTCGACGGGATTAATGTCTCCTTTTAGAACTGAATCAGTTTTTTACAAATCCCGGGCTTTTTTTCAGCAATGCTTCCAAGAAGCGACACCGCCCCCATCTGAGACCATGATGTGCCCTTAGGCACCTATTCTGTATGTGTTACGTGTGGTGTCTGTCTATGTCACAGTGAGTTACGTTTTATGTATGTTTATCAATTCACGTCACTTTCACTTTGTGTGCATTCTAATGACCATGCACTTAATTTCGAGAGCCTGCACGCACCAATATGGTGCTAAATTGCACCTATATACGCAGTTTGAATGTGCAGCATGAAGGATTTGTATGCCCGATCTCTTAAGAGAAAGGGCAAAATGCATCTAACTCTCTTTAATTTTTTACAGGTTCTCCATTGAGCAAAGCATAAGCGTATGTATTTTATATCACGCATTTTCTACCTTGATTTACGGTTGCAAGTGCATTGTTCTTGTACCACTTATAAATCACATATCTAATTTAGGTTTTTGGAGTGGCAATACAGGGCTGGACCCTGTATGGTCCTGAAGAAACGCCAGGGGTGGCGTGAAACATGTTGACCAGATACTGACCCTACCTTCATAGCAGGTTGGATTTCAGTATAAACCCCATTTTTAAACATACCAACCTAGGAGCAGAATAAAGTTATTGAGGCCCACTAGCACCGTATTTTTAACTCTCACCACTCCATTTCACTTTTTTATTTTTGCACTACACATAGTCCTTCACAACTAAGTGCTCCGACGTAATTCACCAGTCGCAGCACGCCCCTTTTCGTAGAGAACTGGGATGGCCCCAATGATGAAGCATGTCACCGTGAGGAAACTCCGGTGAGTGAGGGGACTTAAAAGAATTAATTTTTTCTTTTCTCTACAAACACTTTTTTGTGGCTTTATTCTTTAATTTTTAGAAGAGCCCTAACACGAGACAGGTCTCTGAACCCCGAAAGGTGGGTTTATTTCTTTTTTATTTTTAGATTAAGCAATTTTTGCACATATTTAAGATATTAACATGCATTAAATCAGTGTTTTAGTTAAAATGTACAAATGAATGCATCACATGTTTCCGGCTTTTTAGACAAACTGCCGGTCAAATCGAGTCTTTTTTCTATGACTATGGACATGTGACTTGCAATGGTGAAGGGGGTGGTCACTAGATATATAAAAAAAATGCACTGGCGATTAACCAAGACTGCATGTGAACAAAGGCTCCCGTGGCCCTAAACGCGTCGTGCGTGAGGTTGTTTTTGACAAAATAAAACATCCTGCCTGAAGTCCTGAGGGGTCCGAGTCTCCATCTTCGCCACCGCCGCCGCTGAGTGGGGTTGGAAGTAGCAGGAGCTGAACGTTGTATATATATATATATATATATATGTATTACCTACTGGCGGTCGCCAGTAGGTATATATAGTTAGGATTTTTTCTCTATGGGTTTTTTGAAAATTCTATGTCTAATAACTTTGGCGTTTGTGGACGGAATTGGCTGAAATTTTCAGGAAAATGGCACATTTTGATTCTGAGCAGCTCTTGAAAATTTGGGGGGGGTTCGTCCAGTGGGGGCCGAGAAAAAAGGGGGGTCCCAAAACGTGTTTTTAACATTGAGTTTTCCATAGGGCGGTTGGCCTCACTTTTAGCCCGAACGGCTGAATGGATTTGCACGAAACTTGGCAAAATTGTAGGGACTGGTAGCCCGATGTGCCTTTTGTAGGTCTCAATATATGTGCTCCAGTGGATTTTGAGAAATTAACGTTTAAAAAAAGATATATATCTGTAACAGCGGACCGGGCAGCGGCCCAGGACGCGTACTTTTCGCGCAACGGAGCTTTGTGAAGCGAAGCTGATTGGTTCTCTGGCGTCTGTCAACATTCCAAACAGTCCGTAGCGGCCGCCATCTTGTCTCTCGGTAGGATCGAGAGACAAGAGGAGGCCAAAGCGAAGGGGCAAATGACCATAAGGGGGAATAGTAGATCCTCGCTGACCCCCTAGGTTTGATGTGGAGGTTTTAAAAGGGCCCCGCGGGGCAAAAAAAAATAATAATAATAATAATCGAACGGCTGAATGGATTTGCACGAAACTTGGCAAAATTGTAGGGACTGGTAGCCCGATGTGCCTTTGCTAGGTCTCAATATATGTGCTTCAGTGGATTTTGAGAAATTAACGTTCAAAAAAAGATATATATCTGTAACAGCGCACCGCTTCGCGTACTTTTCGCGTTACGGAGCTTTGCGAAGCGAAGCTGATTGGCTCTCCGGTGTCTGTAAACATTCCAAACAGTACGTAGCGGCCGCCATCTTGTCTCTCGGTAGGATCGAGAGACAAGAGGAGGCCAAAGCGAAGGGGCAAATGACCATAAGGGGGCATAGTAGATCCTCGCTGACCCCCTAGGTTTGATGTGGAGGTTTTAAAAGGGCCCCGCGGGGCAAAAAAAAAATATAATAATAATAATCGAACGGCTGAATGGATTTGCACGAAACTTGGTAAAATATTAGGGACTGGTAGCCCGATGTGCCTTTGCTATGTCTCAATATATGTGCTTCAGTGCATTTTGAGAAATTAACGTTCAAAAACAAGATATATATCTGTAACAGCGCTCCGCTTCGCGGAGATAAAATTATATCTGTATTACCTAGCTGTTGCTAACACCAGTTAGCGACGGCTAGTAGGAGATAGCGACCATCTTGGGTCCCACTTTGCATGTGAGTGATATTTATCACTAATGACATGCAAAGTGGGCATGCCAAGATGTTAGCGACTGGAAACAGTCGCTAACATCGCTATCTCCTAGGGACTGGTAGCCCGATGTGCCTTTGCTATGTCTCAATATATGTGCTTCAGTGCATTTTGAGAAATTAACGTTCAAAAACAAGATATATATCTGTAACAGCGCTCCGCTTCGCGGAGATAAAATTATATCTGTATTACCTAGCTGTTGCTAACACCAGTTAGCGACGGCTAGTAGGAGATAGCGACCATCTTGGGTCCCACTTTGCATGTGAGTGATATTTATCACTAATGACATGCAAAGTGGGCATGCCAAGATGTTAGCGACTGGAAACAGTCGCTAACATCGCTATCTCCTATTATCAACTTTTGGAAATATTCGAGATAAGCGCGAATATCTCCAAAAAGTAACAGCTGCCCTGAGCAGTTCTTAGCCATGTTATCCAATGGGAGGTGGATAACATGGCTAAGAGCATTAGCTCGGTAATGCATGAATATCGCTTAGTTTTCAGCGATATTAATGCATTGCGGTCGTTTTTTATCGTATTTGCGATAAACCTTGATAATAGCAAGGTTTATCTGCGATAATTTCTGACGGTAAAAAAATCTTTGCAATGCATCGCTAGGGATAAATATCGCTTAACTTTGGTAATATGCCCCAACGTCTGTTAACGTTCGATTCGAAGGAAATCAGGAATTGTTGAAAAACATTGTGTGCGCCATCTTGTCTTTTTTCAAATGCCACACTTTTGTCGTGCACGGCAGCCATTTTAGATGCCTTGACCAGACCCACTCTGTGCACGCTGTCGATCCTTAGCATGGCTCCCCACCCTCGCAAGCATCTCACCCAGGCAGTGGTCACCCCCGCTCTCTGTCTTATGCATGGGTAATAAACCTCCCCCCATCTGCGCTGCTCTTCCCTGAGAATCACACCCTGTGCCCGCCCGACACCTCCCTTTCGCCCTATTCACTACCGCACCCTCTGACACTCCTTTTCCTCTGTGTCCGATTGTCCAGGCCGGTCCTAGGCTATCAGCTAGCCCTGCAGATGTAGTTTATGGCCACAGCTGTAAAGAATCACCCCTCTTCAAAGGAGTTATAGTAGATCAAGGCCCACACTCGATGAGATCCGTCACAGCAGAAGCGTTGCTATTATCTGAAAACCATCCTGTATTGTGATTGGGGAGGGGACCGAGCGTGAAGCGGAAGATTCCAGGGATGACTCTTTGTACATCAAAGTTTTTACAATTATGTGTCACATTAAAAATATATAGCACTCCGACAAAGTAGTAAGATTATAAAACTTTAATAATTTATAAATATATACAAGAAAACAAAAATAGTAATAACATATAAACATTTTTAGGGAAAAACAACGAAGTAGCGGTCGGCTGTGCGAATAGTCCCAACGCAGCACAACGTCCAGATTTCCGGCGTGGGGCGTCGCGGGGGGTGGGTCATCAGTAGCAAACTGTTGTGCGAATAGTTCCAAGGCAGCAGAACGCGCCGAAATCTAGATGACACGAAAGTGATGTCTAGTAAGTTGCCACCCAGCAAATAACGGCGTGGGGCGTCGCGGGGGGTGGGTCATCAGTAGCAAACTGTTGTGCGAATAGTTCCAAGGCAGCAGAACGATGGCACCAAGGTGATGTCCAGTAAGTTGCCGCACTGGTTTTGGTATCCTACAATGCTGCTCCGAATAACGGCGTGGGGCGCCCCGGTGGAGGCGGCGTGAACGGGCCTCTCCAGGTGGAGTCTCATCTGTTTTAGTGGGGCGCCCCTTTACCGTTTCAGTTGCCATTCCGTCCGCTTTTGGTCCACTGTGTCAAAATCCGCCATTCAGCTGAGTTGCGCCCACTCTTGCGGTGCAGCGATAGGCGGCTGCCACAGGACTCTCAAAATGGCGGCAGGCTCCTTCCTTTTTGGGCGTGGTCCACTGAAATGGCCCTGGGACACCTTGGAAATCGGACGCTTGTCTGCTAGGTCTTGGACCCCATTCTCGAAAGCGTCCCCTCCGCCTTGAGAATTCATCAAAAGTTTTGGGGGCCCCGACTCCTGCAGGCTTCTGGTGGGGAGCGGCTGCCATGATTGCTCGCGGAATGACCACGACGGAGCTACGAGATGGTGGTGCTCTCATGCTGACGCCAGTTTAGTCTGAAACATCCAGAAACAAGGTGGGGCTTTCATCGTTTGGGGGAAAAAAAAAGTTTTCATCCAATGAAAAGTGTTGTTTTTAGGTCATATGATCAAGCCTTCCATCATTAGGAAACCAAAAGTAAAATGAACCAATGAAAAGTTTTATAAACAAGTCACATGACCTGTTATGCGGCATAGGGTATAAAATGCGGAGAAAATACGTTGGCACGTGAGGCGGCGTCAGTAGCGGACCGATGTGCGAATAGGCCGAAGGCAATACAACGCGCCAAGATCCGGATGGCACCGAGGTGGTGTCCAGCAAGTTGCAGCACTGGTGTGGCCATCCTACAATGCTGAAAGTCGGCGTGGGGCGCCCCGTTGGCCTGTGAGTTTGCGTCAGTAGCGGACCGATGTGCGAATAGGCCGAAGGCAGCACAACGCGCCAAGATCCGGATGGCACCGAGGTGGTGTCTAGTAAGTTGTCGCACCTCTGTGGCCATCCTACAATGTTGAAAGTCGGCGTGGGGCGCCCCGTTGGCCTGTGAGATGGCGTCAGTAGCGGACCGATGTGCGAATGGGGCCAAAGGCAGCGCAACAATATTTTCTGACTGACACCACAAGGCGCTGAGATGCCAAGATCCGGATGGCACCGAGGTGATGTCTAAGTTGCGGACTGATGTGCGAATGGGGCCAAAGGCAGCGTAACAATATTTTTTGTATGGAAGATACCACTAGGCGTTGAGATGCCAAGATTCGGATGGCACTGAGGTGATGTCTAGCAAGTTGGTGTGGTCATCCTACAATGCTGAAACTCGGCGTGGGTCGCCCCATTAGCCTGTGAGATGGCGTCAGTAGCGGACCGATGTGCGAATAGGCCGAAGGCAGCACAACGCGCCAAGATCCGGATGTCACCGTGGTGGTTTCATAGTTGAGAGGCACTTCATCTGCAGTGGGGCGCCGAGATCCGGATGGCACCGAGGTGATGTCTAGCAAGTTGCTGTACTGGTGTGGTCATCCTACAATGCTGAAACTCGGCGTGGGTCGCCCCATTAGCCTGTGAGATGGCGTCAGTAGCGGACCGATGTGCGAATAGGCCGAAGGCAGCACAACGCGCCAAGATCCGGATGTCACCGTGGTGGTTTCATAGTTGAGAGGCACTTCATCTGCAGTGGGGCGCCGAGATCCGGATGGCACCGAGGTGATGTCTAGCAAGTTGCTGTACTGGTGTGGTTATTCTACAATGCTGAAACTCGGCGTGGGGCGCCCCATTAGCCTGTGAGATGGCGTCAGTAGCGGACCGATGTGCGAATGGGGCCAAAGGCAGCGCAACAATATTTTCTGAAGAGAAGACACCAAAAGGTGCTGACATTCCAAGATCCGGATGGCACCGAGGTGGTGTCTAGCAAGCTATGCAGTTGAGTTGTGTGCGCACTTGCGGCGAATAGGTCGAAGGCAGCATAACAATGTTTTCTGAATAGGAGACACCACAAGGCGTTGAGATTCGGTTACCACCGAGGTGATGTCTAGCAAGTTGCCGCACTGGTGTGGCCATCCTACAATACTGCTCCGAATAACGGCGTGGGGTGCCCGAAGGGGGGGGGAGCCGGCGTGAATGGGCCTTCCTAGGTGGAGGCTCGTCTGCTGTAGTGGGGCGCCCCTTTACCGTTTCAGTTGCCATTCAGCTGAGTTTCGGCTGCTCTTGATGCTACAGCGACAGGCGGCTGCAAGAGGACTCTCAAAATGGCGGCCTGTTCTTTGGATTTGGGCCTGGTCCACTAAAATGGCCCTGGGACACCTTAGAACTCGGACGCTCGATTTTTTTTTCCTTTCCTGTACATGCAAAAAAAGGTAAATGCCCGGTACGTTACACGCTTCATCTGCCACGATGAACTCTCCAGAGGAACCGAAAAAAAATATAGTTGTGGTAACTATACCATGCATCGTCATATGGAGAGGTGGCACCAATTAATTATAGTGCTGCATAAAAGAGAGATTTGGAGGAGAACCCCTGACCTGCTAGTACATTCATCAAAGAAGTGGCACTGAGAGCTTCAGAGGCAAGGGAAACGGTCCCAAATATTTAGAAGAACTTTGGAAAGATTAAAATGACATGTTTAGATTGTGGCAAATTAATTTCATGTGGACAGATGAGTGTTACTCTAATAAATACAGCATATGAACATCATCATAGTCGATGGTTGGTAGAGACATTTTGACTATATCCTGGACCTGCCCGTCCTCGCCCAAAATGGCGCCGGAATAAATGGGACTCGTAACTCCTTGTTGTGTACTGGTTGCAGAACCTTGAAATCACGAGATACGTATGCAGTTTTGAAGCACATGGCGGGCGGGGACGAGAATTGATTGAATATTTCGACATCCCTATTGATATTAAGTTCTGATGTGTTATTGATTACTGTACTGTTGAAAGTTCGAATTAACGTCACCCATGGTACTTGCCCGCAAATGTATATCTAGATAATTTTATTGTAACTGGCCCTGTCGTATTTTAATTATAAAATGTACGTCCCCCGATTCCGTAACTGTTAGACACCTTAGTTCTTGCAACCTAATGGCCCGCCCGTTACGTTCCTCTACAGTGTAAATGTCTATTCATCATATACGATTACAGTTTGCTCTGTGGCAGGCCCACGTGGTCATAGGCTCGTATTTGTATAATGAAATTTTCACAATAAAGGTTTTTAAAAGAAAACATGGTAGTAGTATATACATTGGTAAAGTTTTTAATAATAGTGACTGTTTTAGAATCATTAAAAGGCAAGTGAAATAAAGCAGACCAATAACATGAAGGGTAAAAGGTAAAATACGAAGGAACGCAGTAAAGATAAATGGTCAAGGGCTGTTGTGTTTTCTATTCCTGCAACATAAAGTGATCGATAAGAATCTCATATTCAGGCGTATCGGCGACTAAGACAGCAGGTCGACCCTCTTTTGCTCAACGGCTCCGTCATGGGACGAAGAAACGCTCTTTTTCTCGAAAAAAGAATATATTTTACTTGCAGGACAGTTGTAAAATTTCCGGGAAAGTACATTAGCCTGGAACATTATAACATATATTTAAGAAAAAATAATGTTAGGAAGTAATGAAAAGCGTAATTTTTAGGTCATATGACCAAGCCTTTCATCATTACAATAAGAAAAGTAAAATGAACCAATGAAAAGTTTTATTAACAAGTCACATGACTTGTTATGCTTACGTTACGCGCTGCGCGCCCCGGATGACTTCCGGATGCGCTAACGCCATATGACGCATTACGCGACAACGCAGGTACAGAATATAGTCAAAATGTCTCCACCAACCAGCGGTCGGAACACAACCCCTTTCAGCAGGCTAAATAGTTCTGTTAAATGACAACAGAAGGGACAGGCAACAAGAACCATCAGTCAAAGAGGGGAGGGCTAGTTCTTCTCTACCGGGTTACATTGGGGCGCTACCGGAACTGATCGAATTGGTAGTCTACAGTGTTTCTGGATGTTTCAGACTGAAGCTGGGGTTAGCATGAGAGCAGCACCATTTCGTAGCTCCGTCGTGGTCATTCCGCAACCAATCATGGCAGCCGTTCTTTATCGTTATTTTGGGCGGGGTGGGTGGCGGAGCCGAGCTGTTTTGCAGCCATCATTGTGTGGAGTTCAGTTCATCTCACTAGTTTTGTATTTGTCATGAGGGGTTGTTCCTAATGTTTCTATTTTAGCGAGGTCAAAAAGAGATCCCATTAGTGGCCTACTGATTTTGCTCGATTCCTTTTCTTTTTTTTTACACGATTTTTCGTTATCTGCAAAGACTAAACAGAGTATTGCGACTCTGTGTTTGTTTGTAAATAGAGAATGAACCAAAGAGAACTAATTCTAAAACAGTAAATACTTGGATAACAATCAATCAAATGGAGAGAGAAGCAGGCACGACGGATTACAATGGGGGCTAAGGCCTGCGTTAACTACCTTTCACTATCTGCAAAGAGAGAGTACTCCTAATAGAAATGAGGGGGGGGGGGCACCATTCAAAGCAGATCAGTGTGCATAAACACGAAAATGTTTTCACTTACCACGTACTTGACATTCGACAGCTTATGATATTTGCTATTAAAAAACCATTGAAATTCACTGAAAAAACCATAGGTTATAGACCATATATAGTTAGGAATTAGCATTTACAAAACCTTGAAAATTCACTGAAAAAACCATAGGTTATAGACCATATATAGTTAGGAATTAGCATTTAAAAAACCTTATTTTACTCACACAAAACCATTGAAATTCCATATATAGTTAGTTGCACTAACTATATATCGCGCACCCGCAATCCACTGCTGATCATGTCACATATTACATCATTCATGACATGGTCAGTGACATCACTGATGACATCACTGATGACATCTCAAATGACATCACTGATGACATCACTGATGACATCTCATTTGACATCATTCTTGTGCTAATACGATAAACCTCTTCAGACTCTAATATAACCTTAGATACACTCAGTGTATACAGACACTCACACACTGCCACTCATCCATGGAGTTACTCACACACCCAGTCAGTCATGCAAAGAAACAATCTCACCTCCATTTCTTCAACTATACAGTTAAACACACCTTACTTATTGAAACATATACTAACACATATTTACTCTCTTATACAATCCCTGATACAAGTTCACAATGATCGATACAACTACTCACTCATTCAGTGGCTCTCATGCACAGTTATTTATATATGCCAACTCTCACATGTACTGTGTTTTACATATGTACTTACTATGACATGTAGCATTGAGATATCCATTCACTCATCAATACACTCATGCACACAGTCAACTGCCCATGTAGCTGTTTCCACATGCACTCTTGAACTCATACACCTAGTGAATAAACTGCTCACACATCTATGCATAGAGTCACACACCTTCCAGCCACCCCTACACAAACTCAATCTCCCATAGAAATACTTGGGCAACCAATTAATAACACATATAGCCTCTCGTATAGCTAATGTCTGGATGAAGGATTTAGTAGGTGCGTGACTGACTGTATGAGTGAGTGATTAAATATGTCTCACTGAATGCATGGGTTAGTGACTAAACTGTCTTAATTTGTGCATCATTATGTCTGTTGTGATGTAAACTGCTGCATGTGTTGATCATTAGCTATACGAGAGGCTATATGTGTTATTAATTGGTTGCCCAAGTATTTCTATGGGAGATTGAGTTTGTGTGGGGGTGGCTGGAAGGTGTGTGACTCTGTGCATAGATGTGTGAGCAGTTTATTCACTAGGTGTATGAGTTCAAGAGTGCATGTGGAAACAGCTACATGGGCAGTTGACTGTGTGCATGAGTGTATTGATGAGTGAATGGATATCTCAATGCTACATGTCATACTAAATACATATGTAAAACACAGTACATGTGAGAGTTGGCATATATAAATAACTGTGCATGAGAGCCACTGAATGAGTGAGTGGTTGTATCGATCATTGTGAACTTGTATCAGGGATTGTATAAGAGAGTAAATATGTGTTAGTATATGTTTCAATAAGTAAGGTGTGTTTAACTGTATAGTTGAAGAAATGGAGGTGAGATTGTTTCTTTGCATGACTGACTGGGTGTGTGAGTAACTCCATGGATGAGTGGCAGTGTGTGAGTGTCTGTATACACTGAGTGTATCTAAGGTTATATTAGAGTCTGAAGAGGTTTATCGTATTAGCACAAGAATGATGTCAAATGAGATGTCATCAGTGATGTCATCAGTGATGTCATTTGAGATGTCATCAGTGATGTCATCAGTGATGTCACTGACCATGTCATGAATGATGTAATATGTGACATGATCAGCAGTGGATTGCGGGTGCGCGATATATAGTTAGTGCAACTAACTATGTATGGAATTTCAATGGTTTTGTGTGAGTAAAATAAGGTTTTTTAAATGCTAATTCCTAACTATATATGGTCTATAACCTATGGTTTTTTCAGTGAATTTTCAAGGTTTTGTAAATGCTAATTCCTAACTATATATGGTCTATAACCTATGGTTTTTTCAGTGAATTTCAATGGTTTTTTAATAGCAAATATCATAAGCTGTCGAATGTCAAGTACGTGGTAAGTGAAAACATTTTCGTGTTTATGCACACTGATCTGCTTTGAATGGTGCCCCCCCCTCATTTCTATTAGGAGTACTCTCTCTTTGCAGATAGTGAAAGGTAGTTAACGCAGGCCTTTGCCCCCGTTGTAATCCGTCGTGCCTGTTTCTCTCTCCATTTGATTGATTGTTATCCAAGTATTTACTGTTTTAGAATTAGTTCTCTTTGGTTCATTCTCCATTTACAAACAAACACAGAGTCGCAATACTCTGTTTAGTCTTTGCAGATAACGAAAAATCGTGTAAAAAAAAAAGAAAAGGAATCGAGCAAAATTAGTAGGCCACTAATGGGATCTCTTTTTGACCTCGCTAAAATAGAAACATTAGGAACAACCCCTCATGACAAATACAAAACTAGTGAGATGAACTGAACTCCACACAATGATGGCTGCAAAACAGCTCGGCTCCGCCACCCACACCGCCCTAAATAACGATAAAGAACGGCTGCCATGATTGGTTGCGGAATGACCACGACGGAGCTACGAAATGGTGCTGCTCTCATGCTAACCCCATCTTCAGTCTGAAACATCCAGAAACACTGTAGACTACCAATTCGATCAGTTCCGGTAGCGCCCCAATGTAACCCGGTAGAGAAGAACTAGCCCTCCCCTCTTTGACTGATGGTTCTTGTTGCCTGTCCCTTCTGTTGTCATTTAACAGAACTATTTAGCCTGCTGAAAGGGGTTGTGTTCCGACCGCTGGTTGGTGGAGACATTTTGACTATATTCTGTACCTGCGTTGTCGCGTAATGCGTCATATGACGCGCCGCGTTAGCGCATCCGGAATTCATCCGGGGCGCGCAGCGCGTAACGTAAGCATAACAAGTCATGTGACTTGTTAATAAAACTTTTCATTGGTTCATTTTCCTTTTCTTATTGTAATGATGAAAGGCTTGGTCATATGACCTAAAAATTACGCTTTTCATTACTTCCGAACATTATTTTTTCTTAAATATATGTTATAATGTTCCAGGCTAATGTACTTTCCCGGAAATTTTACAACTGTCCTGCAAGTAAAATATATTCTTTTTTCGAGAAAAAGAGCGTTTCTTCGTCCCATGACGGAGCCGTTGAGCAAAAGAGGGTCGACCTGCTGTCTTAGTCGCCGATACGCCTGAATATGAGATTCTTATCGATCACTTTATGTTGCAGGAATAGAAAACACAACAGCCCTTGACCATTTATCTTTACTGCGTTCCTTCGTATTATACCTTTTACCCTTCATGTAATTGGTCTGCTTTATTTCACTTGCCTTTTAATGATTCTAAAACAGTCACTATTATTAAAAACTTTACCAATGTATATACTACTACCATGTTTTCTTTTAAAAACCTTTATTGTGAAAATTTCATTATACAAATACGAGCCTATAACCACGTGGGCCTGCCACAGAGCAAACTGTAATCGTATATGATGAATAGACATTTACACTGTAGAGGAACGTAACGGGCGGGCCATTAGGTTGCAAGAACTAAGGTGTCTAACAGTTACGGAATCGGTGGACGTACATTTTATAATTAAAATACGACAGGGCCAGTTACAATAAAATTATCTAGATATACATTTGCGGGCAAGTACCATGGGTGACGTTAATTCGAACTTTCAACAGTACAGTAATCAATAACACATCAGAACTTAATATCAATAGGGATGTCGAAATATTCAATCAATTCTCGTCCCCGCCCGCCATGTGCTTCAAAACTGCATACGTATCTCGTGATTTCAAGGTTCTGCAACCAGTACACAACAAGGAGTTACGAGTCCCATTTATTCCGGCGCCATTTTGGGCGAGGACGGGCAGGTCCAGGATATAGTCAAAATGTCTCTACCAACCATCGACTATGATGATGTTCATATGCTGTATTTATTAGAGTAACACTCATCTGTCCACATGAAATTAATTTGCCACAATCTAAACATGTCATTTTAATCTTTCCAAAGTTCTTCTAAATATTTGGGACCGTTTCCCTTGCCTCTGAAGCTCTCAGTGCCACTTCTTTGATGAATGTACTAGCAGGTCAGGGGTTCTCCTCCAAATCTCTCTTTTATGCAGCACTATAATTAATTGGTGCCACCTCTCCATATGACGATGCATGGTATAGTTACCACAACTATATTTTTTTTCGGTTCCTCTGGAGAGTTCATCGTGGCAGATGAAGCGTGTAACGTACCGGGCATTTACCTTTTTTTGCATGTACAGGAAAGGAAAAAAAATCGAGCGTCCGAGTTCTAAGGTGTCCCAGGGCCATTTTAGTGGACCAGGCCCAAATCCAAAGAACAGGCCGCCATTTTGAGAGTCCTCTTGCAGCCGCCTGTCGCTGTAGCATCAAGAGCAGCCGAAACTCAGCTGAATGGCAACTGAAACGGTAAAGGGGCGCCCCACTACAGCAGACGAGCCTCCACCTAGGAAGGCCCATTCAGGCCGGCTCCCCCCCCCTTCGGGCACCCCACGCCGTTATTCGGAGCAGTATTGTAGGATGGCCACACCAGTGCGGCAACTTGCTAGACATCACCTCGGTGGTAACCGAATCTCAACGCCTTGTGGTGTCTTCTATTAAAAAAACATTGTTATGCTGCCTTCGACCTATTCGCCGCAAGTGCGCACACAACTCAACTGCATAGCTTGCTAGACACCACCTCGGTGCCATCCGGATCTTGGAATGTCAGCACCTTTTGGTGTCTTCTCTTCAGAAAATATTGTTGCGCTGCCTTTGGCCCCATTCGCACATCAGTCCGCTACTGACGCCATCTCACAGGCTAATGGGGCGCCCCACGCCGACTTTCAGCATTGTAGAATGACCACACCAGTACAGCAACTTGCTAGACATCACCTCGGTGCCATCCGGATCTCGGCGCCCCACTGCAGATGAAGTGCCTCTCAACTATGAAACCACCACGGTGACATCCGGATCTTGGCGCGTTGTGCTGCCTTCGGCCTATTCGCACATCGGTCCGCTACTGACGCCATCTCACAGGCTAATGGGGCGACCCACGCCGAGTTTCAGCATTGTAGGATGACCACACCAGTACAGCAACTTGCTAGACATCACCTCGGTGCCATCCGAATCTTGGCATCTCAACGCCTAGTGGTATCTTCCATACAAAAAATATTGTTACGCTGCCTTTGGCCCCATTCGCACATCAGTCCGCAACTTAGACATCACCTCGGTGCCATCCGGATCTTGGCATCTCAGCGCCTTGTGGTGTCAGTCAGAAAATATTGTTGCGCTGCCTTTGGCCCCATTCGCACATCGGTCCGCTACTGACGCCATCTCACAGGCCAACGGGGCGCCCCACGCCGACTTTCAACATTGTAGGATGGCCACAGAAGTGCGACAACTTACTAGACACCACCTCGGTGCCATCCGGATCTTGGCGCGTTGTGCTGCCTTCGGCCTATTCGCACATCGGTCCGCTACTGACGCAAACTCACAGGCCAACGGGGCGCCCCACGCCGACTTTCAGCATTGTAGGATGGCCACACCAGTGCACCTTACTAGACACCACCTCGGTGCCATCCGGATCTTGGCGCGTTGTGCTGCCTTCGGCCTATTCGCACATCGGTCCGCTACTGACGCCATCTCACAGGCCAACGGGGCGCCCCACGCCGACTTTCAGCATTGTTGGATGGCCACACCAGTGCGGCAACTTACTAGACACCACCTCGGTGCCATCCGGATCTTGGCGCGTTGTGCTGCCTTCGGCCTATTCGCACATCGGTCCGCTACTGACGCAAACTCACAGGCCAACGGGGCGCCCCACGCCGACTTTCAGCATTGTAGGATGGCCACACCAGTGCTGCAACTTGCTGGACACCACCTCGGTGCCATCCGGATCTTGGCGCGTTGTATTGCCTTCGGCCTATTCGCACATCGGTCCGCTACTGACGCCGCCTCACGTGCCAACGTATTTTCTCCGCATTTTATACCCTATGCCGCATAACAGGTCATGTGACTTGTTTATAAAACTTTTCATTGGTTCATTTTACTTTTGGTTTCCTAATGATGGAAGGCTTGATCATATGACCTAAAAACAACACTTTTCATTGGATGAAAAAAAATTTTTTTCCCAAACGATGAAAGCCCCACCTTGTTTCTGGATGTTTCAGACTAAACTGGCGTCAGCATGAGAGCACCACCATCTCGTAGCTCCGTCGTGGTCATTCCGCGAGCAATCATGGCAGCCGCTCCCCACCAGAAGCCTGCAGGAGTCGGGGCCCCCAAAACTTTTGATGAATTCTCAAGGCGGAGGGGACGCTTTCGAGAATGGGGTCCAAGACCTAGCAGACAAGCGTCCGATTTCCAAGGTGTCCCAGGGCCATTTCAGTGGACCAGGCCCAAAAAGGAAAGAGCCTGCCGCCATTTTGAGAGTCCTGTGACAGCCGCCTATCGCTGCACCGCAAGAGTGGGCGCAACTCAGCTGAATTGCGGCTTTTGACACAGTGGACCAAAAACGGACGGAATGGCAACTGAAACGGTAAAGGGGCGCCCCACTACAACAGATGACACTCCACCTGGAGAGGCCCGTTCACGCCGCCTCCCCCGGGGCGCCCCACGCCGTTATTCGGAGCAGCATTGTAGGATACCAAAACCAGTGCGGCAACTTACTGGACATCACCTTGGTGCCATCGTTCTGCTGCCTTGGAACTATTCGCACAACAGTTTGCTACTGATGACCCACCCCCCGCGACGCCCCACGCCGTTATTTGCTGGGTGGCAACTTACTAGACATCACTTTCGTGTCATCTAGATTTCGGCGCGTTCTGCTGCCTTGGAACTATTCGCACAACAGTTTGCTACTGATGACCCACCCCCCGCGACGCCCCACGCCGGAAATCTGGACGTTGTGCTGCGTTGGGACTATTCGCACAGCCGACCGCTACTTCGTTGTTTTTCCCTAAAAATGTTTATGTGTTATTACTATTTTTGTTTTCTTGTATATATTTATAAATTATTAAAGTTTTATAATCTTACTACTTTGTCGGAGTGCTATATATTTTTAATGTGACACATAATTGTAAAAACTTTGATGTACAAAGAGTCATCCCTGGAATCTTCCGCTTCACGCTCGGTCCCCTCCCCAATCACAATACAGGATGGTTTTCAGATAATAGCAACGCTTCTGCTGTGACGGATCTCATCGAGTGTGGGCCTTGATCTACTATAACTCCTTTGAAGAGGGGTGATTCTTTACAGCTGTGGCCATAAACTACATCTGCAGGGCTAGCTGATAGCCTAGGACCGGCCTGGACAATCGGACACAGAGGAAAAGGAGTGTCAGAGGGTGCGGTAGTGAATAGGGCGAAAGGGAGGTGTCGGGCGGGCACAGGGTGTGATTCTCAGGGAAGAGCAGCACAGATGGGGGGAGGTTTATTACCCATGCATAAGACAGAGAGCGGGGGTGACCACTGCCTGGGTGAGATGCTTGCGAGGGTGGGGAGCCATGCTAAGGATCGACAGCGTGCACAGAGTGGGTCTGGTCAAGGCATCTAAAATGGCTGCCGTGCACGACAAAAGTGTGGCATTTGAAAAAAGACAAGATGGCGCAGACAATGTTTTCAACACTTCCTGATTTCCTTCGAATCGAACGTTAACAGACGTTGGGGCATATTACCAAAGTTAAGCGATATTTATCCCTAACGATGCATTGCAAAGATTTTTTTACCGTCAGAAATTATCGCAGATAAACCTTGCTATTATCAAGGTTTATCGCAAATACGATAAAAAACGACCGCAATGCATTAATATCGCTGAAAACTCAGCGATATTCATGCATTACCGAGCTAATGCTCTTAGCCATGTTATCCACCTCCCATTGGATAACATGGCTAAGAACTGCTCAGGGCAGCTGTTACTTTTTGGAGATATTCGCGCTTATCTCGAATATTTCCAAAAGTTGATAATAGGAGATAGCGATGTTAGCGACTGTTTCCAGTCGCTAACATCTTGGCATGCCCACTTTGCATGTCATTAGTGATAAATATCACTCACATGCAAAGTGGGGCCCAAGATGGTTGCTATCTCCTACTAGCCGTCGCTAACTGGTGTTAGCAACAGCTAGGTAATACAGATATAATTTTATCTCCGCGAAGCGGAGCGCTGTTACAGATATATATCTTGTTTTTGAACGTTAATTTCTCAAAATGCACTGAAGCACATATATTGAGACCTAGCAAAGGCACATCGGGCTACCAGTCCCTAATATTTTACCAAGTTTCGTGCAAATCCATTCAGCCGTTCGATTATTATTATTTTATTTTTTTTTGCCCCGCGGGGCCCTTTTAAAACCTCCACATCAAACCTAGGGGGTCAGCGAGGATCTACTATGCCCCCTTATGGTCATTTGCCCCTTCGCTTTGGCCTCCTCTTGTCTCTCGATCCTACCGAGAGACAAGATGGCGGCCGCTACGTACTGTTTCGAATGTTTACAGACACCGGAGAGCCAATCAGCTTCGCTTCGCAAAGCTCCGTAACGCGAAAAGTACGCGAAGCAGTGCGCTGTTACAGATATATATCTTTTTTTGAATGTTAATTTCTCAAAATCCACTGAAGCACATATATTGAGACCTAGCAAAGGCACATCGGGCTACCAGTCCCTACAATTTTGCCAAGTTTCGTGCAAATCCATTCAGCCGTTCGATTATTATTATTATTATTTTTTTTTGCCCCGCGGGGCCCTTTTAAAACCTCCACATCAAACCTAGGGGGTCAGCGAGGATCTACTATTCCCCCTTATGGTCATTTGCCCCTTCGCTTTGGCCTCCTCTTGTCTCTCGATCCTACCGAGAGACAAGATGGCGGCCGCTACGGACTGTTTGGAATGTTGACAGACGCCGGAGAACCAATCAGCTTCGCTTCACAAAGCTCCGTTGCGCGAAAAGTACGCGTCCTGGAGCGCTGCCCGGTCCGCTGTTACAGATATATATCTTTTTTTAAACGTTAATTTCTCAAAATCCACTGTAGCACATATATAGAGACCTACAAAAGGCACATCGGGCTACCAGTCCCTACAATTTTGCCAAGTTTCGTGCAAATCCATTCAGCCGTTCGGGCTAAAAGTGAGGCCAACCGCCCTATGGAAAACTCAATGTTAAAAACACGTTTTGGGACCCCCCTTTTTTCTCGACCCCCCCTGGACGAACCCCCCCCCCAATTTTCAGGGGCTGCTCAGAAACAAAATGTGCCATTTTCCTGAAAATTTCAGCCAATTCCGTCCACAAACGCCAAAGTTATTAGACATAGAATTTTCAAAAAACCCATAGAGAAAAAATCCTAACTATATATACCTACTGGCGACCGCCAGTAGGTAATATATATTTTTATATATATATATATATATACACACACACACACGCATAGGGGCTCATTACAATGGAGGAGGGCTCGCCTCCGCTATAGTACTTCTGTTTTCCCTCCGCCATAGTATGATGGCAGGGGGAATCGTTTAAAAGCATGGTAGTCGTAAAGACCACCTGCCATGGTTCCGACAGGCGGTCCTTTTCTGACCGCCTGTTGGATCAAAAACATTACCTAACATTGAGGCAATGCCCTTTCCTCCGTTCATTTTGCGGCGGCCAACACACTGCAAAAAGAATAGTGGAAACGAATTTGGGGGGCCGTAGTGGGCCCCCTTCAATACCAGGTGCAGGGACATGCACCCTAGGGGGCACCTCTGGTGCCCCCCTACATATCCCTGCTTACCGCATCCCCACCACAATGCAAAATATAGATGCTGCGACCACCGTGGTGGCGGTCGCATCGTGATTAGGATTGTGGGGAGGCCGACATCTTCGGTTTCGATTTCGACCACCAATTTACGAATACGGCTGTAGGAATTGAAACTGTCCGGTCAATCCAACTGGCTTCTGACGAGCTCAAGGAGCCTGTTGGCCAGTCGTAACCGGCAGGTAATCCCTTAAAGATGGCGTTTCCGACATCATAATTCTGATGACTGTTACCAACAGGCTTTTCATGTTAGGCTTTTCAACATGAAAAGCCTATCGGAAAGCAACTTTGGGGGCCCCTAACAGGGCCCCTTTGCAACAGTGGCCTTCGTTTGAGGCCCGGGGGGGGCACATATGGTGCCCCCCTGTTAATCCCTGCACTGAGTTTCAGGCACCATGGTTTAACATAAACCCCAATTTCTCTATGGGAGCTTGTGCTGTGGCTGGTTTCTGACTGCACAAGCTTGCAACCATAACATTTGCTGTTGCATCATAATTGAAAAGTCGGGACCGCCGACCTATGGTCGGTCGATTCCGCATCTGCGGCGATGTCGGTTGAAGGCAACTCGGACCGACATCGTAATCAGGCCCTCTGTATTTTTTTGCAAATTTTATTGTATTTCTTCAAAATGTTCCTAATTCCCTAAATTGAAAAGATGTAGCTTTCTTTCAGCGTAGTCCAGCATATGCTTTTTACAGTTATTAAAGGGGGACGAAGGTTGTTTTGCAGTGAGATTCTTTTTCTAAAATCTGTCATGAAATGCCGTAGGACGATGCTTTTTTAATTTATATTTTGAGCTCTATAATGCTTGGGTTACTTTAACTTTTTGGTTTTAATATGTATGTGTAGGTATTCAGACAAAATATCATTAATATCAACTGACACAATTATCGAGTTGGAAATATCGTGGCACAGAATATTGAGCAAGAATATTGAGGAATAGAATATCGATTTTAACGCCTTAACCGCAGCGGCAATTCCGCCGCAGTGCTGGCGTTCTAAAAGGTGGGCGGGCTGTGATGGCCAACGGTCGTTCGCTGCACCAGGGAGGGAGTGCTCTCAACGGCCGACGGGAGCACGGAACGGGTTAAGGTAAGCAATATCGATGTTAAAAATATTGTTGTTAATAATATCGACTTTTGGTTATTTTTGTGTATTTTAATATATATATATGTTAGTTGTATATGTTTTAAAATGTTTATTTGAATATTGTACATTTTTTTATTTGGTTTATAAATGAATAGTGGCTTTTAAATTTAAAGCTTTGCTATTTTTAGTACTGTAGCGGGTTGTGCGGTTTATAGGGGAAAGGGTCGGAAGTAAGTTAATTAATAATAATGAGTACTTTTATTTATTTAATATTAATTATTTAATTGATAATTATTTATGTTCATTGTATCATTACTATTTATTTCAGTTAATATTAGGTGTGGTTGTGGGTTTTGTAGGGGTATAGTGTGGGAAGTTAATGAATTATAAATAATTAAATATTTTTAAATTAAAATCAATTATTTAATTGATAAGTATTTGTATTAATTGTATAATTATTTTTTTGTTTTCAAGTTTTGTATGCAGGTTGTGGGTTTTGTAGGGTGATAGGGTGGAAAGTAGATTAATGATAAATAATTCATAATTACTTTTTAATTATAGTTATAATTTAAATGATAATTATTTATGTAAATAGCATACATATACATTTGTTTGAAGTTTGAGGTGCGGTTCCTGTGTTTTGTAGAGGTATGGGGTGGGAAGTTAATTATAATTTGATAAGAATTCATTTATAACTATTTATAAATATTTAATTGATAATTATTTATGTTAATTGTACAAATACTGTCTTTAAACTTAAATTTAACGTGCAGGTTGTGGGTTTCCCATGGGTATAGGGAGGGAAGTAAATAATTATAATTATTTAAAAAATATTAATTATTATAAATAATTATTTAATTGATCATTAATTATATAAATTGTGTAATATATATTTGTGTGGGATTTTTTTGGTGTTTTTTGCATGGGTAAAGTATGTGAAGGAAATTATAATAACTCATAAATATTGGTAATTTCTTATAACTGTTTAAATGATAATTCACTATGTAAATATGTATATATGTGAGTTGTATTTGTAGGGGTAAAGGGTGGGCTGTTAATTAAATATATTACATTTTTTCTTAGTTAATTAGCAATATTAATTGTTTAGTTGATTATTAATTACGTAAATTCTTTAGTTAATTTCTTAAGATTTTTATATTTGGGGTGGGTTGCTTGTTTTGTACGGATAAATGGTAGAAATGGTAATTAAATGTCATTGTTTTATTAGTTGTTAAGTAATATTTTAATAGATATTTAATTATGTAAAATGTGTAATTATTATAAATTTAAATATACATTTTAGATGTGTGGTGTGTAGCTAGTAGAGGAATAGGGGAGAAAGTTATGTAAGTAATACCAAACTTTTTTAATTGTCAATTACTATTGCATGTGTTAATAGTTTTATCCTTTTTAATTTTAAATAATATTGTATTTATTGGTTGTTATTATTTTGACAATAGATTTTGGTATTTTGATAAAAAATAAAATGTATATTAATTTATAATATGACTGGGGTGGGAATAGTACATTTCACCCCTCTGTAATCCAACACTTTACCTACTGGTGCACTGACTGGAGTGGAATAGAAGATTTGATCCCTCCGTAATCCAACACTATCCCTACTGTTGCGCTGACTGGAGTTGGAATAGTAACGTTTTTCCCTCCTCAATCCAACACGTTCCCTACTGTTGAACTCATTGGAGTGGGAATAGGAAACTTTACCCCTCCAACATCCAACCCTTTTCCTGCTGTTGCACTTATTGGAGTGGGAATAGTAAATTTGACCCCTCTGCAATCCAACACTTTTCCTAGTGTTATACTGAATGGAGTGGGGATATACAATGCTAACACTCCTCAATCGAACACTTTCCCTACTTTTGCACTGACTGGAGTGGAAATAGTAAATGTTACACCTTCATAATCCAGCACTTTCCCTACTGTTGCACTGACTGGAGTTGGAATAGTAAAGTTTTCCCTTCCGCAATCCAAGACTTTCCCTACTGTTGAACTCATTGAAGTGGAAATAGTAAATGTTACCCCTCCGACATCCAACACTTTGGGGCCGAATCTGATCTTGGTCAGAAGGGCACCGAATCGGGTTCAGCATTAGCGGATCGGATTCGGTGGTTGATTTTCCGTCTGGTTCGTACACGGGTCCGGACGGCGAAATACGATGCTAACAAGCATGAAATCTCCGTCCAAATCGTTTTCGGGTCCGAACCGCCCCGTACGTCTCGGCTGTAAGCTAACCGTGGTGCGCAATGGAGACGGTTCACGACCGAGCTAGTACGATGCTCGATTCGGACAGCCTGATCAAGTCGGAGCTTCCGGCTCGCAACAGCTCCCGGAGTTGGACTTTGGGGGTCCGATGCGGACCCCCTGTTACCCGCAGCCTTCCGATTCAGACACAGGGGGAGACCCATGGGCCTCCCCAAAACAGGCATGTACGGTGCGGATGGCGCTGATGTGTACCCACAGTAGGGGGCGTACCCATTCAGTCAATGGGAGCCCATGTATGCGTCGTACGACTGGCTCCCATTCACTTCAATGGGAGTCCGACTGAACCGAGTCTGACAGCATACGGCAGCATCGTACTCACTCAGTCGGACTGCAGGAGTCCAGATCGGTCGGCACGGTCAGAGTGCTTTCCGACCCAGATCAGAATCGGCCCCTTTCAATCCAACACTTTTCCTATTGTTATACTGAATGGAGTGGGAATATACAACTTTACCCCTCTGCAATACAACACTTTCCCTAATGTTGCACTGACTGCAGTGGGAATAGTACATTTTATCCCTCCATAATCCAACACTTTCCCTTCTGTTGCACTGACTGGAGTAGGAAAAATAAATTGTTCCCCTCCGCCATGCAACACTATCCCTAATGTTGCACTGATTGTAGTGGGATTTGTCAATTTTACAACTCCTGAGTTTGAAACTTTGTCTACTATTTACAAGTTGTAGAGAATATAGTTTACTGTATTGATTTTAACATTTTGTAGTTTACTTTATATTGTTGAAACTTATATTAATATGTTTTTGGTTATTTAAATTATATTTATAATTATTAATGTTTTAATATTTTATTTATGTTTAGTAAATTCAAACTTTTTTATTTTATTTCAGTTTTTCATTTGTAATTAAAATGATTTGTGTTTTAAAATGTTATGTTATTAGATATATATATATATATTTATATTGATTTCTTTATGTTATTACATTTAAAAAGTATTACAAAATAATATAAATTAGGAATATTAAATTATATTTTAAAATTATATATGTATATTAAAATATGTATATTATTATGTTTGTTTTAACTTTTATTAAATAATGATAATTACTATGTTTTTCAAAGAAATTATATTGTATTGTTTATTTTCATTATATTAGTATTCATATTTATTTAATTCATGTTTGTTATTTAAATATATATATATATACATATATATATATATATATATATATATATATATATATATATATATATATATACACATATTTCAAAATCAAGATTTTAGACAACTGTATCAGTGAAAATCCATATTTTCTCCTGATATTTTCATATTTAAATTATAAGCATAGGGAGCCTATATTTTTTAATTCGATATTTTTGATTCAATATTTTTGTATGTAGATGTGTTTTGACTCAATATTTTGTCAGTGAACCGTATGTGTATACAAGTTTTACTTTTATGATCAAATTTTTTGATAGAATGAATTATTGTTGATTTCCTGACTATATGGTACAAAAGGCCTGGAAGTTAAATGCTGTGGATAGACATTATTGAGCTTGGAAGACGGGTGACCGGACGCAGCAGCAAAGGAAAACTGCGAGACGGAGAAGCACTCACGGCGGTAGAAAGGAAAACAAAATCCGGTCCTTTGCGTAACCATTGCTTCAATGCAAGTGGGTTGTTGAAGTCATAGCTGCTGGTTGCTGTTGAAGTTGATAAAAGCATCTAAAAAGCAAGTGATATTTGATTTAAGGCTGGCAGTGGTGACATCGCCAAGTGGCCAAATGTGTGTCAGAAACAAGAATACAAGCTCACTTTCCAGGTCCTGAGGAAAACTCGAAATAATTCCTGGGTTTTAAACGCGTAGACCATTTGTTAGGTCCAAACAAGTATTGTACATGAATTGGCAGTATCAGGTCTTGCACTCAGTATAACAACTAATGAATTAAGTTTCAAATTACCTAAATACAGAACTGTTTGGCCTAAGTGAACCCTGAGCTTCTATTGCACTTTATTGTTTTCTTTAATTCTTTTCTTGGGTCTCTCTAATTTCTTCTTTTTTCCTGTTTTAGTGATTTAGGGAATTTGAGTTTGCTCATGTTGTGAAATCATTTAAAATTTGTCTTTGAGATGTTGCATCTGTGTTTTGTAATTGTCAACTGTGATACTAATGTTCTTTGTGGTCTTAGAAATGTGTAAGTCCTTCATGAAAATAATAACATGAATTGTTTTCTGTTGTCAGCAACCAAAAAATGAGATGAAAATATACTAGAAAAATTCTCTTTAAAATAAAAATATTGATTTCTTTTTCAATCACGTTGAATGGCACGCGGGATTGGTTTGAGTGTTGTGGAAATAATCATCAGTATTGGCAGTGGTTTTGATGTATGATTTAGAGATTGGTCCAGCCTTACTGATTAAGGGCCAGAACCCTTTATTATTTATTAGTGGATAGATTGCAGCACCTATAGTTCCATCCACTACAGTCGCAGTGCAAACATGGCTTCAGGCCTACTATTTTAGCCTGAGTGGAGCAGTGGAAAACTGAAATTCAATCTCTCAAAATTAACCCCTTTGACTGGTAAAAAAAAAACGCCCATTTGAATATTAATATGTCAGCTCTATTTAGGTTTTGTAGTCTAAAAAGCAGCATGAGTTGCAATTAAAGGTAACTGTAATATTAACAAGTCCTTAAAGTGGCTAGCACCCAAAAGCTATTTAACTGTACAATAGAGAAAACCAGAGTGCAGATTAAAATATGAATACTGTATCTCATTTATGGAACCAGGTAGGAAAATATTTAAACAACTATTTTAGTAGTTATTAAAAGTCCATTTAAGCTGGATTTTAATAAATAGAGGAAAAGTAACTCATAGAAAGTCACCTTTTCCTTACCTATTGTTCCTGTAGGGTGATTTACATTGGCTCACTAGCTTCTCTCATCCGGTATTTAGCCCCAAATAGGTGTGAATAGGAGAGCTTTGCCTCAGTAGCAACGGGAGGCTGATTTGAATGGACAGAGATGGCTCCTCTGAATATGCAGGGTGTGGGCTTCACAACAGTGTCACATCCTGCTAAAGTGTTAAAAACATCTAGACAGTTCTGCTGGGTTTACATATAACCCTTGGGGCATACTTGAAAGGGGAGAGGACAGGAGTCCAAGACAGTTTTTGGGGATCCACTGTCCGGTTGCTGAAGGGCTCTGCTTTTGTCTTACCAGACTTCTGTCTCTGGCTTTGTTGTGGATACAGTATCTGCTCAAAACTGGATTTCATTATTATATGTGGGCGGTCACTAGGATTCTAGGAAATGGGGCGTAAAGGACATGTCCACCCCTGCAAGGTGCACAACCCAAGCTCCTAAGGTTCAAATAATGATATAATCAACATTTATCAAGTTTCAAAGCATTGTTTCAAGCATTTAATTCTCTTTCTTAGTAAACATAAACTATAATTGCCTTTACTTATGGTGCATATTGCATCAATCAAACATCAGCATTATTATGTTATTATACAATGTTTATATTACAATATTCACATCTCATTGCAAAACAGTGCTACACTGATTCAAATGACCTAAATACAGAACTGTTTGGCCTAAGTGAACCCTGAGCTTCTATTGCACTTTATTGTTTTCTTTAATTCTTTTCTTGGGTCTCTCTAATTTCAGGGGTGTTATAGTTAGCTGGCCATTGCACTCGTACAAAACCATAGAAATTCCTCCGTTATAGTTAGTTCTGCTAAGTATAACTCGTGCGCCCGCAATGCACTGCTGATGATGTCATCATGACATGGTCAGTGACATCACTCATGACATCACTGATGACATCTCAAATGACATCACTGATGACATCATCCAGTGAATGTGGTTTAGTTTGAAATTTAAATATGTATTATATATATATATACCAATCTGTATTGAAGATTGAGTGGATATATAACTGTCTGGATGGAGGATTTAGTAGCTGTCTGACTGTCTGTTTAAGTGAGTAATTAAAAGTGTCTCACTTGAATACATGGAATCGTAACTAAACTATGTGAATGTGTGCAACACTGTCTCTGTTGTTGTATAACATGCCGCATCAGTTGATCACTAACTACATGAGTGTGTATAATAGTTATTGATTAGTTGGGTGAGTATTTGTATGGGACACTTTGAGTTTGTGTGTGGTTGGATGGGGTGTGTGTAAATCTATGCATAGATGTGTGAGGGTTGATTGACTAGGTGTATAGGTTTAAGAGTGCATGTGGAAACAGTTTTTTGGGTGACTGAGTGTATTTATCTGTGTGTTGGTGAGCAAATATGTTTTAGTTGTACATCTTCAACAAAGTAAAAAGGCATTGTATGTGAGAGCTGGTGTATACAAATAAGTATATGTAATAGTCAGTGGTTGTGAGAGTAACTATATGAATGAGTGTATAATTCTAATGGTCATTTTTTAACATATTAACAATGAGTTACTATGGGGCACATTAGGATGTCGGGCAGATTGCCTCCGCCAGGGTGGCGGTGGCCACCGCCACCCTGGCGGAGGCAATCCGCCCGACAACCACTCTTGTTTTCCCCTCCGCCAGATTAGCATGGCGGAGGGGACAGCGGCGGACGGAAAGACCGCCCGCCGCTTTCCCGCCGCGGTCGCCTTGGGACCGCGGCAGTAATAGATTAATATGGTGGCGGTGTCCAATGGACACCGCCAGCCATATTACAATGCAAAAATGTAGGGGCCTTTCCGCGGCGGCAATGCTGCCACGGAAAGGCAGGCGGAGATTGCTGCGAGGGCCCACTGCAGGGCCCCCAGGTTGCCGGCACTGTCGGGGGGCACATGGGGGTACCTATGGTACCCCCCCACATTTACATATGCAAGGCGGCAGGCACCACGCGGTGCCGGCCGCTTTGCATATGTAAATGCGTCAACTTCTGTTTTGCATTGTGGCGGGCGGTGCAGAGAGCACCGCCTGACACAATGTAAAACATATAGGATGTGCCCGCCACTGTGGCGGGCACATCCTAATACCCCCAACGGGACCCCCGCCCTTATGGCGGGCGGTCCCGATCTCCGTTAGGGTGGCGGGCGGACAAAGTTCACCCACCATCCTAATATGTTTGAATAAATGAGGTGTTGTTGGATAATTGTGTAAGTGAGTGAAAGTGTGATTAATTTTTTTCCTGAGTGGATAGGATGACTGCATAACCGACTAAGATGACAGCTGATGTGTCAATGTCTATATATGTGTATAAGTGCATTTTGAGAGTGTTCTATTAATTAGTGACTGCATGTATAAATGATTCTGTTGTTGAATGGGTAGTTGTGTGCGTAGACTTAGGAATAAGTGAGTGGGTATGTAGTAACTGGTATTGGTGTGTGAATGGTTTCAAATATGGTACTCTATATTTTACAGTGCGTTAAAAGGTTATACTAGTGTATGATGAGGTGTATCAGATTGTCACGTGGATGTTGTCATCAGTGATGTCATCAGTGATGTCATTTGAGATGTCATCAGTGATGTCACTGACCATGTCATGAATGATGCAATATGTGACATCATCAGCAGTGCATAGTGGGCACGCGTGTTATAGTTAGCAGAACTAACTATAACGGAGGAATTTCTATGGTTTTGTTTGAGTGAAATGGTCAGCTAACAATAACACCCCTGAAACCTATGTTTTTTTTCTGTGAATTTCTAACATTTTTTAAATTCTAATTTCTAACTATAACGTCTCTGAAACCTATGTTTTTTCCATTGAATTTCAAAGGTTTTTAAAATGCAAATTTTTAAGTGTGATAGTAGTTATACCTATTTTTTTGTACTGATTTTCTAGTTTTTTAACTGTTTATTTATAAATGTTTTATTCATTAAATAACGTTGTTTTTCTGAAAATTGCAAAAAAATGTAAAAAAAATACAAACTGAAATATTTATTAATATTTTTGTTTTCATTTTTTATTTTAATATATTTATAATTTTTTTCGGAGTCGCGCACTGAAAGCGTACACATCACGGTGGGTGCGCGGATTCTAGCCGCCATTTTAGAAAAGTTGTGAAGGATCAGCGTACGGTGTGCGACGGCTGCATGTTTTTCAGTTCCATCATATACATTTAATATTACGTGATGTGCACGGTTGGTATGCGACCAGTCCGCGACTCCTGCTCCTGAGCATTCGTGACACATGCGCATTACGGAACGAGACGCTTGCGCGGTGGCGGGTCCCGCCTGACATCATATACGTACAACTCTACTCTATGTATGTGTATGTATGGGTCTATGATTTACATATTAGATATAAGAGATTATCTAAGATATTCATAAAAGTAATATATTTGTACTTATAATAAACATATTATTTTTAAATATATTTTCGCGAAGTCAGTGCGTGCATTGTATGTGCAGAGAACCAGGTAAGCAGAGCTGCTGTAGAGCCACAGAAACCAGGTCAGCAGAGCTGCTTTAGAGCCAGAGAACCAGGTCAGCAGAGCTGCTCTAGAGCCTAACAACCAGGTCAGCAGATCTGCTCTAGAGCCAGAGAACCAGGTCAGCAGAGCTGCTGTAGAGCCAGAAAAAACAGTTATGTAGAGCTGCTTTAGAGTGAGAGAACCAGGTCAGCAGAGCTGCTTTAGAGGGAGAGAACCAGGTCAGCAGAGCTGCTTTAGAGCCAAGGGACCAGGTCAGCAGAGCTGCTCTAGAGCCAGAGAATCAGGTCCGCAGAACTGCTTTAGAGCCATAGAACCGGGTCAGCAGAGCTGTTGTAGAGCCAGTGAACCAGGTCAGCAGAGCTGCTCTAGAGCCTACGAACCAGGTCAGCAGAGCTGCTGTAGAGCCAGAGAAACCGGGTCAGTAGAGCTGCTTTAGAGTGAGAGAACCCGGTCAGCAGAGCTGCTTTAGAGGGAGAGAACCAGGTCAGCAGAGCTGCTTTAGAACTAATGGACCAGGTCAGCAGAGCTGCTCTAGAGCCAGAGAACCAGGTCAACAGAGCTTCTTTAGAGCCAGAGAACCAGGTCAGCAGAGCTGTTGTAGAGCCAGAGAACAAGGTCAGCAGAGCTGCTTTAAAGCCAGAGAACCAGGTCAGCAGAGCTGTTGTAGAGCCATAGAACCCGGCCAGCAGAGCTGCTTTAGAGCCAGATAACCAGGTCAGCAGAGCTGCTTTAGAGCCAGAGAACCAGGTCAGCAAAGCTACTCTAGAGCCTAAGAAGAACGTCAGCTGAGATGCTCTAGAACCAGAGACCCAGGTCAGCAGAGCTGCTCTAGAGCCAGAGACCCAGGTCAGCAGAGCTGCTCTAGAGGCCAAGAACCAGGACAGCAGAGTTGCTGTGGATCCAGAGAAACCAGGTCAGCAGAGCTGCTTTAGAGCGGGAAACGAGGTAAGCAGAACTGCTTTAGAGCCAGAGAACCAGGCCAGCAGAGCTGCTCTAGATCCAGAGAACCAGGTCAGCAGAGCTGCTTTAGAGCCATAGAATAAAGTCAGCAGAGCTGCTTTACAGCCATTGAACCAGGTCAACAGAGCTGCTCTAGATCCAGAGAACCAGGTCAGCAGAGCTGCTTCAGAGCCATAGAACCAGGTCAGCATAGCTGCTCTAGACGGAGCGAACCAGGTCAGCAGAGCTGCTTTACAGCCAGAGAACCAGGTCAGAAGACCTGCTCTAGAGCCTAAGAACCAGGTCAGCTGATCTGCTCTAGAGCAAGAGTACCAGGTCAGCAGAGCTGCTGTAGAGCCAGAAAAAACAGGTATGTAGAGCTGCTTTGGAGTGAGAGAAGCAGGTCAGCAGAGCTGCTTTAGAGGAAGAGAACCAGGTCAGCAGAGCTCTTTAGAGGGAGAGAACCAGGTCAGCAGGGCCGTTTTAGAGCCAGAGAAACAGGTCAGCAAATCTGCTCTGGAGCCAGAGAACCAGGTCAGCAGAGCTGCTTTAGAGCCAGGTCAGCAGAGCTAATTTAGAGGGAGAGAAACCAGGTCACTAGAGCTGCTTTAAAGTGAGAGAACCAGGTCAGCAGAGCTGCTTTAGAGGGAGAGAACCAGGTCAGCAGAGCTGCTTTAGAGCCAAGGGACCAGGTCAGCAGAGCTGCTCTAGAGCCAGAGAACCAGGTCAGCAGAGCTGCTCTAGAGCCTAACAACCAGGTCAGCAGATCTGCTCTAGAGCCAGAGAACCAGGTCAGCAGAGTTGCTGTAGAGCCAGAAAAAAAAAAGTTATGTAGAGCTGCTTTGGAGTGAGAGAACCAGGTCAGCAGAGCTGCTTTAGAGGGAGAGAACCAGGTCAGCAGAGCTGCTTTAGAGCCAAGGGACCAGGTCAGCAGAGCTGCTCTAGAGCCAGAGAATCAGGTCAGCAGAACTGCTTTAGAGCCATAGAACCGGGTCAGCAGAGCTGTTGTAGAGCCAGTGAACCAGGTCAGCAGAGCTGCTCTAGAGCCTAAGAACCAGGTCAGCAGAGCTGCTGTAGAGCCAGAGAAACCGGGTCAGTAGAGCTGCTTTAGAGCGAGAGGACCCGGTCAGCAGAGCTGCTTTAGAGGGAGAGAACCAGGTCAGCAGAGCTGTTTTAGAACCAATGGACCAGGTCAGCAGAGCTGCTCTAGAGCCAGAGAACCAGGTCAACAGAGCTGCTTTAGAGCCAGAGAACCAGGTCAGCAGAGCTGTTGTAGAGCCATAGAACCCGGCCAGCAGAGCTGCTTTAGAGCCAGAGAAATAGGTCAGCAGAGCTGCTTTAGAGCCAGAGAACCAGATCTGCAGAGCTGCTCTAGAGCCTAAGAAGAACGTCAGCAGAGATGCTCTAGAACCAGAGACCCAGGTCAGCAGAGCTGCTCTAGAGCCAGAGACCCAGGTCAGCAGAGCTGCTCTAGAGGCCGAGAACCAGGACAGCAGAGCTGCTGTGGAGCCAGAGAAACCAGGTCAGTAGAGCTGCTTTAGAGCGGGAAACCAGGTAAGCAGAACTGCTTTAGAGCCAGAGTACCAGGTAAGCAGAACTGCTTTAGAGCCAGAGTACCAGGTCAGCAGAGCTGCTTTAGAGCCATAGAACAAGGTCAGCACATCTGCTTTAGAGCCAGAGAACCAGGTCAGCAGAGCTGCTTTAGATCCAGAGAACCAGGTCAGCAGAGCTGCTCTAGAGCCAGAGAAACCAGGTCAGCAGAGCTGCTTTAGAGGGGGAGAACTAGGTCAGCGGACCTGCTTTACAGCCAGAGAACCAGGTCAGCAGAGCTGCTCTATAGCCAGAGAAGCAGTTCAGCAGAGCTGCTTTAGAGCCGTAGAACCGGGTCAGCAGAGCTGCTTTAGAGCCAGAGAACCAGGTCAGCAGAGCTGCTCTAGAGCCTAAGAAGAACGTCAGCAGAGCTGTTCTAGAACCTGAGACCCAGGTCAGCAAAGCTGCTCTAGAGCCAGAAACCCAGGGCAGCAGAGCTGCTCTAGAGGCCGAGAACCAGGACAGCAGAGCTGCTGTGGAGCCAGAGAAACCAGGTCAGAAGAGCTGCTTTAGAGAGGGAAACCAGGTAAGCAGAACTGCTTGAGAGCCAGAGTACCAGGTCAGCAGAGCTGCTCTAGAGCCAGAGAACCAGGTCAGCAGAGCTGCTTTAGAGCCATAGAACAAAGTCAGCACAGCTGCTTTAGAGCCAGAGAACCAGGTCAGCAGAGCTGCTATAGAGGCGAAGAAACCAGGTCAGCAAAGCTGCTTTGGAGGGAGAGAACTATGTCAGCGGAGCTGCTTTACAGCCAGAGAACCAGGTCAGTGGAGCTGCTCTAGAGCCAGAGAACCAGTTCAGCAGAGCTGCTTTAGAGCCATAGAACCAGGTCAGCAGAGCTGCTCTACAGGCACAGAGCCAGGGCAGCAGAGCTAATTTAGAGGGAGAGAACCAGGTCAGCAGAGCTGCTTCAGAGCCAGAGAACCAGGCCAGCAGAGCTGCTCTAGATCCAGAGAACCAGGTCAGCATTGCTGCTCTAGACGGAGCAAACCAGGTCAGCAGAGCCGCTTTACAGCCAGAGAACCAGGTCAGCAGACCTGCTCTAGAGCCTAAGAACCAGGTCAGCTGATCTGCTCTAGAGCAAGAGGACCAGGTCAGCAGAGCTGCTGTAGAGCCAGAAAAAACAGGTATGTAGAGCTGCTCTAGAGTGAGAGAACCAGGTCAGCAGAGCTGCTTTAGAGGGAGAGAACCAGGTCAGCAGAGCTGCTTTAGAGCCAAGGGACCAGGTCAGCAGAGCTGCTCTAGAGCCAGATAATCAGGTCAGCAGAACTGCTTTAGAGCCATAGAACCGGGTCAGCAGAGCTGTTGTAGAGCCAGTGAACCAGGTCAGCAGAGCTGCTCTAGAGCCTAAGAACCAGGTCAGCAGAGCTGCTGTAGAGCCAGAGAAACCGGGTCAGTAGAGCTGCTTTAGAGCGAGAGGACCCGGTCAGCAGAGCTGCTTTAGAGGGAGAGAACCAGGTCAGCAGAGCTGTTTTAGAACCAATGGAGCAGGTCAGCAGAGATGCTCTAGAGCCAGAGAACCAGGTCAACAGAGCTGCTTTAGAGCCAGAGAACCAGGTCAGCAGAGCTGTTGTAGAGCCATAGAACCCGGCCAGCAGAGCTGCTTTAGAGCCAGAGAAATAGGTCAGCAGAGCTGCTTTAGAGCCAGAGAACCAGATCTGCAGAGCTGCTCTAGAGCCTAAGAAGAACGTCAGCAGAGATGCTCTAGAACCAGAGACCCAGGTCAGCAGAGCTGCTCTAGAGCCAGAGACCCAGGTCAGCAGAGCTGCTCTAGAGGCCGAGAACCAGGGCAGCAGAGCTGCTGTGGAGCCAGAGAAACCAGGTCAGTAGAGCTGCTTTAGAGCGGGAAACCAGGTAAGCAGAACTGCTTTAGAGCCAGAGTACCAGGTAAGCAGAACTGCTTTAGAGCCAGAGTACCAGGTCAGCAGAGCTGCTTTAGAGCCATAGAACAAGGTCAGCACATCTGCTTTAGAGCCAGAGAACCAGGTCAGCAGAGCTGCTTTAGATCCAGAGAACCAGGTCAGCAGAGCTGCTCTAGAGCCAGAGAAACCAGGTCAGCAGAGCTGCTTTAGAGGGGGAGAACTAGGTCAGCGGACCTGCTTTACAGCCAGAGAACCAGGTCAGCAGAGCTGCTCTATAGCCAGAGAACCAGTTCAGCAGAGCTGCTTTAGAGCCGTAGAACCGGGTCAGCAGAGCTGCTTTAGAGCCAGAGAACCAGGTCAGCAGAGCTGCTCTAGAGCCTAAGAAGAACGTCAGCAGAGCTGTTCTAGAACCTGAGACCCAGGTCAGCAAAGCTGCTCTATAGCCAGAAACCCAGGTCAGCAGAGCTGCTCTAGAGGCCGAGAACCAGGACAGCAGAGCTGCTGTGGAGCCAGAGAAACCAGGTCAGCAGAGCTGCTTTAGAGAGGGAAACCAGGTAAGCAGAACTGCTTGAGAGCCAGAGTACCAGGTCAGCAGAGCTGCTCTAGAGCCAGAGAACCAGGTCAGCAGAGCTGCTTTAGAGCCATAGAACAAAGTCAGCACAGCTGCTTTAGAGCCAGAGAACCAGGTCAGCAGAGCTGCTATAGAGGCGAAGAAACCAGGTCAGCAAAGCTGCTTTGGAGGGAGAGAACTATGTCAGCGGAGCTGCTTTACAGCCAGAGAACCAGGTCAGTGGAGCTGCTCTAGAGCCAGAGAACCAGTTAAGCAGAGCTGCTTTAGAGCCATAGAACCAGGTCAGCAGAGCTGCTCTACAGGCACAGAGCCAGGTCAGCAGAGCTAATTTAGAGGGAGAGAACCAGGTCAGCAGAGCTGCTTCAGAGCCAGAGAACCAGGCCAGCAGAGCTGCTCTAGATCCAGAGAACCAGGTCAGCATTGCTGCTCTAGACGGAGCAAACCAGGTCAGCAGAGCTGCTTTACAGCCAGAGAACCAGGTCAGCAGACCTGCTCTAGAGCCTAAGAACCAGGTCAGCTGATCTGCTCTAGAGCAAGAGGACCAGGTCAGCAGAGCTGCTGTAGAGCCAGAAAAAACAGGTATGTAGAGCTGCTCTAGAGTGAGAGAACCAGGTCAGCAGAGCTGCTTTAGAGGGAGAGAACCAGGTCAGCAGAGCTCTTTAGAGGGAGAGAACCAGGTCAGCAGAGCCGTTTTAGAGCCAGAGAAACAGGTCCGCAGATCTGCTCTAGAGCCAGAGTTCCAGGTCAGCAGAGCTGCTTTAGAGCCATAGAACAAGTCAGCAGAGCTGCGTTAGAGCCAGAGAACCAGGTCAGCAGAGCTGCTCTAGAGCCTAACAACCAGGTCAGCAGATATGCTCTAGAGCCAGAGAACCAGGTCAGCAGAGTTGCTGTAGAACCAGAAAAAACAGTTATGTAGAGCTGTTTTAGAGTGAGAGAACCAGGTCAGCAGAGCTGCTTTAGAGGGAGAGAACCAGGTCAGCAGAGCCGTTTTAGAGCCAGAGAAACAGGTCAGCAAATCTGCTCTAGAGCCAGAGAACCAGGTCAGCAGAGCTGCTTTAGAGCCAAGTCAGCAGAGCTAATTTAGAGGGAGAGAAACCAGGTCACTAGAGCTGCTTTAGAGTGAGAGAACCAGGTCAGCAGAGCTGCTTTAGAGGGAGAGAACCAGGTCAGCAGAGCTGCTTTAGAGCCAAGGGACCAGGTCAGCAAAAGCTGCTCTAGAGCCAGAGAATCGGGTCAGCAGAACTGCTTTAGAGCCATAGAACCGGGTCAGCAGAGCTGTTGTAGAGCCAGTGAACCAGGTCAGCAGAGCTGCTCTAGAGCCTAAGAACCAGGTCAGCAGAGCTGCTGTAGAGCCAGAGAAACCGGGTCAGTAGAGCTGCTTTAGAGCGAGAGGACCCGGTCAGCAGAGCTGCTTTAGAGGGAGAGAACCAGGTCAGCAGAGCTGTTTTAGAACCAATGGACCAGGTCAGCAGAGCTGCTCTAGAGCCAGAGAACCAGGTCAACAGAGCTGCTTTAGAGCCAGAGAACCAGGTCAGCAGAGCTGTTGTAGAGCCATAGAACCCGGCCAGCAGAGCTGCTTTAGAGCCAGAGAACCAGGTCAGCAGAGCTGCTTTAGAGCCAGAGAACCAGATCTGCAGAGCTGCTCTAGAGCCTAAGAAGAACGTCAGCAGAGATGCTCTAGAATCAGAGACCCAGGTCAGCAGATCTGCTCTAGAGCCAGAGACCCAGGTCAGCAGTGCTGCCCTAGAGGCCGAGAACCAGGACAGCAGAGCTGCTGTGGAGCCAGAGAAACCAGGTCAGTAGAGCTGCTTTAGAGCAGAAAACCAGGTAAGCAGAACTGCTTTCGAGCCAGAGTACCAGGTCAGCAGAGCTGCTCTAGAACCAGAGAACCAGGTCAGCAGAGCTGCTTTAGAGCCATAGAACAAGGTCAGCACATCTGCTTTAGAGCCAGAAAAACAGGTCAGCAGAGCTGCTTTAGATCCAGAGAACCAGGTCAGCAGTGCTGCTCTAGAGCCAGAGAAACCAGGTCAGCAGAGCTGCTTTAGAGGGGGAGAACTAGGTCAGCGGACCTGCTTTACAGCCAGAGAACCAGGTCAGCAGAGCTGCTCTAGAGCCAGAGAACCAGTTCAGCAGAGCTGCTTTAGAGCCGTAGAACCGGGTCATCAGAGCTGCTTTAGAGCCAGAGAACCAGGTCAGCAGAGCTGCTCTAGAGCCTAAGAAGAACGTCAGCAGAGCTGTTCTAGAACCTGAGACCCAGGTCAGCAAAGCTGCTCTAGAGCCAGAAACCCAGGTCAACAGAGTTGCTCTAGAGGCCGAGAACCAGGACAGCAGAGCTGCTGTGGAGCCAGAGAAACCAGGTCAGCAGAGCTGCTTTAGAGAGGGAAACCAGGTAAGCAGAACTGCTTGAGAGCCAGAGTACCAGGTCAGCAGAGCTGCTCTAGAGCCAGAGAACCAGGTCAGCAGAGCTGCTTTAGAGCCATAGAACAAGGTCAGCACAGCTGCTTTAGAGCCAGAGAACCAGGTCAGCAGAGCTGCTATAGAGGCAGAGAACCAGGTCAGCAGAGCTGCTTTACAGGGAGAGAACCAGGTCAGCAGAGCTGCTTTCGATCCAGAGAACCAGGTCAGCAGAGCTGTTCTAGAGCCAGAGAAACCAGGTCAGCAAAGCTGCTTTGGAGGGAGAGAACTATGTCAGCGGAGCTGCTTTACAGCCAGAGAACCAGGTCAGTGGAGCTGCTCTAGAGCCAGAGAACATGTTCAGCAGAGCTGCTTTAGAGCCATAGAACCAGGTCAGCAGAGCTGCTCTAGAGGCACAGAGCCAGGTCAGCAGAGCTAATTTAGAGGGAGAGAACCAGGTCAGCAGAGCTGCTTCAGAGCCAGAGAACCAGGCCAGCAGAGCTGCTCTAGATCCAGAGAACCAGGTCAGCATTGCTGCTCTAGACGGAGCAAACCAGGTCAGCAGAGCTGCTTTACAGCCAGAGAACCAGGTCAGCAGACCTGCTCTAGAGCCTAAGAACCAAGTCAGCTGATCTACTCTAGAGCAAGAGAACCAGGTCAGCAGAGCTGCTGTAGAGCCAGAAAAAACAGGTATGTAGAGCTGCTTTAGAGTGAGACAACCAGGTCAGCAGAGCTGCTTTAGAGGGAGAGAACCAGGTCAGCAGAGCTCTTTAGAGGGAGAGAACCAGGTCAGCAGAGCCGTTTTAGAGCCATAGAACAAGTCAGCAGAGCTGCGTTAGAGGGAGAGAACCAGGTCAGCAGAGCTGCTTTAGAGCCAAGGGACCAGGTCAGCAGAGCTGCTCTAGAGCCAGAGAACAAGGTCAGCAGAGCTGCTCTAGAGCCTAACAACCAGGTCAGCAGATCTGCTCTAGAGCCAGAGAATCAGGTCAGCAGAGTTGCTGTAGAGCCAGAAAAAACAGTTATGTAGAGCTGCTTTAGAATGAGAGAACCAGGTCAGCAGAGCTGCTTTAGAGGGAGAGAACCAGGTCAGCAGAGCCTTTTTAGAGCCAGAGAAACAGGTCAGCAAATCTGCTCTAGAGCCAGAGAACCAGGTCAGCAGAGCTGCTTTAGAGCCAGGTCAGCAAAGCTAATTTAGAGGGAGAGAAACCAGGTCACTAGAGCTGCTTTAGAGGGAGAGAACCAGGTCAGCAGAGCTGCTTTAGAGCCAAGGGACCAGGTCAGCAGAACTGCTCTAGAGCCAGAGAACCAGGTCAGCAGAGCTGCTCTAGAGCCTAACAACCAGGTCAGCAGATCTGCTCTAGAGCCATCGAACAAGGTCAGCACATCTGCTTTAGAGCCAGAGAACCAGGTCAGCAGAGCTGCTTTAGATCCAGAGAACCAGGTCAGCAGAGCTGCTTTAGAGCCGTAGAACCGGGTCAGCAGAGCTGCTCTAGAACCAGAGAACCAGGTCAGCAGAGCTGCTTTAGAGCCATCGAACAAGGTCAGCACATCTGCTTTAGAGCCAGAGAACCAGGTCAGCAGAGCTGCTTTAGATCCAGAGAACCAGGTCAGCAGAGCTGCTTTAGAGGGGGAGAACTAGGTCAGCGGACCTGCTTTACAGCCAGAGAACCAGGTCAGCAGAGCTGCTCTAGAGCCAGAGAACTAATTCAGCAGAGCTGCTTTAGAGCCGTAGAACCGGGTCAGCAGAGCTGCTTTAGAGCCAGAGAACCAGGTCAGCAGAGCTGCTCTAGAGCCTAGGAAGAACGTCAGCAGAGCTGTTCTAGAACCTGAGACCCAGGTCAGCAAAGCTGCTCTAGAGCCAGAAACCCAGGTCAGCAGAGCTGCTCTAGAGGCCGAGAACCAGGACAGCAGAGCTGCTGTGGAGCCAGAGAAACCAGGTCAGCAGAGCTGCTTTAGAGAGGGAAACCAGGTAAGCAGAACTGCTTGAGAGCCAGAGTACCAGGTCAGCAGAGCTGCTCTAGAGCCAGAGAACCAGGTCAGCAGAGCTGCTTTAGAGCCATAGAACAAGGTCAGCACAGCTGCTTTAGAGCCAGAGAACCAGGTCAGCAGAGCTGCTATAGAGGCAGAGAACCAGGTCAGCAGAGCTGCTTTACAGGGAGAGAACCAGGTCAGCAGAGCTGCTTTCGATCCAGAGAACCAGGTCAGCAGAGCTGTTCTAGAGCCAGAGAAACCAGGTCAGCAAAGCTGCTTTGGAGGGAGAGAACTATGTCAGCGGAGCTGCTTTACAGTCAGAGAACCAGGTCAGGGGAGCTGCTCTAGAGCCAGAGAACCAGTTCAGCAGAGCTGCTTTAGAGCCATAGAACCAGGTCAGCAGAGCTGCTCTAGAGGCACAGAGCCAGGTCAGCAGAGCTCATTTAGAGGGAGAGAACCAGGTCAGCAGAGCTGCTTCAGAGCCAGAGAACCAGGCCAGCAGAGCTGTTCTAGATCCAGAGAACCAGGTCAGCATTGCTACTCTAGACGGAGCGAACCAGGTCAGCAGAGCTGCTTTACAGCCAGAGAACCAGGTCAGCAGACCTGCTCTAGAGCCTAAGAACCAGGTCAGCTGATCTGCTCTAGAGCAAGAGAACCAGGTCAGCAGAGCTGCTGTAGAGCCAGAAAAACAGGTATGTAGAGCTGCTTTAGAGTGAGAGAACCAGGTCAGCAGAGCTGCTTTAGAGGGAGAGAACCAGGTCAGCAGAGCTCTTTAGAGGGAGAGAACCAGGTCAGCAGAGCCGTTTTAGAGCCAGAGAAACAGGTCAGCAGATCTGCTCTAGAGCCAGAGAACCAGGTCAGCAGAGCTGCTTTAGAGCCATAGAACAAGTCAGCAGAGCTGCGTTAGAGCCAGAGTACCAGGTCAGCAGAGCTTCTCTAGAGGCAGATAACCAGGTCAGCAGAGCTGCTTTAGAGGGAGAGAACCAGGCCAGCAGAGCTGCTTTAGATCCAGAGAACAAGGTCAATGGAGCTGCTCTAGAGCCAGAGAAACAAGGTCAGCAGAGCTGCTTTAGAAGAGCGAACCAGGTCAGCGGAGCTCCTTTACAGCCATAGAACCAGGTCAACAGAGCTGCTCTAGAGCGCCAGAGAGCCAGGTCAGCAGAGCTGCTTCAGAGCCATAGAACCAGGTCAGCAGAGATGCTCTAGACGGAGAGAACCAGGTCAGCAGAGCTGCTTTACAGCCAGAGAACCAGGTCAGCAGAGCTGCTGTAGAGCCAGAAAAAACAGGTATGTAGAGCTGCTTTAGAGCCAAGGGACCAGGTCAGCAGAGCTGCTCTAGAGCCAGAGAAGCAGGTCGGCAGAACTGCTTTAGAGTCATAGAACCGGGTCAGCAGAGCTGTTGTAGAGCCAGTGAACCAGGTCAGCAGAGCTGCTTTAGAGCCTAAGAACCAGGTCAGCAGAGCTGCTGTAGACCCAGAGAAACCGGGTCAGTAGAGCTCCTTTAGAGCGAGAGAAGCCGGTCAGCAAAGCTACTTTAGAGGGAGAGAACCAGGTCAGCAGAGCTGCTTTAGAATCAAGCGATCAGGTCAGCAGAGCTGCTCTAGAGCCAGAGAACCAGGTCTGCGGAGCTGCTTTAGAGCCAGAGAACCAGGTCAGCAGAGCTGTTGTAGAGCCAGAGAACCAGGTCAGCAGAGCTGCTTTAAAGCCAGAGAACCAGGTCAGCAGAGCTGCTTTAGAGCCAGAGAACCAGGTCAGCAGAGCTGTTGTAGAGCCATAGAACCAGGACAGTAGAGCTGCTTTAGAGCCAGAGAACCAGGTAAGCAGAGCTGCTTTAGAGCCAGAGAACCAGGTCAGCAGAGCTGCTCTAGAGCCTAAGGAGAACGTCAGCAGAGATGCTCTAGAACCAGAGACCCAGGTCAGCAGAGCTGCTCTAGAGCCAGAGACCCAGGTCAGCAGAGCTGCTCTACAGGCCGAGAACAGGACAGCAGAGTTGCTGTGGAGCCAGAGAAACCAGGTCAACAGAGATGCTTTAGAGCGTAAAACCAGGTAAGCAGAACTGCTTTAGAGCCAGAGTACCAGGTCAGCAGAGCTGCTCTAGAGCAGAGAACCAGGTCAGCAGATCTGCTTTAGAGCCATAGAACAATGTCAGCACAGCTGCTTTAGAGCCAGAGAACCAGGTCAGCAGAGCTGCTATAGAGGCAGAGAACCAGGTCAGCAGAGCTGTTTTACAGGGAGAGAACCAGGTCAGCAGAGCTGCTTTAGATCCAGAGCACCAGGTCAGCAGAGCTGCTCTAGAGCCAGAGAAACCAGGTCAGCAGAGCTGCTTTAGAGGGAGAGAACTAGGTCAGCGGAGCTGCTTTACAGCCAGAGAACAAGGTCAGCAGAGCTGCTCTAGAGCCAGAGAACCAGTTCAGCAGAGCTGCATTAGAGCCGTAGAAACAGGTCAGCAGAGCTGCTCTAGAGGCACAGAACCAGGTCAGCAGATCTAATTTAGAGGGAGAGAACCAGGTCAGCAGAGCTGCTTCAGAGCCAGAGAACCAGGCCAACAAATCTGCTCTAGAGCCAGAGAACCAGGTTGACAGAGCTGCTCCAGAGCCTAAGAACCAGGTCAGCAGAGCTGCTCCATAGCCAGAGAACCAGGTCAGCAGAGCTGCTTTAGAGCCAGAGAACCAGGTCAGCAGAGCTGCTCTAGAGCCTAGGAAGAACGTCAGCAGAGCTGTTCTAGAACCTGAGACCCAGGTCAGCAAAGCTGCTCTAGAGCCAGAAACCCAGGTCAGCAGAGCTGCTCTAGAGGCCGAGAACCAGGACAGCAGAGCTGCTGTGGAGCCAGAGAAACCAGGTCAGCAGAGCTGCTTTAGAGAGGGAAACCAGGTAAGCAGAACTGCTTGAGAGCCAGAGTACCAGGTCAGCAGAGCTGCTCTAGAGCCAGAGAACCAGGTCAGCAGAGCTGCTTTAGAGCCATAGAACAAGGTCAGCACAGCTGCTTTAGAGCCAGAGAACCAGGTCAGCAGAGCTGCTATAGAGGCAGAGAACCAGGTCAGCAGAGCTGCTTTACAGGGAGAGAACCAGGTCAGCAGAGCTGCTTTCGATCCAGAGAACCAGGTCAGCAGAGCTGTTCTAGAGCCAGAGAAACCAGGTCAGCAAAGCTGCTTTGGAGGGAGAGAACTATGTCAGCGGAGCTGCTTTACAGTCAGAGAACCAGGTCAGGGGAGCTGCTCTAGAGCCAGAGAACCAGTTCAGCAGAGCTGCTTTAGAGCCATAGAACCAGGTCAGCAGAGCTGCTCTAGAGGCACAGAGCCAGGTCAGCAGAGCTCATTTAGAGGGAGAGAACCAGGTCAGCAGAGCTGCTTCAGAGCCAGAGAACCAGGCCAGCAGAGCTGTTCTAGATCCAGAGAACCAGGTCAGCATTGCTACTCTAGACGGAGCGAACCAGGTCAGCAGAGCTGCTTTACAGCCAGAGAACCAGGTCAGCAGACCTGCTCTAGAGCCTAAGAACCAGGTCAGCTGATCTGCTCTAGAGCAAGAGAACCAGGTCAGCAGAGCTGCTGTAGAGCCAGAAAAACAGGTATGTAGAGCTGCTTTAGAGTGAGAGAACCAGGTCAGCAGAGCTGCTTTAGAGGGAGAGAACCAGGTCAGCAGAGCTCTTTAGAGGGAGAGAACCAGGTCAGCAGAGCCGTTTTAGAGCCAGAGAAACAGGTCAGCAGATCTGCTCTAGAGCCAGAGAACCAGGTAAGCAGAGCTGCTTTAGAGCCATAGAACAAGTCAGCAGAGCTGCGTTAGAGCCAGAGTACCAGGTCAGCAGAGCTTCTCTAGAGGCAGATAACCAGGTCAGCAGAGCTGCTTTAGAGGGAGAGAACCAGGCCAGCAGAGCTGCTTTAGATCCAGAGAACAAGGTCAATGGAGCTGCTCTAGAGCCAGAGAAACAAGGTCAGCAGAGCTGCTTTAGAAGAGCGAACCAGGTCAGCGGAGCTCCTTTACAGCCATTGAACCAGGTCAACAGAGCTGCTCTAGAGCGCCAGAGAGCCAGGTCAGCAGAGCTGCTTCAGAGCCATAGAACCAGGTCAGCAGAGATGCTCTAGACGGAGAGAACCAGGTCAGCAGAGCTGCTTTACAGCCACAGAACCAGGTCAGCAGAGCTGCTGTAGAGCCAGAAAAAACAGGTATGTAGAGCTGCTTTAGAGCCAAGGGACCAGGTCAGCAGAGCTGCTCTAGAGCCAGAGTACCAGGTCGGCAGAACTGCTTTAGAGTCATAGAACCGGGTCAGCAGAGCTGTTGTAGAGCCAGTGAACCAGGTCAGCAGAGCTGCTTTAGAGCCTAAGAACCAGGTCAGCAGAGCTGCTGTAGACCCAGAGAAACCGGGTCAGTAGAGCTCCTTTAGAGCGAGAGAAGCCGGTCAGCAAAGCTACTTTAGAGGGAGAGAACCAGGTCAGCAGAGCTGCTTTAGAATCAAGCGATCAGGTCAGCAGAGCTGCTCTAGAGCCAGAGAACCAGGTCTGCGGAGCTGCTTTAGAGCCAGAGAACCAGGTCAGCAGAGCTGTTGTAGAGCCAGAGAACCAGGTCAGCAGAGCTGCTTTAAAGCCAGAGAACCAGGTCAGCAGAGCTGCTTTAGAGCCAGAGAACCAGGTCAGCAGAGCTGTTGTAGAGCCATAGAACCAGGACAGTAGAGCTGCTTTAGAGCCAGAGAACCAGGTAAGCAGAGCTGCTTTAGAGCCAGAGAACCAGGTCAGCAGAGCTGCTCTAGAGCCTAAGGAGAACGTCAGCAGAGATGCTCTAGAACCAGAGACCCAGGTCAGCAGAGCTGCTCTAGAGCCAGAGACCCAGGTCAGCAGAGCTGCTCTACAGGCCGAGAACAGGACAGCAGAGTTGCTGTGGAGCCAGAGAAACCAGGTCAACAGAGATGCTTTAGAGCGTAAAACCAGGTAAGCAGAACTGCTTTAGAGCCAGAGTACCAGGTCAGCAGAGCTGCTCTAGAGCAGAGAACCAGGTCAGCAGATCTGCTTTAGAGCCATAGAACAATGTCAGCACAGCTGCTTTAGAGCCAGAGAACCAGGTCAGCAGAGCTGCTATAGAGGCAGAGAACCAGGTCAGCAGAGCTGTTTTACAGGGAGAGAACCAGGTCAGCAGAGCTGCTTTAGATCCAGAGCACCAGGTCAGCAGAGCTGCTCTAGAGCCAGAGAAACCAGGTCAGCAGAGCTGCTTTAGAGGGAGAGAACTAGGTCAGCGGAGCTGCTTTACAGCCAGAGAACAAGGTCAGCAGAGCTGCTCTAGAGCCAGAGAACCAGTTCAGCAGAGCTGCATTAGAGCCGTAGAAACAGGTCAGCAGAGCTGCTCTAGAGGCACAGAACCAGGTCAGCAGATCTAATTTAGAGGGAGAGAACCAGGTCAGCAGAGCTGCTTCAGAGCCAGAGAACCAGGCCAACAAATCTGCTCTAGAGCCAGAGAACCAGGTTGACAGAGCTGCTCCAGAGCCTACGAACCAGGTCAGCAGAGCTGCTCTATAGCCAGAGAACCAGGTCAGCAGAGCTGCTGTAGAGCCAGAGAAACCAGGTCCGTAGAGCTGCTTTAGAGTGAGAGAACCAGGTCAGCAGAGCTGCTCTAGAGCCAGAGAACCAGTTCAGCAGAGCTGCTTTAGAGCCGTAGAACCAGGTCAGCAGAGCTGCTTTAGAGCCAGAGAACCAGGTCAGCAGAGCTGCTCTAGAGCCTAAGAAGAACGTAAGCAGAGCTGTTCTAGAACCAGAGACCCAGGTCAGCAAAGCTGCTCTAGAGCCAGAGACCCAGGTCAGCAGAGCTGCTCTAGAGGCCGAGAACCAGGACAGTAGAGCTGCTGTGGAGCCAGAGAAACCAGGTCAGCAGAGCTGCTTTAGAGAGGGAAACCAGGTAAGCAGAACTGCTTTAGAGCCAGAGTACCAGGTCAGCAGAGCTGCTCTAGAGCCAAAGAACCAGGTCAGCAGAGCTGCTTTAGAGCCATAGAACAAGGTCAGCACAGCTGCTTTAGAGCCAAAGAACCAGGTCAGCAGAGCTGCTATAGAGGCAGAGAACCAGGTCAGCAGAGCTGCTTTACATGGAGAGAACCAGGTCAGCAGAGCTGCTTTCGATCCAGAGAACCAGGTCAGCAGAGCTGTTCTAGAGCCAGAGAAACCAGGTCAGCAAAGCTGCTTTAGAGGGAGAGAACTAGGTCAGCGGAGCTGCTTTACAGCCAGAGAACTAGGTCAGTGGAGCTGCTCTAGAGCCAGAGAACCAGTTCAGCTAAGCTGCTTTAGAGCCATTGAACCAGGTCAGCGGAGCTGCTCTAGAGGCACAGAACAAGGTCAGCAGAGCTAATTTAGAGGGAGAGAACCAGGTCAGCAGAACTGTTTCAGAGCCAGAGAACCAGGCCAGCAGAGCTGCTTTAGATCCAGAGAACCAGGTCAGCAGAGCTGCTTTAGATCCATAGAATAACGTCAGCAGATCTGCTTTACAGCCATTGAACCAGGTCAACAGAGCTGCTCTAGATCCAGAAAACCAGGTCAGCAGAGCTGCTTCAGAGCCATAGAACCAGGTCAGCATAGCTGCTCTAGACGGAGCGAACCAGGTCAGCAGAGCTGCTTTACAGCCAGAGAACCAGGTCAGCAGACCTGCTCTAGAGCCTAAGCACCAGGTCAGCTGATCTGCTCTAGAGCAAGAGAACCAGGTCAGCAGAGCTGCTGTAGAGGGAGAGAACCAGGTCAGCAGAGCTCTTTAGAGGGAGAGGACCAGATCAGCAGAGCCGTTTTAGAGCCAGAGAAACAGGTCAGCAGATCTGCTTTAGATCCAGAGAACAAGGTCAACGGAGCTGCTCTAGAGCCAGAGAAACAAGGTCAGCAGAGCTGCTTTAGAAGAGCGAACCAGGTCAGCGGAGCTGCTTTACAGCCATAGAACCAGGTCAACAGAGCTGCTCTAGAGCCAGAGAACCAGGTCAGCAGAGCTGCTTCAGAGCCATAGAACCAGGTCAGCAGAGATGCTCTAGACGGAGAGAATCAGGTCAGCAGAGCTGCTTTACAGCCAGAGAACCAGGTCAGCAGAGCTGCTGTAGAGCCAGAAAAAACAGGTATGTAGAGCTGCTTTAGAGCCAAGGGACCAGGTCAGCAGAGCTGCTCTAGAGCCAGAGAACCAGGTCAGCAGAACTGCTTTAGAGTCATAGAACCGGGTCAGCAGAGCTGTTGTAGAGCCAGTGAACCAGGTCAGCAGAGCTGCTTTAGAGCCTAAGAACAGGGTCAGCAGAGCTGCTGTAGACCCAGAGAAACCGGGTCAGTAGAGCTGCTTTAGAGCGAGAGAAGCCGGTCAGCAGAGCTACTTTAGAGGGAGAGAACCAGGTCAGCAGAGCTGCTTTAGAATCAAGGGATCAGGTCAGCAGAGCTGCTCTAGAGCCAGAGAACCAGGTCTGCGGAGCTGCTTTAGAGCCAGAGAACCAGGTCAGCAGAGCTGTTGTAGAGCCAGAGAACCAGGTCAGCAGAGCTGCTTTAAAGCCAGAGAACCAGGTCAGCAGAGCTGCTTTAGAGCCAGAGAACCAGGTCAGCAGAGCTGTTGTAGAGCCATAGAACCAGGACAGCAGAGCTGCTTTAGAGCCAGAGAACCAGGTAAGCAGAGCTGCTTTAGAGCCAGAGAACCAGGTCAGCAGAGCTGCTCTAGAGCCTAAGAAGAACGTCAGCAGAGATGCTCTAGAACCAGAGACCCAGGTCAGCAGAGCTGCTCTAGAGCCAGAGACCCAGGTCAGCAGAGCTGCTCTACAGGCCGAGAACAGGACAGCAGAGTTGCTGTGGAGCCAGAGAAACCAGGTCAACAGAGATGCTTTAGAGCGTAAAACCAGGTAAGCAGAGCTGTTGTAGAGCCATAGAACCCGGCCAGCAGAGCTGCTTTAGAGCCAGAGAACCAGGTCAGCAGAGCTGCTTTAGAGCCAGAGAACCAGATCTGCAGAGCTGCTCTAGAGCCTAAGAAGAACGTCAGCAGAGATGCTCTAGAATCAGAGACCCAGGTCAGCAGAGCTGCTCTAGAGCCAGAGACCCAGGTCAGCAGTGCTGCCCTAGAGGCCGAGAACCAGGACAGCAGAGCTACTGTGGAGCCAGAGAAACCAGGTCAGTAGAGCTGCTTTAGAGCAGAAAACCAGGTAAGCAGAACTGCTTTCGAGCCAGAGTACCAGGTCAGCAGAGCTGCTCTAGAACCAGAGAACCAGGTCAGCAGAGCTGCTTTAGAGCCATAGAACAAGGTCAGCACATCTGCTTTAGAGCCAGAAAAACAGGTCAGCAGAGCTGCTTTAGATCCAGAGAACCAGGTCAGCAGTGCTGCTCTAGAGCCAGAGAAACCAGGTCAGCAGAGCTGCTTTAGAGGGGGAGAACTAGGTCAGCGGACCTGCTTTACAGCCAGAGAACCAGGTCAGCAGAGCTGCTCTAGAGCCAGAGAACCAGTTCAGCAGAGCTGCTTTAGAGCCGTAGAACCGGGTCATCAGAGCTGCTTTAGAGCCAGAGAACCAGGTCAGCAGAGCTGCTCTAGAGCCTAAGAAGAACGTCAGCAGAGCTGTTCTAGAACCTGAGACCCAGGTCAGCAAAGCTGCTCTAGAGCCAGAAACCCAGGTCAACAGAGTTGCTCTAGAGGCCGAGAACCAGGACAGCAGAGCTGCTGTGGAGCCAGAGAAACCAGGTCAGCAGAGCTGCTTTAGCGAGGGAAACCAGGTAAGCAGAACTGCTTGAGAGCCAGAGTACCAGGTCAGCAGAGCTGCTCTAGAGCCAGAGAACCAGGTCAGCAGAGCTGCTTTAGAGCCATAGAACAAGGTCAGCACAGCTGCTTTAGAGCCAGAGAACCAGGTCAGCGGGGCTGCTATAGAGGCAGAGAACCAGGTCAGCAGAGCTGCTTTACAGGGAGAGAACCAGGTCAGCAGAGCTGCTTTCGATCCAGAGAACCAGGTCAGCAGAGCTGTTCTAGAGCCAGAGAAACCAGGTCAGCAAAGCTGCTTTGGAGGGAGAGAACTATGTCAGCGGAGCTGCTTTACAGCCAGAGAACCAGGTCAGTGGAGCTGCTCTAGAGCCAGAGAACATGTTCAGCAGAGCTGCTTTAGAGCCATAGAACCAGGTCAGCAGAGCTGCTCTAGAGGCACAGAGCCAGGTCAGCAGAGCTAATTTAGAGGGAGAGAACCAGGTCAGCAGAGCTGCTTCAGAGCCAGAGAACCAGGCCAGCAGAGCTGCTCTAGATCCTGAGAACCAGGTCAGCATTGCTGCTGTAGACGGAGCAAACCAGGTCAGCAGAGCTGCTTTACAGCCAGAGAACCAGGTCAGCAGACCTGCTCTAGAGCCTAAGAACCAGGTCAGCTGATCTACTCTAGAGCAAGAGAACCAGGTCAGCAGAGCTGCTGTAGAGCCAGAAAAAACAGGTATGTAGAGCTGCTTTAGAGTGAGACAACCAGGTCAGCAGAGCTGCTTTAGAGGGAGAGAACCAGGTCAGCAGAGCTCTTTAGAGGGAGAGAACCAGGTCAGCAGAGCCGTTTTAGAGCCATAGAACAAGTCAGCAGAGCTGCGTTAGAGGGAGAGAACCAGGTCAGCAGAGCTGCTTTAGAGCCAAGGGACCAGGTCAGCAGAGCTGCTCTAGAGCCAGAGAACAAGGTCAGCAGAGCTGCTCTAGAGCCTAACAACCAGGTCAGCAGATCTGCTCTAGAGCCAGAGAATCAGGTCAGCAGAGTTGCTGTAGAGCTAGAAAAAACAGTTATGTAGAGCTGCTTTAGAATGAGAGAACCAGGTCAGCAGAGCTGCTTTAGAGGGAGAGAACCAGGTCAGCAGAGCCGTTTTAGAGCCAGAGAAACAGGTCAGCAAATCTGCTCTAGAGCCAGAGAACCAGGTCGGCAGAGCTGCTTTAGAGCCAGGTCAGCAGAGCTAATTTAGAGGGAGAGAAACCAGGTCACTAGAGCTGCTTTAGAGTGAGAGAACCAGGTCAACAGAGCTGCTTTAGAGGGAGAGAACCAGGTCAGCAGAGCTGCTTTAGAGCCAAGGGACCAGGTCAGCAGAACTGCTCTAGAGCCAGAGAACCAGGTCAGCAGAGCTGCTCTAGAGCCTAACAACCAGGTCAGCAGATCTGCTCTAGAGCCAGAGAACCAGGTCAGCAGAGTTGCTGTAGAGCCAGAAAAAACAGTTATGTAGAGCTGCTTTAGAGTGAGAGAACCAGGTCAGCAGAGCTGCTTTAGAGGGAGAGAACCAGGTCAGCAGAGCTGCTTTAGAGCCAAGGGACCAGGTCAGCAGAGCTGCTCTAGAGCCAGAGAATCAGGTCAGCAGAACTGCTTTAGAGCCATATAACCGGGTCAGCAGAGCTGTTGTAGAGCCAGTGAACCAGGTCAGCAGAGCTGCTCTAGAGCCTAAGAACCAGGTCAGCAGAGCTGTTGTAGAGCCAGAGAAACCGGGTCAGTAGAGCTGCTTTAGAGCGAGAGGACCCGGTCAGCAGAGCTGCTTTAGAGGGAGAGAACCAGGTCAGCAGAGCTGTTTTAGAACCAATGGACCAGGTCAGCAGAGCTGCTCTAGAGCCAGAGAACCAGGTCAACAGAGCTGCTTTAGAGCCAGAGAACCAGGTCAGCAGAGCTGTTGTAGAGCCATAGAACCCGGCCAGCAGAGCTGCTTTAGAGCCAGAGAACCAGGTCAGCAGAGCTGCTTTAGAGCCAGAGAACCAGATCTGCAGAGCTGCTCTAGAGCCTAAGAAGAACGTCAGCAGAGATGCTCTAGAACCAGAGACCCAGGTCAGCAGAGCTGCTCTAGAGCCAGAGACCCAGGTCAGCAGGGCTGCTCTAGAGGCCGAGAACCAGGACAGCAGAGCTGCTGTGGAGCCAGAGAAACCAGGTCAGTAGAGCTGCTTTCGAGCGGGAAACCAGGTAAGCAGAACTGCTTTAGAGCCAGAGTACCAGGTCAGCAGAGCTGCTCTAGAACCAGAGAACCAGGTCAGCAGAGCTGCTTTAGAGCCATCGAACAAGGTCAGCACATCTGCTTTAGAGCCAGAGAACCAGGTCAGCAGAGCTGCTTTAGATCCAGAGAACCAGGTCAGCAGAGCTGCTTTAGAGGGGGAGAACTATGTCAGCGGACCTGCTTTACAGCCAGAGAACCAGGTCAGCAGAGCTGCCCAAGAGCCAGAGAACTAATTCAGCAGAGCTGCTTTAGAGCCGTAGAACCGGGTCAGCAGAGCTGCTTTAGAGCCAGAGAACCAGGTCAGCAGAGCTGCTCTAGAGCCTAGGAAGAACGTCAGCAGAGCTGTTCTAGTACCTGAGACCCAGGTCAGCAAAGCTGCTCTAGAGCCAGAAACCCAGGTCAGCAGAGCTGCTCTAGAGGCCGAGAACCAGGACAGCAGAGCTGCTGTGGAGCCAGAGAAACCAGGTCAGCAGAGCTGCTTTAGAGAGGGAAACCAGGTAAGCAGAACTGCTTGAGAGCCAGAGTACCAGGTCAGCAGAGCTGCTCTAGAGCCAGAGAACCAGGTCAGCAGAGCTGCTTTAGAGCCATAGAACAAGGTCAGCACAGCTGCTTTAGAGCCAGAGAACCAGGTCAGCAGAGCTGCTATAGAGGCAGAGAACCAGGTCAGCAAAGCTGCTTTACAGGGAGAGAACCAGGTCAGCAGAGCTGCTTTCGATCCAGAGAACCAGGTCAGCAGAGCTGTTCTAGAGCCAGAGAAACCAGGTCAGCAAAGCTGCTTTGGAGGGAGAGAACTATGTCAGCGGAGCTGCTTTACAGTCAGAGAACCAGGTCAGGGGAGCTGCTCTAGAGCCAGAGAACCAGTTCAGCAGAGCTGCTTTAGAGCCATAGAACCAGGTCAGCAGAGCTGCTCTAGAGGCACAGAGCCAGGTCAGCAGAGCTCATTTAGAGGGAGAGAACCAGGTCAGCAGAGCTGCTTCAGAGCCAGAGAACCAGGCCAGCAGAGCTGTTCTAGATCCAGAGAACCAGGTCAGCATTGCTACTCTAGACGGAGCGAACCAGGTCAGCAGAGCTGCTTTACAGCCAGAGAACCAGGTCAGCAGACCTGCTCTAGAGCCTAAGAACCAGGTCAGCTGATCTGCTCTAGAGCAAGAGAACCAGGTCAGCAGAGCTGCTGTAGAGCCAGAAAAACAGGTATGTAGAGCTGCTTTAGAGTGAGAGAACCAGGTCAGCAGAGCTGCTTTAGAGGGAGAGAACCAGGTCAGCAGAGCTGCTTTAGAAGAGCGAACCAGGTCAGCGGAGCTCCTTTACAGCCATAGAACCAGGTCAACAGAGCTGCTCTAGAGCGCCAGAGAGCCAGGTCAGCAGAGCTGCTTCAGAGCCATAGAACCAGGTCAGCAGAGATGCTCTAGACGGAGAGAACCAGGTCAGCAGAGCTGCTTTACAGCCAGAGAACCAGGTCAGCAGAGCTGCTGTAGAGCCAGAAAAAACAGGTATGTAGAGCTGCTTTAGAGCCAAGGGACCAGGTCAGCAGAGCTGCTCTAGAGCCAGAGAACCAGGTCGGCAGAACTGCTTTAGAGTCATAGAACCGGGTCAGCAGAGCTGTTGTAGAGCCAGTGAACCAGGTCAGCAGAGCTGCTTTAGAGCCTAAGAACCAGGTCAGCAGAGCTGCTGTAGACCCAGAGAAACCGGGTCAGTAGAGCTCCTTTAGAGCGAGAGAAGCCGGTCAGCAAAGCTACTTTAGAGGGAGAGAACCAGGTCAGCAGAGCTGCTTTAGAATCAAGCGATCAGGTCAGCAGAGCTGCTCTAGAGCCAGAGAACCAGGTCTGCGGAGCTGCTTTAGAGCCAGAGAACCAGGTCAGCAGAGCTGTTGTAGAGCCAGAGAACCAGGTCAGCAGAGCTGCTTTAAAGCCAGAGAACCAGGTCAGCAGAGCTGCTTTAGAGCCAGAGAACCAGGTCAGCAGAGCTGTTGTAGAGCCATAGAACCAGGACAGTAGAGCTGCTTTAGAGCCAGAGAACCAGGTAAGCAGAGCTGCTTTAGAGCCAGAGAACCAGGTCAGCAGAGCTGCTCTAGAGCCTAAGGAGAACGTCAGCAGAGATGCTCTAGAACCAGAGACCCAGGTCAGCAGAGCTGCTCTAGAGCCAGAGACCCAGGTCAGCAGAGCTGCTCTACAGGCCGAGAACAGGACAGCAGAGTTGCTGTGGAGCCAGAGAAACCAGGTCAACAGAGATGCTTTAGAGCGTAAAACCAGGTAAGCAGAACTGCTTTAGAGCCAGAGTACCAGGTCAGCAGAGCTGCTCTAGAGCAGAGAACCAGGTCAGCAGATCTGCTTTAGAGCCATAGAACAATGTCAGCACAGCTGCTTTAGAGCCAGAGAACCAGGTCAGCAGAGCTGCTATAGAGGCAGAGAACCAGGTCAGCAGAGCTGTTTTACAGGGAGAGAACCAGGTCAGCAGAGCTGCTTTAGATCCAGAGCACCAGGTCAGCAGAGCTGCTCTAGAGCCAGAGAAACCAGGTCAGCAGAGCTGCTTTAGAGGGAGAGATTTAGGTCAGCGGAGCTGCTTTACAGCCAGAGAACAAGGTCAGCAGAGCTGCTCTAGAGCCAGAGAACCAGTTCAGCAGAGCTGCATTAGAGCCGTAGAAACAGGTCAGCAGAGCTGCTCTAGAGGCACAGAACCAGGTCAGCAGATCTAATTTAGAGGGAGAGAACCAGGTCAGCAGAGCTGCTTCAGAGCCAGAGAACCAGGCCAACAAATCTGCTCTAGAGCCAGAGAACCAGGTTGACAGAGCTGCTCCAGAGCCTAAGAACCAGGTCAGCAGAGCTGCTCTATAGCCAGAGAACCAGGTCAGCAGAGCTGCTGTAGAGCCAGAGAAACCAGGTCCGTAGAGCTGCTTTAGAGTGAGAGAACCAGGTCAGCAGAGCTGCTCTAGAGCCAGAGAACCAGTTCAGCAGAGCTGCTTTAGAGCCGTAGAACCAGGTCAGCAGAGCTGCTTTAGAGCCAGAGAACCAGGCCAGCAGAGCTGCTCTAGAGCCTAAGAAGAACGTCAGCAGAGCTGTTCTAGAACCAGAGACCCAGGTCAGCAAAGCTGCTCTAGAGCCAGAGACCCAGGTCAGCAGAGCTGCTCTAGAGGCCGAGAACCAGGACAGTAGAGCTGCTGTGGAGCCAGAGAAACCAGGTCAGCAGAGCTGCTTTAGAGAGGGAAACCAGGTAAGCAGAACTGCTTTAGAGCCAGAGTACCAGGTCAGCAGAGCTGCTCTAGAGCCAAAGAACCAGGTCAGCAGAGCTGCTTTAGAGCCATAGAACAAGGTCAGCACAGCTGCTTTAGAGCCAAAGAACCAGGTCAGCAGAGCTGCTATAGAGGCAGAGAACCAGGTCAGCAGAGCTGCTTTACATGGAGAGAACCAGGTCAGCAGAGCTGCTTTCGATCCAGAGAACCAGGTCAGCAGAGCTGTTCTAGAGCCAGAGAAACCAGGTCAGCAAAGCTGCTTTAGAGGGAGAGAAGTAGGTCAGCGGAGCTGCTTTACAGCCAGAGAACTAGGTCAGTGGAGCTGCTCTAGAGCCAGAGAACCAGTTCAGCTAAGCTGCTTTAGAGCCATTGAACCAGGTCAGCGGAGCTGCTCTAGAGGCACAGAACAAGGTCAGCAGAGCTAATTTAGAGGGAGAGAACCAGGTCAGCAGAACTGTTTCAGAGCCAGAGAACCAGGCCAGCAGAGCTGCTTTAGATCCAGAGAACCAGGTCAGCAGAGCTGCTTTAGATCCATAGAATAACATCAGCAGATCTGCTTTACAGACATTGAACCAGGTCAACAGAGCTGCTCTAGATCCAGAAAACCAGGTCAGCAGAGCTGCTTCAGAGCCATAGAACCAGGTCAGCATAGCTGCTCTAGACGGAGCGAACCAGGTCAGCAGAGCTGCTTTACAGCCAGAGAACCAGGTCAGCAGACCTGCTCTAGAGCCTAAGCACCAGGTCAGCTGATCTGCTCTAGAGCAAGAGAACCAGGTCAGCAGAGCTGCTGTAGAGGGAGAGAACCAGGTCAGCAGAGCTCTTTAGAGGGAGAGGACCAGATCAGCAGAGCCGTTTTAGAGCCAGAGAAACAGGTCAGCAGATCTGCTTTAGATCCAGAGAACAAGGTCAACGGAGCTGCTCTAGAGCCAGAGAAACAAGGTCAGCAGAGCTGCTTTAGAAGAGCGAACCAGGTCAGCGGAGCTGCTTTACAGCCATAGAACCAGGTCAACAGAGCTGCTCTAGAGCCAGAGAACCAGGTCAGCAGAGCTGCTTCAGAGCCATAGAACCAGGTCAGCAGAGATGCTCTAGACGGAGAGAATCAGGTCAGCAGAGCTGCTTTACAGCCAGAGAACCAGGTCAGCAGAGCTGCTGTAGAGCCAGAAAAAACAGGTATGTAGAGCTGCTTTAGAGCCAAGGGACCAGGTCAGCAGAGCTGCTCTAGAGCCAGAGAACCAGGTCAGCAGAACTGCTTTAGAGTCATAGAACCGGGTCAGCAGAGCTGTTGTAGAGCCAGTGAACCAGGTCAGCAGAGCTGCTTTAGAGCCTAAGAACAGGGTCAGCAGAGCTGCTGTAGACCCAGAGAAACCGGGTCAGTAGAGCTGCTTTAGAGCGAGAGAAGCCGGTCAGCAGAGCTACTTTAGAGGGAGAGAACCAGGTCAGCAGAGCTGCTTTAGAATCAAGGGATCAGGTCAGCAGAGCTGCTCTAGAGCCAGAGAACCAGGTCTGCGGAGCTGCTTTAGAGCCAGAGAACCAGGTCAGCAGAGCTGTTGTAGAGCCAGAGAAGCAGGTCAGCAGAGCTGCTTTAAAGCCAGAGAACCAGGTCAGCAGAGCTGCTTTAGAGCCAGAGAACCAGGTCAGCAGAGCTGTTGTAGAGCCATAGAACCAGGACAGCAGAGCTGCTTTAGAGCCAGAGAACCAGGTAAGCAGAGCTGCTTTAGAGCCAGAGAACCAGGTCAGCAGAGCTGCTCTAGAGCCTAAGAAGAATGTCAGCAGAGATGCTCTAGAACCAGAGACCCAGGTCAGCAGAGCTGCTCTAGAGCCAGAGACCCAGGTCAGCAGAGCTGCTCTACAGGCCGAGAACAGGACAGCAGAGTTGCTGTGGAGCCAGAGAAACCAGGTCAACAGAGATGCTTTAGAGCGTAAAACCAGGTAAGCAGAACTGCTTTAGAGCCAGAGTACCAGGTCAGCAGAGCTGCTCTAGAGCCAGAGAACCAGGTCAGCAGATCTGCTTTAGAGCCATAGAACAATGTCAGCACAGCTGCTTTAGAGCCAGAGAACCAGGTCAGCAGAGCTGCTATAGAGGCAGAGAACCAGGTCAGCAGAGCTGTTTTACAGGGAGAGAACCAGGTCAGCAGCGCTGCTTTAGATCCAGAGCACCAGGTCAGCAGAGCTGCTCTAGAGCCAGAGAAACCAGGTCAGCAGAGCTGCTTTAGAGGGAGAGAACTAGGTCAGCGGAGCTGCTTTACAGCCAGAGAACAAGGTCAGCAGAGCTGCTCTAGAGCCAGAGAACCAGTTCAGCAGAGCTGCATTAGAGCCGTAGAAACAGGTCAGCAGAGCTGCTCTAGAGGCACAGAACCAGGTCAGCAGATCTAATTTAGAGGGAGAGAACCAGGTCAGCAGAGCTGCTTCAGAGCCAGAAAACTAGGGCAGCAGAGCTGCTTCAGAGCCATAGAACCAGGTCAGCATAGCTGCGCTAGATGGAGCGAACCAGGTCAGCAGAGCTGCTTTACAGTCAGAGAACCAGGTCAGCAGACCTGCTCTAGAGCCTAAGCACCATGTCAGCTGATCTGCTCTAGAGCAAGAGAACCAGGTCAGCAGAGCTGCTGTAGAGGGAGAGAACCAGCTCAGCAGAGCTCTTTAGAGGGAGAGGACTAGATCAGCAGAGCCGTTTTAGAGCCAGAGAAACAGGTCAGCAGATCTGCTTTAGATCCAGAGAACAAGGTCAACGGAGCTGCTCTAGAGCCAGAGAAACAAGGTCAGCAGAGCTGCTTTAGAAGAGCGAACCAGGTCAGCGGAGCTGCTTTACAGCCATAGAACCAGGTCAACAGAGCTGCTCTAGATCCAGAAAACCAGGTCAGCAGAGCTGCTTCAGAGCCATAGAACCAGGTCAGCATAGCTGCTCTAGACGGAGCGAACCAGGTCAGCAGAGCTGCTTTACAGTCAGAGAACCAGGTCAGCAGACCTGCTCTAGAGCCTAAGCACCAGGTCAGCTGATCTGCTCTAGAGCAAGAGAACCAGGTCAGCAGAGCTGCTGTAGAGGGAGAGAACCAGGTCAGCAGAGCTCTTTAGAGGGAGAGGACCAGATCAGCAGAGCCGTTTTAGAGCCAGAGAAACAGGTCAGCAGATCTGCTTTAGATCCAGAGAACAAGGTCAATGGAGCTGCTCTAGAGCCAGAGAAACAAGGTCAGCAGAGCTGCTTTAGAAGAGCGAACCAGGTCAGCGGAGCTGCTTTACAGCCATAGAACCAGGTCAACAGAGCTGCTCTAGAGCCAGAGAACCAGGTCAGCAGAGCTGCTTCAGAGCCATAGAACCAGGTCAGCAGAGATGCTCTAGACGGAGAGAACCAGGTCAGCAGAGCTGCTTTACAGCCAGAGAACCAGGTCAGCAGAGCTGCTGTAGAGCCAGAAAAAACAGGTATGTAGAGCTGCTTTAGAGCCAAGGGACCAGGTCAGCAGAGCTGCTCTAGAGCCAGAGAACCAGGTCGGCAGAACTGCTTTAGAGTCATAGAACCGGGTCAGCAGAGCTGTTGTAGAGCCAGTGAAACAGGTCAGCAGAGCTGCTTTAGAGCCTAAGAACCAGGTCAGCAGAGCTGCTGTAGACCCAGAGAAACCGGGTCAGTAGAGCTGCTTTAGAGCGACAGAAGCCGGTCAGCAGAGCTACTTTAGAGGGAGAGAACCAGGTCAGCAGAGCTGCTTTAGAATCAAGGGATCAGGTCAGCAGAGCTGCTCTAGAGCCAGAGAAATAGGTCTGCGGAGCTGCTTTAGAGCCAGAGAACCAGGTCAGCAGAGCTGTTGTAGAGCCAGAGAACCAGGTCAGCAGAGCTGCTTTAAAGCCAGAGAACCAGGTCAGCAGAGCTGCTTTAGAGCCAGAGAACCAGGTCAGCAGAGCTGTTGTAGAGCCATAGAACCAGGACAGCAGAGCTGCTTTAGAGCCAGAGAACCAGGTAAGCAGAGCTGCTTTATAGCCAGAGAACCAGGTCAGCAGAGCTGCTCTAGAGCCTAAGAAGAACGTCAGTAGAGATGCTCTAGAACCAGAGACCCAGGTCAGCAGAGCTGCTCTAGAGCCAGAGACCCAGGTCAGCAGAGCTGCTCTACAGGCCGAGAACAGGACAGCAGAGTTGCTGTGGAGCCAGAGAAACCAGGTCAACAGAGATGCTTTAGAGCGGAAAACCAGGTAAGCACAACTGCTTTAGAGCCAGAGTACCAGGTCAGCAGAGCTGCTCTAGAGCCAGAGAACCAGGTCAGCAGATCTGCTTTAGAGCCATAGAACAAGGTCAGCACAGCTGCTTTAGAGCCAGAGAACCAGGTCAGCAGAGCTGCTATAGAGGCAGAGAACCAGGTCAGCAGAGCTGTTTTACAGGGAGAGAACCAGGTCAGCAGAGCTGCTTTAGATCCAGAGCACCAGGTCAGCAGAGCTGCTCTAGAGCCAGAGAAACCAGGTCAGCAGAGCTGCTTTAGAGGGTGAGAACTAGGTCAGCAGAGCTGCTTTACAGCCAGAGAACAAGGTCAGCAGAGCTGCTCTAGAGCCAGAGAACCAGTTCAGCAGAGCTGCATTAGAGCCGTAGAAACAGGTCAGCAGAGCTGCTCTAGAGGCACAGAACCAGGTCAGCAGATCTAATTTAGAGGGAGAGAACCAGGTCAGCAGAGCTGCTTCAGAGCCAGAGAACCAGGCCAACAAATCTGCTCTAGAGCCAGAGAACCAGGTCGACAGAGCTGCTCCAGAGCCTAAGAACCAGGTCAGCAGAGCTGCTCTATAGCCAGAGAACCAGGTCAGCAGAGCTGCTGTAGAGCCAGAGAAACCAGGTCCGTAGAGCTGCTTTAGAGTGAGAGAACCAGGTCAGCAGAGCTGCTCTAGAGCCAGAGAACCAGTTCAGCAGAGCTGCTTTAGAGCCATAGAACCAGGTCAGCAGAGCTGCTTTAGAGCCAGAGAACCAGGCCAGCAGAGCTGCTCTAGAGCCTAAGAAGAACGTCAGCAGAGCTGTTCTAGAACCAGAGACCCAGGTCAGCAAAGCTGCTCTAGAGCCAGAGACCCAGGTCAGCAGAGCTTCTCTAGAGGCCGAGAACCAGGACAGTAGAGCTGCTGTGGAGCCAGAGAAACCAGGTCAGCAGAGCTGCTTTAGAGAGGGAAACCAGGTAAGCAGAACTGCTTTAGAGCCAGAGTACCAGGTCAGCAGAGCTGCTCTAGAGCCAAAGAACCAGGTCAGCAGAGCTGCTTTAGAGCCATAGAACAAGGTCAGCACAGCTGCTTTAGAGCCAGAGAACCAGGTCAGCAGAGCTGCTATAGAGGCAGAGAACCAGGTCAGCAGAGCTGCTTTACATGGAGAGAACCAGGTCAGCAGAGCTGCTTTCGATCCAGAGAACCAGGTCAGCAGAGCTGTTCTAGAGCCAGAGAAACCAGGTCAGCAAAGGTGCTTTAGAGGGAGAGAAATAGGTCAGCGGAGCTGCTTTACAGCCAGAGAACTAGGTCAGTGGAGCTGCTCTAGAGCCAGAGAACCAGTTCAGCAGAGCTGCTTTAGAGCCATAGAACCAGGTCAGCAGAGCTGCTCTAGAGGCACAGAACTAGGTCAGCAGAGCTGTTTCAGAGCCAGAGAACCAGGCCAGCAGAGCTTCTTTAGAGCCAGAGAACCAGGTCAGCAGAGCTGCTTTAGAGCCATAGAATAACGTCAGCAGATCTGCTTTACAGCCATTGAACCAGGTCAACAGAGCTGCTCTAGATCCAGAAAACCCGGTCAGCAGAGCTGCTTCAGAGCCAAAGAACCAGGTCAGCATAACTGCTCTAGACGGAGCGAACCAGGTCAGCAGAGCTGCTTTATAGCCAGAGAACCAGGTCAGCAGACCTGCTCTAGAGCCTAAGCACCAGGTCAGCTGATCTGCTCTAGAGCAAGAGAACCAGGTCAGCAGAGCTGCTGTAGAGCCAGAAAAAACAGGTATGTAGAGCTGCTTTAGAGCCAAGGGACCAGGTCAGCAGAGCTGCTCTAGAGCCAGAGAACCAGGTCAGCAGAACTGCTTTAGAGTCATAGAACCGGGTCAGCAGAGCTGTTGTAGAGCCAGTGAACCAGGTCAGCAGAGCTGCTTTAGAGCCTAAGAACAGGGTCAGCAGAGCTGCTGTAGACCCAGAGAAACCGGGTCAGTAGAGCTGCTTTAGAGCGAGAGAAGCCGGTCAGCAGAGCTACTTTAGAGGGAGAGAACCAGGTCAGCAGAGCTGCTTTAGAATCAAGGGATCAGGTCAGCAGAGCTGCTCTAGAGCCAGAGAACCAGGTCTGCGGAGCTGCTTTAGAGCCAGAGAACCAGGTCAGCAGAGCTGTTGTAGAGCCAGAGAAGCAGGTCAGCAGAGCTGCTTTAAAGCCAGAGAACCAGGTCAGCAGAGCTGCTTTAGAGCCAGAGAACCAGGTCAGCAGAGCTGTTGTAGAGCCATAGAACCAGGACAGCAGAGCTGCTTTAGAGCCAGAGAACCAGGTAAGCAGAGCTGCTTTAGAGCCAGAGAACCAGGTCAGCAGAGCTGCTCTAGAGCCTAAGAAGAATGTCAGCAGAGATGCTCTAGAACCAGAGACCCAGGTCAGCAGAGCTGCTCTAGAGCCAGAGACCCAGGTCAGCAGAGCTGCTCTACAGGCCGAGAACAGGACAGCAGAGTTGCTGTGGAGCCAGAGAAACCAGGTCAACAGAGATGCTTTAGAGCGTAAAACCAGGTAAGCAGAACTGCTTTAGAGCCAGAGTACCAGGTCAGCAGAGCTGCTCTAGAGCCAGAGAACCAGGTCAGCAGATCTGCTTTAGAGCCATAGAACAATGTCAGCACAGCTGCTTTAGAGCCAGAGAACCAGGTCAGCAGAGCTGCTATAGAGGCAGAGAACCAGGTCAGCAGAGCTGTTTTACAGGGAGAGAACCAGGTCAGCAGCGCTGCTTTAGATCCAGAGCACCAGGTCAGCAGAGCTGCTCTAGAGCCAGAGAAACCAGGTCAGCAGAGCTGCTTTAGAGGGAGAGAACTAGGTCAGCGGAGCTGCTTTACAGCCAGAGAACAAGGTCAGCAGAGCTGCTCTAGAGCCAGAGAACCAGTTCAGCAGAGCTGCATTAGAGCCGTAGAAACAGGTCAGCAGAGCTGCTCTAGAGGCACAGAACCAGGTCAGCAGATCTAATTTAGAGGGAGAGAACCAGGTCAGCAGAGCTGCTTCAGAGCCAGAAAACTAGGGCAGCAGAGCTGCTTCAGAGCCATAGAACCAGGTCAGCATAGCTGCGCTAGATGGAGCGAACCAGGTCAGCAGAGCTGCTTTACAGTCAGAGAACCAGGTCAGCAGACCTGCTCTAGAGCCTAAGCACCATGTCAGCTGATCTGCTCTAGAGCAAGAGAACCAGGTCAGCAGAGCTGCTGTAGAGGGAGAGAACCAGCTCAGCAGAGCTCTTTAGAGGGAGAGGACTAGATCAGCAGAGCCGTTTTAGAGCCAGAGAAACAGGTCAGCAGATCTGCTTTAGATCCAGAGAACAAGGTCAACGGAGCTGCTCTAGAGCCAGAGAAACAAGGTCAGCAGAGCTGCTTTAGAAGAGCGAACCAGGTCAGCGGAGCTGCTTTACAGCCATAGAACCAGGTCAACAGAGCTGCTCTAGATCCAGAAAACCAGGTCAGCAGAGCTGCTTCAGAGCCATAGAACCAGGTCAGCATAGCTGCTCTAGACGGAGCGAACCAGGTCAGCAGAGCTGCTTTACAGTCAGAGAACCAGGTCAGCAGACCTGCTCTAGAGCCTAAGCACCAGGTCAGCTGATCTGCTCTAGAGCAAGAGAACCAGGTCAGCAGAGCTGCTGTAGAGGGAGAGAACCAGGTCAGCAGAGCTCTTTAGAGGGAGAGGACCAGATCAGCAGAGCCGTTTTAGAGCCAGAGAAACAGGTCAGCAGATCTGCTTTAGATCCAGAGAACAAGGTCAATGGAGCTGCTCTAGAGCCAGAGAAACAAGGTCAGCAGAGCTGCTTTAGAAGAGCGAACCAGGTCAGCGGAGCTGCTTTACAGCCATAGAACCAGGTCAACAGAGCTGCTCTAGAGCCAGAGAACCAGGTCAGCAGAGCTGCTTCAGAGCCATAGAACCAGGTCAGCAGAGATGCTCTAGACGGAGAGAACCAGGTCAGCAGAGCTGCTTTACAGCCAGAGAACCAGGTCAGCAGAGCTGCTGTAGAGCCAGAAAAAACAGGTATGTAGAGCTGCTTTAGAGCCAAGGGACCAGGTCAGCAGAGCTGCTCTAGAGCCAGAGAACCAGGTCGGCAGAACTGCTTTAGAGTCATAGAACCGGGTCAGCAGAGCTGTTGTAGAGCCAGTGAAACAGGTCAGCAGAGCTGCTTTAGAGCCTAAGAACCAGGTCAGCAGAGCTGCTGTAGACCCAGAGAAACCGGGTCAGTAGAGCTGCTTTAGAGCGACAGAAGCCGGTCAGCAGAGCTACTTTAGAGGGAGAGAACCAGGTCAGCAGAGCTGCTTTAGAATCAAGGGATCAGGTCAGCAGAGCTGCTCTAGAGCCAGAGAAATAGGTCTGCGGAGCTGCTTTAGAGCCAGAGAACCAGGTCAGCAGAGCTGTTGTAGAGCCAGAGAACCAGGTCAGCAGAGCTGCTTTAAAGCCAGAGAACCAGGTCAGCAGAGCTGCTTTAGAGCCAGAGAACCAGGTCAGCAGAGCTGTTGTAGAGCCATAGAACCAGGACAGCAGAGCTGCTTTAGAGCCAGAGAACCAGGTAAGCAGAGCTGCTTTATAGCCAGAGAACCAGGTCAGCAGAGCTGCTCTAGAGCCTAAGAAGAACGTCAGTAGAGATGCTCTAGAACCAGAGACCCAGGTCAGCAGAGCTGCTCTAGAGCCAGAGACCCAGGTCAGCAGAGCTGCTCTACAGGCCGAGAACAGGACAGCAGAGTTGCTGTGGAGCCAGAGAAACCAGGTCAACAGAGATGCTTTAGAGCGGAAAACCAGGTAAGCACAACTGCTTTAGAGCCAGAGTACCAGGTCAGCAGAGCTGCTCTAGAGCCAGAGAACCAGGTCAGCAGATCTGCTTTAGAGCCATAGAACAAGGTCAGCACAGCTGCTTTAGAGCCAGAGAACCAGGTCAGCAGAGCTGCTATAGAGGCAGAGAACCAGGTCAGCAGAGCTGTTTTACAGGGAGAGAACCAGGTCAGCAGAGCTGCTTTAGATCCAGAGCACCAGGTCAGCAGAGCTGCTCTAGAGCCAGAGAAACCAGGTCAGCAGAGCTGCTTTAGAGGGTGAGAACTAGGTCAGCAGAGCTGCTTTACAGCCAGAGAACAAGGTCAGCAGAGCTGCTCTAGAGCCAGAGAACCAGTTCAGCAGAGCTGCATTAGAGCCGTAGAAACAGGTCAGCAGAGCTGCTCTAGAGGCACAGAACCAGGTCAGCAGATCTAATTTAGAGGGAGAGAACCAGGTCAGCAGAGCTGCTTCAGAGCCAGAGAACCAGGCCAACAAATCTGCTCTAGAGCCAGAGAACCAGGTCGACAGAGCTGCTCCAGAGCCTAAGAACCAGGTCAGCAGAGCTGCTCTATAGCCAGAGAACCAGGTCAGCAGAGCTGCTGTAGAGCCAGAGAAACCAGGTCCGTAGAGCTGCTTTAGAGTGAGAGAACCAGGTCAGCAGAGCTGCTCTAGAGCCAGAGAACCAGTTCAGCAGAGCTGCTTTAGAGCCATAGAACCAGGTCAGCAGAGCTGCTTTAGAGCCAGAGAACCAGGCCAGCAGAGCTGCTCTAGAGCCTAAGAAGAACGTCAGCAGAGCTGTTCTAGAACCAGAGACCCAGGTCAGCAAAGCTGCTCTAGAGCCAGAGACCCAGGTCAGCAGAGCTTCTCTAGAGGCCGAGAACCAGGACAGTAGAGCTGCTGTGGAGCCAGAGAAACCAGGTCAGCAGAGCTGCTTTAGAGAGGGAAACCAGGTAAGCAGAACTGCTTTAGAGCCAGAGTACCAGGTCAGCAGAGCTGCTCTAGAGCCAAAGAACCAGGTCAGCAGAGCTGCTTTAGAGCCATAGAACAAGGTCAGCACAGCTGCTTTAGAGCCAGAGAACCAGGTCAGCAGAGCTGCTATAGAGGCAGAGAACCAGGTCAGCAGAGCTGCTTTACATGGAGAGAACCAGGTCAGCAGAGCTGCTTTCGATCCAGAGAACCAGGTCAGCAGAGCTGTTCTAGAGCCAGAGAAACCAGGTCAGCAAAGGTGCTTTAGAGGGAGAGAAATAGGTCAGCGGAGCTGCTTTACAGCCAGAGAACTAGGTCAGTGGAGCTGCTCTAGAGCCAGAGAACCAGTTCAGCAGAGCTGCTTTAGAGCCATAGAACCAGGTCAGCAGAGCTGCTCTAGAGGCACAGAACTAGGTCAGCAGAGCTGTTTCAGAGCCAGAGAACCAGGCCAGCAGAGCTTCTTTAGAGCCAGAGAACCAGGTCAGCAGAGCTGCTTTAGAGCCATAGAATAACGTCAGCAGATCTGCTTTACAGCCATTGAACCAGGTCAACAGAGCTGCTCTAGATCCAGAAAACCCGGTCAGCAGAGCTGCTTCAGAGCCAAAGAACCAGGTCAGCATAACTGCTCTAGACGGAGCGAACCAGGTCAGCAGAGCTGCTTTATAGCCAGAGAACCAGGTCAGCAGACCTGCTCTAGAGCCTAAGCACCAGGTCAGCTGATCTGCTCTAGAGCAAGAGAACCAGGTCAGCAGAGCTGCTGTAGAGCCAGAAAAAACAGGTATGTAGAGCTGCTTTAGAGTGAGAGAACCAGGTCAGCAGAGCTGCTTTAGAGGGAGAGAACCAGGTCAGCAGAGCTCTTTAGAGGGAGAGGACCAGATCAGCAGAGCCGTTTTAGAGCCAGAGAAACAGGTCAGCAGTTCTGCTCTAGAGCCAGAGAACCAGGTCAGCAGAGCTGCTTTAGAGCCATACAGCAAGTCAGCAGAGCTGCGTTAGAGCCAGAGTACCAGGTCAGCAGAGCTGCTCCAGAGCCTAAGATCGAGGTCAGCAGAGCTGCTCTATAGCCAGAGAACCAGGTCAGCAGAGCTGTTGTAGAGCCAGTGAACCAGGTCAGCAGAGCTGCTCTAGAGCCTAAGAACCAGGTCAGCAGAGCTGCTCTAGAGCTTAACAACCAGGTCAGCAGATCTGCTCTAGAGCCAGAGAACCAGGTCAGCAGAGCTGCTGTAGAGCCAGAAAAAACAGTTATGTAGAGCTGCTTTAGAGTGAGAGAACCAGGTCAGCAGAGCTGCTTTAGAGGGAGAGAACCAGGTCAGCAGAGCTGCTTTAGAGCCTAAGCACCAGGTCAGCTGATCTGCTCTAGAGCATGAGAACCAGGTCAGCAGATCTGCTTTACAGCCATTGAACCAGGTCAACAGAGCTGCTCTAGATCCAGAAAACCAGGTCAGCAGAGCTGCTTCAGAGCCATAGAACCAGGTCAGCATAGCTGCTCTAGACGGAGCGAACCAGGTCAGCAGAGCTGCTTTATAGCCAGAGAACCAGGTCAGCAGACCTGCTCTAGAGCCTAAGCACCAGGTCAGCTGATCTGCTCTAGAGCAAAAGAACCAGGTCAGCAGAGCTGCTGTAGAGCCAGAAAAAACAGGTATGTAGAGCTGCTTTAGAGTGAGAGAACCAGGTCAGCAGAGCTGCTTTAGAGGGAGAGAACCAGGTCAGCAGAGCTCTTTAGAGGGAGAGGACCAGATCAGCAGAGCCGTTTCAGAGCCAGAGAAACAGGTCAGCAGATCTGCTCTAGAGCCAGAGAACCAGGTCAGCAGAGCTGCTTTAGAGCCATACAGCAAGTCAGCAGAGCTGCGTTAGAGCCAGAGTACCAGGTCAGCAGAGCTGCTCCAGAGCCTAAGAACGAGGTCAGCAGAGCTGCTCTATAGCCAGAGAACCAGGTCAGCAGAGCTGTTGTAGAGCCAGTGAACCAGGTCAGCAGAGCTGCTCTAGAGCCTAAGAACAACCAGGTCAGCAGAGCTGCTCTAGAGCTTAACAACCAGGTCAGCAGATCTGCTCTAGAGCCAGAGAACCAGGTCAGCAGAGCTGCTGTGAGCCAGAAAAAAACAGTTATGTAGAGCTGCTTTAGAGTGAGAGAACCAGGTCAGCAGAGCTGCTTTAGAGGGAGAGAACCAGGTCAGCAGAGCTGCTTTAGAGCCAATGGACCAGGTCAGCAGAGCTGCTGTAGAGCCAGAGAATCAGGGCAGCAGAACTGCTTTAGAGCCATAGAACCGGGTCAGCAGAGCTGTTGTAGAGCCAGTGAACCAGGTCAGCAGAGCTGCTCCATAGGCACAGAACCATGTCAGCAGAGCTAATTTAGAGGGAGAGAACCAGGTCAGCAGAGCTGCTTCAGAGCCAGAGAAACAGGCCAGCGGAGCTGCTCTAGAGCCAGAGAACCAGGTCAGCAGAGCTGCTTTAGAGCCATAGAATAAAGTCAGCAGAGCAGCTTTAGAGCCAGAGAACCAGGTCAGCAGAGCTGCTTCAGAGCCTAAGAACGAGGTCAGCAGAGCTGCTCTATAAACAGAGAACCAGGTCAGCAGAGCTGCTGTAGAGACAGAGAAACCAGGTCAGTAGAGCTGATTTAGAGTAAGAGAAGCAGGTCAGAAGAGCTGTTTTAGAGAGAGAGAACCAGGTCAGCAGAGCTGCTTTAGAACCAAGGGACCAGGTCAGCAGAGCTGCTCTAGAGCCAGAGAACTAGGTCAGCAGAACTGCTTTAGAGCCATAGAACCGGGTCAGCAGAGCTGTTGTAGAGACACAGAACCAGGTCAGCAGAGCTGCTCTAGAGCCTAATAACCAGGTCAGCAGAGCTGCTGTAGAACCAGAGAAACCAGGTCAGTAGAGCTGCTTTAGAGCAAGAGAACCTGGTCAGCAGAGCTGCTTTAGAGGGCGTGAACCAGGTCAGCAGAGCTCCTTTAGAGCCAAGGGACCAGGACAGCAGCGCTGCTCTAGAGCCAGAGATCCAGGTCAGCAGAACTGCTTTAGAGGGAAAGAACCAGGTCAGCAGAGCTGCTCTAGAGCCAGAGAAACCAGGTCAGCAGAGCTGCTTTAGAGGGAGAGAACCAGGTCAGCAGAGCTGCTTTACAGCCATAGAACCAGGTCAACAGAGCTGCTCTAGAGCCAGAGAATCAGGTCAGCAGAGCTGCTTGAGAGCCATAGAACCAGGTCAGCAGAGCTGCTCTAGAGGGAGCGAACCCGGTCAGCCGAGCTGCTTTACAGCCAGAGAACCAGGTCAGCAGAGCTGCTCTAGAGCCTAAGAACCAGGTTAGCTGATCTACTTTAGAGCAAGAGAACCAGGTCAGCAGAGCTGCTTTAGAGGGAGAGAACCAGGTCAGCAGAGCTGCTTTAGAGCCAAGGGACCAGGTCAGCAGAGCTGCTCTAGGGCCAGAGAACCAGGTCAGCAGAACTGCTTTAGAGCTATAGAACCGGGTCAGCAGAGCTGTTGTAGAGCCAGTGAACCAGGTCAGCAGAGCTGCTCTGGAGCCTAAGAACCAGGTCAGCAGAGCTGCTGTAGAGCCAGAGTTACCGGGTCAGTAGAGATGCTTTAGAGCGAGAGAACCCGGTCAGCAGAGCTGCGTTAGAGGGAAAGAACCAGGTCAGCAGAGCTGCTTTAGAACCAAGGGACCAGGTCAGCAGAGCTGCTCCAGAGCCAGATCCAGGTCAGCAGAGCTGCTCTAGAGCATAAGAACTAGGCCAGCAGAGCTGCTCTAGAGCCATAGAACCAGGTCACCAGAGCGTCCGCCTACCACCCTTCCGCTTGAAAACCACCGAGATCATCTGCGGCGTCCCACAGGGATCCTCCCTCAGCCCGACACTGTTCAATATCTACATGGCACCGCTCGCCCATGTCGCACGACAACATAACGTCAACATCATCTCCTACGCCGACGACACCCAGCTGATCATATCCCTCACCGAAGACCCCCACATCGCCAAAGCCAACCTCCACAGAGGAATGAAGGCCGTAGCCGACTGGATGAAGGACAGCAGACTGAAGCTGAATTCAGACAAGATGGAGGTCCTCATTCTCGGACCCACCCCATCAGTCTGGGACGACTCTTGGTGGCCCACATTGCTAGGCACAGCCCCGGAACCCAGAGACCACGCACGCAACCTGGGTCTCATCCTCAACTCCACCCTCTCTATGACCAGGCAAGTCAACGCCGTCTCTGCGGCCTGCTTCAACACCCTCCGAATGCTCCGCAGGATCTTCAAGTGGATCCCTCCTGACACGAGAAAAATCATCACCCAGGCCCTCATCACCAGCAGACTCGACTACAGGAACGCCCTCTACTCAGGAACAACAACCAAGCTCCTGAGACGACTACAACGAATCCAGAACGCCTCGGCACGTCTGATCCTTGATGTCCCCCGATGCAGCCACATCACACCCCACCTGAGAGGCCTGCACTGGCTCCCCGTCAACAAGAGGATCCCCTTCAAACTCCTCATCCACGCACACAAAGCACTACACAACACCGGACCTACATACCTCAACAACCTACTCAACTTCCACATCCCCACCCGAAGCCTCCGCTCAGTCAACCTCGCCCTCGCCACAGTCCCTCGTATCCATAAAACCACCGCCGGCGGCAGATCCTTCTCCTACCTCGCCGCCAACACCTGGAACGCTCTCCCTACCAGCCTACGACAGACTCAGGACCTGCAGGCCTTCAGAAGACTTCTCAAGACCTGGCTCTTTGATCAGTAGCGAACCCCCCCCCCCCCAGCGCCTTGAGACCCTCCTCGGTATGTAGCGCGCTTTTGAAATGCAGTGATTGATTGATTGATTGACTGACTGTAGAGTGAGAGAACCCGGTCAGCAGAACTGCTTTAGAGGGAGAGAACCAGGTCAGCAGAGCTGCTTTAGAAACAAGGGACCAAGTCAGCAGACCTGCTCTAGAGCCAGAGAACCTGGTCAGCAGAGCTGCTTTAGAGCCAGAGAACCAGGTCAGCAGAGCTGTTGTAGAGCCAGTGAACAAGGTCAGCAGAGCTGCTCTAGAGCCTAAGAACCAGGTCAGCAGAGCTGCTGTAGAGCCAGAGATACCAGGTCAGTAGAGCTGCTTTAGAGCGAGAGAACCTGGTCAGCAGAGCTGCTTTCGAGGGAGAGAACCGGGTCAGCAGAGCTGCTTTAGAGCAAGAGAACCTGGTCAGCAGAGCTGCTTTCGAGGGAGAGAACCAGGTCAGCAGAGCTGCTTTAGAACCAAGGGACCAGGTCAGCAGAGCTGCTCTAGAGCCAGAGAACCAGGTCAGCACAGCTGCTTTAGAGCCAGAGAACCAGGTCAGCAGAGCTGCTTTAGAGGGAGAGAACCAGGTCAGCAGAGCTGCTTTAGAGCCAGAGAATCAGGTCAGCAGAGCTGCTTTACAGCCAGAGAACCAGGTCAGCAGAGCTGCTCTAGAGCCTAAGAAGAACGCCAGCAGAGCTGCTCTAGAACCAGAGACCCAGGTTGGCAGAGCTGCTCTAGGGCCAGAGACCCAGGTCAGCAGAGCTGCTCTAGAGGCTGAGAACCAGGACAGCAGAGCTGCTGTGGAGCCAGAGAAACCAGATCAGCAGAGCTGCTTTAGAGGGGGAGAACCAGGTAAGCAGAACTGCTTTAGAGCCAGAGTACGAGGTCAGCAGAGCTGCTCTAGAGCCAGAGAACCAGTTCAGCAGAGCTGTATTAGTGCCATAGAACCAGGTCAGCAGAGCTGCTCCTGAGGCAGAGAACCAGGTCAGCAGAACTGCTTTAGAGCCGGAGAACCAGGTCAGCAGAGCTGCTCTAGAGGCACAGAACCAGGTCAGCAGAGCTAATTTAGAGGGAGAGAACCAGGTCAGCAGAGCTGCTTTAGAGCCAAGGGACCAGGCCAGCAGAGCTGCTCTAGAGCCAGAGAACCAGGTCAGCAGAGCTGCTTTAGAGCCATAGAACAAGGTCAGCACAGCTGCTTTAGAGCCAGAGAACTAGAGTAGCAGAGCTGCTCTAGAGGCAAAGAACCAGGTCAGCAGAGCTGCTTTAGAGGGAGAGAACCAGGTCAGTAGAGATGCTTTAGATCCAGAAAACCAGGTCAGCAGAGCTGCTCTAGAGCCAGAGAAACCAGGTCAGCCGAGCTGCTTTAGAAGGAGAGGACTAGGTCAGCTGAGCTGCTTTACAGCCAGAGGACCAGGTCAGCAGAGCTGCTCTAGAGCCAGAGAACCAGCTCAGCAGAGCTGCTTTAGAGCCAGAGAACCAGGTCAGCAGAGCTGCTTTAGAGGGAGAGAACGAGGTCAGCAGAGCTGCTTTAGAGCCATAGTACCAGGCCAGCAGAGCTGCTTTAGGGCCAGAGAACCAGGTCAGCAGAGCTGCTTTAGAGCCATAGTGCCAGGCCAGAAGAGCTGCTGTAGAGCCAGAGAACCAGGTCAGCAGAGCTGCTTTACAGCCAGAGACCCAGGTCAGCAGAGCTGCTCTAGAGCCAGAGACCCAGGTCAGCAGAGCTACTCTAGAGGCCGAGAACCAGGACAGCAGAGCTGCTGTGGAGCCAGAGAAACCAGGTCAGCAGAGCTGCTTTAGAGGGGGAGAACCAGGTAAACAGAACTGCTTTAGAGCAAGAGTACCAGGTCAGCAGAGCTGCTCTAGAGCCAGAGAACCAGGTCAGCAGAGCTGCTTTAGTGCCATAGAACCAGGTCAGCAGAGCTGCTCTTGAGGCAGAGAACCAGGTCAGCAGAACTGCTTTAGAGCCAGAGAACCAGGTCAGCAGAGCTGCTCTAGAGGCACCAAACCAGGTCAGCATAGCTGCTCTAGACGGAGCAAACCAGGTCAGCAGAGCTGCTTTACAGCCAGAGAACCAGGTGAGCAGACCTGCTGTAGAGCCAGAGAACCAGGTCAGCAGTGCTGCGTTAGAGCCATAAAATAAAGTCAGCAGAGCTGCTTTAGAGCCAGAAAACCAGGTCAGCAGAGCTGCTCCAGAGCCTAAGAACCAGGCCAGCAGAGCTACTCTAGAGGCAGAGAACCAGGTCAGCAAAACTGCTGTAGAGCCAGAGAAACCAGATCAGTAGAGCTGCTTTAGAGTTAGAGAACCAGGTCAGCACAGCTGCTTTAGAGGGAGGGAACCAGGTCAGCAGAGCTGCTTTAGAGCCAAGGGACAAGGTCAGCAGAGCTGCTCTAGAGCCAGAGGACCAGGTCAGCAGAACTGCTTTAGAGCCATAGAACCGGGTCAGCAGAGCTGTTGTAGAGCCAGAGAACCAGGTCAGCAGAGCTGCTGTAGAGCCAGAAAAACCAGGTCATTAGAGCTGCTTTAGAGCGAGAGAACCAGGTCAGCAGAACTGCTTTAGAGGGAGAGAACCAGGTCAGTAGAGCTGCTTTAGAGCCAAGGGACCAGGCCAGCAAAGCTGATCTAGAGCCAGAGAACCAGGTCAGCAGACCTGCTTTAGAGCCATAGAATAAAGTCAGCAGAGCTGATTTAGAGCCAGAGAACCAGGTCAGCAGAGCTGCTCCAGAGCCTAAGAACCAGGTCAGCAGAGCTGCTCTATAGCCAGAGAACCTGGTCAGCAGAGCTGCTGTAGAGCCAGAGAAACCAGGTCAGTAGAGCTGCTTTAGAGTAAGAGAACCAGGTCAGCAGAGCTGCTTTATAGGGAGCGAACCAGGTCAGCAGAGCTGCTTTAGAGTCAAGGGACCAGGTCAGCAGAGCTGCTCTAGAGCCAGAGAACCAGGTCAGCAGAGCTGCTCTAGAGCCAGAGAACCAGGTCAGCAGAGCTGCTTTAGTGCCATAGAACCAGGTCAGCAGAGCTGCTCTTGAGGCAGAGAACCTGGTCAGCAGCACTGCTTTAGACCTGGAGAACCAGGTCAGCAGAGCTGCTTTAGAGGCACCGAACCAGGTCAGCAGAGCTAATTTAGAGGGAGAGAACCAGGTCAGCAGAGCTGCTTCAGAGCCAGAGAACCAGGCCAGCAGAGCCAGAGAACCAGGTCAGCAGAGCTGCGTTAGAGCCATAAAATAAAGTCAGCAGAGCTGCTTTAGAGCCAGAGAACCAGGTCAGCAGAGCTGCTCCAGAGCCTAAGAACCAGGCCAGCAGAGCTACTGTAGAGGCAGAGAACCAGGTCAGCAGAACTGCTGTAGAGCCAGAGAAACTAGATCAGTAGAGCTGCTTTAGAGTTAGAGAACCAGGTCAGCAGAGCTGCTTTAGAGGGAGAGAACCAGGTCAGCAGAGCTGCTTTAGAGCCAAGGGACACGGTCAGCAGAGCTGCTCTAGAGCCAGAGAACCAGGTCAGCAGAACTGCTTTAGAGCCATAGAACCGGGTCAGCAGAGCTGTTGTAGAGCCAGAGAACCAGGTCAGCAGAGCTGCTGTAGAGCCAGAGAAACCAGGTCATTAGAGCTGCTTTAGAGCGAGAGAACCAGGTCAGCAGAGCTGCTTTAGAGGGAGAGAACCAGGTCAGCACAGCTGCATTAGAACCAAGGGACCAGGCCAGCAAAGCTGATCTAGAGCCAGAGAACCAGGTCAGCAGAGCTGCTTTAGAGCCATAGAATAAAGTCAGCAGAGCTGCTTTAGAGCCAGAGAAGCAGGTCAGCAGAGCTGCTCCAGAGCCTAAGAACCAGGTCAGCAGAGCTGCTCTATAGCCAGAGAACCAGGTCTGCAGAGCTGCTGTAGAGCCAGAGAAACCAGGTCAGTAGAGCTGCTTTAGAGTAAGAGAACCAGGTCAGCAGAGCTGCTTTAGAGGGAGAGAACCAGGTCAGCAGAGCTGCTTTAGAGCCAAGGGACAAGGCCAGCAGAGCTGCTCTAGAGCCAGAGAACCAGGTCAGCAGAACTGTTTTAAAGCCATAGAACCGGGTCAGCATAGCTGTTATTTTTTAATTTTTTAATTTATAAGTTTGTAACGCGCTAGAATCGACTCTATACAGAGTATCTCTGCGCACAGGAGAAAAAGAGAGAGACAGAGAGAAAAAGACTAGCAGCATCAGTTTAGCATATAGTGCAGTTCAGTATGGACATAGGTACATAGACTAAGTCTGAAATAAGAATGTTTTAAGTTTTTTTCTAAAATTCATATGCTCCGGACATTGCCTAAGCTCAAGAGGAAGTTTATTCCACCAAGTGGGTCCGACAACCGATAGAGCTTTGCCCCCTTGTCTGACCTTCTTTGTGATTGGTACTCTTAATAGAAATTGACTGCTTGACCTGAGAGATCGAATAGGATTATATGGGATGAATTTATCCTTCCAATAGGAAAGCCCACATCCATGTAGGCTCTTGTGGATCAGGCAGCAAGTCTTAAAATTGATCCTCTTACGAACTGAGAGCCAATGTAATTTATCCAGGAGGGGTTTCGATGGCGTTCTTGGGGGGGCATTCAATACTAGCCTCGCTGCAGTGTTTTGTATCACCTGGAGTCTTGCTAGGACACCTTCATTGGCTGACAGCAGGAGTCCATTGCAATAATCCAGGCGACTCAATACTAATGCCTGTACCAGAGTTTTCCTGGTGGAGTCCGGTAGTATTGGAAAAACTTTTCGTAAAAGTCCAATAACATGGAAACATTGGCCAACCACCCAGTTACCATGTTGTACAAAATAAAGCTCTCGATCGAGGCGTACCCCTAGGTTTTTTACAACCTGTTTAGGTTCTGGCACTTGGCCAAGCTCGCACGGCCACCAGTCCGGCATCCACAAAGCTCTAGCCTCCCCGAAAAGCACGACTTCGGTCTTATTTACATTGCATTGGAGATAGTTCGATGTCATCCACTTTGCCACAGCTTTTATGCCTTCGGAAAAGGCCGTCCTCACTTCGTCGGTGAGACTTTTAAAAGGAAACAAGAGCTGGGTATTATCCGCGTAGGAGACAGGGATGAACCCAAACTCTCTCAGAATTCTGGCCAGGGGTGCCACATAGATGTTAAAAAGAATCGGGCTCGAGCAATAGCCCTGTGGCACCCCCTTCATGATGTTAGTCTCTGCCGACCGAAATGAGCCCATGCTGACAGCTTGGGTACGGTTAGATATAAAACTCTTTAACCAGGCTAATGCTGTGCTCTCAATGCCAATCATGGTCAGGCGTTCGATTAAGATATTATGGGATATCGTGTCGAACGCTGCCGACAGATCTAATAGTACCAGGATAACAGAGTACCCTTTATCCTGGTACATATGAAGGTCATCAATCACTGATAGCAGTGCAGATTCGGTGCTATGTTTTGGTCTAAAGCCAAATGGAGAACAATCTAGCCTACCAGTCAGTTCGATGTAGTTTGATACATGTTTATTAACATGTTTCTCTATAAGTTTCCCCAAAAAAGGAAGTAGGGATATAGGCCTAAGGTTAGACATATCAGTCCAAGGGGTAGAAGGGTTTCTCCTCATAGGCCTCACTAGTGCTTTCTTCCATTCCCCAGGAACTTGACCTTCCATCAATGAGAGATTCACAAGACTTGGAATCTGTGGGCTCAGAGTCTTCCCTACTATTGGCACAATTCTGGCCGGGATGATGTCTGCGGGACTATTGCTCTTTATCTGGCCTAGATAGCATTCAGTCTCTAACAGGGAGATGGGTGGAAAGGTGTCCAAGGTCATCGATCCTGATTCTTTTCCTTTTTCCAAAAGTGAGAATGTTACTCCTGTGCTGGATGAATTGATTCTAGTGATGTCATCATGTATCCTATTTATCTTATTAGTAAAAAATTGAGCAACTTCTTTGCACAATTGTTGTAACGCTAATTCTGGGGTTTCGCAGGCAGCTGGTTTCACAAAAGACTGGAGGGTTTGGTATAAAATCCTTGGGGCATTTCCTGCGGCTGAGAGTAGAGATTCAATATGTGTTTTTCGGGCGCATCGGATTTCTTTATGATAAATAGTAAGGGCTGCCCAGTAACGATTTCTGTCTGTTTCATCATGGGTCGTTCTCCACACCCTTTCTAGCTTTCTAGCCGATTGTTTAAAGTGATCTTAAATGCTCCGAAAACCATGCTTCCTGTTTGCGGGCTAAGCGAGGTTTAAACGTTTTCATGGGGGCAATGCAATCGACCGCTTTCAGAACTGCATGATTATAATTGGCTAAAACCGTATCAACATCCTCTGAGGAGCTAATGAAAGGCTCAACAAATTGCTCCTGGAAAGCTTCAGGGGTGACCTAATGCCATTGCCTGCGTCTAGTGGGAAAGGCTTGCACCTGAGCGGGGACTTTACCAAAATGGGAGGTGTGGAATTCCATAACAAAGTGGTCTGTCCAATTTACTTGTATTGGAGGAACGCATGTCATGGAGTTAGATTTATTTGTAAAAATGAGGTCCAAAGTATGTCCTGCTTGGTGTGTAGGACCGATATTCATTAGAGTTAGTCCAAACAAGGAAAGATCAGTCAGTAAGGACTGTGCATCTCCACATTACTTCAAATCGCTGTGTACATTGAAATCTCCTAAGAGTATAAATTCATTCTCAGTGTCAATGTGTCTGGCTAATATCTCCAACAATAAGATGTTAAAACTAGCACAAGGGCCTGAAGGGCGATAAACTAATGCCCCTTTATAACTGATTTTTATTAGAGATGTAGACTTTAAAAACTAGAATTTGTAGATCAGGGGTGCTATTTTCTTCTAAAATGGTGATCGATAAGTTTTGTTTATATACGATCGCAATACCTCCCCCAATCTTAGTTGGACGATCTAACCTGACTATTTTGTAGCCTTCTGGGATCCCTAAAGTAATAGCCGGGACCGAATGGGGTTTTAGCCCTGTTTCAGTCAGATAGCAGAGTTCAAGTTGCACAGAGGAAATCAAGTCCCATACTTCACTATGGTGCTTAGGCAGTGATCTGATGTTACATAAAAGGTTTCTCCTTTTTAAAGGGTCCTGTGGGACTGCCATTGGAGCAGGGGCTTCATATAGAAGAAATGGCGTTTTATCATATAGGGCTTGGAATTGACATTTGCAACAGGAGAAAGGGCCCTCTGGAGGTACTCCACCTCCTCCTGAGCAACCATGGTGTGGTGGCGTCCAGAAACGTAATAGATCCAGGGAAGAGTAACTTACCCGAGGTTTGGCCTGTTCAACAGGGTGGGAGGATGTAGGAGCCTTAGCCTCTAGCCTCGTCCTGTCGCGGACGGGCGCAGATGGGCTACTCTTTGGCTCCTCTTAGGCGACTTCTTAGGCACACCCCTGCGCGCAACCGCTGCGCGCTCGGTGCAGGGGAGGGTTTTGTAGCCCTTGCTGTTAGGAGGCTAGAGCTCTAACCGCTCGTAAGTCGGAAGTGTCCCTGGCTCTGCCTGACCGCCCTCCGCACAACGGTGATAATCACCGAGTCGGACCGAGGCGTGCAGGCCAGTGATTGAGCACAGAGCGTCCCTAAAGGTCGGTGTCAGTAAAATGTTTTAAAAACACATTAAACATCCAATTTACTCATGATTAAAAAACGTATAAATTTTTAAGATTAAAACATTAAGTTTACACTCGTGCTTCCAGTCAATTTCTAATTCGAGACTTAGCTATATCCAGCGCTAGCTAGCCACTAAAGCGCGCCAGGGAATACTCTGCCACCGTCCACCCCTTAACGCCCGGAGCCGCTGCTCCTTGCTGCTTTTGTAGCCCTTGCTGTTAGGAGGCTAGAGCGCTAACTGCTCGTAAGGCGGAAGTGTCTCTGGCTCTGCCTGTCTGCCCTGCGCACAACGGTGATAATCACCGAGTCGGACCGAGGCGTGCAAGCCAGTGATTGAGCACAGAGCGTCCCATAAGGTCGGTGTTAGTAAAATGTTTTAAAAACACATTAAACATCCAATTTACTCATGATTAAAAAACGTATCAATTTTTAAGATTAGAACATTAAGTTTACACTTGTGCTTCCAGTCAATTTCTAATTCGAGACTTAGCTATATCCAGCGCTAGCTAGCCACTAAAGCGCGCCAGGGAAGACTCTGCCACCGTCCACCCCTTAACTGTTGTAGAGCCAGAGAACCAGGTCAGCAGAGCTGCTGTAGAGCCAGAGAAACCTGGTCAGTAGAGCTACTGTAGAGCCAGAGAAACCAGGCCAGTAGAGAGAGCTGGTGTAGAAACAGAGAACTAGGTCAGCAGAGCTGCTTTAGAGGGAGAGAACCAGGTCAGCAGAGCTGCTTTAGAGCCAGGGACCAGGTCAGCTGAGCTGCTCTAGAGCCAGAGAACCAGATCAGCAGAGCTGCTTTAGAGCCAGAGATCCAGGTCAGCAGAGCTGTTGTAGAGCCAGAGAACAAGGCAGCAGAGCTGCTCTAGAGCATAAGAACTAGGCCAGCAAAGCTGCTCTAGAGCCAGAGAACCAGGCCAGCAGAGCTGCTGTAGAGCCAGAGAAACCAGGTTAGCAGAGCTGCTTTAGAGGGAGAGAACCAGGTCAGCAGAGCTGCTTTAGAGCCTGAGAACCAGGCCATCAGAGCTGCTTTAGAGCCAGAGAAGCAGGTCAGCAGAGCTGCTTTAGAGCCAGAGAACCAGGTCAGCAGAGCTGCTCTAGACCCTAAGAACTAGGTCAGCAGAGCGGCTCTAGAGCCAGAGAAACCAGTTCAGTAGAGCTGATTTAGAGGGAGAGAACCAGGTCAGCAGAACTGCTCTAGAGGGAGAACCAGGTCAGCAGAGCTGCTCTAGAGTCAGAGAACCATGTCAGTAGAACTGCCTAAGGGCCATAGAACTGGGTCAGCAGAGCTACTTTAGAGCCAGAGAAACCATGTCAGCAGAGCTGCTTTAGAGGGAGAGAACCAGGTCAGCAGAGCTGCTATGGAGCCAGAGAACCAGGTCATCAGAGGTGCTTTAGAGCCAGAGAGCCAGGTCAGCAGAGCAGCTCTAGCTGACACTGACTGACTAACACTGACTGACTGACACTAACTGATTGACACTGACTGACACTGATTGATTGACACTGACACCAACTGACACTGACACCAACTGACACTGATTGACTGACACTGACTGACACTGATTGACTGACACTGACTGACTGACACTGATTGAATGACTGACACCTATTGACTGACACTGACTGACTGACACTGACTGACACTGATTGACTGACACTGACTGACACTGACTGATTGACACTGACACTGACTGACTGACACTGACTGACTGACATTGACTGACAACTCTCTACTGTTCTACTACTCACTCACTACTACTCTCTACTACTCACTCTCTACTACTCTCTCTCTACTACTCACTCTCTAGTACTCACTCTCTAGTACTCTTTACTATTTAATCTCTACTTCTCACTCTCTACTACTCTCTACTACTCGCTCTCTACTATTCACTCACTACTACTCACTCGCTACTACTCTCTACTACTCACTCTCTACTACTTACTTTCTACTACTCACTCTCTACTCTCTACTACTACTCTACTACTCTCTACTACTCTCTACCACTCCCTCTCTTCTACTCTACTACTCACTCTACTACTCTCTACTACTCACTCTCTACTACTCTCTCTACTACTCACTCTCTACTATTAACTTTCCACTACTCTCTCTACTACTCACTCTCTACTATTAACTTTCTACTACTCACTCTCTACTACTCACTCTCAACTACTCACTCTCAACTACTCACTCTCTACTACTCACTCTCTACTACTCTACTACTCTACTACTCTCTCTACTACTCACTCTCTAATACTCACTCTCTACTACTCTACTACTCTCTCTCCCACTCACTCTCTACTACTCACTCTCTACTACTTTCTCTCTCTACTCACTCTCTACTACTCTCTCTACTACTAAATCTCTACTACTCTCTACTACTCCACTATTCTCTACTACTCACTCTCTACTACTCACTATCTACTACTCTAGTACTCTCTACTACTCTCTCTCTACTAGTCACTCTCTACTACTCACTCTACTACTCTCTCCTACTCACTTTTATATATATGTATGTGTGTATATATATATATATATATATATATACATACATATATAAACATATATATAAAATGCATATCTATATAAATACAAATATAAATGCATGCATACATATATGCATATATATGCATGTTATGTACATGAAAAATTGAAAAACACTAATAAAAGCAAAGCTCGAAATTCCACCTAATTACAAACAGAATTGCTTTAACTTAAACGAGGGTGAGACCTATTGCATTTTCAATTCTAGTTCACTTTGGTTCCATCAAGAAGGCATTCAGTTGTGTCACACATTTGCCATACATTCTCAATGTTAGCACTCTAGTTGCTCATTAGATCACTGTAGTAAAGCTACTGCTCACCAGGGAAGTCTGCTGCTGGTATTCAAAGTGCATGTTTCAGTCTGCATGTCAGAATTTTTTATTGAAATAGAAGAGGATTTGAGAAGTCACTCAAAATGTGCCCTGATTTTTCTATCTGCAGCACTAATCATAATTTTTATGGCAAAATGAACCCCCTCATTTTGTTTCTTTGCAAATAAATGTTTTAAGTGTTACCACTTTATTCCAATCAAGATGGCTTCTGGTGTGCCATACGTTTGTCATAAGTAGGACTGTTAGCGCTCTAGTTGTTCTTTAGAACACTCTGGGGCATTCTGTCATTGGGCTACACGGGCTACATCTGGGTGATATTGGTGCTACATTTGGGCTCTTTTGTCTCTGGCGGCCATCTTGGGAGACGTATTTGTTATGAAGTTTTTTTAATTTCCTCATTTACTACAGTCTCCTCAGTAGGAAATACTTTACGTTTTTTACTTTGATTCCATCAAGAAGGCATTCAGATTTGTCACACATTTGTCATAAAATCAGAATTTTAGCACTCTAGTTGCTTATTAGATCACTGTAGTAAAGCTACTAATCACAAGGGAAGTCTGCTGCTGGTATTGAAAGTGCATGATTCAGTCTGCATGTCAGAATTTGTTAATGAAATAGAAGAGGATTTGAGAAGTCACTCAAAATGTACCCAAATTTTTCTTTCTGCAGCACTAATCATACCTTCTATGGCAAAATGAACCCCCTCATTTGTTCCTTTTTAAATGAAATGTTTTAAGAGTTACCACTTTATTCCAATCAAGATGGCTTCTGGTGTGCCATACGTTTGTCATATGTAGGACTGTTAGCGCTCTAGTTTTTCTTTAGAACACTCTGGGAAGCTGCAGTAGAACACAAAGGAATCAACTGACAGTCTCTGCCCATGTTGGATGTACATGTTTTAGAATGTCAGACTTCATTCTCACATGACTGCGAAAGATAATGGGAATATACAGAAAATATGCTCTCAGTATAGCTCATAAATCACATTCCATACCTCTGTGGGAAAAGCATGAGAAAATAGTTTTATCTTAAACATGACTCATGATATCCCAGCAAAAGGCTTTTTCACTTGGTAAAATCACCTTACAACACACCACAATTCCTAAAATGAGCATGGTACCATCAACAAATGATTTATAATGTAACTAAAGTCTTAAAACCTTCTATTAACTGCAATGCGTTTTAATGAGGTGCTATCATGTATATTGGTCCCAAGATGTCTGCAAACACTTCTTGGATGAAGTGTTGACAGACAATCAGATCTCACGATGAGATGTGTGGTTAGGCTCTGCACAGATATATATGTATTTTTTTCCTTTAATATCTAAAAAACTACTGAACAGATTTACACCATTTAACAAAAGGCACGACTCTGAACCAAGGTCTACCTTTCTGCAAAATTTGGTGTAATTCCGTTCAGCAGTTCGGTCTGTAGCTGGGATTAAACGTTCCTATGGTAAATTGCATGGGGAAAACACGTTTTGGGACCCCCTTTTTTCTTGGCCCCCGCTTGATGAATCACCCCAAGACTTTCAGGATAGGACCGGAGCGCTCCACCAGTTTCAAAAGTTTCGTGAAGATTCGTCAACCGGCTCCAAAGTTATTCCAAATAGAATGTTGCTGATTTCCTTTTTTTTTTTTATTTTTTTATTTTTTTTTATTGAAACACGACAAAAACAGATCAAATAATTCATATTGAGATATACATATATCACAAGATACACTTAATAAAATATATAAGGGCATATAGCAGAAATCGAAAAGCTGAATAGTATGCCAATAAGCGAAGGAACACATGCGTATACACTTGAAAAAAAAAAATTTGACATTTTCTTTTTTATCTTTACCGCCCGTCATACCTCATAGAATTTTGAGAATGTCCCCCAAATTTTCAGTCCTAATTTCTTTCTCCGCCTGGACGTGGAGATCGAAAAAAGACTCGACTCTAACTTATAAAGTTTATACAGTCGAGCTTGCCACTGTTGGAATATGGGCGGCTGTTTTTGAAGCCAGTCTGTGGCAATACAAAGCCGAGCCACAGTCATTGTGAAAAAAATAAAATATCGAAAGCGATGCAATTCATTGGTTCTACAGTCTTTAGGGATCTTCCCTAACATCAGCATAGAGGGGGTGATCTTTAAATTGACCCTAAAAATTAAAGACAAAAAGTTTTCAATATCCTGAATGAATCTTCCTAGTGAAGGGCAAGAAAAAAAAATATGTACACTGTCTGCATTATCAGCTTGACAACGAAAGCATTTGCCATCAAAGCCCCTTCTCCATTTTACCATTCGAGCAGGTGTATAATACAAATCAAATAAGCTTTTAAAAAATTGAGCTTTCAGATTTGCAGACATCAAGACCTCTTTAGAAAGCAAAATCAAATCCTCAACAACAATCTCATTATCTCCCAATAATAATGCCCACTTTGCCTGAATTTTCTCCAGATCATCAGGCTTCACGAGAGTAAACATTTGATAAAGAGTACCGATTTTAACTTGTCGTGCAACTCCCTCAACAAAATTAATCTTTTTTAAGCATAATTTATGTCTTATAAAGTAATCCCGTATTTGTAAGAATTTAAAAAAATAACTTCTAGATAGATCAAACTCTTCAGACATTTCAGTAAATGATTTGCATTTGCCTTCATTTGAAAAAAAATCCCCCAAACATGTCACACCTTTTTTTTGCCAGTTCCTGGCAGATCCATCCGAAAATATAAGAGGTAAAAATCTAGCAGAAAAATAAGGGGTATAGTATGATAGTTTCCCTATATCACCGGTGCGGGCCATACATTTCCAAATTTTATAAGCACTCACAAGCACCTTGAATCGGGTCCTCTTGTAATAATTACCATCAATTTCATTAAAGCAAATTTGTCTAGCATGTGTTCCTATCAGGATCTCGAATATAGAAGGATGATTATGTACATACTCTACAGAGTCTCTTATTAACAAAATTTTCATTTTTAACAAAAAGCATACTATGTAATACAAGAAAAAATCGGGTACCCCTAATCCGCCCCTTTCCACGGGCAAAGTGAGATGCTGCATCGCCCTCCTGGGTTTACCAGGACTCCAAATAAATTTCCCACAGAGTGACTGTAGAGCCTGTAATTTAGATTTTGGAAACTCTAAGGGAATGGACCGAAACAAATAAAGAATTTTGGGGAGGACATTCATTTTTATGATATTAGTCCTACCTATGATGGTAAGGTATAACCGATCCCATTTCTCGAGAGAACTCTTGATTTTCTGAAAAACATTACTCCAATTTACGTTGACCAATTCATCCATATCTGATTTAATCCGGATCCCTAAATAGGTAACCTCTCCTACCACCCTCTCATCTTCCCAGGTTATGGCATCTGAACAAAGAATCTGAGTTTTGGCAGCATTAAGTTTATACCCAGTTGTCTGCCCGAAGTCTTTAGCCAACCTCTCAATCTCTGGGCTGGCGGTTTCAGGTGTATCTGTTACTACAGCAATGTCATCCGCGTATGCGAATACTGAAAAAGAAAAATCAGAAATACGAAAGGGAGGAATTAAAGGGTTTAGACTTAATAGTTCAATAAAAGGGTTAATGTATAATGAAAACAATAACGGGGAACAGGGGCACCCTTGACGTGTCCCTCTGGTGATACACAGTGAATCAGAGAGCCCTCCCGCCGCAGAAATTTTTGCAGTAGGATTAAGATAAAGTGTTTTTATGGCTTTAATATATTTTTGTCCGAAACCCATTTTATCCATTAAGGTCCATAAATACTCCCATGACACTCGATCAAACGCTTTTTCCGCGTCTAGTAGAAAAAGCGCTAATTTCCGTTTGTTCACCGCAGCCAGATCAAACAACGTGATAACTTTGTTAATGTGGTCAACAGTACTTCTTTTAGGAATAAACCCATGTTGATATCTGGAAACTAATAATGCCACAACCCCGGATAACCTATTGGCTAAAATGAAGAAGAATGTTGCTGATTTCCTATGGAAAATAGGACCGCCAGTAGGTAAAATATATATATATACATATATATAAATATATATATATATCTTTACCCAATTTGGATCCTGATCTGCAGCACGGTCAGAAACGGGTGCAGACACGATGGACTGAATCAAAGCCCTGGAATTAATTTCGATACTAAGATATGCTGCACTCTAAGAACTCCGGTTATTCAATATTTATTACCATATCGATTCCTCCAACACATTTCAGCCCTCCTAGGCCTTAATCACGGATTAAGTCCTAGGAGGGCTGAAACATGTTGGTGGCATCAATATGGTAACAAATATTGAATAGCCGGAGTTTTTAGAGTGCAGCGCATCTTTGTATCGAATATATATATATATATATATATATATATATATATATATATATATATATATATATATATGTTACCTACTGGCGGTCGCCAGTAGGTATATATAGTTAGGATTTTTTCTCTATGGGATTTTTGAAAATTCTATGTCTAATAACTTTGGCGTTTGTGGACGGAATTGGCTGAAATGTTCAGGAAAATGGAACATTTTGTTTCTGAGCAGCCCCTGAAAATTTGGGGGGGTTTCGTCAAGGGGGGGCAGAGAAAAAAGGGGGGTCCCAAAACGCGTTTTTCCCATTCATTTTTCCATACAACTTATGGAGTTCTTGGAGAAAGAAGCTCTCCTCCATCCTTCCCAGTCAGGATTTAGATCGGGCTACTCCACGGAGTCAGCAGTTCTTTATTCGACTGAATACATCCGGAAGATGGTGGACGAGGGCGAGACGGCAGCGTTGGTCCTATTGGACCTAAGTGCAGCATTTGACACCGTGCTGCACTCAACGCTGCTATCTCGCCTCTCGGATCTGGGAGTCAAAGGTCCGGCACTCGCGTGGTTTCGGTCCTTTCTGACTAACAGAATGTTCCAGCTGCACTGCCCACCCTTTAGATCTCCCCCCCGCGGTGTGAGCCATGGGGTTCCACAGGGCTCCAGCCTGAGCCCAACTCTATTTAATTCTATATGGAACCCCTGGCACACGTGGTGGAGAGTTACGGGGTGGGCATTGTTAGCTATGCTGACGACACCCAGCTAGTGTTCAAATTGACCCCGAACTCGAATGAACTGGCCACCAACTTCTCAAACTGTTTGTTGGCTGTTTCTATCTGGATGAACAACAATTGTCTCCGATTGAACGGAGACAAGACAGAAGTTTTAGTGGTGGGAAGAGAGACCTCTATATGGTCTCAGACATGGTGGCCCAGTGAACTGGGCTTACCACCCACTCCCGTAGAAGCGGTCAAAAATCTGGGTGTCATGCTGGACTCAGACCTTTCTGGTAAAACCCAAGTTAACAAGTTAACAAAGTTACCGGAAAATGTTTGGGCATTTTAAAAATCCTTCGAAAAATATTAGACTTGATTCCCATTACAGCTAGAAAAACCATAGTCCATGTGCTAATAACACCCCATCTGGACTATGGAAACGCCCTCCTAATAGGTCTCAGCCAGAAGGGCCTCCACCAACTACAATGTGTACAAAACACAGCTGCCCGACTGGTGCTAGGTCTCCCTAAAAGAACATCGACCAAATCTGCACTATCCAAACTCCATTGGCTCCCCATTAAAGAGAGGATAAAGTTCAAAACTCTTTGTTATGCCCACCGCATCGCTCAGAATAAAGGCCCCGAATATCTGAAAACCCTGCTCATCACACATCGCCCAACAAGAGATCTTAGATCATCAGGCAAGATGCTATTTAAAATTCCCCGTATCATAAAAGCCAAAATGGGAGGCAGATCCTTTCGACATCTGGCGACTAAATACTGGAATGCCCTTCCTCTCCATCTACGAATGGAACCGTCTGAAGTCAGATTCAGAGCACTATTAAAAACTCATCTTTTCCTCAGCCTGTAATTTCCCCGGCTGATCTCCACACCTTCTTCCCTCGGGACTGGATGTATTGCAGTTAGCGCGGGGACACACAGCTTTGTGCAGCCAGGCGCTTTACAAATAGCATATTATTATTATTATTATTATTCATAGGGCGGTTGGCTTCACTTTTAGCCCGAACGGCTGAATGGATTTGCACGAAACTTGGCAAAATTGTAGGGACTGTTAGCCCGATGTGCCTTTGCCTTTGCTAGGTCTCAATATATGTGCTCCAGTGGATTTTGATAAATTAACGTTAAAAAAAAAATATATATATGAGGAGCCAAGATGGCGACCAGGACGGACGCGTAGGCTCCCGGCTCCGTGACCCTCCGAGCCCCGCACAACTATCCTGCATATCATCCTGTTATCGCGCTATATTCTGTATTGGGGAAGGAGCGCTGAAATTGATGGCGCGATTCCCGGCTCCCTGCCGGCCCCGAAATCGGAGAAATCCGCAGCGGTAGTTAGCGGCCCTAAAGTCTCTTGAGCCGGGACGTAGGTTGCTGAGCATGGCCGGGCGAAGAGGCAACAACAGCGGCCATCTGTACAGGGGCGGAGTCGGTATACTAGTGCGTAGTGGCCATCGGTCAGGTTGTTGCCGCGGACGCCTTAATTGACCGGCAACGTGGCGATGTAGCACCCCCCGAAGCACTGGCCTGTTGGATACATTCTATGTCTGCGGAGCACATACTCTGACGACCCCGACGCTGTTTAGGATTCGGCCCGGTTTTCGCGGGCCGCTCCCGAATTCTCGGCTGGCGCCGCTCGGGGCGAGGACGATCGCTGCTCCCACGGGCACACGACCAGCTCTGCAGATCCTGCCGGAGATGAGACTGTTTCTGGGATACTGAGGTGCCCCCATTGCTGGCGCTACGTGGTGGGACCCGAAACTGAGCTGTGTGTTCATTACACGGGCAGGATTGACTTGGCAGTGTGGAGAGAGACATTCCTCCGATTTGTGACTTGACCTGTCTTTTGTGTGGTCCATTGGTCTCCGGGAGTGTTTACCTGCAGGCTGGGTGCTAATGCTTGGAACACCCGACGACCCCCCCATCCCCAAGATGGCGGTTACGATGCAAGACATCATGGCGGCCATAGCTGATGTCCGAGTCTCTCTGGATAAGCAGTTCGCAACGCTGACCACTGCTCTGGATACAGGTTTCATTGCGCTCCACCCGACAAGAGCTGTTCCCGCCGGGGCCGACGAGGGGGAAGAGCCCCAGCTAGTAATGCCCTGTGTGCTTGTTGACGACGTGGTTCAGACGCAACTGGACATGTTCCCCCCTACATCTTCCCACGGTCTTGTTCACCATGAGCACAGTAATTGTGTAAGCAGGGCTTGGCGATCTGAAGAATGTCTCTTGGGGGTCCCCCAGGGATCACAGGGGCCGATGTCAGACTTATTGTCTTTGAACTTTGTGCAGGTGCTTGGGACATTTTGTCGGACAATCTCCGTTGGATGTTGTGAACTGCTGTTGCTTACGGCTGGCTTGGGGGGACAGTCCACCGATCTGTCCTGGTTGCCTTTGTTGCCCACGTCGACTAACACGGCGGCTGGCCGGTTGATCTCTGCTGACGTTTGGGATCGAACGGGACAGGGTTGAGGTCATGTCCTGGATTGTTAGCCATTGTGTCTTCTCTAGCGTCTGTAGGATTAACCCTTTGCCTCTTTTCGTGAGTGATCAAAACCGCTTTGCAGATTTGTCGATGGTGAGCGGTGGACCTGCTTTGATTTTTAGACTCTGTGTACGTCTATCCTGTTTTCCCTTCTTTCGAATTGACTTTGACACTCTACTGTTTTCGGTTATTTTTGTGATGCTAGCGGTTCGGATGGATAGAACCCGTGTGAAAAATCGCAACAATTCATTTGTACTGGACGGGGTCTTCGTGATGGAACGTGAGGGTTTGGGCTGAACTGGACTGGACTTTGATGCAATGTTTCTTTTGTCTTTGCTGGGTTATATCTGTGGGAGCGAGGGCCATACGTGGTTCTGAGTGTTTGATATTTCTGTGTCTGATGTGTTCGGGACGGGATTTGCTGCCTCTATGGTGCCGGGGATCGGGCGGGATGGTCCTTTTTCTGCTTGCGACTCCCCTACGAAATGTCTCTTGATTTGCTATAACTTGCTTAACATTACGGTACGGGGTGTCTGCTTTTGGCGGGGGGATGGGAGTCCGGGAGCTCGTATTGATTTGTTATATTCTCCTCCTCCAACCTTTTCCCTTCCTTGGGGTGTAGTTTAGGGGGCGACAGGCACGCTGCTAGTGGGGTTAGGTCGTAGCCATCTGCAGGGGTGTAGGGTGGGGGGTTGTGTTTTTTTTTTTTTTTCCTTTGTTATTTTCTATGACCATTCTATTTCCCCTTTCCTTTCATCACAAGAGCTGTGGCGTATTCTCCTGATTCTTGCCTAAACGTATCCGGGTGTCACATGTTTGCTCCGTATATCCTGTACTCCTGTTGGGCGGGTGCTGTTGATGGGTGCCTGCGGTCATTGCTATCCACTTGTTTTGCTTCTGTTTCACGCTGCATTTGAATTTTCTGCTGCTTATGACTGTACATTATTTCGTCACTTCATTTGCCCGTCCACAGCTGTGCTGTATTTCGTTTAATGACACCCGATATGTATATTTTTCCTCTTGTGTTATAATAATAAAAAGTAAAAAAAAAAATATATATATATATATATATATATCTGTAACAGCGCTCCGGGTAGCGCTCCGGTTCGCGTACTTGACGCGTAACGGAACTTCGCGAAGCGAAGCTGATTGGCTCTCCGGTGTCTGTCAACATTCTAAACAGTCCGGAGCGGCCGCCATCTTGTCTCTCGGTAGTATCGAGAGACAAGAGGAGGCCAAAACAAAGGGGGAGATGACCATAAGGGGGCATAGTAGATCCTCCCTGACCCCCTAGGTTTGATGTGGAGGCTTTATAAGGGCCCCGCGGGGCAAAAAAAAATAAATCGTTTTTCTTGCGTGGGGAGCGCCCGGTACGCTTTTGTGCAATGGGCGGTGGTAATCTAAATGATGGGGGGGGGGGGGCAGCGTTCAAAGCACATCAGCGTGCATAAACACGAAAATGTTTTTATCTACCACGTACTTGACTTATCTCTCTGAGATGCATTCCCTTGTGTTTCGGCAATGGTAGTCTGTTCATTACATAGATCGCCCGAGGGCGGTAGTACAGACCGCTCGTAAGAAAGGGTCAAAAGCCAGGGGTATAGGAGTATGTAACAAGCGAGCCATTTAATTGAAAAAACTAAACGTGACAAACGGTTGCAGGATCAGTGAAGGTTAATTTTGTAATTGAAAGTATAACAGGATCAGTTACAATAAAATCGTCAATACGCACACCATGGGCGAGTATCATGGGTAACATTACTTCGAAGCTTTATTAATACTATAATCAATAATGAAAAATCGACATCAATAGGGTTGTCCGTATTCCCAGTCAGTACCCTTCCCCGCCCGCCATGTGCACATAGACCGCATACATCCCCCATAACGTCAAGGCTAAGTAACTAGAACGTCATAAGGAGTTGCAAGTCACTCCCATACTGGCGCCATTTTGGTCGAGGCCAGGCAGGTCCAGAGTATAGTTCAATGTCTCCAATAAGTAGCGGCAGGACCAGAATCCCTTTCGGCAGTTCTGGCTTCGTCATTACGAGCACTAGAAAACAAGACATTCTGGGCAATACCACCCTTGACGCAGCCCTTTATTCTACAAGATGGTGTCTTTCAAAAGCCAGGGGTATAGGAGTATGTAACAAGCGAGCCATTTAATTGAAAAAACTAAACGTGACAAACGGTTGCAGGATCAGTGAAGGTTGATTTTATAATTGAAAGTATAACAGGATCAGTTACAATAAAATCGTCCATACGCACACCATGGGCGAGTATCATGGGTAACATTACTTCGAAGCTTTATTAATACAATAATCAATAATGAAAAATCGACATCAATAGGGTTGTCCGTATTCCCAGTCAGTACCCTTCCCCGCCCGCCATGTGCACAAAGACCGCATACATCCCCCATAACGTCAAGGCTAAGTAACTAGAACGTCATAAGGAGTTGCAAGTCGCTCCCATACTGGCGCCATTTTGGTCGAGGCCAGGCAGGTCCAGAGTATAGTCCAATGTCTCTAATAAGTAGCGGCAGGACCAGAATCCCTTTCGGCAGTTCTGGCTTCGTCATTACGAGCACTAGAAAACAAGACATTCTGGGCAATACCACCCTTGATGCAGCCCTTTATGCTACAAGATGGTGTCTTCCATTCAGAAAATATTGTTGGCAGCATTTTGAAAGGAAAGATAAACGGCCGTTCTCCTAGTGAGTCTCACATTGTTACATTTATGAAGAATGTTGAAGAGTAGTATGTTGAAAATCTGAAGCCATCGTTCTACAAACTCTCAACCAGCCTTGGATGGAAAAATCCTGAAGAATGTACAAACTGAAAATCAGTTTTTGTCTGCATAGGGACCAGGCCGCATTGCGAGGGCACCGCAGGACGTGTCTTCAGGTCAAACGGATTGTGGGACAAGGTCCAGAATGGAAGAGTCACCAAAAGGCTAAAAGTTCCGCCGGACCCCGGGAGCCGGCCGCCTATGTCGGGGGCGATCTCAGGCCACACCAGGGCAACAAGACTTCGGGAGGGGGCAGGAGCCAAGCGCCCCCTCCGAGTCCGCGCCACCACACCGCCCCTCGGGGGCCTCCGTCAAGCGGCTCAGGGAGGCACCGCAGGCAGCGGTTCTTCAGATCAGTGGCTCTCACCGGCAAGGCTCCCCTCCGTCAGCAGCGATCGTTGGCGCTGTGGTTGCGGCCGGAGTCCCCGCCTAGTCAACGCCCCGGCCTCTCCATGTCGTAGGCCGCAAGAGCGGGCGCAAGTCAGCTGGCCGAGTGAAGCGCTGAGGAACCTCCACCTGGGGAGGTGGGGGAGGCTCGTTCGCGCCGCCTCTCCCTCCCAGTGCACCCCACGCCGTCTCCTGGCGCAGGTATATGTGATGGTCGGACCAGGCAATAAGAGGGGGGGGTGTCATCAGCAAGGCTCGCTGGATGCCACCTCAGGGAAGGCCAGTACATCAACATCGTGGCCGTGGTGCTTCCGGGCCATCCACCCAACGACCTCTTCGGCCGATGGCTGCCAGCAAAGCCCCGCCCTATACGTGCCGGGGGCCTCGTCTTTCGGATGGGCGTAGCCACGGACCTGCTGCACAAGGAGGGACAGGAATAGCGTCATGCATTTGGATCGATGTTGCAGCAGGCTGCCATGTAAATAGTTATTTAATAAAACGTTTTACCCTGTTACTTTGCTGGTGTGTTGTATATATTTATAATATTTGCATAGGGTTTGTCTTGCAGCCATCATGGCGTTGAGCTCGGTTCCTCTCACTAGTTTCATATTTCTCATGAGGGGTTGTTCCTAATGTTTCTATTTTAGCGAGGTCAAAAAGAGATCCCATTAGTGGCCTACTGATTTTGCTTGATTCCTTTTGTTTTTTCTGACGATTTTTCACTATCTGCAAAGACTAAACAGAGTATTGCGACTCTGTGCTTGTTTGTAAATAGAGAATGAACCAAAGAGAACCAATTCCAAAACAGTAAATGCTTGGATAACAATCAATCAAATGGAGAGGGAAGCAGGCACGTCGGATTACAACGGGGCAAAGGCCTGCGTTACCTACCCTTCACTATCTGCAAAGAGAGAATACTCCTAAAAGAAAAGAGGGGGGGCAGCGTTCAAAGCACATCAGCGTGCATAAACACGAAAATGTTTTTACCTACCACGTACTTGACATTTTAAAGCTTTTGATATTTGCTATTAAAAAACCATTGAAATTCACTGAAAAACCATAGGTTATAGACCATATATAGTTAGGAATTAGCATTTACAAAACCTTGAAAATTCACTGAAAAAACCATGGGTTATAGACCATATATAGTTAGGAATTAGCATTTAAAAAACCTTATTTTACTCACACAAAACCATTGAAATTCCATATATAGTTAGTTGCACTAACTATATATCGCGCACCCGCAATCCACTGCTGATGATGTCACATATTACATCATTCATGACATGGTCAGTGACATCACTGATGACATCACTGATGACATCTCAAATGACATCACGGATGACATCACTGATGACATCTCAAATGACTATATACTTGAAGATGAAGGATCACAAGAAAACAACAGCCAGCCAGGGCAAAAATCTGGATCCCAAAGGATACAATGAGTCACAAAGAAATACAATATCCAAGAAAGAAGTGACTCAAACAGATAGATTCACCAAAGAACAAAAATATATTTCCACTACAACGTTTCAGCTTCCGTCTTCCTCAGGTAGTTTCAAGATGGTAAGCTCAGTGGCGTTTCTCCAACCTCCGAAAATTGCCGGGACAACTAACAGCTGCGGTGCACCTCCGGGTGCGAGGTCGCCCGGTTTAACACTTTCGCTCACCATGTACACAAGCACACGTGCACTCCTCACGTGTAAAATCAACAACAAAGTATTCGTCCTCCAAAGAAAGATGCATTAAATCTTTCTTTGGAGGAACGATACTTTGTTAGTGATTTTGCAGGCGAGGAGTGCACGTGTGCTTGTATACACGGTGAGCAAAAATATATATATATTTATATATATATATTTTTTAAACATGGAGGGGGTGTGATTCAGAAGAGCGAAACAGACAAAAGCTTGTGAGAGATTCTGGGACCTGGGGCTGATCTCTGCAAAGTGACTCATCACCAAGCGCTAGAAGAATAATATACCCCCCCAACCGATCCAATGGCGTAATTCGTTTGACAATTGGGCAAGGGCGGAAAGCACAGCACTCCATAGGGAGGAGACAGTGGGGCTCCGCATATATCCCATAGCTCTTGACTGGGATAGTACCCTAACGGCCTACCATCAGGTGTGCCTACAGAGCGGCATTGTATAGGTGCTAGTGCCTCCCCCATGCATTCTTTCTCCGTCCCCTGGGCCTCCTCTCTCCCCCCCCTGCAGCGTCTTTGGTGGGCCTTGAACCTAGGCCCTCACTGCTGACAACACACTGCGCATGCCTGACCCCACCCGCCTGACCTGAAAGCGCCATACGCACACACGCTCTTGTCATTACACATTGACCAGTCTCTAATTCCCGCACCCTTTCAGATCGTTCTTGTTAATTGTTAGTTTCTGTCCCGAAACTTTGGATACGTATTGTATTGGCAATATATACTGCCCATTTTGTGATACTGCCGGGGCATAGTTTCTGCTTCAAACTGAACAATTTTCTGATGTGATATTGGAGACAGACACTTGTTTTTTTCACCATCCACACAAATCTTTATTTACTACTTTTTTTTCTTCTTTTGTTATGCCAGTAGCTTATGATGTTGACATACCATAATGCCTCGCTTACTTTACAGTTGCTCTTCAAGAATGTATTTCTTTCTGTATAAGGGTAACCACGGTGGCCAAGGCCTTGTCTATTGTACTACGGCGTGCTTATTCAATTTCTACATATGTGTATGGTTGTGATGTATACAAAAACCCAAAAAATGCAATAAACATATTAAAAAAAAAAAAATGGAGGGGGTGACTTTTACATCTGTCAGTAGGCCACATGTTCAGAGCTTTTGCCAAATTCTAAAAGCAAACAATTGTTCAAGCATGATGTATTTTTCAAATCTGAAAATATAGGGTTTCACCATTCTTTCCTATTATTGCTGTCTCATAAAGTCCAAGGGTGATCATCAGTGTGGGATTGATATGGATGCAAACACCTACAATTCTGGATGCATTGCTCACCCCGCTCCCTTGGTTATTAGGAATACTTACAGATTCAAACGAATTATAGGTGGGGCTGGGAAATCCAACAAACCCTTCTTTGCTTATGATACTGTCTGAATAGTATTTGTAGCTTCGCAGGTGGTTGCATGCCACAAAGTCACGTGTCCCTGAAAAATTGAGAAGAGATGAGAGTAATCATTCATCTTTTAACTTTTCTATTTTTCTTTATTGTTTTAGGTCTTTATTTTATAAAGGGCTGGCTTGTACTGACTTGTCTCATTGTAGCATTACTCCCCAACGAGAAACAGCAGTTTGTGGTGAGTCCACGTTACTATCCTGCCTGGCTCCTTGATCGAAGTACTGGAAGGTGGTCCCTATTTACATCTCAGATTCAGAGATTCCTACAATAAAATATGTATGTAGCAAAGCAAACCCTATATTGCAATGTTAGCATTTGGAATAGATACATCAAAAGGAGTTGTTGATGGACCATGATGGATCACCCATGAGACGATAACAACATACAACGAGAATTGTATATATTATGGGATCTATTACGATGGCGGGCAGACAAAGTCCACCGCCACCGTAACGGAATGCGGGACTGTCCGTAAGGGGTGCGGTGGTCCCACATTCCACTGTGGCATCCCCTATTCCCAGCATTGTGGCGGGCGTTGCTCACAGCACTGCCCGCCACAATGCTGGGAATGCACGTCGTGCATTGGCATGCACAAGGTGACAGACACCGTGCGGTGCCTGCCACTTTGTCCATGCCAATGCAGGGGGGTACCAAAGGTACCCTCCATGTGAACCCTCCCATCCCCCCAACTTCCTGGGGGCCCTCTACTGGCCCCCAAAGGTAACGATCGCATGCCTTTCATTGCCGCCATGGAAAGGCACATCTCCGCCTGCATGTTAATATGGACTAGTCGACGGGAGGAAAAGCGGCAGACGGTCTTCCCATCCGTTGCAGACCCCCAGCCATCATTATATGGTGGGGGGGTCATTCATGCGAGGGAGGCGGGCGGATCGCCCCCACGATCCGCCCGCCATCCTAATAGGCCTCTACGTGTTTATATGGGAAGGTATGGGTTGCATGGTGTCAGGATGAGTGGAAATGGTATACAGGTATTAAAGGATAAGATTAACAATTTATTTGGGGCTTAAACCCGACCTCTTTTATTCTGGTTTCATTTCTGATTATGGGAACTGTCCAGAATTAATTAAATGCACTTAATTGCTTTTGGGGTGGTGGGCACAGGCGCTGGGAAAGGGACTATGCCCCAGGAGTAGGGAGCTACAACTGGAGAGTAACTGCAACCCTCATCAGTGAGGCCATGCAGATTCTGTGTAGTCAATCTTTGGTTCATAAGATGAAAAGCTACCTTGTTTTTCTGCTGCATTCATGTTCTATAAACAAAGTACTGTTGCACTCAAAATATAAGTATAGGTTCCTATGAATTCACAGCCTCAGCCGGTAGTGGAAGTGGGTTGCGTCAGTGGTAGAAGTTTGTGGCGGTCTCATAAAAAAAGTTTGGACAACAGTACTCCTTTTGTTACAAATTAACCACTGCACATCATATTCCAGATTTGAGGTCTTGAGGCACACATTCACCCCCCTCCCCCACTGGGGGTTTCAATTAAAGTAAATTTGCATTAGTGGTTATGAAAGTGCATTTAGGAGTGAAGCCCAGAAAGGCAACTGGAGTAATTTTTCTTACTGACAAGAAATGTAGCCTATTATTTACCTTTGAGACCACCAAATTTAGTCGAAGCAGACTTCTAATCTTAGCTGATTTTACTAAACTGGGTGATCTCAAAGGAATGAATTTGTTTCATTTTTGCCTAAAAGTGTGAATAGCTTTTTAATTTTTTTTTTTTTAAGTTTCAAACATCACAGAATTATAAAGCAATGACAATAGTACAGAAGCAGGGATGCATCAGGAATGAATACAGTGTCCATATTCCGCCGTTAATGAGAAATGCGAAAAAAGAGGGAGGTGTAGGGAACAAGGGTTATAGAGAAATGGTCACTCAGCAGTAACATGGGGAAACATCCATTACAACGCAGTCATTACAACAACCTACCTTTACAACGCAACTGTTATAACGCAAATGCCTTTACATCGCATGCCATTACAATGCATTATACGGTAAGTAATGAAGATTTTTTGAGTATTAGGGTGGGTATGGGTTTTTGTGCACATGGGAATAGTAATTTATACCCCTACACTATCCAACACTTTCCGTACTGTTGCACTCACTGGAGTAGGAATAGTAATTTTTATCCCTACACTATCCAAAACTTAGTAATTTATACCCCTACACTATCCAACACTTACCATACTGTTGCACTCACTGGGGTGGGCATAGTATTTTTTCCCCTACACTATCCAACACTTGCCCTACTGTTTGCCCTAAAAGTATTATGTGTTATAATGGTATGTGTTGTAATGGAATGCGGTGTAATGGTAGTTTTAAAGAATATGTTGTAATGGCATGCGTTGTAAAATCATACAATGTAATGGTAATTGCGATGTAAAGACTGCGTTGTAAAAGCATGTGTTGTAATTGCATGCGTTTTAACGTAATAAATTCGTAACACGATGAAGCATTTGGAATCAGGGAGGCATAGCATGCATTAATAAACAAGGTTCACCAGCCAGTTCTCAGAAATGACCAAAGTAGCGATTAGTCAATATCTCCGAGTGTTAAGTGCGCAGCTTCTGCAACATCTTGTCCTTGATCTACTGTGTCCGCCCGGGCATAGAGATACGATTCAAGGGGGGTGGGAGGTGTCCAAATATCTCTAGGTCGTGAGCACACAGGCATTAGTTTAAACAAGCATTTCCAATGCAATAGGTCTCGCATTTACGCGAGTTTGAGCTATTGGCATTGTAAATGAGAAGGTCTTTTATATGTTTTAGTTTTTAAAACATAAATGAAAGGCACTGTCATTTACAATGCTAATAGCTTACACTATAGCAAATGAGAGACCTATTGCATTGGAAATGCAGGACAATTAATTTTCTACGAATTGAATACAACACAAAATCTGGGGGGAAATTCTATAGGAAGAATTTCTGCTCTTTTCTCCATAAATGTCCACTATTCCAGAAAGATCCGTTTAGGTTTGAGAATTACAAAATTAAGTTGTTGTTAGCATCTGTGGTATACTGAGTTTCCTCGTTTTTTAAGACTTTCTCTTCTGGAGAGTCCTTGAATTGTAGCTGAAGTGGTCGGTGTAGAACAGGGAGTACAAGATTGTCATCACTCATGAGAGGAAAGCTCCTTGCAGTGGCGTTTAACCGAGTTAATGCGATATGCAACGGCCCCTTTCCAAACGTCTGAACCAGAATCCACCATCCCGATGTGTCCATGCAAAGGAGGGAGAGCTCATTTGAGGGCAAATGGAGCGAGAGAGAGAATGGATACACGTAAAGAAAGATTAAGGGAGAAGATGAAGGGAGCAGAAATGGTTTAAACATATTGCCTGAACTGCTTGTGGTAAGGATAGAGGGCTAAAATTAGTTTTTGAATATAAGGGCACACAAAGTTGACAGTTTCATCGCCATTAAGAAAAGTGACATGGTAATGAAAGATATACACATTATCATACAAGTTGACTCCTGCTAAAGACGTTAATACATTTGCTCAATTTTATATTGCACCCCTTACTGGAAAGGAGCCTTCTTAGAATCTGACCTTGATGGTACAATGCCCTAGCAACACACTTTAAAAAAAATAACAACATGTACTTTACTGGCAACAAAACGCTCTCCAGAATGTACCCACGAATATTCAGATATCAGACGGATTTTTGTTTTTTGTGCATGCTGTAAAACTTAGCTCCGCTTTTTGAAGCCACACAGCTATCAAAGCAGCACAGACTTACTGTGATATAATCATGAAGGTGGATCAAACTGAATAATGTATGCGCGCACTTGAAAGCACGAACCAATAATTGCCTAAGGCGAATGTTTTCCATTGTTTACCAGCTCCGACAGCGGAAGCGAAACCTTCCTTGGGGCGGGACTTCCGTCTTTGGAAGCCCGCACACGCGCCCACGGAGAAGCAGTGCTGGTGACGCGGGGCTCATGCCCGAGGGAGAGCCCCGCGGAGGCTGCAAGACCTTAGAATCACGGTAAGGGGGGGGGCGCTTGCATGTATGGTGTGGGGGGGGGCGCTTGCATGTATGGTGTGGGGGGGGCGCTTGCATGTATGCGGCACCTGGGGGGGCACTTTTATGTATACGGCGGTGGGGGGGAACTTCTATGTATGCGGCGGGGGAGGGGGGGGGCTTATATGTATGCGGCGGCGGCCAGGGGGAGGGGGGGCCCTTCTATGTATGCGACGGCGGCGGCAGGGAGGTGGGTGGGGGGCCCTTCTATGTATGCGGCAGGTGGGGGGGGGACTTCTATGTATGCGGCGTCGGTGGGGGGGATGTGGGGGGGCTTTGTATGTGTGTAGGTGCGCTCCTGTGTGTGTGTGCCTTCTTGCCTGCATGTGTGTGTTCAGTGTGCCTTTCTTTGCATGGGAATATGAGGGACGGCGACGTGCGCGCTCACGGGGTAGAATCTCCGGCAGGAGACGCTCGTGACAGTCTGCTGTCTACATTCCCCTGAAAGTGATGACATTAGTTGTCTCGAGACCTAAAAAGGCAACAAGTTGCTCCTGACAATATGCTGCGTCCTTGAGCCTGTTGGCCGCAAGCGGCAGTGTGCGCCAGTCCCATCGCTTCGCAACCCTGCACTTGGCAAGCAGAAGGAGTAGTATGCACCTCAGAAGGCACCTCTTTTACATAACCTAACAGCACAACGTGAGAGGTACGCTCAAGGGCATGACTTGTAATGTCGCTAATCATCACAAATATCTCAGCCAAATATTTAAGCACGCCAGGACAGTCCTAAGCCAGATTCAAAAAGTTGTTATTGGGCGCCGAGCACGGCCCACAATTCGCATCTGCAATCAAGCCCATTGTTAACAGCCGCTCAGGAGTGTGGTAGAGATGGTGGATATATTTAAAATGTATAAGGTGTAATCTATAGCTAGGGGAAAGTGCTTGAGCTTGGGCACAAAAATAGCACCACTGTTCATCCACGAGTGGGAGCGATATGTCTGTGTCCCATGGGCCCCTGCTCGTCGGTATTCTTATTGGGGTGTAGTTCCGCATTCCATCCTATAGTCAAGTTATCAGCTTGTGAGAACATGGAGTAGTAAGAGCTGCCTCAAGCCCTTGGCGCTTGGGAATGAGGTCACAGGGCATAACTGATTGTATTGAAAGTGTTTAGTAGGTTAACATCTGCACCCTGTAATGCTTGTTGTGGTGTTTTGAAAGTGCCATTAGGGTAGATTGATCCAATGGATGTGACATATGGGTTGCAGTTTACACAATCTGGAGTGGGTTCCGGAATGTTGAGTGTTGGGGAAGGAAGGATGCCAATGAGCAGCACAGATGGGGTGAAAAAATGTTCAGCGCTGGCCTTGCACTCGAGTTAGTTCCACACCGTGCATCCCAGTGTCAATTTGCTCCAACAGGCTTTTTGGGGGCCAGAAACAGCGCCGTCTGGAGAGGGCATGGTGCGGCATGATTATATGCAGAGACCTTGTGGACAAGGTATTGCGTAGGAAAAAGCCAAAGGTGGGAAACTGTGCCTGAGCACTCAGGCAATATAAGACCATGTAACCTCCTTGCTCAAAAGGGAGTGTCATAATCTCCCAAGAAATACATGGATGTCCACCCGCCCACACCAGGGAAATGAGGCACGCTTTAAGTTGTCATGGAAGCAGAGTGACAAGGGGAGTGGCAAGTTAATAAAAAGATAAAGGAATTTGGAAAGGATGACCATTTTTGCAATGGTCAAATATTCAGTCAAAGAAAAGGGGAGCTGCCGCCAGCACTCAACTTGCTCATCTAGCCATGTAAACAGGGATCCATAGTTGAACTTCGACAAGTCATCAACCTCCCTGCTAAGCCATACACTAAGGTATTTAAAGGGACTGTCTACCGAGGCAATTGTCAACTCCGAAGAAAAAGATGACCGTGCATCATCAATGGGAGAATAATCGTCTTTGCCTAGTTAACCTCAATACCTGCAAAGTCCCCAAATCTGGTGAATTTCCTGATGAGGAGGTTTAGGTGTTCATGCTGGTCCCTGACATATTAAAAAAACTACTCACAAATTGGCCTTTCCCCCATATAACACCATAAGCAAACAGAAATATACAGCATAACGCTTTGTATACAAGCATTTATTTATATTATAGATATGTACCTATATATGTGTATTGCTTTCTATAAACGTGTACAATAAAATGTTTAAAAAAAATATATAGATATTCATTAGCTTTGCTTAACAAATGTACATAATACTGACAGTTACATTATTTTATGTTTTTAACATGTATATAAGTGACTGCATAAATAAGTAAATCTTTTATCATAACTATTTATCTACAAATGCTTCACTATTAATTTACCCCCAAAATATATATATATAAATAAATAAAATTAATTTAAAATACAAGAACACTTGAAAGCCGCAGTTCATTTAAAGCATCTTCAATCTACAAATACTGCCTTCCTTTATGCATCTATATACCTTCCATGTACTTGGATCTATATATTTATTACTTTTCTTCTAGTTAAGCATATCCAATGCACTCCACTATTTCTCACCCAATAATGCTTTCACTATATCCTCTACCTCAACTCATCCCAAACTTCTTCTACTACTCTTTCCGATGCACCACCCTATTTCCCACCCTCTACCTCAACTCTGTCATTCATTCATTGTAAACCCAATGCCACTACTATGATGGCAAAAATATACCTTTTTAGACTCTTCCCTACTCTATCTATCCTTGCATCCACTCATACCGCTTTTACTATTCCGATCTCCCAAAATAAGCCTTTCTAAACCCTTCCCTCTGGCTCTTCCCCCTCCACCTCCCTTTTGCCTCCTCCTATTACTATGAGCTCCAAAACAAACAAACAAAAAATAAAAAAAGGATTTCTAAATCCTTTACTCTTCTATCCTTTTCAATCCAAATAACAAACTAACATGTCCGCCACTCAAATTAATTTCATATTTCACTATACTAATTCACCACTAATACTTTATGGGTTTTTTGGCAGCGTGCTACTCGCTGAAACAGCGCTTCAACACCCCATTAGAGGTAGCAAGCGCTATATTAATGCAAACCTTTTTCCTTCTTCTATCCCTCCACTTCCTTCCCAATCCAAATAATTGACTAACATATCCACCACTCAAATTAGTTTCATATTTCACTATAATGATTCACCACTAATACTTTATGGGTTCTGGAGTAGCGTGCTAACTGCCAAAAAGGCAATTCAACACCCCATCAGGGGTAGCAAGTGCTATAGAAATGCAAACTTTTTTCCCTCTTATACCCTTCCACTATCATTCGCAATCCAAAACACTGACTAACATATCCACCACTCAAATTACTTTCATTTTTCAGTATACTAATTCACCACTAATCCTTTATGGGTTCCAGAGTAGCGTGCTACTCACTGAAAAAGAGCTTTGATGCCTTGTCAGGGGTAGTAAGCGCTATATAAATGCAATTACAATACAATACATTAATCGATTCCAGGATTCTGCAGGGGGTGAATGCACGCCCATGATGTGCGTGGTGTTGGCGCAGCATGGCTGCAAACGCTTCACCACAATTCCAAAAAGTATAGGAGGCAGTGGGCATCCCTGATGGGTACCCTTCATCACAGGGAAGAGGGCTGAGATTGTGCCATTCATGTACAGTTGGGCTGCCAGTCGAGAATACAACAAATAGATTTGTTTGACACATGTAGGGCTCAGTCTAAGGCGCGTCAACAAGGAAAGAGGTCTGGCAATCGGAGAGAATTTAAGGCCTTTGTGGCGTCCAAGATTGCTGAGCCTAGGGATGGATACATGGTGTGAAGGAGGGCAAAAAAGTGACGTAGGTTTTAAGACATTGACCTGCCCATTACAAAACCAGCCTGATTAGACCATACCACAGTCGGAAGAAGTGGAAGGAGACGTGAGCCGATGAATTTGGAAAGGATCTTGTCCATGTTGATCATGGATAGAAGGCAGTATGAATTGCAGTAGTTAGGATCTTTACTAGGTTTGAGGATTTGTACTATGAGGCCATCATGCAGAGATGGAGGCAGAATTCCAGAGGAAAGTCATTATTCATACATGGTAAGTAGGTGCGGGGCTTCAAGTGAAGATATCCCGTATAAAAGGTGGATGTGGGGCCATCAAGGCCAGGTGCCTTATCAGCAGACATAGCACTGATAACCTTAATGACCTCACCAGCTGAGAAGGGATCATATAAATACTTTATGTGACCAACTCTGAGCCATAAAAACTGAGTTGATTCCGAGTAAGCATTAAGATTTGTGGGAAATGAACTCAGGTGGGTCTGATATAGAGATGAAAAAAATTCAGTCATCATATACTGCACAGCATCCGTGCCTGTGTACACATGACAGTGAACACCATGAATTTCAGTGATGTGCCCAGGACCTACTTAGCAGTTGGGCAAGAGATTTGCTCAGTCTGTTGCTTCCTATAAAGGCGGGCCTAGGCCGCCCTCCCAAGGTAGTGAGTTTCCCTCTGCGCAGCTTACTCGTATTCCGTCAGCTTACTCCGGATAGATGCAAGTGCAGAGTTGTCGTGGTCTGCAAAAAAAAGGAGTTCAAGCTCCTTGGTCACCGTGTAGTGAGCAAAGTGCACCTGCCTGGTTTGCAATGCATTCCCTCTGATAACAACTTTAAAGGCCTCCCAGAGGAAAGACCGTGATATCGCAGAAATGTTGTTATGTTCAACGTATTCTACCATTGCTGCCCTAATGTATTCCTGGAACACCTGATTGTGCAAGGTTCCAGCAGGAAACCTCCACATGAATGCATGGGGGGCTATCTGGGAGCAGATGCTCCAGTAAGAGTGGAGCACGGTCAGACAGTGTCCTCGATGAATGAGAAACCTGACCTGTCCAGGCTAGGACATCATGAGACATCAGCCGGAAGTCTATACATGACCATGATGCATGGGCCGTCGATATGCACTTGTCTTCTGTGTTGCCAGCATGATGAGAGCGCCAACGATCAGTCAGATCAAAGTCCTCCATAATCAATATTAGCTGGGGAACTGCACAGGGTGGGGCCATCTGGAGTCATTGCATCTGTCTACCTCGGGGTCAAGTACCACATTAAAGTTCCCTCCCCACAGAGTCGCACACAGCCCCAAATACCGAGCCAAACGCCATACCTCAGTAAAGAACTGAGGGTTGTCAGTATTGGAACCATATACGTAGAGCAGTCTGACTGTGTAGTCCTGTAGGGTACCGGAAAGTAGGACAAATTGGCCTGGTATGTTACATATGACTGAAGCATATGCCACAGCAACGCTTTCCTGATGAGTATTGCGGGGGGGTACGTCCTTTACAATGCAACTTTTACCACGCAGTGCCTTTACGACGCAACTTTTACAACGCAAACCATTACAACGCATTGCGCTGGGGGGCGCTCTAGGATAGGGAATAAGCTTAATTTACTATCCAACACATTCCCTACTATCCACGGGGACTGGAGTTGGAATAGTAAATTAAACTATTCACTATCCAGCGCCCCAAAGCACTATGCGTTGTAAAGGCATGCGTTGTAAAAACAGCGTTGTAAAGGCATGCGATGTAAAAGCATGCGTTGTAATGTCATACATCCGTATTGCGGCCCCGCTGGCATAGTTAGAATAATACACTACATGTCGTTCCCCAATCCAACCGCCCAGCAGTCGCGAATGAGTTCCCTCTGTAAGATACAGCTCTTGTAGAAAACAGATATCTATGAATTGTCTCTGTAAATATGCAAAGAGTTGGTGTGCCTTGCGTTGATCACTTAGGCAAAGAATATTTCAAGATAAAACTTTTATTGACTGCATGAATGGTTGAAAATGGGGCATGCAGCTACTGCCCCCGGTAGCCGCACACGGTGACAATTAACAGTGCTGGTTCAGTGACACTAGGAAAGGAAAATAAAGAAAACATTTAGCAGCCAACTGGCTGCAGACATCAACATCAATAAGCAAGTTTTCCCACCACTCATTTTGCCCCCCCCCAATTGGACCAAACACTCCAACCCCACCCTATCAGAAACCCCAACAACATTGTAATGATGCTTTACTGGGAATCATCCCATGGAGGCGACCTACGGTTTCTACTACCAACTATGATAGAGCTGGGTAGCCAGACATGTGGATCAGGGAAGGACTCAGGCTCACCCGGGCATTTGTAATCAAACCGTCATATTGCCTAGGCTAACATCGGAACTCAAGACAACTGCCCTCCAAATTAGGCATAAGAGATCTTTATTTGGCTGTTGCACCCCATCCCTCAGCTGCATGCTCCTCCAGGGAATGTCACATGGGCACAAAGAGTCCCATCACTCAGCCATTTCAGCCATTTAGACTGTGTGGAAGTAGGCTAGTACCTAGATACCAATGGTCTGTCATACCACACACTGTCACTTCCACCAACAGAACAGTTTGCACTTAGTCAGGTTCACTGTTTCTGGGGGGGTCCCAATGTCCCCTGGAAGCACAGATAATTTACAGATAATTATCTTTGGCCATCCGATGCTCAGATGTGAGGGACTATCTCGCTGCTGGGCTTTCTAGTGTCCCCCTAAATCTGTGAATAGGTAAAAACGTGTTGACATCTACCTTTGACTCAAATGCTTTGTATAAACATAGCAGTTATTTTTTATATTTATATTCTGTCTGTAAAATGAACCAGATCAGAAATCTCAAGCATTTTTTGTAGTTATGGCCACTTATGTTCAATGAAATCTCTCAGAACTACTAATTTTATTAGTGTTGTAATAGTGACCATATCAGATATAATTACAATAGGAGCCACCATAGGCAAGATTTTCAGCAGTTATCACCTCAGTGCATCAGGCAAGGCCACTAGAGGTGCAGGGATTCTGCGCAAACACAGAACTATGCATGAATTATGGAACCTTAGTCTATAGGGACTGAGTTATCCTACCACCTTAGTACTCATGAGCCAAGGATTGACTAACTAAAGTGTCTTACTTGCCCTCCTACTCACTTACAGAGGAACAAGTGATTAGACACACCAGAACACAACACTCCCGACTCTCTGAAGACTCTTGCAGTTACAAGACACACTCTTTCGCTCACTCTCTTGTACTACAATCAGATCTGACAGAGACATGGACACATTTAAATTATTTCTTTTAACTAACGTGCTCTAGTATCCAGCAGCAAGTAGTCAGTAGATCATAAAAACAGCTGTCATAGTGAGGGACAGAGTAGTCTAACTTCCCTCCCCTCACACAGATGCAGGATGATTATATATTAGAAGATCTCTGGGTGTTATCTGCAGACCCCGTACCTCTGTCTATAGATCGTAGTTCTACATCATATGTGCGGTTAGGCTCTGCTCCCTGGAGAGTTCCCTCTCCAAGTGTGTGCTACCTATCCATGTATTCCCATAAGACCAAAGTACATATTCCCAAACAACAGCTGCATTTGTATGTTTTGTCTAGGTGCTAGGTCCTGACCAGAACAGAATGACAAGGGGCATTGTTGTTCGACCTTGTTCACAATATCCAGACTAAATCCCAGGAACCTGCAAAGCGTGAACACAACAGTGGGTTCTCATGTGAAAATATCGAAAGAAGCTTTTGCAAAATAAACTCGTGTAGTAACGTCTACAGAGCAGTGGACAATCTGCAGCGAGCTCATGCTAACTTAGGGAGAACAACAATGTCTCCGTGGGGCATGTGACACCCTAACTAACAAAAGCGACTAGGCTGTTCCTAAGGAAACAGGAAGAAGGGGAAGAGAGCGGTCACGAGGGGGGTAGGAATAGTGCTCAGTGGAGGACTATCCTGGGTGTCCAATTTGTTGGATATAATGGCCTCACACACCCTTGCGAGTGTCATGCTTCATCATCGGCAGTGCTCCTCGTTGGACAGGCGGTGCAATGTCCAACGGGCTCACCTCAAAGAGGGGCTCTTTGGCGGAGATCTTTTATCCACCAGCCTATGGGTGAAGTGTGGGTGAGGGGCCAGGAGAAGGAGGATAGAGTGAGTGAGGTTAAAATGTGGCACAAGGTACCGGAGATCAATTTATTCTGGTGGTCCCTTGCCACAAGTAAAATCAAGAGATAGCCTGTAATCGCAGGAAATTTAGGATTCCACGTCGCGGTACAGGACTAAAGTGCATTCAGTGTGGTCAACATGTTTCTCGCCTAAGCACAATGGCTGCGATTCTTCAGGACCTATTCTTTAACTACTATCACAAAAAACCCTCCCCTTGGTCAAGACATCAGCCCTGTAATAATACAGAAGTCACAGGTAAGTAGAACCAAAGAATCTCTGGCAGGTGACAAGTATGATCCAAGATGCCAAAGGAGGACCATGATGGAAAGTCAAATTGATTAAGCAAATTTAGTTCTCAAAAAGTATATCCAATTACAGCATATCCTCCAGGCCAAAAACTTTGCATGACAAGTGGAATGCCATGAGCTCCAGTAACCCATTAGAACTGTTGATATTAAAAAGTGATGCCATCAAATTAAGTAATTCCTTGTGTCAGACTTGATGAAACTCAGATCCAAGAGGCGCACAGGTACTCGCTTCGGCCATCGGCCCCAGTGAAGAATCGTATACAAGTCACATACTTATGGAACAGCCCTTCCTTCGGGGCTTCAACTGACCCACCAATAGATCATAATCCAGGGCAGTGGGTGACTTTGTGGAAAGGCAGACGTTTAGGGCCCATTGAAAAGGGCACCGGATACAATAGAACAAAGGTTGCATACAGGTGAAGTAGGCATAACAAAAGGTCAGCCAGTAGCCGATGTCAAGAGCTCCCAACGGCAGTAAACTAAAAAGTTGAAGAATCCGATCACGGTACAGCTGCAACTGTGCCTGACTGGGTAGTACCACAGATCAAGCATCCATTGCGGAACAGCAAAAGAAGTATTAGCACACCACAACCCAGTAGGAGCTGCAGTGGAAACCCTCTGAACACGCTGGAAAAAATAGAATGAATATATGTAGGTATTACTGAAAATATAGTCTGAAACGATGTAACAAGGCCGGATCCTACAACTTTTAAAAAGTGTGCAAGGCCTGCTGTATCAGACGCATTCGAAATTTGGTGAATTAATTCCCCGAAGTGTAGGGGGAGATGTGTGTTTAGTAAAGATTGTATTTCACTACATGTTCTTGCAACGAGCTGAACTGAGATCAACTTCTTGTTGAAACAACAGCGCTATGAGTCTGCTTAGCTTATTGAAATCTGTTTTCAAAGTCGGATCTGAAGGCCACTATGAACTATCTACACTCCTGTGGGGGAGGACAGGACAGGACATTGCCTTAACAAGTAGCTAATTCTGAAACTGTTACTATGTACAGGAGGCCAGCCCATAAACTGCAGCAGTTCTGATTTTTGAAAATGAGATAACTGCTGTTAAAAAGCAAAGTGAGTCGGAATAATAGAAGGGACCTGTGTTCCTTTTAAAAACAAGCTACATTAGGTGGTGAAAATTGCAAGCACCATGGAGTTTTACTTGTTTATAGACAAGGGAGTGTCCGACAGTAGAGTCACAATCCTCCCCTGTAAGGAAAACTTCCTTCTATGTATAGAGACAACAGAAAGAGAATGGTAAGGACCACAAATCTTGTATGAAACTACTCCTGAGGGGTTCATATCTACCAACAGGATATTGTTTGATACATGGTTTTCAACCATGAGATGAAAACACGACTCAGTGTAGGAGGGTCAGCAATTGACAAAGACAATGTTGATGTATCCGAAGAAAATCTATCCTGGTGAATAAAGTAACCACTGGAGCTGAACTGAAACAGTGGAGGTCGTTCGTCATTAGAAGGTGAATGTAGTAGAGTGTCAGGGATATCAACCATAAGGTCATTTGGTGGGGTAGTATACTCATTCTCCAAAGTTGCAGGCGTTGAAGGCAAAACAGGCAATAAACCAATTGAAGACTCCAGTTCCACTTTCATGAGTTGGAGAGACTCAGGAGAAACAGTATTCATTTGCTGGAGCGAAACATTCCGACTTGGAACGCTTCTAGGCATGCTACTGAGAATGGGCCATATGGTGTAGTTTGACATGTTCAGTGGAAATTAACCGGTTATCTTTGCATCCAGGCAGTGGAGGTAAAATTACAGTTTGGGTGCCTTTTAGACCAAGGACTGGAACCGGAGTATGGTAGGGGTGTCCAAATTCTTTCTTGTTTGCTACTTTTTCCCGGACCAGATCTACAACTTTAGGAAACCAGCCAGAAACAGGGACTAAGACTGCTGTATCCATTGATGAGGGAAAATGCTATTTTGCCAAAGCATCTTGATTCTTTTGAACATACTATAACAGAACAATGGCTATCTACGACAGCGTCTATACTGTCAAGGTCAAGCACAAACATCTTAATGCAAAAGAGCATTTTGTACGGGGTCCACCCACCCAGAGATATTTGAGGGAGAATATTGAGTGCATATTGGATCCCATATAGATGAGCTAACCACCAGTCCCAGCCCGTAACTAATACCCTTGCTGTTAAAGGCCGCTTTAAGTCACAATTCATGCGCTCCACAACTGAATTGCACTCAGGCCGATATGGAGACGAGAAATGCACCTGCACCCCCACCGACTTTATCGAATCACTGTAAGCCTTAGAGACAACAGTTGGACCTTGGTCTGAGTGGGAGGTACCACAGGGATATGTTCCTATAAAGACATGAACATTTTTTATAACAGTACGAGCGTCAGCACAGCACTGCGGTCAAACCCAGAGGAATCTAGTATGCATGAATCCACTGCAACCAAAATGCATTTGAAAGGATTGTCAGAGTTCAAGGAACCGTAGTGATTGAGATAAATACAACCGAACGTTGAGTGTGTAGTGAACGCGAGATAATAGAAGGTTCAATCTGTTGACAAATCTCACAGTAAAGTACATAATTGTACATCTGTTGATTCCTGGCACCAATAATGTTGCTGTAAAAGAGAAATTGTGGTTGTCACTCCAGCATGCACAGAAGCCATTCCTTCATGGGCAACCACATTAAGCAAAAGCCTGCGGTCCTCGTTGGGGATCACCAACAAAGGGAATAGTCACAAATGGAACTTGGTCAGTGGTCAAGTGATAAGTATAATGAGCAGGGAAACCCTGGGGATAAAGTGTTCCCTCCTTTGTCACAGTAATAGCAGCCAAAATATCATCATACATTTTAGTCATGGACCTTGTAACTGCTGCTACCGTGCATGTAGCTACTGCAGATTTGGCTGCTTCACCAGCCATAGAATTACCTACAGCATGTGCTCCCACACGTTGATGGCCCAATGTATGGATTACATGTGTGAGTGGCAAGCATTCCTTAAGAGCGGCCACCTGGATCCAAAGTGTTTTATCCTTTATTGCGCTACCTTTAAAATCTCGAAAATAATTCCGTTTTCAAAAGAATAGGTTGTCATTAAAGGATTGTACATAGTAGAAGGAATCGCACACTACAAGAGTAGGCCTTCAGTATCAACAAATTCAAGGGCTAAAAGTAAAACTCTTAACTCAGCCAACTGAGCTGTACAATCCCCAGGGCATAGTGTGAACCAGGGAGAATTTAAAGTCCCTGCCCACTATCGTGCCTGCCACAATATTTAGATCCAATATCTGGCTGTGCAGACCCATCAGTGTAAATGGTACACTTATACTGATCAAGAGGGAGTAGCATAAAGGTAGAGTATGAACATGTTCATACTGTAAACACTCTTGTGTCCGTAAAGAAGGATAAAAGGTTAAATTGACATCAGCCGAAGTCAATGAACTAGTCCATTTTATCCAACGAGGATGCAGAGCTTTAGAAGTGTGAGGTGTCGTTCCTCTGCCAGACAGATGCACATATTTGTGCTATTTGGCCAGAGTACGTGTCGCTGGGAGTGTCGCTGGGAGATCTGTAATTGAGATCGTAATGCCCTCTCACACCTGTTGGGGTGTCATGCTTCATCATTCGGCGCTCCTCGTCAGGCCGGCGCTGCAATGCCTGACAGGCCTGGTGGCTGCTGTAGCGGAGTTCTTTTGAGCTGAGGACACCATAAATGATGAGTGCAAGTGGGCGGTATGAGTGGTGCAATCTGGTGTAAAAAAGTGACTTAAAATAGGCACAGGAGCCAACAGGCAAACTGTTTATTCAGATATGACCCCCAGGACTAAGTAAAAACAGTGGTGCTATCTGTAAGTCCTGAGGTACCAGGATAGCCTTAGTAGCAGGTGGTAAACATGTTTCGTGCCATCTATGCCCAACCATCAGGCAGCACTTCATTAGGAACTTGGTGATCAGTGATGCTCCCTATTGGGGCTAGAAGTCTCCCCACTACTCGGGGATGACCTAGTTATGTGTGCCGGTGTCCTATATTTGGGAGCCAGTGTGATTCTCCACCTAAGAAAGTAGGAGAAAAAATAGTGGAAAAACAAACAAACATGCAACATAAGGACTCCGTATATCACAGTGAGTGCAAGCTGCAATAACATTTGTGTGGTAGCCAGTATAGATTTGTAAAGTTCAGGGGAGATGCCAGCCAAAGTGGATAAAACAAACCCCTCAACCCCAGGATACTATCAATGCCACAAATGTGATAAAAATACCTTGACAAGGTGCTGGGTAACAGTCAAGGTGGGATTAAAAAATTAACTCATTGAGAATTAATAAAAGATAAAGCCAACGTGCATCTAGTAATCATGGCACTGGTTAAATCAATGTAGGACAAGTGTACACTTTGTCCGGTTAATAAGGGCAGGACACAGTCACGTAGCCCTTGTGTGGCTTACCTCAAGTCGAGGAGTCTAATTTTTCAGAGGAGGATTGGAGTGTCCCTATCACGCTAGGGGACACCTTCAAGGAAACATAACAAGGTTGGGGCCAATTGACTTGGTCTGTTAGTTCACGGTAACCGGGTACATACTGGTTAAAAGGACACAGGCTATACACTCAATTGCATGCCAGGAAGGTGCTTAGTAATCGGCGAGCACCCACTGTGGTTTTTAAGGACCTGTGTGATATACAGACCCCATCTTGCAAGAACTCCTAAGCGTGAGTGCAAGTGCATTACCAGGTTTAGTCTTGTGTCTTAGTGAGCCAAGCTATTGCTGTGGACTGTAAGAGTCACTGGGTACATTGATCCAGGCATCATAATTGATTACCGCTGTCATGTTACTGCTTGAACGCAAGTGATTACTGTCTAAAACGGCATATTCAGTGTGAGATGATGAAAGTGCCTGTTGACACTGGTGTCTTAATTGTTTTTGCTGTCACTCATCTGCTGTAAAGCGAGTGATCGTGATCTAGAGGACGTGTTCATAGGCCCCTGGCAGATGCGTGTGTACTGCGTTGAGTGCCAGTAAAATACAACTGAATGTTGGACAGAGGCTTTGTGTTAAACCCTAGCAGGTCCCCAAAGTGACTTGTCTAAGCGGCTCGTGCGGGGAAGCCCACTATTAGAGACATAAAGAGGCTGACCCTCAATATGTCTGTTACACTTACTTGGTACATAGATCGGACACTGCCATGTCACCTACCCCGCTAAGCGCATTTTCTTGTCAACACGGAACCAAGAACACTGTTCTTCTACATCCTGCTGAAAATTCACAAGGGGATATTACCACCACCCGGCCGCCCCATCGTCTCTGGCATAGGATCAAAGCTAGAACCACTTAGCAAATTTTGTGACCACGTTTTGCAACCGCTTGTCAAGAAAATACCCTCATACCTCCAGGACACCAGAGATGTCCTGAACCTCATTGCCAACATAGAAAGGAGTGAGGAAATCAACTTCTAGATGACTCTCGACGTCGAGGCAATATACACTAATATTCCTCAAGATGAGACACTAAGAATCGTAGAAACATGCCTACTAGAGGAGGACTGGACCTCACAGACTCCGATTGGATTTGTCATGGATTGTGCCACAATAGCAATGTGTGAGAACTTCTTTCAATTTCAAGATAAGTTGTTCCACCAAACCCAGGGGACGTCCTTGAGAAGCACGTTTGCGCCCAATCTGGCCTGTCTGTATGTGGCTGAGTTTGAACGTCTCCATATTGCTACCAACAACCCGCATTCGGATGACATCCTTACGTGGAAACGGTATATAAATGATTGGTCAACACACTGCACCCTTTCTTGAGATTCACTAGGTCCATCTCACACACTGAAATCCACTTCTTGGACCTGACCAGCACGTTGGACAATGGGGTGTTATCCACCAAAACCTTTAAAAAAAAACACAGACTGTAATAACCTTTTACTCTATGGGAGCCACCACCCCAAGGCATTACGTCATAATCTTCCATTCGGGCAATTCTTGAGATTGGGTAGAAATTGCAACACTATCTCCAATTTCAAAAAGGAAGCAGCCTCCTTAAGCAAGAATCTAGAGGCCCGTGACTACCCACAATCGGTCATCAAGAAGTCATACAGGAGAGCTCTCAACAACAATAGAGAGGCTCTTCTGGAACCCAAACAAAAGACAGAGGGATATTATGGTTGAGGCTGAGGTGTAGATCACAAAGAAATTACATGCAAAGGTGAATCCCTATCCCAACCCGCCTGATTGTGATATAAAGCAGGAGCTAAGGTCAGAGCCCACTTTGAAGCAGAAGCTTGTTTAGTCTCCTCTGGGACATATTAAGAGAAAGACAGTAAAATTAAATCCATGCCCCTAGAGGAAGCGAGGACAAACGAACGGGGTAGGCAATCAACACCCGCCAACAAAATGTCATAAGAAGAAATCAAATCGTAGCAAAAGACTGCATTGATTGTGCATTTACTATCACCTTCAATTTGATGATCAACGCAATCAATTCTATCAGGCGGAGCTATGTGGGTGTCTGCCGTTTCAACAGCAATAAAAGTGTCAGTTGCTTTCACCTCCAGAAGCTGGTGGAATGTCTGCTAAACTATGGTAACTTCCGCCGCGCTGTCAAGGAGAGTTACCGCCCAACTCCTGTCCAGGAAGAAGGTACTTACCGTCTAGGGCATTCTTTGTAGTCAAAGCGGCAACTTTTTTCTTCCAAAACTGTGCACGATACTGAGGTGGTCCCACCCGCTTGACTTTCACGTCAAACTGGTGCTGCAGGTATCGTCTTTGTTGCGTGGACTTGCCTTGTCTGTGCCTCCGCCAAATTGTTGAGTTGATGATTCCTGAAAGGAACGAAAATGGGGTTCAGGAACCTGGAACCTCTCAGGTGTCTTCATTTTAGAGCGGTCACGTAAATCATATATACGCTCAGAAGCGTCTGGTGGAGGCTAACCTGCACGTACACAGGCTTCTGTTGCTTCCAATATTTGTTCCATCCCTTCTTAGGAAAGACTGGACAACCCTCCTTGTCCTGAGGGGGTTTAATTTTTACTTGTGTAAATGGTCTGACCCCCAAATTATTACAACATAGGAATGTTTAGACATCCACAATCAAAATCGAAAACTGTGGCTTCCGATCAGAATTTACACCGCCGCTAGGCGTTGTCGCACCTGCAAGCAAACTGAGTCACCTTTAATGTTAGACAGAATCATATCGGAGACAATAGGGAACATTCCCAATAATCTCATCCCCCGATCCAGGGCTTCAACCAGCCCCGTGGTCATCCTGTACTCGTTTCAGAACGCTGGGCAGAATGCCAAAGCCCAGTTTATACACTGATGCAAACACTGTTCCCCCAGGTGTTGCAATCAGCTAGAGGAGGAATCATACCACTTGGCAAAAACATAGTAAGGATCCTGTGTTTCTCCACAGGGCTCATGTGCAGGAAAACAGCTTCAATCTGTTAATTTTTTTTTGCTATCCAAAAGAGTAGATCCTCACGATTCTGAGAATGTTTGCCCATCACTGAGTTAATCATGACGGGACTAATCACAAGACCCCTGCCCTGAACTGGAGCGAAAGGCATAGCTCCAGGCGGAACCACCTGAATGGTACGAGAAATGTATTGCATGACTCGTCTATATAATTGAGTCACCTATGCATAGATAGTTTGGATGTGATGTAAAACTAGCCGAAACCGGCTAAGCAGCCCCATCTATCCTTAAGGGGCCCATACGAACAAAAGAGATGGTGAGGAAGGGCGCCATTAAACCAAAACGTATGCTCCCAGGAATTCAACGGAACTTCAATCATCGTGTAAGAACAATACGCTACTCGTGGATCAGCGACCGTGTAAGCATGACAAAAATCATCATTTGCATCCACCACAGGAAATGTAACCCAGGAATAAAAAAAACTTGACGCAGCATGCTGGTTCTGCCTCGACCACCATGATAATGGTAGCCCCCATATGGGGACTTCATGCAGTGTCAAATGTGTAACCGCCGCCCGGCTATGCGCCGGAATCGTGACCAGTAATGCCATATATACTGGAAAGTCAAAGCAACTGATAGCGCAAAATGGGTCGTAGAAAGCTTTTATAATTCAATCTTGAAAACTCTACAGAAATAGGTGTACCCTATAAGTGTAGGAGGCAAAGCCCTTCCACCTCGGGAGTCCCCATAAAGCAACAAAAGGGTTATTGTGGACAAGCACTACTCAGGGGTCCCGTGAATAAGTACAGACATATATTCGTGAAACTAAGTAAAAGCTTCTAATTTAGAAGGCTGGGCTGCACAGAGAAGAGATAGTTACAGGTAGCTGGAGAGCTGACAAGCTACACGTTGGAGAAGCTTGAACTAGATGAGTATTATTTCAGCAAACCTTTGACCTTCTTCCCAAATTGTGAGCATCTATTTCAGCACATATAATTAATTGGATTATTTACAACCAATCTGTGGATGTTGGGGCAGTGACAGACCTTTAGTTTTTTAAAATAAACTATGTTTTTGCCTATAATTTAAAGGTCTACAGTACATCAAGAAATCAGATTGCAGTACACTGTATGAGGTTAAGTCACATTTTTGCATTATAAAAAAAACTTGCTCATAAATCCATTGGCAAGGTGGGCTCGGTATCTTTTTTTATAGCGCCAAAACTGAAAAACAACAAAATATTTTTAAATATAAGGTTCTGTGGTATCTTAATGCAGTAGCATCAAAAGGTACTCGTTTTCACCACTGAAGTTCAACATCGGAAATACAATAGATATAACTGCAATTAAAATATTTGCACCAGTGACCAACATAATGGTAGTACATGAGCTGATATGTCTGGGTGACTCCAGCAAATCCAAAGAGAGCTGTCCTACACCTAAATAGTGATATGTTACATGAGTGAGCTTATAAAATCTGCTTTGGACCAATCCTGCAGGCCATTCATCAAACAATCATGGGCCTGGTGCAGCCAGTCCTTTTTAACATGGGAATGATAAAATTACCAAATTCTTTCTAGCATCAGGTTTTCGATATATTTTCTCTTCTGTGGAAACTTTTCATGTATTTATATGTAATTAATTTTTATTTTGCTAATATGGTGAGACGGGATTCTTCCAAAAGATATTTCTTATTATTATAGTCTTGCTCTTCTGACTGTAGAGCCCTAGTGTCTCAGGTTATATTTAAAGTGACTAGATCATCCTTACCTTCCCAGATGCCGTCAATGTCCACAATCTGCGAGATTATATTCTTCTTGCAACCTGGCATCTGCACTCCTCCGTTTGGGTAGAAATCAAGATGACCGATAGCCTGGCTCATCCCTAAGCCTGAAAGACCAACAGCAAAAATGAGCTAGAAGTCTTTGGAAGGATGAGGCAGACAGTCTTTCTGCTCCAACAACGCATGCATTACTCTATTAAAACTTACCTAGATTAGGAACTAAAGGTCCAGAATCAGTATGTATGGCATCAACAAATACTGCATCAGAGGTATCCAGTCTAACATCAGTCGGAGTGCCTTGGAAATAGGGTTCACATGGGTCCAGTGCTGAAAGAAGTATATCACACGCATGAAGACATAGGGCGTATGATTTTAAAAACTAAAAAATGCTGTACGGTGCAATATTTAGTTAAGTAACAATGGGGTGACCCAGTATCCCTAAGAACCTCGGCAGTAAGACTAATAATAGACAATCAGTTCTTTCGGGTGCACTAGATTTCTTCACTTATATCTCATTATACACAGCCTATTCATTCATTGTAGAAATAAGTTAATCAAAACACAATAAATTAGTTAGTAAAGAGAGGGATCGACACCGTCTACGGAGTTTGCAAGATACTTTATAAATTGTATTCTTTTATAAATACTAACATTTTAAAGGTAAACAAGGCTGTCAGTTTTATACAGTGGTACATGAGGTGAAAATTTGTGACAATTAGTGCTCAGAGTATTTTTGTGCCATACAATATATACAGTGCCGATTTCATGTGCCAGGAGTGGTTTAGGGAAAGGGGGAAGCGTGACCAATATTATACAATTATTCAGAGTATCCTGTATACCACAATAGTCAGTTTTAAGTACAGAATCTTTGGAAAATATGGTCCACTGATATGTAATGTCGACTTTTCAACCCTGCGTCTGCGCGGGTCTTCACCAGGACTGGTGGAGTGGGGTAGGGGGGGAGAGCGTGGCAGCCTAGTGATTAAAAAGTATTTATCAGGTTTGGATTCGCACTATTATTTATTATATCCAACTATGGTTGTTATATCATGTTATAGACTCACCTCCAAGCTAGCCCAGGAGGAACTGTTCGCACAGAAAGGACTTCTTTAGAGAATCAGAAGTATTGACCAACCGCCTGAAGGAGAGGGTTTACCCAAAGAACTTGATAAAACGTGCGAAGAAACGGGCATGGTATTGCCCGCGTGAACAACTATTGGAAGTAAGAGACAAATCCGAAGAAACAAACAACATAGTGTGTGTAACCACGTTTAACACAAAGAGTAATGATGTCAAAAAAATTGTGCTCAAATACTGGAATCTAGTTGCTGGCGAACTCCAAACAACTGATAAGCCAATCTTTGCTTTCCAAAGGGGTAAGAATATAAAAGACATAGTAGTGAAAGCATTCTTAGAACCCTCTAAATAGCCGGACTTGAGGAGCTATGTTGGTCTCCCACCGATTACAGGACGTCACAAGTGTAGGACCTGTCAAGCCTGTGACCTGTGCCAGGAGGGAAATGATTTCACACACAACAACAGGACTTATAAACTGCCTGAATTTACCAACTGTAACAGTACCAATCTTATATACTCCATCCGTTGCCCTTGCACTAAAATCTATGTGGGTCAGACAACGCAGAAAGTAAAAACTAGAATTCTGCAACATATGAGCCGTGTAAGGTGCAAAACACTAGGGGCACCCTTGGTAGAACACTACATTACACATAACCATACACCCGACGACATGAAGTGGTGGGTATTAGAGAAAATACACGCAATTACAAGGGGTGGTTCCATCACGCGCTCCTTGAACTACAAGGAATGTCGCTGGATACACTCACTCAACTCATTACAGAATGGGCTTAATGAGGTTGAGGAAATCACGAGACAGATGGGACAGCTGTAACTAGAACTACATTGCCACTAAGTCTGGAGGGCATGTCACCATTAAGCCTTGGGCCACATCTAGGACCTCTACTTTTCTATCTTTCCATCACCTAAGTACCTAATGAAACACCCATCGGGGTCATTAAGTTATAACTATAAACATAATTGTAACTGTAACTATTAAGTTATAATTGTAACTGTAACAATTGATATGATTTTTAGGAAGGCAGCTGCTTACATGTTTTCTGCATGACTTTAAAAATGACATATGCACGTTGTATGTGGATTAGCCAACAAGGTCAACTTTATATGTATGCTGAGCAATTACCCTATTTCTAAAGTGTGGTTGGACACTGCCTATGATTTAAGTGTCGTTATTGTTATTGTGGAAATCCATGCTGAGCAATTACGCTATTTCTAAAGTGTGGTTGGACACTGCCTATGATTTAAGTGTCATTGTTATTGTGGAAATCCATTTGGCACATTATTGTTGAAACTTCAATATGTCTTAAATACATCCAATGTTGTAATTGTACACCATCTATCCTTACACCCACGTCATAGTTTATATATTTGGCAAATTACCAAAGAACATGCGGCTAATAGGGCTCAAATATGAGAATCATACAGCGTACGTAATATATTGTTTTATTCGCGCAATAGTTCCCATAGTTATGTAGCTCAGAAGTACACATTCATTTGCCACATAGTAAACATGATGGAGTTGCTTCGATCTGAAAATTAGGTTAAGGCCCTACGATACTCGCAATCCTTTAAGTGTTGCACCGTGACACGCTGTCTCGGTTTGATGTTACGTTGGTTGCCGGACAACAGGTAACGCGTTTGCACTGGCAGCTGTTGTGTTGTGGGGCCCTAGGCCCACATGGTGTAATAACTGCAACACAGACACCAGTAGCTTATTTGGTTAATGAGCCAAGAGCACGTGCGCTCCGCCCAATTTATTATCTGTGTCACGTGATGTCGTGACATCAGTGGTGGGTGGGTGTTTAGTGTAGCTTTACAATTTAACCCTATCCTGTGTCTGCTAGGACACAACATTCCTCCCAAAATTTGATAAAAATTAAGGAAAGACAAAAGTCTGACTCTGTGGGAGGAAATACACAAATATACAATAATTACAAATTTACATTGAGTCTCTTCCGCTGCTTGCTTGATGATGACGGTGGAAATTGCTGCTGAGACTTTATTTCTTCTTGGCTTGACGTCTTGGTTCTCGGCGGGCGTGCTCTTCTTTACTTGCGCCGTGGAAGTGTGTTGGTCAGTCCACTGAGATCTTGCTTTTGAGGATAACGTCAAACAGGATGACCAGATGTTAGACTTGAAGGATGTAGTCTTCTGCTGGTCCGTCGGTTTCTTCACTGCATGCAGCTTGGCTTTACTTTACAAAGGATAGAGTGTTCGACGGACATTCTTCTCACTAGGACGCCCCTCTCTCGGGTGTTCTCCTGCCACGAGATGCCCCGGAGGCCCTTTTCACCAGGTTTCCACTGGGCCGGGTATTATTCAACAGCGTTGCTCCAACTCCACAGTCTGCGTGTGAATGCAGGAGACGATGGGGGTACTACCTCGCAAAGTCTGTAGCTCCACCTGAAGGGTAGTTGTTGACTCTTGCCTTTGCGCACAAGTTCCTCATCTTCCTGGGACGTGCAGGTTAGACGGCGATGGATTCATCTCTCGTGTCGGGACCCTCTGCCACCGGTGTCCCTGAGGCCTTTGCCCCTTGGATCTCCACGGGCTTCCGCTCGATCCCAAAGGTGGATGTTACCAATGGTCCGGCCTGTGCTTTCCTGCAGTCCACGGGTCATCGTGGTCTTGTGAATAGGTGCCTGTACTGTTCTTGGTGTTATCAGTGTTCTCCTGGACATGCGGGTCACTGTACACGATGTTGTGGTGTGTCACCTCTTCTCCTTCTTGTAGGTGTGTGGACTTGTTACACCTCTCTTCACCTTTTCCAGATGTTCCTGATAGCGTCGTGCCACATGACTTCTTAATCAGTTCTTTTCTTCATGGCATCGTGCCACTCTTCTCCCTTCTCCTTTTCGCGACACGGTGCGGTCACCTTTCTTCCTTTGTCTTGCTGACCAGGCTTCTTCAAGCAGCGTGCACTCCTGCCTGTTTCCATCTGGTCTTGTCCTGTCTTTAGGACACTGTCTTCTCTCCACTCTTCGGTGACTGGACCGGTCATTACGATCTTCTTTCTTGCCTCCTATTACTTCCAGTTATTGTTGGTGTTGCGTCCGTCTCTCCAGGTCTTCTGATCTCTCAGTTCACGGACGTCTTCTTGCAGGACATATTCATCCTGACTTGGCAGAATTTCTTGGGCGCCCCTCTGGCTTGTCGGATCATCCTTTTCTTCTTGGGCGATCTTCTTTGCTACCAGATGGGGTGGACAGCTTCCTCTTCATGAGTCTTTTCGCTATCCGTGATCATAGCGATCGCCATGTGCTTCTGCTGCAGTGCTTGTTGCGTTGGCGCAGTTTCTCCTGCGCTCTGCTTGTTTCGGAGGGTTAACTTCACCTCTCCATGGACCTTCTCCAGTGGGTGCACTTCACATGCGCGCTTCCGGTGAGGCTCTTTAGCTTCTTGGGGCGTTGACCTTGCTTGGTTGTTTCGCCTCCTTTTGGCTGCGGGGTAACTTTGCGTTACTCTTCCGGTGCACGTCAGTGTGCAGTGTAGTGGCAAGTTCTTGCTTCACTTGGTACCGTCGTGATACATCTTCAGTGTAGCTTTGTTCCTTGCGGTTTATTTGATTCTTTGGCGTTGTCGTTCTTCCACGTACGTATCGCACTTTTCTTCTTCACACTTGGGTACTTGCCTCGCACGTCTTCTGGTGCTTTGGGTGTGGTTTCCTTACTTTCAGGCGCTGTCCTGTACTGTCCGCATCCGGGGTACACTTGCGCTCTTCCATCGGTTGCCTGTGGATCTTGCTGCTTGCGGTAGACTGTTCTGACTCTCCCTCGACGTCCAGCGTGAGGTTGTTGTCTCTCCTGCTTTTGCTATGAACACCTGTGGCCACAGGCGTCACTTCTGCAGTGGTGATGGGTCTCCGTCTTCGTCCGCGTCGCTGCAGGCTTGTTCTCCCTGTAGGCTGTCCCTTGTGCTGTCTTGTGCTTGTTTGATTCTTGTGGCTTCTGTTGGGTGCACTGCTCACCAAAGTCCACTAGATGGCAGTGTAGGCTGTTGTCTGTTCTTTCAGGAGATGTCCTCAGTTCCTTCTGATGAAGCTGCCGGTGCTGGGCTGTGTGTTGCGTGGGAGCAGGTTTGTGGATGCCGTGATCATTGTGTCCTCACAGGTGTGCTGGTGGTCGGCCTCGAGGATGCCAGGTAAGTTCATCTTTATTTATTTATTATTGGTTGTTTGACGGCTGGCAAAGACCTACTTTTCAGCACCTGAGGAGGTGGGGCTTTGTGGCACACTTCGAGGCGGCTCCGGCCGAATGCAGACTTTTCTTTCCTCCCCCACCCCTCCCAGCCGGCCATTCAGTTCACGGGCTGCGGGGGAGGGGGTGCAGGCGCTACACTCGGCCACCGGCCGATTGCCGTTTCCACCTTGGTGCTCCCGCCCGCAGCAGCCTCCACACGCTGCGGGCGTTTCGCGCCTCAGTTCAGTCAACAGTTCGGTCTCACGCCGCACACTGCTTCTCAGCCTGCGAAATGGGCACTCGCATCTTCGGCCTCTCCTGTTGCGCGGGTGGGCTCCGCAGTAGATTGCAGCGCTCCTGTCTCTTTTTCTCGGGGCAGGCAGCGGCGGCCGGTGTCAATGTAGTCCGGCCCAGCTTGCTTTCACTTTCTTCTCTCCGCCCGCGGCACTTCACACACGCATGGCGGCGGGAGAGACGCTGCAAGCAGGCCGCTTGTGGGCTCTGCTGTCCTTGCTGAAATCATTGTCCATCGGGGGTCGCCTCAGTCAGGCCACGGGTGGGCTCCGCTGGCGCTGCTATATTTACTGTACATTTCCGGGCACCACGGCCACGTGGGTAGGCTCCGCTGTCGGCCTACAGAGTCTAGCAGCACTCCACACGCTGCGGGCGTTTTTCTTCACCCCGCCGCCGCACTGCTCACACGCTGCGCGGCGGGGAAGCTGCAGGCAGGCCACGGGTGGGCTCCGCCGGTCTGCCTTTAATTAAAGTCAATTCACGGCTGCTTCGCGCCCGGCGGGGCGCCTGACCATGCGGGTGAGCTCCGCTTATGTGCAGTTATTGGGGGGATCGCTCCTGGCATACGCGACCCCCCGGGGCCATCACAGTCCCCGGGCTCACCTCCGGCCTACGGGCCTATCTTCTCCTGCAGCCGTGGCGAGTGGGCTCCGCCCGGCCAGCACTCTTCGCAGGGGCACAGTCGCGGCCGGTCCAGGTGGGCTCTGGCCGGTCCGCTTTTCATCGGTGATTCGGCCCGGGGCACAGCACTCGCCCCACGGGTCTCTCGGCGGCCGGCGCCGCCTCACCAGGGGGTGCCCTTCACACGGGCAGCATTCTCCCCCCTTTCAGCAGTGGCTGCGTCGCGTGGGTTGAGAACCCCTCCTCGTCGCCAAATGTTGTGTTGTGGGGCCCTAGGCCCACATGGTGCAATAACTGCAACACAGACACCAGTAGCTTAGTTGGTTAATGAGCCAAGAGGACGTGCGCTCCGCCCAATTTATTATCTGTGTCACGTGATGTCGTGACATCAGTGGTGGGTGGGTGTTTAGTGTAGCTTTACAATTTAACCCTATCCTGTGTCTGCTAGGACACAACAGCAGCGTCCTCGCGTTGGCTCATCTGGCTATATCCAGTCAGATTTTCTCACGCTGTCACTCAAGCAGAGAAGCCAATCCGAGCGAATCCCGCCGCCGGCTTGAAGTATTACTTGGATCCTTTTGGACCTTAACTAAAGAAATGTTAACACTGCTACAGGTAAGAGGTTGCAATACCCGTAACCTTGCCGCCCTTAACCTTAATAGTCAGTAACCCTTGCTGACGCTGAAGGCTAAAACTGTCCCTTCACCCGTAGATACCACTGGATGCATCAGCGGCAATAATGATTGATGCGGCGAGCAACTTGAATGAAACCCAGGTTTAGAATTTAAATTGGGAACTCGCAACAACTTAATCGAGGTAAGCGCATGAGAGAGCGCTTTTATGAATTTAATTTGCTCGGCATGACCGTTTAATATCTAATTAGGCGGCACACTCTCCACTCTCCCCACAGAACCCGGCACACAAGGAAACGTGCAATTCCTGTTTGACAATCTGCTTACAGTATACTCCAAAGGAAAGCCCGGCTGGGCTAGCTTGGAGGTGAGCCTATAACATGAAGTAACAACCATAATTGGTTATAACAAATAATAGTGCGAATCCAAACCTGATAAATTCTTTTAATCACTATGCTGCCATGCTCTCCCCTCCTACCCCACTCCACCAGTCCTGATGTAGACCCGCGCAGACGCTTCAAGAGCGCGACAATAGTGTTGAAACATCTACATTACATATCAGTGGACCATATTTCCCAAAGATTCTGTACTTAAAATTGACTATTGTGGTATATAGGATACTCTGAATAATTGTATAATATTGGTCACGCTTCCCCCTTTCCCTAAACCCCTCCTGGCACATGAAATCGACAATGTATATATTGTATGGCACAAAAATACACCGAGCACTAATTGTCACAAATTTTCACCTCATGTACCACTGTATAAAACTGACAGACTTTTTTACCTTTAAAATGTTAGGGCCAGATTTATGAAGGCCTTGCGCCGCCAGTGCGTCATTTTTAACATGGGAAAAAGTGACGCACCGGCGGCGCAAGGCCTTCATAAATCTGCCCCTTAGAACTTATAAATTAATACAATTTATAAAGTATCTTGCAAACTCCGTAGATGGTTCAGTGTAATATTGAGGCACGTTTGGTGTCATGGTGGTGATCAACAAATCATTCAGACCCAATAAATCAATTGATAAAACTGTCAATCTATTCTGCTCTCAGCTAAATGAAGTAAAACCGAACAGAAAAATCAAGAAAAACTTACTCTATTAATCAATCAACAAGTAATAATCCAATCAGCCTAAAGATCACTCAACAAATCAATAAAAGAAGTGTGGCTTGTCAATCAATAATAAATGCATTAATAAATTCGTTATTTAATTAATTTCTTCATCAATGTAAACAAGTCAACCCAACAGTCCAGCCAGGAAACTCAATTAATTACTCAACAAATCAAACAATCTACCAACATACCACACAGTCATAAAATAAATTTATCAACAATATTCTATTCGTATACTGATGAATCACTTAATCAATCAACAACCCAACCAATCAATAAGTCAATTGATCTACTAATCAATCTTCGTGCAATGGAACGAAGAAGCCAATAAAATAATAAACCAATTAACTTCCTAATAATTCAATCATCCTGTCAGTTGACAAATCAACCAATCTATCTATCTATCTATCTATCTATCTATCTATCTATCTATCTATCTATCTATCTATCTATCTATCTATCTATCTATCTATCTATCTATCTATCAATCTATCTATCAATCTAACTATCTATCTATCTAAAATATGACCAGCAAGCTTACACTCAATCAATCCAATCTGCAAACCAATCAATTCAATCAATCTATAGCTCAATCAATTAATATGTCAATCAGCAAACCACTGCCTCAATATATGAGCAAACATTCATTAAATCAAAACATTCTATCAGTATAGCAATCAATGTCAAAAGCAACCAGTTCAAACAACACATCAAGCTATCATGCATATTTTCAGCAGTGCAAACTTCTCCTTTTTGATCATTATGGGACATAGGTACCATTATTGGAAAAGGCAATTAGCTAATTGTGATTCTCTGCAAATCTTAATCAGGTATAGCTATTTTTAGTGTTTGAAACTCATTTAGCGATTCCTAGTGGGTCGCAAATCGACCCACCTTATGAATATTAATGAGGTAGGTTGCAATTTGCGACACATTAGGAATCGCTAAAATCATGGGGATGGTGCACTGCTGGGATCCATGACTTCTTTTAAATAAAGCAATCATTTTTTTGAATGAAGCGTTTAAAAAACAAAAATTAAAAGTTTGTTTTTCATTTTTTCAGAGCAGGCAATGGTCCGTGGGACCACTGCCTGCTCAGAAAAAAAGTTTTTGCTACCATTCCCAAAGGGGAAGGGGTGCCTTGGGGACTAGTACCCATTTGGGGATGGGTTACCATCTACTTAAAATAGGTGGTAAGATTCGAATGTTGTGCAACTGCACTTTGGTTATAAAACATTCTTACATACCCCTGTGATTCGGTATTAGGAAGGTACGCGTATTAGGAAGGGACGCGTATTAGGAAGGGACGCCTTAAAGACGCCTTCCTAATACCAAATCGACAAGCATTTGCAATTCCAAATTGTGATTAACCAACATGTTACTGAATCGCAAATTGGAATTCATACACACCAAAATGCATTTTACCCGTTGCAAACGGCCATTTGCGACCAGGAAAATGCATTATACATGTCTCCCTGTGTCACCTACTGGCAACAAGAGTGTCCTTTGTATATAAATTTCAACAGAGTAGAACCTGATAGTATTTGGTAGTGTTGAGATTCCGATGGCCCTCTCCAGGCGTACATCGTTGGTACATTTAAGGGATAAGATGATTCTTTGACTTTTTTGGCTCTGTACTGTAGAAATATTTTTTCATTTATATTCAGTTCCTTCTGAATTTAGCATACAAACAGAAAAAAATATGTTATATTTCAAAATGAAAAAAATATATCGATATGAAACATGGCAGAACATACAAAAAAGTTCTTAGGGTATACGCACATAATGGTCAGGTGCATATATAAAGAGGTGGAAAAGCGTATGACACAAGAAGAACAGTTAAAAAACATAGGATCCAAAGAAATAACAGATGATCTTATGTAATTTTTTCTAACGGAAAAAAATTTAACAATAACAAAGGTAGTTCATCCCTCCCAGTGTTGCTGACCAGTGGGAGGCTTGGAGAACACTGGACAGAAACAGAGGACAGCTTTTCAATACATAGGGCCTCATTAGGATGACGGGCGGACTTTGCCCGCCCGTCATCCCATCGTAAATCGGGACCGCCCACCATAAGGGCGGGGGTCCCAGGGATGCCATTAGGATGTGCCCGCCACAGTGGCGGGCACATCCTTCATCTTTAGCATTGTGGCGGGCGGTGCACTCTGCACCACCCGCCACAATGCTAAAAATTTTTTAACGCATTTGCATATGCAAAGCGGCAGGCACCGCACGGTGCCTGCCGCTTTGCATATGCAAATGTGGGAGGGCACCATAGGTACCCCCCCGTGTGCAGCCCCCACCCCTCCTTCACTCTGGGGGGCCGCAGGGGGCCCCCAGAGTTCAGACGGCATGCCTTTCCGTGGCGGCATTGCCGCCACAGAAAGGCATTGTCAAGTGACCATTGTAATACGGCTGGCGGTGTCTGATAGACACCGCCACAATATTAATCCTTTTCCGCCCCGGCCGCAATGCGACAGGGCGGAAAAGTGGCGGGCGGTGTTTTGCTCTGCCGTGGTCCCCCCTGTCATTCTAATATGGCGGGGGAATACAGGGAAGGATGGTGCGCGGATTGCCCCCGTCAGGCTGGCGGTGGCCACCGCCAGCCTGGCTGGGGCAATCCGCCCGCCATCCTAATGGACCCCATAATATCTTTCAGTGCTTGGATCACAGTCCGACAGCAATCTAAACAGTTACTAGGGTAACTCACTTGAAAAAAGTCAACATGGTGCAGTCTATTAAGGGTATCACTTCAGGTCTTTTGAAAGTACTGTCAATGGCTGTATATAAGGGCCAATCCTTCACCTTTTTATTTGAGGGTATGAGGAAAGGGTGACCGCCTTCTAGACACCACACGGTCTGTCCTGTTGTAACATGGTCTACTGAGAGGATGCCCTCTTGAAAGTGGTTCATAAAAGGGGGTGGTGATGGACAGAGCATCTGAATTAAGCAGAACACTCCTACCCAGTCAAAAGATCAGGGCTTGATCCATCACCGTTTTTTAGCTCACTGCACCATCCCAGTTCAGAACCTGGCTACATGCAAATTAGTCTGTCCCTGGCCCAGTGCATCATGGGAACAGGGCAGACCAAACTACCAAACCAAGTCTTTACTGGAAAGGAAACAAGCTTCCGGGGACCGGTTTCTGGCATTGCAGCCGTCTTCGGCCCGGCATGCTTGAATCCTGATGGTGCAGTGAGCAAGGGACTCATGTCTGAGCATACCCTTCCACACCTGTAGTGGCCAAAACGATTCATAAAAGGGGGTGGTGATGGACAGAGTATCTGAATTAAGCAGAACACTCCTACCCAGTCAAAAGATCAGGGCTTGATCCATCACCGTTTTTTAGCTCACTGCACCATCCCAGTTCAGAACCTGGCTACATGCAAATTAGTCTGTCCCTGGCCCAGTGCATCATGGGAACAGGGCAGACCAAACTAATAAGCCAATTCTTTACTGGAAAGGAAACAAGCTTCCGGGGACCGGTTTCTGGCATTGCAGCCGTCTTCGGCCCGGCTTGCTTGAATCCTGATGGTGCAGTGAGCAAGGGACTCATGTCTGAGCATACCCTTCCACACCTGTAGTGGCCAAAACGAAAGTGGGGCAAGGAAGAAAAACCCAAAGGCAATAAAACTCCAAAGTTATGGATTCCTTTTGGGTCCCAATTGTAGGACAGTTCCTGCAAGGTGAAAGTTTTGGATCTGGGTAAGACTCTGACCTGATCTGGAGCTACAGATGGCAGAACTGGAGCAGAGCTGAAGCTGGCATGAATGAAGCAGAGCTGTCGACAGACCTAGCAGGATTGGAGTAGAGAAGTAGCTGGACTGGAGGAGAGCAGGATCGAGAAATCCAACATCAGAAGCAAGCCTGAGGAGTTACCGCGCACTGGTCAAAGGCTTTTATATACAGGTAGAACAGAAAGCACCTGACAGGGAAGGGCTGGTCTGAGAATGGGACATACTGGGATGGTGTTGATGTCTGCAGAAGGAAAATATATGGTTGATTCCTGGCCACGTCTCTGTTAAGCCTTTTTGGATCATTTTCCTCCTCCAACAACATCGAAGGGTGCGACCATAAGAACAAAATATACAAGACAATGACTTTTGGACGACAGATCGAGTTAAAAAGGCAAGAAGTAAGATCAGATCTAATGGTGCGCCGGGTCCAAACGGATTACCTAATTCTGTGTTTAAGGCAAATCTTAAACACTGGCCTGAGGTTTTAACATATTTATTTAATGATGTTCTCAAAACCGAAACTGTTCCTGAGTCATGGCGAGGAAGCATCATACAGCCAATATATAAAAGTGGCCCACATGATAATCCCGCCAATTATCGATTGATTGCCCTAACGGATGTAGAGGCAAAAATATTTGCGAGTTGTCTTCTTGAAGACTTAGAAGCATGGGCATCAAGGAATGATCTAATCCCAATTTTTCAAACTGGTTTTAGAAGAGGAGAATCGACCAATACGAACTTGATTTTAATGACTTTATTGGCCGACAGGGCTAAATATAGGAAACAAAAGCTGAATATATGTTTTATTTGAATTAAAAGCAGTCTTTGACTCTGTACCACAAAACTTATTATGGGCTAAGCTTCTGAATTGGGGCATTCCAAATCATTTATTAGACATGATTAAACTTTTATACACTGATACATAGGTCCTGATTAAAGTCGGCGATGGTAGAAGCACTACAAGCCGGCTAGAAACTAATACGGGTTTGAAGCAAGGCTGTGTTTTAGCTCCCTGCCTTTTTAATCTTTTTATGTATGATCTACCATCTCATTTAAATGATGTCAATGCCCACTCTCCAACCATACAACGTAAAAAGATTAAATATTTGCAATATGCTGACGATACAATTTTACCGAGTCACACGGCCGTAGGTTTAAAAAGAATAGTTGATTCTTTTAATCAGTATATTACTCTGAATGGTCTTAAAATAAATACTAAAATGACAAAAATTATGACTATAGAAGGAAAAAAGTAGGTTCAAAAGTATGGAACATTAATGAGTTATTTATTGAATCAGTAAAATCGTACAATTATCTAGGAATTACATTTGATGATAATATGTCATTTGGACAGCATTTCAGCAACCTTGAGGCAAAGGCAACATCGCTATCATTTGCATTTAGGAAGTTAAGGTATAAGTTATCATGCCCAAATTATGAGCACTTGCTGAAGGTCATGAAAGCTAAACTGATTCCATCCCTGCAATACGGTTCGATGATCTTCCGTGGCAAAGATGCAAACATCTTAGATGACATTCAGATAAAAGTTTATAAATTAATTTATAGGATTCCCAGATATATAGGCCGTGCCAACGTAAGATTAGAATTTGGACTAAAAAGACAAACTTTGGCTCGGCAATCTACTTATTTAAAAACTTTACTATCATTATCATGTGATCATGCAAGTAGTTGGAGATCATTTTTAAATGAGTGCTTACTAAATTTCGAATGCCCAAACTTAGAAGATGAAGTTAGAAGTAAACACACATTTAAAAGATCAATAAATCAATCAGTTAATTTACTGTCGACCATTACTGACAACGATGAGCTTAGGAAAAAGAACCATTCATGGTCAGTTGCTCACTCTTTTAGAACATTGTAACCACAACCATATTTGTTGTCCTATTTAAAACCGGTTCTTTAGAATAGATTTATGTCAATTCGGTTTGGGTGATACCCAACTAAGGATGGATTTCCAAAATGGGAAAAAATGGCCTTCTAAAGTAAAGTATGTAGGCTGTGTGGATTGTGTGATGAAACACTAGTTCATATTGTAACCTTGTGTCCCCAATTATTGGATGAGCGGAAATTCCTATTAAAATCCATTTTTAATAAATTGGGAGTAAGATCTTGTAGAAATGTCATCATCACATGCCTTTCTGGTGTATCGCCACAAATGACTTTTCGTTTTGTTAAGTTTATTTTAATAGCTGAAAAAAAACTATTATCTTGTGATGATGCAGTTTTATAAAATAGGTGCATACACCATTAATGTGGTTATAATTATATCTATAGAATAAAGATGCTTGAATTATAGTCGGAATATATTATGATCATAACGTCAGCACAAATGCACTTTACTATTTGCCAATTACCTCGATTGTAAAATGTATTGATAACATTTAATTTGCTGGTTTATGTAATATATATTTTAGCTGTTAAATTGTTACCACAAATATTGCTTATTGCCCATGCTTCTTATTGTTGCTAAGTTAACTGTGTCAAGTTGTTTATTTGTGTACATAATGATTTTTTAACCTTATGAAATTTTACGCTGTAGCCGCTTAAAACAGGAATTGGTCAAGTCTTTTTCCTTTTTTTAGTGACTTTGAAGTTATACTGTCGTTTTTTATCGTTCATGTATGTTTTTTATCGATTGTAATGATTTTAATTAATCAACAAATAAATATTTACCAATGGTGTTGATGTCTGGAATGTGGGTGTAGAGTGTGCATGGTGGCCATATTGGAATGGATTCTCAGTAGAGACTTAGACTGAAGCTTCCTTCTTCCAGCTGCATCTGTTGCTGAGTTAGGACCATAAAAGATAACGACTAGCAGTGCAGCAAAGTAGGACAGAACATTATTTTCTTTGATATGTAGGGAAAATTAACTGATAGAAACTTTATATGTGTTCCATTTACTCAATGGGGACCTGCACATTGCACTAGCTGACTAGCTGTGCCTTTATTTCAGTGTATTACAAATAAGCTTCGCTTGGATCTTGTACATTGGTTCCATTAAATTGGGCCTTTATAGAAAGGCTGGCAAATATGATCTTTAATTTATTTCCCATACACAATAATGTCCCTGAATTTACAGAGGGTAGAAACGTGATCAACAGGGTCACTACACAAAATACTGAATTAATCCCCATAGCATGAATAATATTGGGCCTAGAATTCATGCCACAATTGTAATCTTCTCTCACTCAGGATGATGTTTTGTGCTCACACTACTGTCATCTATAATATACTTCCCACCTCCCAGTGCAGTCGCTGAGAACTGAGTACTCTTAGTCATTTGATGTTCATCCTGCTGGACCAGTAAGTTTGCCATTTTTGTTTGATGCTGAGGTCTACTTTTGTTACATGCAAATTGATTTATCGAATTTATCGTCTGTTAAAAAAGTGTTAATGATATATATGAGTGATTAACATGTTTTATTAGATGTTCCACTAACCAAAACAATCCTGTTTAAAAAAGTTCTCTATGTGAATAGAATATGCTTGGGAACTACAGATCCCTAGGTTATACCTAGTATTAGATGGTTTGCTTCAGCTAGGCTTTTCTTTGCAGCATCTCACAGAACCGTTTTACTCATATCCTGGGCTTGGTAGGCATTTCCTATTTCCAGTGCTGTAGAATGGAAGGTCCATGGGAAGGAATTGCTTTTAGCAATATGTGTCTCTAAATGACTCAGATCTGTTTTGGTGTAAGTTGGGACTGGAATGTCTTGCATGGTGCATAATCATGTTCCCCTGCCCTAATTTCCTAACTGCAAATATTTGGTATCCTGGTTTTTTACTTTAGCCCCAGCCTCACACCAATATAACATGTGTGCGAAGGCCTGGCCCCAACATGAGTGAACTACCATCCTGTGAAGGTTTTAGCATAGAGAGCTGTGGTGGCATAGTACCGTGGTTAGTGAATCAGTAGCATCTGGCAGGGTTCAAACTGAGGTGGCATGTTGTGCCAAATAACAATGGACTGGGATGGGGCCTGAGTAATTAACGGTGGCTGAGATTAATTCAGGCATTCCATTCATGACGTTTTTCTACACCTTAATGTGTCACCCTAAGCGGGATGCGTATGCCCAGACGTGGGACACATACACTCTCTGTCCCTAGAAATAAGCTATACCCAACTGATGAGACATAATTAGGGTAAAACCAGTCATTTTGTTCTGGTATAGGGAGGACCTAGACTGGCGGTTTGGGCTGGATTGTTCCCAGTGGAACAGGGTTAAGACTGGTTAACATATGGCTGGGACCAAACTGAGGTGGTGTGGTGTGCAAAGTAACAATTGACTTGGATGCTGCCTGTGTAACTACCAGTGGATGAAATTAATTCAAGCATTCTAATCATCATATTTTTAGTATTCTTTAGTGGTACCTGCCCAGGAGAAGGCGATACAACGGAGCGGGCTTAATTTGTAAAATATAAAGTCCAGGTGCTCAAATGTTTGTCGGAGGCCACACCCACTTTTGCCGGCTCCCCCACTTCCTCCACTGGCACCAACCACTTATTCTATTGGCTCTACCTACATCCTAAACTGGTGCTGCTGAAAGCCAGATGTAATACCCCATCTGAATTTCACTATGGGAGCCTTCCTCAAGTAAGATTTTGCTAGGATGTTCCCCTGCCCTGCAAAAATTCTGAAAAAGATTAAACAAAAAGTGCATTTAAAGCACAATTTTGGAATAAATTAGCTAAAATGACTAAAGCATTGAAAAGGGACATGTGAAACATTCCAGTGCTCTATGTGCCGATGTGGGAAAAGGACAATACTGAGGTATGTGCAAAGATGCTTTGTGTTGTCATTTTTTAGCAGTCTAATTGTGCGTCATGAGGTCAAAGACACAACTTTTATATAGGATGTTTGCAATTAGGAGTCCGGCCAAGTGTCTGGATGGTTTCTATAAGGAGATGCGGCTATGCAGCTAGGTAGGGCCATTACTGTGTAATGCTCTCTGGCACAACTTCCATCTTGAAGCCCATAGCGCCTTACCAGTCTTCAGAAATAGGCACCAAATATATTATTAGCAGGCAGCATTGTAGTAGCGCTGCAGTGTGTCCTGTCTGGTTCTTTGTGCTATCCTCGTTGTTTTACTTTAGCAGGGTGCAAAGAGACGGGTCCCTGGGACTTTAAAAATCCCTTATCCTCAGTGTTAATGAGGGAATCCTTGCAAATGACCTTGAATTCAGAGACACAGACAGACCTGTAATTTTCATTCAGAAAGTCTGATAAATGCAACTTCCCTGCAGGGATTTGTTTCTTCTTTACTTATCCTGACAGGTTTATTCACAAAGTGGTAGCTGCTCTCCACAGCCAGTGTCCTCTGCAGGGACCAGGCTGTAGCTTCCATAGGTGCAGCAGAGGCAGTGGCCACTGGACCCAGAGACCTGATTGCAATATTTTATAATTCATAATGCAACCATGGTCCCATTTCCTTCTCTGCACTGGATCCCATCGCACACTAGCTGTGCTACTACTTCTCTTTCAGAATGTTTTACAGTGGACAAGGCCATCCAGTGACTTTTCAGGGCTCTGCACCTCACCACATGAGCGCCCTGCAAGCAATGATATGTTTCTTTGCAAAAATAGAAGGATAAAGTAAAAAAAAAATTCTCGACCCTTTCTCCAATGCAATCGCAAATAATTGAGGCATTGCAAGTCTCAAATGCATGCCTATCGCTCAGTGTCATTTTAACACATTGTGACTTGGGTTTTCACCCTCACCAGACACAAATATTGCACTTCATTTTACCCCTATCAGAAGACATCTGTGAGAAGAAAGGTCGGTAGTGAAGTAAATTCCTGAATTACTCTGCACACAGCAGTAGGGAAGAGGTGTGGTGCAGCGGCCAGGGCGGCTGACTCCGGAAGACAGGGCTCACAGTTCCATCACCAGCGGCAAGTTAGCCCAGCACCATGTGACTCTGGGCAATAGCTCACTTAATCTTCCCTAAGGCCCCCAGCGCTGGGACACCTCTCCTGAGGTAGCTGTGCGCTTTACAAATGTTGGTTATTATTATTATCACTGTGTCCATTTTCACAGGGTATTTTTAAAAAAGCCAGACTGTCCAGGCAGCGTAGAAATATGCAGTGATTGTACCAAAGGCAGGAGATAAATTGCATTTTCTCTAAAGGACGGCCCCAACAAAGAGAAAAGCACCTTTGTTACAAACAACATAGCTCAAATAGGCCTGGACTCCCAGCACTGCCCACCTTAACTAACAAGCACCCACAAACTTCCAGCCAACAGAATCCTCGATGGACATCCAACAGCAGATACTCGATTCTGACTTCATACCATTCCCAATCCAAGCTGCCACAAACTACGGCAAAGAACCACAGACTGCTTACTACTTTAGCCTATCCAAAACATCACCCAAAAATTACACAGAACATCACACGTGCAACCATTCAGTAAACACTGACACCAACTGCATGATGGAACCATCGCAATCATGCTCCATAACGCACAGTATAGAACAAAATAAAATGTGGGCATGGATTTTGCACTGATGCACCTGCGCTCAAAGTGTCATTTAACCATATTATCTGACTTGATTTATGTATTTAAGATGTGTGGGAGAGCACCCCTCTTCATTCAAGATTTACACAAAAGATTAATTAAATTCTAATGAAGCTTAGTGTGCTGCACCCTCCTTTGTCTGCCTGACACGTAATATAAATTAAACTGAAGGCCTAGCTGATGGGTATAGCTGGGACAAGGCGTGCACAACTTTAAAAATTATTATATGTGTATAATATCACTGTATATACAAATGGATTATTCAACAGACAACCATTGATATTTCAAAATCTTATATCTATTTTAAAAAACGAATTTTTCAATACAATATTATTATCAAAAAATTAACAGAAGTAAATAGACATTAAAGCACATAAAATATTTATAATCATTGTTCATAACAATACAGATTATGACGTGCCCTGAATCATCATGTCAAATAATATTCACTTTGGCCAATGCATTTCGGGACATAAGTCCCTTCTTCAAGGGCAGATATATAAAAGAAGAAGAAAAAAGTGCTAATCCAGCTTTGAACAATTGCGTCAGAGTAGTTCGATCGAACCGGAGATTAACCATAGTGAGGTCAGGTTAACTGCAAATCATGCAGGTGTTCCGTAATCTTTACTGTGTGAACATAATTGTTACCCTTTTGAATACAGATCATGCATGATAACCTAATAACTATCAGCTAGATTCATCAAAGGGCCGTTTTGCGAGTCTGTAATAGCGATTCATAAGGAATCGCTATTAAGGACTTGCAAAACGGGATTCATGTAGCAATCGCTAAATAAATTGCGATTCCCACACATTCCTTATTTGCGATTAGCAAATTGCTAATCGCAAATAAGGAATAACTCCCCATTCATTCCTATGGGCCTATAGGAATGAATGGGGAGTTATTCCTTATTTGCGATTAGCAATTTGCTAATCGCAAATAAGGATGCGATTTCAAGGGTGCAGGGGTGTCCAAAGGACACCCTGTAGCACCCCTGAAATGTGAATTTAAACTGATGTTGTGCACACACATGTCCAAAGGACATGTGTGTGTGTAACATGCAACTTAGAAAAATGCATCTAAATGCATTTTTCTAAGTTTTCGCTATATACCACGAGGTTTGACTTCGTGGTAAATAGCGGTATTAAATTGCGATTTCGCAATTTTAAAATGGTTCATGAATTGCATTTAAGGAATCTCAAATAGAGATTCCTTAACTGCAATTCCTCGCAAATGTGCGAATTCTTTATTAGCGAATTTTGCATTTGGGATGATGAATCCCAAATGCAAAAATTGCACTCGCAAAGGGCCAGATTCTCAGAATCTGGCCCTTTGCGAGCGCAATTAAGCTTGATGAATCTAGCTGTATATCCTTATCGTTAGTGACCGACCGTGAAATATCTCATGTAAGAATTGGGAAAGTGCTTCAAATCAATGTGCTATTCCCTATAAACAGCAAACTTCCGAAGACCACAAATGCGCCAAAAGCACCTCGTGATGTATCAAATGATACCTTGTAAATGACAGTGAATACACAGGAATCAAAAAATAATCTGTAATGTGAAAAAAGTCCACATTTCTAATCAATCATTAAATTAGATGGTAACCGACCGACCCATTATTTGTTATTCGTTTCCTAATTCTAATACATAACAATCCATTCCTGGGTACACTCTAGAATACGCAATATTTGGCATTTCCTTCAATGCGAGCGGGGTAAATCTACCAAAATAGAATTTATGCATCAGCCCGATGTCAAATCTCAATAACCAGTTCCCTGTAAAAGTATACAATATATGCAAAAAAAAGTTCACCCTTCACTCAATTCCAGCTGTTAATGGGGAAGGAAACACCCCCAAATGTCTAAGGGGAAGTGAGAGAAAGGGCATCTCCTTAAGGAAATGTATGTTCCTCGATGAAAAAAATACAAAATCTGCATTTCAAAAAGGCAGTAGTATTTTAGACATGGCATAAATGCCTACCTGAGGCCTGCTGCTGCACACTAAGTGCACACGACACTCACCTTCTCCAAATGATAGTGCCGGACTGCCGCCAGTGCGCCATGCGTGCCTGCCTCTTAAAATTATAAGGGACGCCTGCGGAAAGGAATTTGAAAAAGGTTACGCACGCTGCTGCAGCTGCACATGACCAATTTCAGCCCAATCAGTGGCCGGCTCACTGGCACTGACTGAAGGAATAGTTTTATTATCGGATCTACGCTCACGCGCTCAGCTCTTCACTGGGGACTTGGGAGAATGAGTGAGAGTGCTGATCTTGTTGTGAAGAGTGATTTTATTTTGTCACACACTTTGTGCGATCTAGGCCCTGATAAAAACGTTCCGGCACCGGAAAGCACCGGCACAAATTAAGTACGTAGTTGCTAGACACCTGTAAAGTATTCATATCTGTTGCCTGTAGTGTTTAGCCCTGAGTTTCCTGTGGTCATTTCTGTACTAAAGTATTTTCGGTTAACAAAGCTAAGCACTGTAATTGTAATTGTAACGGCATTTGTAGAGGCATGGCTACCCTAAGGCCTCCCAGCGCTGTGGACTCTGGACTTTAAATGCTCCATTTAGCTAGATGGAAATAGCAAAGTTTTCAAAAGTTTGCGGAACACCAGGAGGTTGTCCACCAGGCGAATGTGGTCTGGGAGGGTGTTCCATCTTCTGGAAGCAACATAGGAGAAGCGCTGGCCTCCACTTCTAGTTTTCAGAATTCTGGGAGTTATTGCTAGGCGTTTATTGCCTGAGCGAAGAGTTCTATTAGGATGGTAAGGGACAATGAGTGCCTGAAGTATTGGAGGGTTTTTTGCAGTCAGGATCTTGTACGTAACACAGAGGGTTTTGAACTGGATCCTTTCTGCCACGGGAAGCCAATGCAGTGAGGCTATGGCTCTTCTGGCTGATTCTCTGCGAGGGATGTTCATTAGCAGTCTGGCTGCACAATTCTGCACCGCCTGGAGGCTCAATATTGTGGACTGTGGTGAACCCATATAAAGAGCATCAGCGTAGTCCAAGCGTGAGAGAATTAGTGATTGGACCACTAATTTCTTGGACTCCCATGATAGCAGTGGGAACACTTTCCTCATCATCCTAATTAATCCAAAGCAGCATCCTGCAGCTTTCTGTGCTTGGACTTTCATGTTTAATTTATTGTCTAGCCAGACTCCCAGGGATTTTATTTGATCTTCGGGAGTTGGAGCTTTACCTAGACAATTGGGCCAAAGGGTAATGACCCCCTCCGCAGGTGGTTTACCCAAGAGTAACAGTTCGGTTTTTGTTCCATTAAGTTGCAGAAAGGAGCTTTCCATCCAGGTTGAAATTGTTTTCATACAATTGGCTAGATTGTCTGGACTATTTCCTGGTTGGTTGAGGGAGACTATCAATTGGGTGTCATCAGCGTATGTAATGATTCGAATTCCAAAGGGTTCCACGATTTTGGCCAGGGGGCTCATATAAATGTTAAAAAGAGTGGGGCTCAGGGAAGAATCCTGAGGAACCCCACATCTCAAAGGCATGCTCCTGGATGTACAGTTTTCCTCAAAGACCCAGAACAATCGGCCCTTCAGGAAGGACTTCAGCCATCTTAGTGCAACCCCCGATACCCTTGCTTCTCTAGTCCTAGAGATAAGTAGATGATGGTTAACGGTATCGAAGGCTGCACTCAGGTCCAGGAGGAGAATGGCTGCCGAACCTCTGGCGTCCATGATTTTTCTAGTTTCTTCAGTAACAGCAATTAGAGCAGTTTCTGTGCCTTGTTGGGGTCTAAAGCCTGTTTGTGTAGGGTGAAGGCGACCGTTCTCCTCGAGGAATGCTGAAAGTATAGCATTTACATGTTTCTCTGTGATTTTAGCAATTCCTGGCAGTAGGGATATAGGTCTATAATTCGAGAGGGTATCTGGGTCGGATCCTGCTTTTTTTAGCAGTGCCTTCACCATGGCTTGTTTCCAGGGTGAGGGGACAATGCCAGTATTTAGTGACAAGTTAATGAGTTCTAGAATGGTGGATGCCACTATGTGGGAAACTTGGTTTAGGACATTGGGTGGAGCCGTGTCTTCTGGGGATCCGGATTTTAATTTGTTGAGATACGACTTTAAGGTTTCCAGATTCATAGGGTGAAAAACCTCCAGGACATTCCCAGCCCTGCTCTCATAGGTGTCCAACTGCGTGGCGTTTTGAGGAATGGTTGAAGGTGGAAAGGTGAGATAGATAGATTGAATTTTAGTGTGGAAGAATTCCGCTAAGTCATTACAGCGTTTAAGTGTATTCTCTGCTGGAGGTATGGGAGGAGCTGGGGAAGTGATTGTTTTAAAAATTCTGAACCTTTCACTCTGGGCATTAGCATCTGATGATATCAGGTCTAGGGGGGCTTCCAGCCAACCATTAAAATCCTGATTAGTTGATTCTGGATCCCCTTTTAATGATGGTTGGGTGTTACTCAGGATGTCTGACCAGGACTCAACACTAATCTTAGCCCAGTTGCGTCCAAGTTTTTTTGTTGTGGGCTCAGATCGATTACTGGTTGTAGATACCCAAGTAAAGGGTAAACGATAATGGCCACTCCAAGGTAGGGGAATTGGGTTATCGGCTGTTACATTGGAGTTCGTAAAGATGGGGTCCAATAAGTGTCCTTTGAGATGGGTAGGGCCGTTTACTTTTAGATCAAGGGCAAGGGCTCCTAGGTTATCTACCAGTTCCTTAGTGCTGGCGGAGGAGAAATCATCGAAATGGATATTAAGGTCCCCTAATATCGTGAAGATAGACAGGGAGATAGCTAAAGTGGCTATGTTTTAAGGGAGATCCAAATTGAAGTTTCCCAGAGGTCCCGGTGGACGGTAAATTAGGCCCCCGGAGAAGGTGCATGTCTGCAAAAAACTGATGGCGAACACTAGGCTTTCACAGTCATGGATCGACTCCTCCTTCACACAGCAGCTGAAGGTGTCTCTATATATGATAGCAAGACCTCCACCTCTGTTAAGTGGGCGGTCTTGCCTTTGTATGCTGTATCCTGGTGGAAGGGCCTGGACAACATCTGGGTACGACCAGTCCTTGAGCCAGGTTTCTGTCAGGAACAGCACATCCGGGTACGTTTCTTCCAAGATCATCCTAATTTCTGTAGCGTGTTTAGGCATTGATCGGCAGTTCAGCAGTAGCATTTTGAATTCTTGGGAGTGAAGAGGTGTTATATCAACTGTCCTGCTAACATTCAGGACTACAGAGCAGTGAGGGCATATGTTGGTAATAAATGGAGGCTCAAGTTTGTGTCGACAGACCTACGTATCCCTGAGGCTGGTCAACTGTCCAGCTGAGTAAGGGCAAAATGGCCCATGGTCCCAGCCGGGCGCGGACGGGCGCAGGCGGGCTTAACTTTGGCACGCCCGCTGCACGCTCGTTTCATTGTGATATTAATAATAGTTCCCTGCCGTCTAGAAACGAGGCGTCTTACGTGCCAGGGGGTGTGTCAGGCCGTGCGTGTCCGCCGTCCACTCAATCAGCGTCAGCTGTGGTGGACCGGGGCCGGAGCACACAAGCCTGCTGCAGAGTTATTAAAGTGCCAAGTGCGATTGTGAGCCGTGAAGCACAATAAGGTAAAATATAATACCATTTTTAAAAGAGGTTTCCAGGTATTTTAAAAACAGCACGGCGCTCGCAGCACTCACAGGTATATCCGCTGCTCACTCGTTCCTGCCGTCTTAAATACTAGTTTCCCTGCCATCTAGCAACGAGGCGTCTGATGTGCCAGGGGGTGTGTCAGGCCGTGCGTGTCCGCCCTCCACTCAGTCAGTGTCAGCTGTGGTGGACCAGGGCCGGAGCACACAAGCCTGCTGCAGAGTTATTAAAGTGCCAAGTGCGATTGTGAGCCGTGAAGCACAATAAGGTAAAATATAATACAATTTTAAAAAGAAGTTTCCAGGTATTTTAAAAACAGTGCGGCGCTCGCAGCACTCACAGGTATGTCCGCTGCGCGCTCGTTCCTGCCGTCTTAAATACTAGTTTCCCTGCCGTCTAGCAACGAGGATTCTGACATGCCAGGGGATGTGTCAGGCCGTGCATGTCCGCCCTCCACTCAATCAGCGTCACCTGTGGTGGACCGGGGTGGGAGCACACGATCCTGCTGGTGAGTTATTAAAGTGCCAAGTGCGATTGTGAGCCGTGAAGCACAATAAGGTAAAATATAATACAATTTTAAAAAGAAGTTTCCAGGTATTTTAAAAAAAGCGCAGCGCTCGCAGCACTCACAGGTATGTCCACTGGGTAGTACAATCTGTTATTGTGTTTCTGAGTGAGCGTTGCTTTTTGAGCTTGAAGCACCCCCACATTACATCCCTGAGATGACTGCTCAACATCACAGCAATGAACATCAAATGCTGAAGGATTTGTACCTGGCTCATTTTGAACAGTCATAATAGGGCAGACCCTGGAACATCAGAGAAAAATAACCGCAGCACCTACGACTGACACCCTATAGCCCCAGCTTGCCCCTTGCCCACCCAAAAAAGCGTTCTGACAAAGAGCAGTTTTTGCCCAGCTCTCTGCTTAATGGGAAATAGTGGACTCCACTTTGGGCTATCAGCTAGCTCTGCCGTTCCTATAGGTGGCGAGGTCCAGGTCATGGATATGGACAACCATAATCAAAGGTAAGAAATGCAATTTACTCTTTCTTGATTATTAACATCCAGGTAACATGGTTTGGTATTATCTCTTTTTGTGAATGCTCTGGATGCCGTGGTGTTTAATTTGCCCTGTTCTATCTAGATCTGATTTTCCTTGCAGTATTGGCCTACGTGGTAGGAGGTTTTTGTAAGAAATGCACAGTGTGAGCTGTCTGCTTCAGCAGTGAAGCTACCTCTTCCTGTCCGATCTTGGTGATATTGTGTGTGAGAAAATTGAGACTTGTGGGTACGTTCTTATTATACACAATGAAAATCAGGGGTGCTAGAAGATAGGCCTGTTTAGAACAATTTAAATACCTCTTTCTGGGCTCCACAGATGATTGCCACAGTAGAATTCGTATTTAAGTATTGAATGAGTATACAATATGGGCTGAGCCCTCTTTTCATAATTATGGAATCACTTTTATTTATTTTATTTTAAGCATTTATAGAGCGCATGAATCACCCCACAGGGGGTATCTCCGCGCTAAGGACAAAAGGCGGTGCAACACAGAGAGAGGAGAGGGACTAAAAAAGATGAGTCTTGAGCTTTTTCCTGAAGGCCCGATAGTTGGTATTCAGGCGAAGATCCAAAGGCAGCTGGTTCCATAACGTGGGGGCAATATAAGTAAAAGATTTGCCTCCTAGTCTGGATAGTCTAATACGAGGAACCACAAGTAGGCCTTTTCCTTCCGAACGCAGTGTGCGAAATGGAATGGATTTAATAAGCTTTTCGGTGAGATAGATAAGAGCCATCTGATTAAGGCTCTTTAATACGAGACAGCACACCTTAAAATGAATTCTCTTCCGAATAGGAAGCCAATGTAAATTGGAGAGTAAAGGAAGAGAAGGAGTTCGCCTGGGAGCACCAGTCATCAAACGTGCAGCAGTGTTTTGCACTACCTGTAAACTTTGTAAATCAAGGTCCTTAGCCGAAATCAGCATTGCTATAATCCAAGCAACTCAGGACTAGAGTATGGATTAATGTTTTTCGAGTATTAATTGGGAGAAAATGAAAGATCTTGCGGCTCAAGCTCAGCGCATAGAAGCAAGCTTTTTTAGTTGTTGCTAGATGATCTTCCAGGTTGAGGTCTCTATTTACTAAGACCCCCAAGTTTTTAACCACGGTTTTTGGGATAGGAGCAGTACCTAGTTCTTCCGGCCACCAACTCGGGGACCAGTTAGTCATAGCATCCTTAAAGAGCATCATTTCTGTTTTCCCCATGTTTAACTGCATGAAATTTCTCTTCATCCAGAAGGAGATCATTTTCATGACTTCCAAGAATGTATTCTGTATGTTGGGGGTGTATTTATTGTAAGTGAAAATTAACTGTGTGTCGTCCGCATAGGAAATTGGGGAAAACCCAATTTTCCTAAGAAGTCCTGCCAAAGGGGCGACATGACTTACACATTAAACAAAGACGGACTAAGACACGAGCCCTGAGGTACCCCTTTCGTGACATGGCTGATCGTGGATTTAAAAGGGTCCATGTTCACTGTTTGAGTTCTATCTGTCAGGAAATCTTGTATCCAGCTCCAGGCTGTGTCTTGGACACCTATATAGCTTAGTCTTTCCAGTAATATTTGATGAGATATGGTATCGAAAGCAGCGGATAGCTCAAGCAGCACCAAAATTACTGCCTGACCTGCATCCGCTAGCATTTGAATATCATCCGTCACTTTTACCAAAGCAAGTTCGGTGCTATGTCTGGGACGGAAACCAGACTGAGAATAGGCCAGACAATTATTGGATTCCAAATAAACTGAAAGATGAGTATTAACATGCTTCTCTAGCAATTTGACATATAAAGGTAACAAGGAGATCGGACGGTAATTAGTTATGATATCTGAGGGCAATTTGGTGTTTTTACGGATAGGCATAATTTGAGCAGCTTTCCATGCTTTGGGGAGTTTACCTTCTTTAAAGGAGTGGTTAAAAATAAAACTAAGAGGTTATGCCAATTTAGTAGCTAATACTTTAGCAAATTTTGCAGGAATTAAATCCGTGGGAGAACCAGATTTTGCAGATTTTAATAAAAATTCTGTGTCTTGAACTGTCAGCAATGGAAATTCTTTAAAAGTTCCCTGTTCGAGCCGGGCCACAGATTGAACCATGCCAAAGTCATACTTCTTGGTGTCAGATGAGGTAATATTATTATATATATCCTCTATTTTTGAAAAAAAGTGATCTGCAATTTGATCACAGAGAAGTTGAGTGGGTTCCTCCTCGGTGTTAACGGCTTTGGGGTTCACAAAGGAGTATATGGAAAAGCATTTTTGGGAACTGCCTGATTGTTCCAGTTGCATACTAATATGTTGTTTTCGTGCAGATTTAAAATTTATATGGTATTTAACCAAGGTCAATTTATATAGTTCTTTGTTTGCAACATCCTGGGTACGTCACCAATTGCGTTCAAGTTTTTTACAATTTCTCTTTTTCGTCCTAAGATTAGATGTGTACCAGGTGGTCTGACTTCGGCTCGATACGGTGTTAGAAGTTTTCTCCGGAATGAGCACATGCAGAGTAGCTTCTACTGCATTATTAAACGACACACACATAGTGGTTATTCACTGTGCCAACATCAGATTTCAGCTCGCTACAAGAGAGCAGTTCACCAAATTTATTAGGGGACAATTTGTGCCAATGTCTAAACGTTCTCCTAGCCGGGGTCATCTTTACTGTCTGATTCCTAGGGTTTAAAAGGTCAAAAGAGATCATAAAATGGTCTGACAATCTAAGTGGGAGGGTAGAAATATAGGTTAAATCAGATGAGTTTGAAAGAACCTGATCTAAAATATGTCCTGCGATATGCGTAGGGACATCATTCTTAGTGGTCAGATTTAAAGCTAGCATTTCCTTAGAGAAAGTACCAGCATCTGAGTTTTCTTGGCTATCCATATGTATATTAAAATTACCCAGAAGGATACATTTATCAGATGAAATAACATAAGGTGCCAATATTTCTAATAGGTATGAGATAGAGTTGGAGATAGGGCCAGGAGGGCGGTAAACAAGAGCGCCCTTCCAACTCAACTGTGAATGAAAGTCAAGTCTAAAGACCAAAATTTCAATTTTATCAGTACAAACGCTATCTAAAAGAGTGGCTTTTATTGGGTCTTTGTAAATTATTGCAACGCCGCCAACAGCTTTGATTGGTCTGTCTAATTAACAGCTTTGATTGGTCTGTCTAATTTTAAAATATGGTACCCATCTGGTACCGCAATTGCGATATCCGGAGTGGGAGATAGGTTTTAACCAAGTCTCCGTTAAAAACCCGATGTCCAGAACAGAGGAGGAAAAAATATGATGAGCGCACATTCGCTAGAAAGCAATTCCAACTTGCTTTCAAAGGAATATGATCAATGTCCCGGGTGGTATATCTTGCTGCTTCCTGAGGGGGTGGAAAAGTCACAAACTTACAGTACCTACATGAGAGTGGAGCCTCCATATTAAGAGGAAATTGGTTGGGACATGGCTTAATATCATTTCCCCCCTTAGCCCTGGCTATACTCTTTCCAATACTTAACAATTCCTGTTTGGAATAAGCATGATGCTGTATAAGACTAAGGGCATTGTTTGTGGAGAAATAGCCAGGGGGTCTAGCGGCTGGCGGCGACCTTGCGCGGACGGGTGCAGATGGACTTGCCTTTGGCACACCGCTGCGCGCGTCCGCTGCGCGCGTCCGCTGCGCATCGCCCAACACATCGCTTTTAAGGGTGGGAGCGGATGAACAACTAGACCGCTCACCCTTCCGCCGTAAATGTGTGTTTTCAGCCAAATAGAGAAAGGAAGGGTCTCCCTCCACAGCAAACGACCGAAGCTCGTGGTGGACCGAGGAGAGGGAAGTCAATGCAGGCAAGTATAAATTCTAATTTTTATACACACTTTGATTCTTTGTATTTTTAAACTTGCGCTGCACTCCTCGTTCTGGTGTACGTCTCCTGAGGCGGAAGCCGGGAGGCGGTTAGGCTTCACATGCTAGGGTTATAATTACCGCAACATTTAAAATTGTACCTCTCCACCTTATAAATTAGCGCCGCTTTTTGCCGTCCTGCACCCACTCAGCCGATTAGGAGCTGAGGTGCTTTCTGGTATTAGGAGGCTGATTCCAACTTCAACGGCCATTTTTGGAGGAGGCAGGCTCACTGGTCGGCTGACTAGACTTGCTGCCTCTCGCTTGTGACGCTATAAATTTAGCGTCCGGCTGTCGCTCTCGATAGACCTTGCACCCTCCGTATCACTCCCGAGGCAGAAGCCGGGAGCGTGAGAGTTTACTTGTTTTGTGTGTTTAAATCTTTATTTTGACTGACACTTTGATTCTTTGTATTTTTAATCTTGCGCCGCACTTCTCTCTCCCCTCCTGAGGCGGAAGCCAGGAGCGTGAGAGTTTACTTGCTTTGTGATTTTAAATTCTAATTTTTATACACACTTTGATTCTTTGTATTTTTAAACTTGCGCTGCACTCCTCGTTCTGGTGTACATCTCCTGAGGTGGAAGCCGGGAGATGCTTAGGCTTCACTTGATAGAGTTATATTTACCGCAACATTTAAAATCGTACCTCTCCACCTTATAAATTAGCGCCGCTTTTTGCCGTCCTGCACCCACTCAGCTGATTAGGAGCTGAGGTGCTTTCTGGTATTAGGAGGCTGATCTCAACCTCAGCGGCCATTTTTGGGGGAGGAAGGCTTGCTGGTCGGCTGACTAGACTTGCTGCCTCTCGCTTGTGACGCTATAAATTTAGACGCTCATGGCACCGCGCAGCGGACGCGAGCAGAGGATGCGCCTCACACGTGCCAAAGGAGCGCCTAAGGAAAGCCCGTCTGCGCCCGTCAGCGTCCCGGGGCAGACGGGGACGGACGGGCGGTTGATCTAGCTGATCTTTCTTTGGGTAAGGTGCTTAAATATGCCCCAGCAGAGCTTACCTTATTAGGTGGTAGTGCTAGAAACTGTTGCCCATTTTTTCCCAGTAGAGCCAAGGGCATCAACTGTTGTCCTAGTTGCGTTTGGATACCTGATAAGTGCACTATGATGATTGCCTCTCCTGAGCTGGGGAACTACCATAATCAAGGATTGGGCCCAGGGAATCTACCAAGTAATTTCACTTGCTCACTCCTTAACACTCGGTCGCTTTTTGAGATTGTACGCGTCGACAGATTAATAATCAGTGGCCTTAGCCGTCAATCTCCGTCCTCGCCTGCCTTCCATCGCGTGTCCTCCGACATGCTAGCTCAGGCTCTGACAGCCTACCCATGTCGGTTTTCAGGTGACTTAGAGGACGATTTGGATCTCTTGCAGACATGGCTTGCACAGCACTTGGATGAACTGGCTCCTCCCCAGGTTGCCCGTAAAAACTCCTTCCGCGTATCGGCACCCTGGTTCACGCCAGCACTTAATGAGAGTCGAAGGCACTGTAAGAAGGCGGAAAGAGCCTGGCGCCATAACTATGATGGGCTACTAAAGGAGATTTATCGGGAGGGTATCAAGAACTATCACAGAGACATCACTTTGGAAAAGAAGTCTTATTTCACCAGGAGAATTGAAGCTGTCACTAATACCAGCAAGGAAATCTTCGCTATAGTGAAGGAATTTTCATCGCCTTCATCTATTACACCCAAGTGTTCCCACTCCGAATCGTGGGTCGCTCAACTTGCAGTTTTTTTTGCCGGCAAAATCAAAAGCATTCAGGCATCTTTTTTGCCATCTGTGGCGGCCGCAGATCCCGATGTTATTCTCCTTTTATCATCCTCTGCCCGTGATAGGCCCATTCTTTCGAACTTTCCAACCCTCTCCCTAACGGCCTCGTTGGATCTCTTAACTAAATTAAAATCAGGCTCTCCGCTGGATCCTTGTCCGGCTAAGTTTCTTGCCAAAACGGCTCAAGTTATCAACCCTTTAATCAACCCAGTGCTAAATCAATCTCTAGGCACTGGTGAGGTTCCTCTGGCATGGAAGCAGGCTCTTATCCTTCCTCTCCTAAAAAAACCTAACCTCGATCCCAATATACATGCCAATTACAGACCTATCTCCCTCCTTCCTGCTTTTGCCAAGCTCGTAGAAAAGCATGTTCATTCCTCCCTCTCCAATTTCCTGGAGACTAACGACATCCTCCATCACACCCAGTCTGGATTCCGTGCAAATATGAGCACGGAAACAGCACTGTTGGAAGTGACGGAAGCTATTAAGGAGGTCTTGGACGCTGGTGGAAAGGCGATGCTGGTGATGTTGGATCTCTTGGCGGCTTTTGATACCATCCCCCACAACCGTCTGCTTTCAAGACTCTATGAGATTGGTCTGAGGGGGACGGCTCTCAGCTGGTTTGAGTCGTTTCTGGCCAACCACCAACAAACAGTTTGGGCCCCTCCGTACTCAGCCTTAGTGCCGCCATTGAAGGTGGGAGTCCCTCAGGGGTCGATCCTGAGCCCCACTCTCTTTAATATCTATATGGCCCCTTTGGCGGCACTGGCTGAATCCTATGGCGCCCAGATTGTTTCGTATGCCCACGACACACAGCTTCTTTTCACTTGTGAAAAGAATACCGCTTTTAATGGGGAGAGTATTAGGAGTTGTTTAGGAGCCATCTTCGCATGGTTCCAACTGTACCACCTCAAGTGTAACTCGGATAAATCGGAGGTGCTCTTTTTGGTTGCCCTCCCGACCCCGGCTGGAAGTCCTGCTGGCCGGCGGCTATGTTTCCTCCTTCCTCTGCCACTTCTGCGGCCAAGAAGTTGGGAGTAAAGTTGGACAATGATCTTACTTTTAAACCTCAGATCTTGGGCCTAGTGGGACAGTGCTTCGGTCTCTTAAAAATGCTGAGGAAGTTTCTTCCACTTCTGTCCCTAGCCCACAGGAGGACCACTGTCCAGGCCCTGATAGGTTCACGTTTGGATTATGCTAATGTGCTGTACCTCGGCCTCCCAGAATATCTTCTCTCACACCTGCAAACGGTGCAAAACTTTGCTGCACGAGCAATCTTCGATCTCAGCCGGAGATCCAGCACGGCATCCCTTCTCAAATCCCTCCATTGGCTTCCTGTACGAAAACGCATCACTTTTAAAACTTTGACCACAGTATTCAAAGCCCTGCACGGCACCGGCGCCCGCTATATTAGGAAAAGAGTGAGCTTCTATCTGCCTTCACGATTGCTGCGGTCCACATCGCTGGCTCTGGCTACTGTTCCGGCAATTAGGCGAGCCCGTATTGGGGGTCGCTCTTTTAAACGTCTGGCTCCCCAACTGTGGAATGCTGTGTCTTTGTCTCCGTGGAAGTGCGACAATCTATGATCAGGATGTTGCTGTAGGAGTGACAACACGACCTCCTTGTGACCAACTACAACTGACGGTTTATTCTAGCCCTGACGAAGTCCATTTGAGGACGAAACGCGTTGGCTGAGGCCTTTTAACATTTAAAATAAAGGAACTTTTTCTAAATTATTTGGTTGTTACGGACCAGTTTCTTTCGGTGCAACATCCTTCACTCATACAATACTAGATTTTCAAGCCTTTGAAATTCATAAAAAATCGACAAAAGTAACTAAAGATATTAAGAACTACAGTAAAGAGAGGACATACCCATACCTCCAGGAGGATTTCTTCAACGTAGGCCCACAAGAACAACAGAGATTCCCGATAGGCACTTGGGGCGTTTCAAAAACAGAGTACCTGTCACACTTTCTGACTCCTCAGTTGGGTCCGAAAGTTCGGACGTGGCGGAAGGTCCTAGTACTTCCTCCCACACCAACCCCCATTTTTTAGACAGGAGCCAATCCAGGAACACAGACCCACCGAGAGGGAGAGGGAAGGGGGAGGGAGATCCAGACCCAGGTACAACTTCCCTCCAGGAGAGCGTCAAACTAGGAACAGGTATTACCAATGGGGATACCAGTACTAGACACCGACAATCCACCACAGAATAATATGGAGGCAATACCAATATTCAATCTCTCCCACCACCAGTTGAATTCCAGAGATATTGCCTTACTGAGTAGAGGCCTATCCTTTGTCATTGCTGAGAAACCTAATTGGTTCAACATACAGACAGAGATCCTAAGTTTCACAAGAAAGGTGAGAGAACAGGCCTTTTTTAAAGACCGCTATACCCCCCCAAAAGACTGACACCACAGGATTACGCCCTGTGTCTACTTTCAATCCATCAAGCGGCACTATGCCCCCAGAGGTTATAACCTTTGAGCACTTGGTCCTGCGAGACCTAGACAAACTAAAAGAAAACTACAGATTCACCCCTTATAATATCAGCATAGACGAAAACAATAGCCTGGCTAGGCGTAAACAAAACAACAATATTGTAATAAAGCCTTGTGATAAGGTTGGGGGTATTGCCATCCAAGACCAAATTACTTACGCGACTGAAATTCTGCGCCAATTGAATAACACTGCGCACTATGAACAACTGACTGTAATCCTGTTAAAAACATCAGTGAAGTCATTCTCCAAATCACCCAAGAAGCCCTGGATAATGTGTTCATTAGCAAAAATGAATTTCTGTTCCTCAACAACAAGGAACCTCGCACCCCAGTACCTTACACACTGCCCAAGGTGCACAAAAATGCAGAGGAGCCACCTGGAAGACCAATCCTCTCATGATGTGGTTCTATCGTGGAACCTTTAGGAAAATATATTGACTTCTTCGTAAAAGATCTGGTCCAGGACACCACTACTTGCATTAAGGACACGACGCACCTTATCAACTTAATTGAAACGCAACCCTACCATCCTAATAGGGAACTCCTTGTTACTCTTGACATAGAGTTATTATACATGAATATCCCGCAACAAAATGGACGTGATCAAGAAGCATCTAAATAATCGACCAGCTCCCCATCGAGTTCCGACTGATTTTATAATCAGTCTACTTGAGATCGCCCTTACACAAAACTACTTCCTATTCAGAGATACATACTATAGACAGTGCAAGGGTACATCCATGGGGGCAATTTTCGCCCCCAATTTTACCATTTTGTTTATGCATGACTTAGAGTCTAACATCATTCTTAACACCACAAACCCATATCGCGACAAAATCCGCCTGTGGCACAGGTACATCGATGATGTTCTCATGATCTGGAGTGGTGATGAGAATACTCTGAAAGAATTTTGTGAATGGCTCAACACAAGTCAGCCTGATCTCAAATTTAATTTAATTATGACAGACACCAAGTAGACTACTTAGATGTCACAATCAAATGCTTGGATGAGCAATTATACACCACCCTCTTCAGAAAACCGACAGAGCGCAACACCTTGCTCGAATACCACAGCGCTCACCCTAGGGCACTTAGGGATGGCCTCCCATACAGCCAGTTTCTCAGGATCAGGTGTAACTGCAAGTTTAAAGAAGATTTTTTTCTAGAGGATGAGGTTCTATGCAAAAAATTGACAGCTAGGGGGTACCATAGGAAACTAGTGAGAAGGGCCATTAAAAGAGCCTGGTACGCCCGCCAAGAATACCTGCTCCAACCCCAAGCAAAAAAAACATTATCTAGAATTACCTTTGTGACCACATTTAGCACAGTCAGCAACAAACTGTCCAAACTAGTTAAAAAACACTGGTCAGTACTGGACCCACTGGAGCTTAATACAGGGACTTCATTGTTCTCTTTTAAAAGAGGACGTAACCTTAAAGATCACCAAGTGAGGGCAGCCACTGTGACCAGTAAGAATAATTGAGGCATGTCTCAATTTACCACCCATTTTAGGGCACTACAAGTGTAATCACTGCATGGCATGCGACATCAATACTAAAGTTTTTGAGTATGACAATTGTAAACATATGCTAAAATCATTCACTAACTGTAATTCAAAAAACGTGATCTACTGCATCAAATGCCCCTGCAAACTACTCTACTTTGGCCAGACGACCCAGCAGATAAAAACCCGGATCTCCCAACATAGAAGCAGAATCCGCTGCAAGGTTGTCACAGCACCACTTGTGAAACATTATCTCTCACATGGGGCCATATGTATCAAGCTAATTAGCATTCGCAAAGGCCGAAATGCTGCGAATTTCGGCCTTTGCGAATGCTAATTAGAAAAATGGTATGTATCAAACATGTTTGATGCAAAATAAGGAATAGCAACATTTGCAATTCCTTATTTTGCGATTGCACTTAAGGAATCACAAATTTTGTGATTCTTTAAATGCAATGTATCAAACATAAAATATTCAAAAAATGCCATTAAGGATTCGCAAATTACCACCAACTTCTAGTTGGTGGTAATTTGCGAATTCTTTTCAAAAAGCTTTTTTTCAAAAAACAAAAGGTGCCATATGCCCCCAAATGTCTTTTTCAGGGGTGCAGCAGGGTGTTCTTGAGACACCCCTGCACCCTTGAAGAAATTCCTAATTTGCGATTAGCTAATTGCTAATCGCAAATTGCACCTTCATTCCTATGGGCCTCCTGGCCCATAGAAATGAATGGGTAATTTGCGATTAGCATTTTGCTAATCGCAAATTAGGAATGGTAAAGAATCGCTATTTAATAGCGATTTTGTACATACATACCGTTTTGCATTTCCTAAATAGCGATTCCTTAAAATTCGCTATTTAGGAAATGCAAAATTGTTTGATGATACATATGGCCCATGGACACTCTGAAAATGAACTAAAGTGACAGGTGACAGACAAACTGTTGCCCAGTGCAAGGGGAGGCAACCAACAAACCACCTTGAACCGCTTGGAATGCAAATGGATTTACAACTGCAAAACAATTGAGAGAGGACTCAACACTCTTGATGAGTGGAATACTTGCATTTGACTTTACTGTACCATACCTGAATATCCCTGACCAAGATCTGAAGAATTTTTGTATGAATTATAAACATGTACTGTAATTTGCCAAAAACCCATTAATATGCACGCCCCTAAGCCACGTGATGAGTACTGTATAGTATTTTCATATAAATGTCTTCTCTTGCAAACTGCTAGAATGTGTGCTTTGATAAGGGATGTAACTGTTGTGCACCGCCCATCGCACCCTATTTGCGCTACCTTTTTGCATCCAGACTGGTGGCAAGAGCAGCGTAAAATGTTCCTTTTAAAAGAACAGAATCCTCCTTTGCAAGGACCCTTGCATACATATCACCCATGTCCTTCAGTATCATATACTTGTATTATACTGTATACTAATAGAAAGTGTAGCATTCTTAACTACCACCCCATTATTCAAGTGGGTCAACACCACAATGAAGATTAGATGTTACCCATTACATCCATCCTCTAACTGCTTAAAGATGCCCATTACAAGCATCTGCCCTTGGAGCATGCGCAGTATTGCTTCTGCCGCTCTATCCCTGCCTGATAACTAAGACCCATTGCGCATGCGCGGGAGTCACGTCCCTCACGCATACGCATCACGAACCAGGAAGTGCCCTTAACCCACGGTAATCGCTGTCTCGTGACATAACAGACGCGAGAGCAGCGAGGAAGGTAGAACCCTTATTACGGCCGTGGACCGCGGCGATTTACCCCTTCCCCGCGGCGGCTATTCTGCCGCAGCGCTAAGGGGGAGACGTGGACGCGCAGCGGTCCCGTGCTCGTGACGGAACCGCTCCGTCACGGCCCTAAGGTGAGCTGTGCTTGTGACGGAACGGTTCCGTCATGGACCCGCCCGCCCATTAGAACGTCAGCGCAAGCGCGGAATTCGCGCCGCGCATGCGCGGCGAGCGGGCCGTTACGGAACCGTTCCGTCACCAGCACAGCCCACCCGAGGCTCGTGACGGAACGGTTCCGTCACGAGCATGGGAGGGGATAAGTTAGTGAAATCCCGCATCCATGCGAGGCGACACTAGCTATGTCCATACCAGCCTCCACCTCTTAACTTGGTTTTAAAATCCGTTTTTTCATTCCTCCTCAGCTCCCAGCAGGACCCCGTGTGGCACATTGGTAATTAACGTGTGCTTCCCTTTTTAATCCAGAATTTTGGCACACGATCGATTAGACCCATAGAATGTGTGTGTGTGTATATATGAAATATTTATTTTCCACAAACAGGTTGTGGCAGTAAGAGAGGACACTATTAATAGCTGCAAGCAAAATGGAAATAAATAGCACTGACCTACAAGTAAACAATTCTGGCACAGCATTTCAATTGTTGAATAGTTCTCACACTACAGCCAATAATATATCTCGTTAGGACTGACCTTCACAGTAAGCATATCTGACTATGCATCCAATGTTGAATTGTCCTCAATTAATAGCCAGTAATCTATTCCGTTACCTTAGATAACCAAGAAAGACTACTCCTAAATCATTGGAAAGCACCAGACCGAATTCAACAATTGTTCTCCACTTCATGTAAGAAAGAACGCCTTAGGTCTGATAAATACCCCCATTTGTGCACCATAAGATTTAACTAACTCCAATCTCCCACATAACAGATCCAATCCCTGACTGAACCCAAGACAGACAGTCACTACTTCATCGATTAAAGCATCTCTTTTACCCATAAGCTGGAACTGAAAGAGACAGAGTAAGTTCTATAATTATGTTGAACCTTAGAAGCGCGTGCCCCTTATCTAGCTTCAATCAGGCATCTAGCGCGCCAATACACGGTTGCTAGATCCGCTTAATCTGTTCAATGTGCATGAAAATGTATGTCTATCATACCACTGGGAGCACCAAATCACTGTGTTTAGAATCTACTGTGTAGGGCCAAGTGCTATTTTAACTTACCTTACTACAGTTTCAGGAAGCTCATCTAGTCCTGATGATGATCTAAAATGGCGAAAGATCGAAACGTCGTCGACCCACCCAAGGAAAATCCCCCCACCCCATTGTATATAGCTCTGTGGATTACACCTTGTTTTTATGTGACATTCCGTATATTCTCACTTTGTTCACTCATGTTACGATATGCACTCTGTCACTCATGTGAGCACCTGAAACGCATCTCTACATGTTGAAAATATGAAATAAATAGTTTTTCACATGTTACCCTACATGTTCTGCTCCAAAGATTAATTTAATACTAAGTTTTTGTTATTCTGGATTTACTTAGGCCACCCTTCAACCACTGTTTGTCCTAATATGCTCCATGGTATGACACACACTAGGACCATGTGTATGACACTGATAGGAAGCCATCTCACAAATGTAGAACGATATCTGCTCAATAATGGCTACAGGCAAAGGGTATAACAATATTCATTCTTGTGATTCTGCCCTGCGACACGTGCTCCGAATGGGCCTTGGGGGACAGAGGACCGAAGGGAGGTTGGCCCTTCGGGGAATTTGGGCAATTGGTCAGCCCAGGCAACATTTGGGCTCATTGGGCTTGTTTTGGGCTAGGCTCAATTGGGCGGGTTCTTATATACTTAACTGGCAATTTTATCATCACAGGCACCATTTTGGTGACACAGTGACTGTTCAACAGGCAGTGAATTTTGTGGGGCAGTTACTTATTGAAATATGGCAGACATGGACGAAAGAATGCAGGAGGCCATGCCTCTTCTATCTGAGGCAAGATGCATGGACCTGCTCCAGTGGTCGAAGTGGGGAAAAAAAAGTAGGGAAACTGTGGGTGGAGATCCAGGGGGCGGGAATACCCAAAGATTGGATCAGTGGGCGGAGTCAGGGGTGTGGCGCAAAACATACCATTTTTAGTACGCTTAGCATTTCAATGACCAGTTACAGCTTATAACGTTATTTAATTCTGACAATGGATAAACATGTTTATTTGAGGTTTAATTCGGAAAAAAGCAAACATTCATAGGGAATATAGGTTTATGTAAAGCGTGTGAAATATAAGCATGAACAACATGTTACCTTAATGCTTTTACTCTCATTGTTCAGAAATCCATGAGTATTTTTTGTCTCAAACATTGAGGACATGAATACAGGGCTTCTCCTGTACACACGTGTTAAGCAAGGCTCAGAAGCGAAAGGGACTCTTCAGGAGAATCTAGACTCACGGAAACCCACAAAGAATGCGGAACAATGTGATACATTCACACTAGTACAGAGATCTGGGCCTAAAGCCATCATTTTTTTGCTCACCATGCCATTCCAGTTTGGGCCCAGCCGTATGCAAATCAGTCTTGACCCTGCGCCCAATGGGAACAGTCCAGCCCGAACTGCCAGGCCAGGTCCTCCCTGGACTGGAAACAAGCATCCTAGGATCGGTTTCGGGCTTTTAGCCATCATCAGCCAGGATAGCTTGAATCTAGTGGCATGGAAAGCAGGGGACCCACGTCTTGGCATACCCGTCCCACTGCATGACAGCAGGTATATTTTTTTAGACACTTCAACCTCTGGCTGTCATGGAGAAGTTATTGCACTCGGCTGGTGTGCCTCCCATACGCGAACCCCAGGCTGCACGTATTTATTGTAGTTCGGCATTGGCAGTAAGCGCTGTTGTCTTCCAACACCTTGACGGGTGTCTGTGTGGCACTGGAGGTGTATGAGAACCCAGAGTTGTATTTTTTTTTTTACGTAGTTCCGTTCCTTTCTAAAAATGTTCTTGTAATGTTACAAGCACCCTTCTCTGGCTTTTAATATCTCGAGATTATAAATGCCATTTTCTGACAGTTGTATATAAAGGGGGAACCCATATATACTACCTGACCTGGGTCAATAAGTACAGTATAAAACAGTGTGGTCACAGCAGTACGCAATTCTGTTATACGAAATTCTGTTATTACTAAATAATAGTAGCACAAACACAAAGCAAATTCATTGTGGCATGTATCCACTTCAATTGTTTTATACAAGGATGAAGTATCTGATGCAAATATATTCAAAGCATATTACAGATAAAGGAAATCAAGTTGCTCATTATAGTAATTGTGCAATATCATACAGTGCTCTTGGTGCTGTAGGAAAGAAAGGGGGATGGGTATTGAGTGTTCAAATGTGGGTAGGGAACAAGGAAAGGTATTTGGACATATGTACATCAGCATTGTTTAGTGCAGACGTTTCCGCCTGTGATAGATCAAATTTCCCAGTGTTACACATAACTCCGATGGACCAAAAGTTGCTTATTTACAGTGTCACAGGAGTTTGTGTTCAAGTATTGTTGACGTTTCGACCCTTTAGTGCAGGAAGGGGTATTTTCCTTGCTGTTGGTTCATCCTCAGGGTGGAACATCCTTTACGACGCGGATGTTACCCCGGGCTACCATTACGACGCGTCTCTTACAACGCAAGTCGTAACCACGACTTGCGCTGGAGGGCGCTCAAGGACAAGGAATAGTTAGTTTACTATTCCAACACCTTCCCTACAATCCACGGGGACTGGTTTTGGAATAGTAAATTAAACCATTCCTAAGTCCGCACCCTACAGCGCACCACAACTTGCGTTGTAAAACACGCGTTGTAACGGTACGCGTGGTAATAGCCCGCGTCGTACCGTCATACATCCTTCATCAGGACTGGGAAGAGCACTTGGTAAGCAGACGGGGAAGAATCCACCGTAGGAATGAAAAAGGTGGGCTTGTATAGGCTCTACTGGTTATTTGGTACTGGGGTCTGCAGCTCTCACAGCTTACAAACGGTGGGGAACAAGCAAGTGTTTCTCCTGGAGGTCAATGAAAAAGTCTGCAGCCGTGTCCGCTTGCAGATAGGGGGCGTTAAACCCGTGCCTCCAGGTCATGCCAGCCGGGGCTCAGAATAGGAAGTTTTCTGACAGTTGGGCAGCGATTGTCGTGTGATGTTACAAGTACCCATTTCTGGCTGTGGAAAATGAAAATTCTGTTTTATCAGTCTTGAAAAATAATTGCTTGTGTGAAACGCATGGTGTTAAATCTCCCCCTAACCGATGTCTGATGGGCTTGACCAGTTACCTCCACCATATGATCCTAACATGCTAATGATGTAGGTTGTCTTCTTACTGGTGAACCAGGAAAGACAAAGGTAAATCCCAAGAAAAGCATCCCTCACATTCCCCACTATCATTTATGTCCTGAAGCAGAGACTAAGATATGCCCTGTCATTGCTGCTTTGCTGAAACAAGGAATTCTAGTGCTGTGAGTGTTTAAAACACTCCTATTTTGCTCATTCAAAAAACTGGCAAAGAAACATGTTGTTTTAGTCTGTGCTAATAATGCTGTTATCTTGTCAAGCTGTCCTGTCACACTTAAACCTGTCATCATTCTTTCATGTATACAAGCACCCGCAGCATAATTCACTGGTGTAAACTTTTTTCTCTATCCAGATATATCCTGAAAGTCAATACCCTTTTGCCTTCACATTTTTAGGGGACAAATCACGTGGTGTAGATTACCACAAAGATATAGGGGATCACCTTCTATTGTCTCACAGGATCTCAAGGATCTGATCTCCCTTGTCTTTCTGGGAGGATCTACACTGGCCCAACATGTTGATGACTTGTTAGATCCTTCTAGCTTAGAAAACCAATGCAAGTTTGACTTTTTGAATCTACTCACTGAATTAGATAAGAAGGGGCACAAGGCTTCTAAAGACAAATTACAATTTTGCTTACCTCATGTTCGATAATTAGGCTATAACATCAATCAATCAATCAATCAGGGATTTGTGAATTTGTGAAGTGATGGTCTCAAGGTGCTGGGTGGGGAGGGAATCGTGCAGCAACATCTTACCCAAACAGCCAGGTCTTGAGGCTCTTCCTGAAGGCAAGCAGAGTGGGGGAATGCCTAATGCTGAGCGGGAGTTCGTTCCAGGTCTATGCCGTGATGTAGGAGTAGGTTCTTCCACCTTTACTGGCTCTGCGGATGTGAGGTGTGTCGGCCAGGGCGAGGTCTGTGGAGCGAAAGCTTCTCTTGGATGCGTAGAAAAAGACTCTTTTATTGAGGTACTGGGGTCCTGTGCCATAGAGGGATTAGTAGGCATGAGTGAGTAGCTTGAAGGTCACTCTCTTCTCGACGGGGATCCAGTTGAGGTCTCGTAGGTGCTGGGTGATCTGGTCCTGCTGTGGGATGACAAGGACGAGTCTGGCAGTGGTGTTCTAGATGATCTGGAGAATTTTGGAGCAGGGATTTATTCACTCCAGCGTAGAGGGCGTTTCCGTAGTTCAGTCTGCTGGTTATGAGTGCGTGGGTGATGGTCTTTCGGGATTCAGAGGGGATCCATTTGAAGGTCTTGCCGAGCATGCGGAGGGTGATGAAGTATGTGGAGGAGACTGTGTTGACCTGTCAGGTCATGCTGATGGATGAGTCAAGTATGATGCTGAGGTTGTGGGTGTGGTCCGTTGGTGTTGGGGGGATGCCGAGGGCAATGCACCACCAGATGTTGTCCCATGCGAAGGGGGTGGGTCCGAAGATGAGGACTTGTGTCTTGTCCGAGTTGAGCTTCAGGCAGCTGCTGCTCATCCAGGAGGCGATATCTTTCATTACTTCCTGGAAGCTGAACTGGTGGTGTTGGGTTCCTTGGTGAGGGAGAGGACAAGTGGAGTGTCATCAGCATTGGATTCTATACTGAGTCCATGCTGTCTGAAGATGTTGGCGAGGGGGGCCATGTGGATGTTGAAGAGCGTGGGGCTGAGCGACGATCCTTGGGGTACTCCGCAGCTGATCTCTGTGGGTTCAGAGACGAAGGGCAGGAGTCTGATTCTTTGGGTTCGGGCGGTGAGGAAGGAGCGGATCCAGTCAAGGGGCTTCCCTGTATGCCGGCGTCGTGGAGTCTGGACGGTGAGTGTGCGGTGGGACACAGTGTTGAAGGCTGCAGAGTGGTCTAGTAGGATGAAGGCTGCCATGTGGTCCTGGTAGAGGAGAGTGCAAATATCATCTGTGGCGGCTAGGAGGACTGTCTCTGAGCTGTGGTTGCTGTGGAATCCGGACTGGGAGGAGTCGAGGATGGAGTAGGCTTCAATGAAGATCGTAAGCTGGAGGTTGACGATCTTCTCCATTACTTTTGCTGAGTAGGGGAGGAGAGAGATGGGCCTGTAGTCTCAGTGGGATAGCAACACTTATCTGCAGACAAAATTAAAACTATCCGTAAGCTTCCCTGCGCAGTTACTATCTCCCATGTATGCCCTCTTGTGAAGATGATGGGATATTGCTGACAGTGGGTTTAGGTTTATGCTAAAGCTGTCAAACCATAGCAAGATTTTGTACAAAAAGGTACCATTTGATGGCAGTCCTCATAGAAACCATCATAGATAATACAAAAAGATTGTTGTGAAGGTGGAAGAGGTTCCTATGCCCTGAATTCAGCTGGATGAGATGACCTGGCTTGACCGTATACTGATCATCTTTGATTGTATTTCTTGATTGAGGTTTTGAGATCGAGTAGGGAAACATCTTGACTAATTAAATTTTGCATCTTTCTTTGTCCTGGACGTTTGCTACAGCCAGCAGCAGTGGACTGCGTCTTTTTGCAGGGACAGAACAAGTGTTTTCCTCCTGATGTAATCTGTTCTGGAGAGAACTTTTATGTGGTTCCTGCTGCATCCACTGTTGATTCTCAACTTCCCGATGAGTGTTTTTAGCAAGCTATACAAAGTTAATTTGCAAGGATGCAATGAGCCCTGTCAGTTACCTCAGTGTCCGCGGGGAGATGGAGTAAGCCTTCCCATGTCTATTTCCATGACTTTAAGTTATGTTGTAACCAAGTAGGGGAAAGAGTAAAATTGACGCCTCCTAAAATATGTTTCCAGTGTGGAAAAGGCTCCTTGATAGCCAGGACTATACATGTCATAGAAGGTATAGTTCTTCACAGTTTCTGGAAAGGTTTAAGAATAGTAAGCTACCAGATGCAGTTCATCCCTCTCCAGATCTCATTGAGATAATTAATCTTCAATTACAAAGAAGAAAACAGAGGTTCCAACTTCAAAGGAAAGAAGTTACATTGGATGTCTGAAAATTGGTGCAGATGTATAGGTATCCTTAAATTGTTGAAAGGCTTGTTCCTGTTCCTCACCCAAGCGAATTGTGCTCCCTTATTTGTTAATTGAACAACGCATTGACCATTCGCAGAGTTGACCATTTCAGAACTGTTTTCACTGTCATTATGATCTATTCTGATACCTTTTCTGGCATTCTTCAAACATAGAGGTAATGCTGGGAACCTCAAAATGCATATTTTTGCATTGCATAGAGCGAGTGCATTCTTAACCAGGTGGTCTGAGTAAATGAAGATGATAAGACGTAGGTTATTCACTTTGACACCTAACAGATGTGAACTAAACTTGAAAGACCGAAATTCTCTCTAGGCAAAGAAAGGAAAAACTTCGGGGCATATCATCAAGACGGCGTAAAATAATTATCACACATTTTGCGTCAATTTTCGGGCAAAAAGCAGTTATAATTATATCACCTTATCAGCAAGGTCACGCTATCCTGTGAATCCTTGCCTTAGCGCCCTTTCCACCAACACCCAGCTTAGCATCTCTAATGAGATGCAAAGTGGACGTACCTTGCCAAACTTCCATGGAGAATGTTGCTAACTGACATTACTTCAATTAAAAAGGATATCACTGACCTACTTAGCAATGCTAAAAGTAGCGCCAGCCGCGATTAACGCAGGTTTCATTATGCCTTCTTCAAAGCTGACTTAGCCATAATATCCAATGGGAGGTGGATATTATGGCTAAGTCCATCCTGCCCTATCAGCAAGGTATCGCCTGTCGCAGTGCGATTATCGCTGGATTTCCAGTGATAATCGCACAGTTTCGTAGTTAAAGTTTGAAATTCTAGCGCTTTGAAGATAAGCGTTGCTGATAGCACGCTATCTCCGCAATAGAATCTATAGATAGCCGGCGATAATTATCCTAGCGCTAAGTGCGCTTGGCGATAATTATCACCGGTTGTTGCTGATATGCCTCACCGTGATTGCCTGCTTGTGGCAGGTCGCAATTTCTACATTACTCCACAAGAATAAGTTGTGTTAAGGGGCATGCATAATCCTGTAGCATGCATAATCAACTAGGACGGATCAATTGTCATATCCCAAAAATGTCTATTTATTACATCATACACTTTAAAAAAAAAGTCCTTGTGATTACAATACAGAGAGGAATAGGTCCTTGTGTTTTTATGATGGAGCACTGGCATGAGACTATAAGGCGTAGTGAACATCTGTCCTGACAACAATGTTACATCTGCTCCTAGCAAATTGCTGAGGGGAGACCGCAGGACAACCTCAGTGTATTTGTCTACGATAGGTTGTGAGGTTTTTTGGATTGTGTGGATGTGAATGGATGAATGGAATATGTTAATTTGTCTCTGTGGAATGAGTCCGTAAATATGAATGAAAGTTGAGAGGGTGCTTAGGGGCTGTGTATATATTTTTGTAATTGTAAATTGAGTACTGTGCTATGTACATATTTAAAGGATGATGTCTTTGTACACTTTTTTATCCTTTTGTTATTGAAAAATAAAAATAAAAAATAAAAATATATCCATTTTGAAGCTGTGTTAAGAATCAATGCAGAGTTGTTGATAAGTGAGCTCGAAGTTGTGCTTGTTATTTATATAGGACTCTTAATGAGCCTTTAAACTAAAATACATAGGGCAGACTTTTTGTTCTTTGTCTTGGATAAAACAGCCTTAATACCAGTCCTTGTAACCTGTCTGCTTTAGTCACTTCTCAAAGTTAATGTTCATTGATTATTTTCAACACCTTATCAAAAAGGTGACTACATATGCATCAAAACATTATGGAAGCACCTTTTTGACAAGTTATTGAAATGTGAGACATGATTGGTAAGATGATCATGTGAGCATGCATCAAAATGTGTCAACACTGAGTAAATTAGTACATCCCCAAAAAATGGTGATGAAAATAATCAAGAGACAACATCCCTAAAATTTTCTACGTTTGAAGACACCACTTACCTGTGATTCTTGCAATGCCCTTTATTCTCTTTCCTGTCTCACCAGCACCATGAGCCCCCATACTGTGCCCTATGATGTGCACGCTGGAAGGAGAATAGTCATAGTTCTTCTGTAGAGGTGAAAACAATTATGTATGAACATATAAACAAGAGAATACACAGAAAGGGCAGCAAAGTATGGGACTAAAAAAACGCATGTAACAAAATTTTACAACAGCTACATTTTTTGATTAGGCACAATCGAAACTTTTACATGGATTTCCAGGCTTAGTGACAGGAACAGCAGGAGAGGTATGCAAGTATTATTCGGGATGCATGGGACTGTGCACCATGATGCTAATGTAACATCTGCTGTTTTCAGAGGTGATATTGTTAAATGAAAAGTACTTTTGTTCTTCATAGACCATTTGGGCCAGGCAAATGTTTTTATAGAATACTTGTCTTATATTAAACCTGTCTTACTAAAATAAGTCTTCAAATTAAAAATATAGGGCCCGATTCAAGAACTAACTTAAGACAAAATCCTAAACTTACTACCATTTTGGTAGTAAGTTTAGTCCTAACTTTACTACTAGTTAAATGAGAAAAATCCAAATTTTAAGACTTTCGGTATTCACAGAAGGCACTTAGGAGTCCTAAAGTTAGGACTCCTAACTTCTGTGAATACCGAAATGAGTAAGTGCCTTTTGTGAATACCAAAATAAGTAAGTGCCTTCTGTGAATACCAAAATGAGTAAGTGCCTTCTGTGAATACCAAAATGGTAGTAAGTTTAGGATTTTGTCTTAAGTTAGTTCTGTGAATCGGGCCCATAGTCTGCAGGCCTTATACACCATTAAATGATTGATTGCAATAGAAACGCCATGTTTTTCAAGTCCACAGAAAAATTTGAGCAAAGGCTAATGAATAAGTTTAACAGCCAATCAGATAATATTAATTTATGTAACAAGTCTGCAGTCCCCATTTAATATAGTTGAATAATTGAACCAACCAATGGATAATGAGTGTGGAAAAAACAAGGACTGGATATTGTTAGGAATTGTGTTTCTGGTTGGCAGAAGGATGCAGCCTGACCAAGTAGTAACCAAAAACCTAGTCAGCAACAAACTTTAAATTAACCTGTGCTCACCCTCTGGTAGCTTGGCACAGAACAGTCAGGCTTAACTTAAGAGACAAGGTGTAAAATATTTGTGCAACACGTAAAACAGTAAAACAGTGCAAACACTACACAAAGAGATACCACGCCTAGATAGAAAAATAGAGCTTAATCTTTGAAAAAAACAAGACCGAAACAACAAAAATTCAATAGGTAGAACAGGAGTTATACCTTTTTAAAGATTATCTTGAATTGCATTGTTTAAAAGTTTAAACGCCAACCTAGGCTATCGGATCGCGCTTGCCCCGGACAAATCGAAAGTTCAGGCCCACCCCGAGGGAGCGCAGGTCGTATACTGAGACCAGCCTTGGCCCCCTGAAGCAGTAGCTTGGTTTGAGGTTGCATTGACATCGAGGCTGAGATGCAAGGAGTAAGGTAGGCGAAGTGGTAGCGTAGAACCTGGGGATGTAGGCAATGCATCAGTTCCGAGCCGTGCAAATTGGAGGTACATCATCGTCGAACCCCTCTGATGTAGACGATGTGTTGTCGTCGAGCCAAGCATCTGGCAATGTGATGTGCTTGATCGTAGCAGCAGCAGAGATGCGTCGGTGTCAAAGGAGATGTGCTGGTTCCTGCCTGCTCAACCGCGCCAATGCATGGGGTTTTGCAGTTGCAGACCCACTTCCAAAGGCCCAGGACTGGATTGGCACCACTTGGCAGGGCAAGACTCCCAAATGGCAGAGTCTAGGTGTTGTTGATGAGTGGAGTGCAGTCTTTGATGTTCCTGAGAAATCCAACAGGAGGCAAGCAGACAAGCAACTCTGGGTTCAAGTGGTGAAAGATGCAGGTCCGGTCCTCCTCACTCCTTGGCAATAGGGCAGTATGCAGCAGGTCAGCCAAGCAGAGCAGGAGTCCAGCAGAGTGACAGTCCTTTCAGAAAAACATCAGTCCTTCTTCCTGGCAGAAGATCCACAGGTCCAGAAGTGTATTGAGTTGGTGTTGTCAGAGGCCCAGTACCTAAACCCAGTTGTGCCACTGAAGCGAAGGAGACTTCAAAGAGAGGCCTTTGAAGTGAACAGAGTCCCTGACCTGGCTCCAGACTCACTACAGGGTGGTATGCAGCCCTTTGTGTGGGGACAGATTCTAGCCCATTCAGGTGTGTCAGCTCCTCCCTCCCATCCTGCCAAAGATGGCTCATCAGGATGTGGATAGCCAATCAGTCACACCTAAGCTCCCTTTGTGTGTGGCTGTCTGGAGGCCATGCATAAATCCCAGCTGTCACCCACCCCATGTGTATTCAGAAACAGACAGAAGGCACCAGACGACTAAAGTAAGAAAATGCCAACTTTATAAAAGTGGCATTTTCAGAATTACATATTAAAATGTTACTTCACCATAAGTTAGGATATTAAAATGTGATCCCAGAGACAACAAACGTGGGGGTCCCATCTCTTCCCAATTGGAAATTACACATATAAGATGTAGTAGGGTACTCCCAATTTTAACCTTTGGGAGAGATAGACCTTGCAGTTGAGGATAACTAAGTTAAGAGTTTTTCACTACCAGGACATGTAAACCTTAAAAGTGCATGTACTACTTTTTAAATACACAGCATCCTGTCTGTGGGCTGTCTATGGCCTGCCTTAGGGGTGACTTATATGTATTAAAAAGGAAGGTTTAGGCCTGGCAAGGTTAACTTGCCAGGTCGACATGGCAGTTAAAACTGTATACACAGGCTCAACTGCGTAGCTAGAGCTTGTGGCGCCCGGGGCTATCCCTTAGATTGCTGCCCCTGGGGGGCTGGGGAAAAGGGATGGTGAGCACTTGAAAGAGGTCCGAGAGACAAGTAGTATTGCCGCTAATAGTTACCTCGATCATACAGGCTACACAGTTGAATACTCCGGTGACTGGCAGTACAAGAGAGAACACACAGATGCATGATCTAGCTGGGGACTCAGAAAAACCACATGTGACATCCATCAGAGCTGCGTGAACAATTACCTGGTAATCCCCTCAGTACAAGGCAAACATGCACATGCATGACACTGTTCAGGGATCCATCATCTACAGCTAACATTAAATGACCATACATCATGGTCCCCCCATTAAAGCAGTGGGGACCTGCACAAACGTGATGTGCTCTGGGGACCCAAAACCAACGTAACAGTGTCAAAGCCTGTGATTCTTTATCTTTCAAAAACAGCAAATTAAGTATTCACAGGGAATGACTCGGGGGAAGGACTTTGCTTGTCAAAACCTTAAAATGTAGATGCAGAAAATTCAGGCTGAAGCATGGGTCAAATTATGCAGCAGTGTTGACTAAATTGTGCGGTAAGGCTGACAGTGGCAGTGTCGGCCGACCCCGCTTGATGCCAGGTACAGTGTGAATTCTATGCTGATACTGTATTGCTGAAACGCAAAGCCCTATAGCGATATTTTAGAAAGCTTGATTGAAAAGTTGATTTTAAAGTTGACAGAACTGTGTATTTTAAACGGTGCCACTATATTCTCATTCAGGGCTTAAACGCTTATATTAGGCATTGACAGGGGTTAAAAACTTACGTGTGCACTCAGCGCTCTGTGTTACAGCCTGCCCGCCCTGGTCCGACTCGGTAGCCAATACCGTTGAGCGGAGGGCGGGACAGGTACGAGCCTGAGTTACACACTTCCGCTTTCCCGCTGCAGCACTGAGCGGGTAGCGCTCTAGCCTTGCTGCTACTGGGGCTATTTAGCCACTCGTCGGGATCAAGCGCGCAGCGATTGCGCGCAGGGAGGCGCTTCTAGACGCGCCGAAGACAAGCCAAAGACCTGCCCGTCTGCGCCCGTCCGCGCTTGGACGGTGCCAGGGGCCATGGCGGTCTCACCTATCTCCCCGCTTGTCTCGCTTCCTGCCAGGATTAGCTACTCAGCTCAGGTACTTAAGGATCTACAGACTGTTGATTGTCATGAAGACCTTAAACTAATTGTAGAAGGGCCTTTTACATGCTTACACTGTAAATCCCAGTTCACTACTATGAAGGGAGAAAACCCTGATAGATGTGTGAACAGCCATAGTCCATCTTATAAAACTTCTAATATTGCTGGTCATAAAAACATTCTTTGCAATGTACGCTCTTTACCTAAGCACACCTCTGAAGTATGGGACCTAATCTCTACAAATGAGCCTGACGACTGTTTCATGACTGAAACGTGGCTTAAATCCCATTCCACTCCTTCCATTACATTGGCCATTCCTTCGGGATATAAAATGATCAGGTTAGACAGACCTAAGAAAATAGGTGGAGGAATTGCTATTGCTCATAAAAATCACATCAATTGCTCTGTTTTGGCTGAACTCTGCACTCCGGATATTGAATTGCTGATTTTTAAAACAACTCATTCCACCAAACAAACCAGATTAGGAGCCCTGGTTTATCGTCCCCCTGGACCTAGCTCTAACTTTGTCAACATATTACTGGAAAATCTTGCGCCATATGTTCAAAAAGACAAAGATTTTTTGCTAATAGGTGACTTTAACCTTCACAGTGAACTTATACATTGTAAAGAAGCACAGGCTTTTCTTAACGATCTTTCATTGCTAGGTCTCCAATCACACAATGTGGGCCCAACTCACGTGGCCGGACATACTCTAGACCTCATTATAACCAATTTCCCTAGTGTCACATGCCTTCCCCCTACACAGGTCAGCTGGACTGACCATTTTATCCTTGAGTTTTATACTCCCTATCCTGCAACCACTACCCTCAAAACCACCAACATCCCTGAAATACGGCGGCAATGGCATAAAGTTAATGAGGCCTCCTTTGCTGAGAAATTTGTCCAACCCTACCATGTGATTCCTGATGATATCAATAAAGCTATTGATATGTTTAGCAAAGACATTATAACAGCCATAGATAAGATAGCTCCATTAAAACAATTTAGACCCCGACCAGCCAAAAAACAAGAGATCTGGTTCTCGGAACAGCTCAGGAATCTCAAGAAAGCAGCCAGGAAATTAGAAAAGATTTGGAGATCTACCCATCTGGTAACAGATAGGAAACATTATTGGGACGCTCTAAGTATATATCATAAAGCTATCAGAACGGCGCGAAAAACCCATATTACCACTCTTATCACGGCTGCAGACAATTCCCCCAGAGTACTATACCAGGTCCTTCATTCTTTCACCAATCCTACAGCATGTGAGAGTGAAGACACTTCGTCACAACTACTTTGCGACAATATATCGCAATTTTTCTGCAATAAAATCGATCTTATCTATGCTAAAATAGTCAACTCGAACATCAATTTGACTACAAATACAGTCCCTATCTTTCAGGATTCAGAACTTGATAGTGGCCCTCATACTTTAGACCTCTTCCCCCCTATCACTCATAAAGAGGTATCTCTGCTCATGACGCAGATTAAAAGTGGAAGTCCTGATGATGTCATCCCGGCAAGACTCATGCCCACCTTGCTCGGAATCCTATCTCCCACCATCGAAAAACTTGTTAACTTATCCCTCTGTACAGGATCTGTCCCCAAGCAGTGGAAACAGGCTTTAGTCAGGCCAATCAGGAAGAACACCACAACTCCATGGAATGACTTGTCAAATCTCAGACCTATTTCGTTGCTGCCATTTTTGGGAAAGCTCACTGAGAAGTATGTTAATCGTCAATTATCCAGCTACATTGAGAAACCTGGCGGCCTAGACTACTCTCAATCTGGGTTTAGGCCGAAACACAGTACAGAGTCCACCCTCCTGTCTGTCATTGACGATCTGCATATGTTTCAGGACAAAGGCTACTCGGTAATTTTGGTGTTATTAGACCTTTCAGCCGCGTTCGACACCGTGTCACATAACATCCTCATTGACCGGTTGTCGAACGTAGGGGTTAAGAACAAGGCCCTTGCTTGGCTAAGGAGTTTTCTTACGGATCGGACCCAGACTGTCACCATGGGTAAATACAGATCAACTGAGGTAGAGATTACGAAAGGGGTGCCACAGGGCTCCTGTTTGAGCCCAACACTCTTTAACATCTACGTGGCACCGCTGGCAAGAGTGATGCGCAAATTTGGTTTCATCCCCGTGTCATATGCGGATGACACGCAGCTCCTCTTTCCCTTTCAAAATCTCACCACAGAAATAAGAAACTCCTTCTCCGCTGGCATGAAAGCCGTCGCACAGTGGATGTCCACCAACTTCCTACAGTGCAATGTCAACAAGACGGAAGTAATGCTGTTTGGAGATGCCAAATTACTGTGGACCCCTGACTGGTGGCCATCTGATCTGGGTACTGTTCCAGAGCCCAAACAGATTGTCAAAAATCTGGGGATACGCCTTGATCACGACCTTTCTCTCAAACAGCACAGTAATATGGTAGCTGGCTCATGCTTCCACATCATCAGCATGATGCGCAGAATATTTCCACTGCTACCGGATTCCTTCAGAAAAACTTTGGTGCAAGCCCTTATATTGAGTCGTATTGACTACTGTAACGGACTGCTCCTTTCTGCTAATGAAGGAGTTCTGGATAGGCTCCAGGTGGTCCAGAATACGGCAGCTCGCCTTGTCCTAAATGCTCCCCCTAGAACAGCATCAAAACCTCTATTACAGAAACTACACTGGTTGAGCATCCGACAAAGAGCCAAGTTTAAGATATGTTGCATTATCCATAAATGCTTAAACGGAAATGGCCCTATATACCTGGAGCAGAAATTTACCCCCTACACTCCCTCCAGATCGTTGAGATCTAGTGAGAATTTTCTGTTGGCAGTACCTCGTGCAAAAAAAACCAGACATGGAGGGAAAGCTCTATCTGTTGCAGGACCCACACTGTGGAACAAACTGCCTCTGGCCCTCAGGCTCTGCACAGACCATTTAAAATTCAGGAAGCAACTGAAAACTCTGCTGTTCATTGATAAAATCTAGACCTTTCCCCTCATCTGCATATTTATTTAGACTCTATTTGGTATCACAGCGCAGAGATACTCCGGTTGGAGTCGATTCCAGCGCTATAGAAACATATAAATAAATAAATAAATAAATAAATAATAAGAAAAAGCAAACTATGCAGCATAATGCGGCACATTATGTGATAGTATTAGTTCATTATTTTGATATTTTTACGCTTGCTAACACTAGACATAGATTGCACTTCATTGGGACCAGTTTAACTCCTGAATATAGCAATAAGCAATCAGAAGGTGACCAGTCAACCTTTGGAAAGAACCTTCCACTCAGAGCCACCACATGTCAATGCAATTTTATAACTTTTGAACCATTAGAACTAAAAACAACCTCTTTAAAAATCTGCAGATTATGCAGAAGATAATGGATTATGTGGCAAATCCAAAGCTATGCAAAAAATGCCACGCCTGCACAATTACATAATTCCAGTGGCCCTGCCCATAGGTCCCTGCTCAAGGAACCATTCTATCACTTGTAACAATCCCTCCCACCCCCTAGAACCGGGCCTGGTTGTAGGTATGTCTATGACTGTACTGTATTGTAATTGCATTTATATAGCGTTACTACCCCTGACGAGGCGTCGAAGTACTCTTTCGGCAAGTAGGATCAGCTGGAGGTCGAGAGAGCCATGACTGAGTGAGATCACTGCTGATGATTCGCCTCAGTGTCTGAAAGGAATATCGGTTCCTCTTCTGCAGTAGCAGGACAGTTTGAAACCGGTCCATAGAACACTTGAAAAATAATTTTAAAAATTGAAAGGTTTTGTCTGTCAGGCATGACTGAAATCAAGGGAGTGAGCTCGGGATCCGTGCCATGGAAAGAAAGGAACTAATGTCAGTGCATGAAGGTGCCGGCTATGTAGGGTCCCGGCATCACTTTCAGGGTGGGCTGGAACGGATACAGAGCCGCACGATGGAACCAATCAATGTGCAAGGGAATAGCTGAGAAAAAATCTCTGGATCCAGTCTGGTGCTGGGGAGTAGTCACAGGGTAAAGAATCTGCAGTTAGAACCATGAATATGGTGAAGCTCAAAGATGAAAGAGATTCAGGTTTCCACCAGTGCACACATTATCACCATCACCAATGCTTTCAAGAATTTTCAGAGCGCTTTACAATTTGAGGCAATTAAATAACTTCCCACCCTATTCCCCTATGTTATGCACCAGATAGTGTTGTGGTGCATTATATATATATATATATGTGTGTGTATTAAGGCTCTGAATAGCTCCAGGCTGTGGATAAGCAGCTGAGGTGCGACGAAGGGGAGGCAAATCCAAATGTATCGGATGGGCTGAGTATTGAAGAGGCGAGATTTGATCCACCCCACTGAAAATAGGCAATATTGTTCTTTTTATTGAGTAGTCAGCAATGAATGCCTTTCTGCGGCTTGCAACAATTGGATGGTGGTGTAAAATTGTCTGGCACAATTCTGTGCTGAGTGGTTCAATCTTGGAGATGATTAATCATCTCGGTGCAGTGGGCAAGGTGTTCCCTGGCCCCGGGTCTGCTAGGCCGAGCACTTCTAGAATGGCAATAGCGGGGGTTCTTCGCTCTCTGTGAGGTGGTGACAGGAAGTGTAATTACGTGATTTGATTGCTTTCACATTCCTCCACTTCTCATTACCTCTGTCTCGCGCCCCCTTTCTCGCCCATCTCCCTTCTCAATTTCTTTATTTAATACCATGATTTAAAAACCCGTACTATCGATGCCAAATGGAAATCCCCTCTGCCCTCTGAAAGGAGCTCTCCTCTTACCTCACTTAATCAGCAGCCAGAGATCCAGCAAATCTCCCAGAGTCAAAGAGCAGCATAGCAGCACAGACTGCCGCAGGCTAGAATGAGCGCGAGCGTGTAGCGTGAAGCGTCACTACTACGTCGTTCTCCTTGCGACGCCAAAATAATACATCATTTAATGTTGCCCCAGACCCAGGGCTGTCATTGGTAGCACTCGCACGCTACAAGATTGATTTACGGCCCTGGAGGCTGGGACGGACGCTCACTTTCAAAGTGGTGAAGAAGTAACAGGAGTGAAACCCATATACCACGTCGGGATGGGTGTAGAATGTGTATAAGAAACAATACATGTGCCTAGGGCCTGTAAACTTAATGCTGCTAGTGGGCCCAGCAGGACTGAATGTGTCACCCAATTTAGTAGCCCTTTAAACATGTCTCAGTCCCACCATTGGATAGCCTGTGCACTGGCGTAGCTAGGGGGGCGGTCCGCCCCAGGCGGCACAATTTTGGGGGCGTCCGCGCGGCACTGGTGGCCTGTTGCGGCCTTTATAATTTATTTGGGGACACTGTGTTCCTAAATAAATTATAAAGGCCGCAACAGGCCACCAGTGCTGCGCACGGCATACTTTGAAAGTGTGTATAAGAAACAATTCCCAACAGGTATCAATTCAAGGCAGTTCAAATGATGTATGCAATCAGCATTACAAGAACAAGAAACAAAGAGGCTCGTGCAGTTTAAGAGCTTGTAATTCGCTAGTTCAACAGGGGTATTCCACATGAAATTGCAGGTAAGCAGCACTATACAGAGGGAATCATGTGACAACCCGAAGGCACTTGGTGAATAGTGATATATACAATTTGGTGAAAGGTGATGGTGCAAGTGCTGAACGTGAACAGCGTGTACGGTGCAAAGTGACAAAGATATATACAGTGCAGGCTCAACAAGAATTGGTTATGGTAATTTTAGTCATAAATTAAACATTTTTCAAAAAGGATCTGGAATTGAGGCTCGGAAAGGCGAGGGCAGATTTTGAATAGACAGCGCCTGAGTAAATCTAGGCGGCTGGATGCAAGGGTAACTCGGGGCGGTCGGAGGGCTCGCACTGAGTTAGAGAAGTTCTGAAACTGCTCTAACTCAGTGCAAGCCCTCCTTTATCAGTTGCCCCCGCCTTTTACCCAGGAACACCGCGGCCATCGGCTCGCCTGCAAACGGTACTCGCTGCCACTCCGGCCACCACCCGTGACCACCGAGTAGCCTGCCATTGTGCAGACAAGCACCACCGCCATCTGACAACCCGGTCCTGAAGACGATCCCGACTCACGGGGATCGAAACGCCGTCGACATCACAGCGCAACTTTATGGCGCATTTTACACTTGGCTCTTGAAAAATGTTTAATTTATGACTAAAATTACCATAACCAATTCTTGTTGAGCCTCCACTGTATATATCTTTGTCACTTTGCGCCGTTCACGCTGTTCACGTTCAACACTTGCACCATCACCTTTCACCAAATTGTATATATCACTATTCACCAAGTGCCTTCGGGTTGTCACATGATTCCCTCTGTATAGTGCTGCTTACCTGCAATTTCATGTGGAACACCCCTGTTGAACTAGCAAATTACAAGCTCTTAAACTGCACGAGCCTCCTTGTTTCTTGTTCTTGTAATGCTGATTGCATACATCATTTGAACTGCCTTGAATTGATACCTGTTGGGAATTGTTTCTTATACACACTTTCAAAGTGGGCCGTGCGCACCACTGGTGGCCTGTTGCGGCCTTTATAATTTATTTGGGAACACAGTGTCCCCAAATAAATTATAAAGGCCGCAACAGGCCACCAGTGCCGCGCGGACGCCCCCAAAATTGTGCCGCCTGGGGCGGACCGCCCCCCTCGCCCCCCCTTGCTACGCCAGTGCACAGGCTATCCAATGGTGGGACTGAGACATGTTTAAAGGGCTACTAAATTGGGTGGCACATTCAGTGCTGCCGGGCCCCCTAGCAGCATTAAGTTTACAGGCCCTAGGCACATGTAGTGCTCCTTAATAGTGACTTATATGTAAATTAAATTTAGCAGTTTTGGATAAGTCAATGCTACCATGTTTAAAGTAGAGAGCACATGCACTTTAGCACTTGTTAGCAATAGTAAAGTGCACAGAGTCCTAAGGCCCGCAAAAACGAAGTCATCAAAACAGGAGGTCAGTAGGCAAAAAGTCGGGGAAACCATGCCAAGGATGCCAGGTCTAACAGATATATGGTGTGATACATGTTAGGACTAGAGATGAGCACACACTGTACTGCATGCTTTTTTTTTTATTATCTAGAGGGTATCATTCCAGTAATAGACATGAAGATTTAATTCTTTCCTACGTGTTAGGAGTCATTAAGTGGAGATGAATAAACTGCATCACTCAAGCACTAAATACACATAAATCCATTAATATGGTTTCCATCTATTCACCTGCCTGTCCACCCAGTCCTCTGTTAGTCTATATGCAATATTTGTGTTTGCATATGTAGTCTCTGTATGTGAATTTGTGCATCAGAGTGTCCATACTTGGGTTTCCTGTATGTATGTATGTTCTTGCGTAGGTATAGCGCCCTATCTATCGATTGGATTGTACGCAAGGGTGCAATGCATAACTGTTTGCTTCTGATTTCAAGTGTCTGTCCTCTAGTTTGAGTTCATTATTTGCACTGATGTATGCTTTGTCTCTTAACTTAACTAGACCCAAACTATTTTAAAGGTGCTGTTATCATTCTCTCCTTGCATTGTTGTCCTGAAACTTCGCATGCAGTTAATTATTGGTTTTCATGCTATAGTTATTTATTTTATAAAGCACTAACAACAGCCCTGTGCTACTTTCAGGGTGCTTTTATATACTCTATGGCAAGCCTTTGGTCACAGTGTGACACTTCCTCCCTGACAAATCATAATGTGTAAATTGTCCCTGAATTATATGCTTTTTTCGAGTCAACTAAGATATACAGAACTATTGATGTGTAGCAGTGAATTACAGAGATATGTTCATTAAGGGGTTATTAGTGATATCAAATAAACAATGTGAGCACTGTGTGTTCATATTTCACTGAGGACTTTTTTTATATTGTTTTATTGCGAAAAATTACGACAATTTACTATAAATGATTTAAATAATTCTCTTGGTCATATCCTATATTATTTTCTATTGCTGAACCTTTTTCTTGGGCATTATACAATACATTCATTAGGTACTGGGTGATCTAAAACTATGCTGGTAACTGATACCTAATCAGACGCTGATGTATTTACATCCATATGCAAATACTGACACTGGGGAGATCCATGAACTGTCTTATGACAAGGCAAACAACAAGAGTCAGTCCTCGCTAGAATGTCATTGAAGACTGAGCCTTAGGAACAATCAAGAGGAAAATAGTCACATTGTCAGTGGCAGAGAGTTGTCTAAAAGAGGCACATAAACCTCCAGAAGCAGTCCTATATAACTGCAGATACTTCGGCACAGAGGTTCATCTAGCAAATCATTGACACATGCAAGAGAAAACTTGTTCAAAACTGTGGCTAGCCAACTCACTTTATGAGAGTCTGATGCAGCGAGCTCAATGGGACAGGCAACTGGGCACCATTTGCTACACAAATCTCTATGTGCATGGTAGCACATGGATATGTGGCCAAAATACATTCACTAACAAGACCCAAGACCGCAACCAGCCCTGAAGTTCATAAGGAAGAAGTTGTCCTCACCTAATTTACAAACACAGTGTCTGAGAAAAGACAACCTCAACCCAAGATCGAGTTTCAAACTAAAAGACTCATATTTATAGCCCTGTTTGACACATAAGCTTCAGTGAACATCAAGGACCACTACTAATGCCTGCAACTAAAACCATACCCTATTTTAATACCCACCAAATCATATATACTGCTTAGAGAGGGACACTGCCTTTAGTCTTTACCCATCACATGCAATTCAGGCCAAAATTCTTAGAAGAATTCAGCCATCTAGTTCAGGGTCTAGAATGCCCCAAGTCCTACAACTGTACAAAGTGCACATTGACTTCACCATCATGCCTGCTTTCCTGAGTCACAAGAGTATGCCCTTTCACCTATTTCAAAATGCCATCAAAGCAACTATCTTGTTTGGTTGGTATGCTGAATATTAGTGATAACTTCCTGGTGTGCGGAGAAACTTTTGCAGAACATCACCATCTCCAGAAAGCGACACCCCAGAGGACATCTAAGTATGGTCGCACACTTTAGCATTGCAAACATGAATTCCTAAAGGATAGTATAAACTTTTATGGCAATGTATTTTCCCAGGTAAGTATGATCATTGACCCACAGAAACAAAAGATGTCAAGAATGTAAGCCGTCCCAAAACACATTGTAAATCTGCAGTTTTGTGGACATAGTTAACTACTGTGGAAGTTTCATTGAAAACTAGCCACAATGACAGAACCTTTACACCACCGTAGCAAGTCCGAATGTGCATGGGTATGGACACACAAGCATCAACAAGTAATCCTGCAAGTTAAAGAGATTCTACTTCACAAGGCCACAATCAAATCATCTGATGCTGAGAAAAAGATTGATCTTCTTTTCAATGCCAGACCTGTTGGACAAAGTGTGGACCTCCTACATGATCAAAAGATGACAGCATGGGCCTTCCTCACATTTACAAGTAGAAGTGTGTCTGAAACCAAAGACAGCTACTCGCTGATTGAGACAGAGGCCCTCATCAATAAGTGTTGTTGCATCCACTGTCAGCTGTACTACTATGGACTTGGGGCCAGATGTATGAAGGCCCCGTTTTGCGATTTCCTAATTGGAAATTGCAAAACAGCATGCATGAAAGGATCGCAATTGACCTATGCCATGAATATTAATGAGGCAGGTCGCAGTTTACGACCCCAGAGAATTACAAAAATCACAGGGATGGTGACCTGATGAGGTCAGCAGACCACCATGTCCGTGATTGCTTTTAAATAAAGAAATATTTTTTTTGTAAAGCAGCCTGTTTTCCTTAAAGGGAAAGGAGATGTTTTACAAAAGTAAAGTTTTCTTTTCATTTTTAAGAGTAGGTAGTGGTCCATGGGACAACTGCTGCTCTTAAGAAACGCTGTACCAAACATTAACAGAAGGGAAGGGGTCCCTTTGGGACCCCTTCCCATGTGCGAATGGGTTACCACCTACTTAAAATAGGTGGTAAAATGTGAATGTTTTGCAACCGCATTTCGGTCACAAAACATTCCTACATGCTGATTAAGCCTGGGCAAAGCACTACACTATGCTCGCGTAGTTTGCGAAGTTTGCGCTACTTCGCACTACCCGAATTGCACGTAGCACACTGCAAACACGCGCAGCGTAGCGTAGTGCAGCAGTTATTTTTTGCTTGCTCGCAGTCCTCAATGTCAAGTTGGTGACCGCGAGCAAGCAAAATGACATCCCGGCGAGACTTTTTCCTTGTTCGTGATCAGCAACATCAAGTTGGTGAGCATAAAAGTATGATACGTAATCAAAACACCAAGTCGAATCTGGCAGCTCATTGGATAACCCATAAACACAACATCTCCCAAGTTCATTTTATGGTAGTGGAAAAATTCGAAAACAGAGAAGGGTCAGACAGTCGCAAGATCTTATCCCAAAGGGAAGTAATGTTAATTAAAAAGTTTCAAACCATGGAACCCATGGGTCTAAATGACAAGTTGGATTTAGGATGCTTTTTATGAAATCTTTCTATACCTAATAATGTACCATGAGTAACGTGGAATGATCACTGTATGGATTACATAATGTTTTATTAACGATAACACTGTCAACATTGAACATTCATGATCAGTGGGGTATACCCATATTTGTGTACAGTACACACACATAGTTATACTCTGTACAGGTCTCTGGGGGATTAGCTTCATGTTAAGAACCGATAATCATGTTTACACAACATAAATCATTAGGAGAAATTTTTTTAAGCAATAGTATTAACACTATTGAGTTATGAGTTGTTTTACACTTTATCAGTCTATATGCTGTATTATGTTTCACACTATTCCATTTCTTAGAGTATACAACAATCATACATATTTCGTACATTCCATCTGTGAATGTGACTTTATATTTATACATTTAACGTTTATTCCGGCACTTGAATATGGCCGAAATAGTTTCCAGCCTCTTTCTATTTCTAACGCGGAAGTTAGGCGCACTCTTGACGCCAACATATAAAACGTCAGCAAGCGCGGGTCGACACCAGGCGGAAACCCGGTAGTAATTCGTAAAACTACAGCGCTCTTATCATACACCATCGAGAACTTTGAAGGTAAGCGCTCCGTTAAGGGCGTCAGGCGATCGGGACACGTTAAATTCTAAATTCCCTCCCGTTATCACTTCCTATATTAACACAAGCACCGTCTGCCGTTTTTTTCAGACACGCTGCAGTAGATAACAAACAGCAGGTAACAGCACGTTTTTACGTTTTTTCGCTTCCTTGTGTATCGTTTTAATTCATACATACAAGAGCGGTCTCTAATATTAAATCCCTCATCCCCCACTAGCGGTACCATTTGAACGAGTTTCACACGGATAAGTACATAAACTTAAGGATCAACAATATCGTGAGTGTTCATTATCGTTTATTTTATTGGTAACAATGCAACTAAGAGTGTTTCTAGCACAGTTTATCCCCACTGTTAATGCAACAGGGATTCACGTCATCTCAAAGGAATAGTATCTGCCGTTAGAATGTTTAGAGTATTGACGATCAGCATGGTCCATGCCACAGGCAGTAGCATCATTTAAATGCAACAGGATCAGGAGTTAGACTCCTTTGCGTGATATATGGTATTAATGCAACAACACAATGGATATTTGGACTATTATCTCCTGTGTAATTATTAATGAATCAGGCAGTCTTGTATTTGTAATAAGGACAAAATGGTGGGGTACTCAGGACTGAGTAATGGCTTAATGTAAGACATATGAATGGAAAAAACAGAAAGTTATAATTGTTCTTTGTACATGATTTTTTACAGAGGCCCCTGAAGAAGGGACGTGGGTCCCGAAATGCATCGGGCCAACCTATTCAACAAGCGACGATTGTTGTTACATTATGAATATGTACTCTAAACTCCATGAATGTAATTGAGTTCTCATTGAAATGCAATATTGAAATATATGTAACAGTGAAAGTGAACATTTACTGGTTACTGTGAACCAAAACAATGATTTAAATAAATGTAAAATTTAAGAAAAAAACAGTCATAAGTGTGCAATTTAAAGTCATTGCATCAAGTAGAAAAGGAGGAAATAATTTAAAACCAAGCTGTGCGATCGGCAGGGTTGTGATATCTTGATCACGCACCACCAGTTTAAATATTTCTTATAATCTGAGGGACATGCAGCCCACAGTTACTGATCAGCATGCCAAAGGAGGATTAAAACTTCACCCAAATTTATCACCCACGAGAATATTGATTAACTGGAGTGCCAAGGGCCAATCTCAACTTTCAGTTAATAACAACCTGAGGCAATACCTGCAATGTCACAAATTTTGAGTGACTATGCCTGCTAATTTTGAGGATCTTTATCACATTCTGCTAAATTTATTTGCTATAGTCTTAATCTGTGTTGGGAAACTCAAAGCTAACGGGACGGAAGTACAGATATTCTGCAACAATAACTCACCCTGGGACTCCACCTGGTAGCCCACAGAACTAGGCTCCACCCATTACCCTCCTACCACACCAGAAACGTGGGCATCATCCTAGACACCAACCTCACCTTGAGACATCAAATCAACGCAGTCAACTCCGCCTGCTTTCACATACTTTGCATGCTCATATAGATTGTCAAATGGCTCTCTCCTGACTCCAGAAAGACCGTCACCAAGACACTCATCACAAGCAGACTGGACTACGTCAACACCTGCTACAAGCTGCAACCCATTCAAAATGCCACTGCCAGACTAATCCTCAACCTTCTTCGTTGCATGCACATTTATTTATTTATTCCACTTGTATGGCGCAACAGCTACCCTGAGGGTTTCCGGGCGCCTTGGATCCGAACATTACCAGGGGGTCGTGAACTTCTTGTTTTTATTCTTGGTTGAAAAGCCATGCCTTGATACCTTTTCTAAATCTTATGTAGTTGGGTTCTAGGCGAAGTGTAAGCGGGATTGAGTTCCACAGTACTGGTGCCAAGTATCCGAAGGAGCGTCCTCCTATTCGGGCTCGTTTAAATCTTCGGACAAAAAACCTCTCCTGATATATTGATCGGAGATTACGAGCCGGGATGTATTTACGAACCAGTTTACAAAAGTATGCTGGAGCTTCCCCTGTATTTATTTTGAACATATAACATAAAGCTTTGAATTTAGCTCTGTTGCCCATCTTGAGCCAATGCAGTTTACGTAAATGTTCAGAGACATGCGACCGCCCAGGTAAATGGAGAAGTATCCTGGCTGCCGCGTTTTGGACGGCCTATAATCGGCGCATGATTTCTTTGTTGGCACCTAAGAAAAGAATGTTACCATAATCCAGCCTTGAACCGATCAAGGCCTGAACTACTGTTTTTTGCCCCCCTTCAGGGAGTTGCCACAAAATTTTTCTCAGACATTTTAGAATGGCGAAGCAGACTGAGGCTGTTTTAACAACCTGAGCGTACATTGTCAGTTTGTCATCAATTATTACTCCTAGATTTCGGGCTGACGGAACTGCTGTTGGGGGAGGACCCATTTCAGTAGGCCAATGAACTGGTCCCCACAGATCTTTTTGTTCTCCAAATATTAGCAGTTCAGTTTTATCTCCATTTAATTTTAATTTCTTGGAGTGCATCCACTTTGCCATGCTCTGTAACCCAGAGCGGAGAGAGGAGGTGCTATTTTTATCAGTTGATGACAAGAACATCAGTTGTGTATCGTCTGCATACGAAAAGATTGTAAGACCAAATCTTACAGCTATGCTCGCTAGGGGGGTAATATAAATATTAAATAGCAGCGGGCTCAGGATTCACCCCTGTGGGACTTCATATGGGGAAGTAAAAATATTGGAGGTGGTACTTTTGGAGAAGTCTGATAGGATCTGTCTGATAGAAAGTTTTCTAGCCACTTCAGTGCTGAGCCACTTACCCCTATTCCCTCTTGGGTATCAAGTAACGTTTCATGGGATATGGTGTCAAAGGCACATCAACTCAGAAAACTACTCTGTCTCCCCATTCAGAAACGCTGCCTGTTCAAGATGTTCACCCACGCAAACAAGGCACTTCACAACTAGCGGCCCACCTACTTTATCCACCATCTACACTTCCACCAACCAACCGGGAACCTCCACTCTGCATCACTCATGCTCACTCTGCATCACTCATGCTCACCCTTCATCCCCAGTATCCATAAAAGCAAAACAGGAGGTAGGGCTTTACCATACCTGGCACCCAAATCCTGGAACAATCTCCCCAGCACACCAAGTCAGCTGTGCTACTTATGGATTTCCACAAGAAACTGAGAACCTGGCTCGTCAACTGATCCATCTTGCAGAAACCACATCTACTCGGTGCCTGGATACCCTCACGGGTGACAAGTTGTGCGCGCTACAAGTCTACATTACATCACTTTACACAAAATGAAGTGTGTCACCCTCAGGAGCATTACAGAGGCCCTTCCAGCTCCTGTGGGCCAAGAAAACTCCAACCCTTCAGGGACTCCCATTCAGCCTAAGGGGCCTGTCACCACATTCTGCAAGTGTACTCCATCATTTTGCAGCACACCACTGCTCACGCCACACCCATGTCCAGCATCACCCCGCAGCCAAACACGGCAAAGAGCATTTAAAATGGGGAATAGTTTGCTCGACCTAAGTCTGGACAATGATACATAGTGTGTCCTATAATAGTACAATGATTCCCAATTGTTATGTTTCAGTTTTTATTTGATAAAATGGGCCTTTTGCAGAAAGATGATTGGATGTTATAGTGTTTTGCTGATCATCTCCGAATCTGAGACATTGCTCTAATTCAGAGAGTTGTCTAATTTTGCCTTGATCTGCTCAATTTTTGTAGAAAAAAAGGAGTAGTTTTTGTTTGTACTGCCTTAATGTCTTTAACTTCTTTCAAAACTAGATGTGGGCACCTGAAACAGCATGGTGTGACTTTTCTCTATGCTTGTGGCCGGGGGTCTGTTGCTATCACACTGCAGCATTCTGCAACTTTTTTGACAGCTTTGAAGAATGCTGTAGAGCCTAAATCACCTGAGCAGTTATAGGGGCATGAACATTTTCAATGTTCGTTACCCCCTGATCATTACTATCTGTTATGACCAAGATGTTCGCCCCAGGTTTACCCGGATGTAGACTCAGTTCAGCAGAAAATATGTATATGCTTGAAATATCTGTTGCTTTTCTGCCTGATTTCGCTCGTCTCTGTGCTTTTGACTTTTCTTAGTCCTTCCACTGTGATATTTCCAATGCAAGGGCCAGATCCATGTTTTCTGTTTTTCCTCAAGTCTTGTACAGAATGTTTTACTTTACTATCTCCCTTATTTCTTTATTAACTTTCTAATTCTCTGATGAGATGTCCTTAGGCCTAGCAGCACAAGGAAGACTGGGATGCCTGCTAAATTTAGAGTATGGTGATATCAAGCTTGCTCCCATTCCGGTATGTAGATTGTTCTTAGGTGCTTCCTCTATATTTACATTACATATTTAACCCATTCCTCTATGTTTTAGTGAAGCAAACTATCTGTGTTCACCTGCTCACCTCCACCACTTGAATATTCAGTCGATTGTTTATATCAGTGCATGGCAAGAGCTCAGAGGAAGTATAGAGTGCCCTGGATAATTAACGGCCTCCTCTACCAAGCCTCTGGGAATCGGATCAAAACTATCTTGACACAAAGGACAAAGGACATAGAAGCTTTCATAGGTGCTCTTCTGGGTCGGGCACACCAATATTTATCAGTTCATGATATTGGAGTTATTAATAGACTCTGAATTTCATGCAGTCTTATCAGAAGCATCATCCCAATTTTTCAAGTGTTGGGGTACATTTTTTTAAAAATGTGGTCTATTTATCAAAGGAGAGTGTTTGTGAGAAATTGGATTGTTGGTTGAGTAGGGTGTGAACCCTGCTCAAGCAACATCCACAATACCCTTCAGGGTGAACCACAAACATCACTAAATTACATGTTATTAACCATCTGGTAGCTTGGCACAAAAGCAATTAGGGTTAACTTGGAGGCAAAGTATAAACTATTTATTCAGCACACCACCAGTAATTAAGGTAAAACCACAACACCAGAAAAATCCCACACCAATTTGGAAAAATAAAGTACATTTAGTAAATTATTTGAGTCTAAAATTACTAAAAGCCAATCAGTGGAATGAGAGTTATGAATTTTTTAAGTTTTAGGTAAAAACTAGTGGCTTAAAGATCAAAGCGCCAATAGTGGACTGGTAGTTGCATGAGCCTGTGTCAAAGTAAAAAAATATCTATAGCCGATTGCAATGGAGTGCGAGTCAGATAAAAGAAGTGGATTGGGCCTGGTCAGCGCTTACCTTCTGACTTAAAAGAAATTTAAAGAAAAATGTTCTGAGATGGTAGAAGGTCAGGACTGCAGGCAGTGTCTGATGGGGAGGCGTCATCGTTGGGTAGCTGCTGGACAAAGTCGCTGTGAAGATTTTCACGCTCTGACTTAGTCTCCTTTTTGGAAGTCAAAAATCTTCAGTGGGACGAAGCTGAATGCTGTAACCAATGAGAGTTCCATGAGGTCGGATACCCATTTGGCATAGGACCACTGAACAGGATTTGCTGCTGTGAAGAAGATCATCACAGGAGCTGTAACAAAGTCAGGCTGACCGGCAGATAGACAAGTAGGTTGGTTGCGGTCGCCTCTTGGTCCTCATAGCAGTTTTTTGACCAAAAAATGTGGGTTTGTGTATCTGGATACATTTAACACCACTTCCAAGGGTTCAGGGCTGGAGGGGCACCACTTGAAGGGTTAGGACTCACTCAGGCTGGGTCCAGGTGTGGCTTCAAGATGGTTGGAGCCTTTTCTGTCCCGGAGGCTCTGATCATGAGGCAAGCCAACTAGCCCTTGGAGTCACTCTGGAAGCCCTGGGCTCAGCAGTGGCACTGGGCTCAAGAAGCAGGGCAGGGCTCTGAGAGTTCAAGGCAGGCTACAATCTGCAAAGCAGTCCTTCCAGGCCAGCAGAGCAGCGTTATGAAGTACACAGCAGGCTACAGCAGCAGACATTCCTCTGAGAGTCCTTCTGCATGTCCAGAATGTGAACTGAAGGATGGTTCTGAGGGTCCTATTTGAATGCCTAGTGCAGTCTTTGTGTGAAACACAGTTCCAGTCTATTAAGTTGCAAGTGGGGCTGTGCCCAGCTCTGCCCCTCTCCATTCTGCTAGTGATGGTTCCATACAGGCACACCTAATCCCTCTATTATGTGGCTGTCTAGAAGGAATAAAGTCCAACTGCTAACTACACCAAGTCATGTGTCCCAGGAACAGGCTGGCCCCAAATAGGGCAGTAAAATTCAAACTTTCTTAAAGTGCCATTTTTTAAATTGTAACTAAAAACGTTACCTTACCATTAAAGAGTGTTTTAAATTACAGTTTATCAGACACTAAAGATTAAGTTTTCACATGTCCCCAATCAATAGGTATCATTTATTAAAAGTTATAAGGCAACATTTATGTTATCCTATGGAAGAAAGAGGGCACACACTTGTAAAAAAACGAATTCAGGAGCTTTTCACTACCAGGCCATGCAAAACCTAAATGTACATGTCCAACCTTTTAATGGCAATGCCCCTGCCCTTTGGGCTACCTAGGGTCTGCCCTTAGCAGTGACTTATATGTAATAAAAGGGGGTTTGAGTCTTGGCAAGGTTTTTTTAAGCAAGACAATTGGCAGTTTAAAACTGCATGCATGCTGAAATTGAAGACCTGGGTTATGATCTAAGGGGCTAATTAAGTGGGGGGGGGGGACAATAAGTGCTGCAGGTCCACTGGTAGCATTTAATGTACATACACTAGATATATGGCATACCACTTTATTAGGGACTTATATGTACATAAAATATACCAATCAGGTGTTAGCCAATTTGACCTTGTTTTAGAGTGAGCACAAGCATTTTAGCACTGGCTAGTCCTAATGCCAACAAAAATAAATTCAGCTAAAAGAGAAAGGGAGAAGACAAAAGGATTGGGGGTGACCCCGCAGAGAGGGCAAAGCCCAATAGGACTCTAATACTGCAGCTTTGAGGAGGTTATGGAAAGACATCAACACAGCTAGGATATAATTTTGTTCTGTTGGCCTCTTGGAATGCAATGTCTGAGCTGCCTCAAACTAATTTCTCAAAAGCTCTAATTTCAAGCTAGATTTAACTTTCAGTTTTGGTGTTTTAAGAGTGACAGAGACAGGATGTATGAGCACAGGGTATGTGAATGCATTCATGCAATTTTAATTTTCCATCCATAAAATGGATTAGCTTGTACCACGAAATAGCCAACCAAATATACAGGACTTTATTTTAGTCAACCGTGATCCACCACAGTACCTTCTTTCATGTGTGATATTCACCCCAAAGGTTCTAACATGGAGGTTTCATTATGTTCACAGCCCACTTAAAACTACTTCTTCCTAATTTCAAGGGCAATTAGTTCAAGCTTCATAAATACACACTTAAACCAAAGGAACAATTCCGGGTCAACTAAAACAAGACATTTTTGCCCCTTCTGATGAAGTCTACACTGAAGCAACAAGATATGACAAACTACCAGTCTGTCTCTATTCTGCCCTACCCTAGGAAAATCCTGGTGAAAGAGAGGACTAATCAACTGCATGAATTTTTGTATCTTGACCATATCCCAAATATTTTACAATTGGACTGAACAGAGATGGCATTTCTGAATATCATGTAAAATATGTGAGGTAAAACCATGCTCCAATGCAATTACATCACCCAAAGCAAGAACTCTGGGGGCCGTGTTCAACAAAAATCGTGTGCATGCTGTCCTAAATGCATATCATAGTAAGAAATGTAAAATACCAGTGGTCTGTGCACAGGAAATTCCTCACTAGTTGAAAAAAACAATTGAATGAAGCCTATGAAAGCCCTAGTGATCATCTCCAACATTGTCTACACAGAGCTCCCATAACAGCTTTGGAAATGTGGTCATGCAGCACCTAATCTAAACACTCTCAACAGGCTCCCAGAGGAGCCAAGGACAAAAGACCTACTTGACCAAAGGTCCCCACTTTATAAAGGCGAGGAGCTTTTCATCAGCCAACATGATCATGATTCTTTGAACACTCGCCAACCTGGAAGTTGGTGGGTTTTCTTGGGATTGGTTGAAGTCATTCCTTGAGGAAGTCGGTAGGGGTAGCACCTATTACTTTTGCCATTAAAGCCATGAAGGAGGGAGGGTTTCAGGGTTGCTCTCTGAGCCCCACCCTATTTAGCGTCTTTATGTCCTCGCTGGCTACAGAGGTGGAGTCGCTTGGCTATAAAACTATTTCTTAAGTAGACAATAACAAGCTGCTCTTCACCTTTGAGGGTTCTTTCCCCTTGGTAGAAAAGCTATTTAAGCATTGCATGTTGGAGGTCTTTGATTGGATGCAGAACAGCCAGTCAAAATGCAAATCAGAGAAAACTGAAATTGTTCTCTTTAACTCCCACTCGGTCAACTGATAACCAACTCTCCATGCATATCCAGAATTCTGCCATGGTTGACACATGTTTCGGGTTCCTTTGCACCATTGAGAAATGTCTGTATCTCCTTCCGATTCATTGTTGTAGGATGGGGATCCTCTGCCGATAAGTAGAGGGTAGGTTCCTGCTACTATACTGCGAGGTCAACTTTTCCTCCCCTAAGGGACATCACTCACTCAACCTTTGGGTTGAATCCCCCTTCCAGCACCATAGCAGGTGCAGTATTAACCTATTTGAATGGAGGCCCTACACTATTTAATGGGCCTCATTCCTCAGCAGGGTAGGTATGTACTTAGTCCTGATAAAATGCCACTGACCCTCCAGGCATCACAGCATGAACCATGTTGACCTCACTTAACACGCAACTACGCTATCACAGTAAATCATTACCTACGATAGCTCACGCTGTTTTCGTTGTGTCTAGGGAACCACAACTCTATTAAAACCCTCTGGAGGTCCATTAGACACTTTTAACCACTCATGCACGACGCTACACTCACATCCCCTCACTTGCACACACCATACAGCTTAAAGATCAAAAGATCTCTGCCAAAGAGGCCCCACTGAGGGCCCCATCGGGCATTGCAGCACCGACCTGGTGGGGAGCACCCTATGATTAAGCATGACAACCTCCTGGGTGTGTGAGGGCACATTGATCTGATAACTTGGAGCCCCCCTCCAGGGATCCCTCTTACTTGGCCATTTGATCCACCTGTCAGGGGTTTCCCATCCCTTTTGATTGAGGAACTGCACCCTTCTATGTAATTTGTTGCTAGTACAACTTCAGCTTGTGCCAAAACCTGCTGCCTGGCTCATCTCGAGACCTTCTAGATGTATATTGATCTTCTTCTTTTTAAAATGTCTGCATTGTCTGCCTATCTAGAAGCATATTCTCTTTAAATCATTATCTCTGGTCCACTGGGTGTTGTTCCAATCTATCCCAGGCTACCTTACCGACAGATTCCTCCCTTACTTTTCCACCGGAGCTTTGTCATCGGTGTCCACCACCCTGGTGGCAGCACCTCGTATTAAGGGTACGAAGAGGGGAGGTGAAGCATTTTTGTTCTTAGAGGCATTAGCTTTCTTTGACCTCTGGATGCTTCCATCGCTACCTACCTAGAAGCGTATTCTCTTTAAATCATTATCTCTGGTCCACTGGGTGTTGTTCCAATCTATCCCAGGCTACCTTCCCGACAGATTCCTCCCTTACTTTCCACCAGAGCTTTGTCATCGGTGTCCACTACCCTGGTGGCAGCACCTCGTATTAAGCTTACGTAGAGGGGAGGTGAAGAATTTTTGTTCTTAGATTAGCATTCTTTGGACCTCTGGATGCTTCCATCGCAGGAGGTCTTTTGTAGAAGGCCGAAAACTCGGCTTTTCTTGTCTGCTTATTAGGGGCTTTCTCTGTGTATTGGTGGATACCACAGCTTCAGCACCAGGACAATCTTTGAGTAGCTGTGCGCTTTACAAAATTTCACATTTATTCATTCATTCATCGACTACCTTAAACTAATAAAGCATTGATGCAGAACACTGTCCTTTGGTGACACAGGTGTGGAATATCCTGAACTCCTCCCCAAGAGCAGAAAAAACTAAATTCAAGTTAAAAAACTTAATGAAGACAGATCACTTCAGGATGGTGTTCTGCTGAAGGCTTGGGATGGCAAGGACCCAGCTAAGTGCCAATTGGTCCTTATCTATCCTTGTTACCATCTATGCCTTTTGAACTTCCAACTACTTTTCAGAACACATTGCAGTGGATTTAATGCAACACAAGGGTCATCAGATAACTTACTAAATAAATAGTCTCCAGTTGTGAGCAGGTCTCTGTCTGACCACCTATCAAGGACATGTTCTTCAGGTTTGTCTCTGGCATTCACTAGGGCATGAGAGGAAATGGGAAGTAAATGTTCTTGCAATGTATGGCTCTCAACGAGTCCCACTAGCATGAATACCAGTTTCCAAATCTGACTATTTACTGATAAGATGTACCAAGAGTGGGAAACAAAAGTTATTCCCTACTATTCCTACATTTTACATGAATGTGAGGCTGTTTTAAAAGGGTTGTTGGAGAACCTGTCAGAGTGCAGAGCTGTGGGCAGGAAATGAAAAGGAAGGCACAGATGGTGGTAGGAGTCGGTTGCAGAAGACCAGGTATTTATTTTTTATATTTGGGTGGGGAGGGATAGATGAGAGTGGTGGGTGGGTTACAGAACACCAGGTTATTTTTTAACATTTTGCTTTGGGTGGTGTGTAAACACAGATGATTTTGAGGGACGGGTGGCAGGATACCAGGTACCTTTTTTTATATTAGGTGTAGGTAATGGTTAGGGTGGTGCGGGAGGGTAGTAGGATGGCAGGTATTCTTTTTCGAGGGGAAGGGTGGGATCAGCGTGTTGGTCAGAGATAGACGGGCAGGGTTGGCATGACACTAGGGGCAACATGGAGAAGGCAACTGAGGCTTGTTTGCCACGTTTTCTATAGCTTCCCTATCACTCCTCTACCCCTGCATAGCTGTTGAAAGAAGGGGCTAAATGATTTGGGTGGGCCATACATAACATCAAATTGTAAATGGGTAACTGAGATTAGCTGGTATTTTTTCACCTCGGGTTGAGAGTGACATCATGAACAAGTCAAGGTTAGCTCTAGTTTTTTCTCTTGTTTCCAACGATTGCTTTTGCTCAATTGTGTGGCCTTTGTAATTGGGTTTTGTTCTTCACTGTGCCCCTGGCATGCCAATTTTCTTGCCTAGCTAGGTGCACAGTAGTGCTCGAAGACATTTTCAGATCATCAGCCTGTCGATATTGGGTTCATAGGTGCTTCTTCCCATTAAACAACCTTCAGTTTATTTGTGCAAGACTAACGACTGCAAGAAGAGAAGGGCCAGAAAGATTGGATTCCATCTCCAAGCTCTTTATGAGCCCTTTTCAGCACCTCCATGATTTGCATGAAGCTGCAATCCATTGGCTTGGATCCAGAGATTCATCCACTTCAATCCTGTTAGTACTCCAGTAGTGATTATTGTTGGACTCCCTCTGTGTCTTTTGGCCATCCCCTTCACAGGAAGCACATTCAAGTGGAGGGTAACTTCTGTTCAGTCCTTTTACAGGACTGTATAGAGTAGCTATATAGCCTTCTGGTTGTGAGAAGTTACCAGGCAATGTTAACCGACCTGTTGTTAACATCCCATCCGAAGGGGTTTTCAGATTTTCTTCATAAAGACCTACTTTGTCATCTTTATAAGGTTTGTCAGTATTGGGAAATCAGGTACCATGGCGTGCCAGCACAGTCAATTTTGATCGGTATGGTATAGGGATTGACTTTTATCCTTTTCTGAGCTGCATTTTTCTATAACATTGTTTCCCCTGCCCTAAGTTCTCTTCTGAAGAAAATTAAAGATCCACAGAAGGTTTTGAAAATTGTTTTAAATACTAAAAACCTTGTATAAGATACTTAAATGCAATATTATTTGAAGAAATTAGCGTTCATCTCCTAAATATAATTGAACACATTTATGGATTGCAGAAATAAACTTGCAGCTAAACGTTCTGCATAATTTTAACAGCTTACCGGTTTCAATTATACCGAAAATGATCTCATTATGCATTTAAATATTACAGTAAGGTGGAGAAAAACTTCGCTGGCATGAAGGCTAAGGTAAACCAGGAAACCTTTCAAGCGACATGATAGTTGAGCATGGGGGATTTTATAAAGCATAACCAGACTAAAAAAACATAGTACACCTCTAGAGGTAACCAGACAATTGCAGGTGTGCTTGGAACAAAACCATACCTTGTATAGCCTTCAGTTGAGCATCAGACCCTGAAAAGGTAAAGTATCTGCTATGCTAAACAATAAAGACAACCTTCCTTTTCATAACCCTTGAAAAAGCCCCAAAAGGCAGCCTAATACAGCTCAAGCCATCCACAGCCGTTGATATGGTGAATCATGTGAAACAGAGGAAGATGCAAAAGATTGGCTTCAGAATAGATTTGAACTTTCTCTATAGCTGAAGCTGGGAAATCCAAATTGGATCGGGAATGTTGGAGATGGGGAGATGATGAGGTACCACAGTGATCCCTTTTCTCAGATCAGTTTATCAGTATCTAAAAAACATGGCTTTAGCCCAATTTTTAGAGCATCGTCGAGGGCAATTCCAAGTAAGTGCCAACGATCCTCAAACTCACATTCACACTCATGAAGAACAATACAGAGAAAAGTGCTGGTGGTGCCAAATGCCTTGATCACAATCATCATTGGATTACTAGAGAAAATTGTTTGCCTCAGAGCAAAATAGGTTATAGTTATAGGTGCCGAAGGTAGTGTTGCAGGGGTACTGCAGCATCCCCAAAATAACCATGTTGGAGTTCTGAATGTTAATGAACAATAATGCTGTGGTTAAATCTTGTCTTGACTTAGAGGTCAAGATAAGTGTGAAAGGAAAGGCTGTATGTTGTTTTTTCTAGCACGCAGCAAAACTTAAACTGTACAAATATTTCAAAATATATCAGCTATTACAAAAGCACAAATGAAGCACTTTCTATTGTAATTCTGAAGTAAAAAATATTTGACTAGGATCAAAACAAATTAAGACAATTTACTTGATGCACAAATGAAAAATATTCACTAAAACCTGGTTTCCACACATCATTTATGCACTGTATAGTTTGATCAGTAATACTACATGTCTGTGCAAATTTAGTGGGTAATTCAATAGAAGATGTCCTGACTGTAAATGACAGTTCATTAGTTCACAATCCTTTTGAAATATATTTGCGACAATGTGCTCCAAAATGCACCACTCCGTTCTTTACATGTCCTTCCCCCACTTTTACTGAGTGGGTGTGGCTCTTTTGCCACACTTTCAAAATCCCTATGCCTTCAGTTACATAACACTGATTGCAGCACCCCCAATCCAGCACCACTGTTTGAAGTCCTACTTCTTGGGGGAGCTCACAGTCAGGGTGCTCCTGTTCCAATGGCTTGAAAGATAACTGCTGGCATGTGTACTCAAGCAGAAAGCAAAAGTTGTGGATCATTTTGGGATCAACTTTGAATTGCCTGTTCTCATCATAAAGTTTCTCGTTCTTTGAGCCACCCAATAAGTAGACCTGAGCAAAGCTCCTGTGATTGCTTTATTTGAACTACTGCAAAGTAATCTACACCTGCCTCTGAAATAACTCACCATAAAACTATATTAAGTGAAGAACTAGTTGGCCAGGTCCTGCATGAACTTATACAGACGGGGTTATGAACAGCCAAACCTGAAATGCTACATAAGTTCTCATTTAGGTGAAGGATCAAAAAAGTGCATCATGCTGTTGGATTCCGCCCAGCCCGAGCACTGCAGGAACGTAGCATGCACCAGTCCCCTTCCCCTGTCCACTAGACACCCACAGGATAACACTATGAGCGCTCCAGTGAACCTGAAAAGAGGGTGGTATATTGATGAGACACCAAGTCTCCCACCCTGTAGAACGATAGGACACAGCTCCCTCCTTCACACTTCTGCGCCTATGGAAAACAAGGAAAAGACATATCCTTCATTTGTACAGGCTCCACAATACTATACCTCTACACCAGTGACCATGTCCCACCTCAACATGCACCCCCCTTCTTACCAGTGGTAAGCGCAGGCTCTGCTTCGTGAAGGCACTGGGCAATCCAAGAGGAAAAAGCACTAGTGAATTGGCTGGCCAGTCAGGAGTACTTATCTACACTTATTTACAGTGTCCCTCGTTTTCAGTTTCGTTTTCAAAATACAAAACGAGGGGAAAAAAGGTCTGAATCAACGTATAAGCTGAGCCTAAAAAAAAACCCTTCGTGTCACAAAGAAAGGGCAAGAAAAAAGGGACCAAATGGGGCACTCGGGATCACCGAGATTCCTCAGCGTTTGTTTACACGGCCCTTAGCGGAGTGACCCAAAACGTCACTTCCGCGTACAACGATGCAGAAAGGCATACAACAATGACGCCCGGAACCGAGATAGAAACGCTGCGTTAACTCATAGCGTTTACTCGGAGAACTGCAAAAATAAAGGGCACAATGAAGAAGGCACAAAATAGCGAACGGGAGCCCCCGCTCACTTGTTAGAAAACAAACAAACGCTGGGAAATACAAAATAAAACCGGAGAAGGGAGGGAAGGAACAGAAACAAACCCCGGGACAAGGAACTAACTAACTACAGAGGGGAGAAGAAAAAACAGCCACAACAGGGGAACCGATATCTCACACGAGCCCGTGAGAGGAAAAGGGAGATGAACAAAAACCCAGGACAACAGGAATCTTCAGCAACAGCAATCAGCAACCAAGAGAGCAGGATACCGGAATCCATCCAATGGCAATATCTAGCAATGAGACAAAGGTAGGACCAACATTTATACTAATGGCCCAGGTCATGTGATGGTAATACATGGTCACTGAGAGAGGACTAGCCCCAAACCCTAACAGTACCCCCCCCCTATAACCCTCCCCACCGGGCAGGGTTTCAAGGGGTGTTGCCTGTGAAACATTCGAACCAATCGCGGGGCATGTACCCCCCCAGCTGGCTCCCAAGTCCTGTCCTCCTGTTTGTAACCTTTCCAGTCCACCAGATAGAAAAGACGAGCCCTGACCCGTTTGGAATCTAGGATAGCATGCACCTCGAATTCCTCCTGTCCATCAATCATCAATGGTGGAGGAGGGGGCAGCACCTGAACTGAGGGTACATAGGGTTTCAGTAATGACGTATGGAACACAGGATGCACCCCATAGTCCTGTGGTAACTTAAGCTTTATCGCTACTGGATTAATAACCTGAGTTACTGGAAAAGGACCCACGTACCGAGGCTGCAATTTACGTGATCCCTGTAACCTCAGATTACGGGATGCCAACCACACTAGATCGCCCACCTTATAGGAGGGAGCTGGGGCCCGATGTTTATCAGCCTGTGTCTTCATAGCAGCCTTAGCCTCGACTAAACTTTCCCTGGCCAAACCCCAGATGTCTCTCAGTCGCCCGCACACATCATCAATGGCTGGCACGCGTCCCGTAGGCTGAATAGCCACAGCTCTAGGATAGTATCCAAGCGAACAATAGAATGGGGTCATGCCCAAAGCGGAGTGTAGGCTGTTATTATAAGCAAACTCCGCTATGGGCAGAGCCGTCACCCAATCACATGACAATGACGAAACCAGACATCTAAAATATTGTTCCATCGTCTGATTGGTTCGCTCAGTCTGACCATCAGACTGAGGATGGTATGCAGAGGACAAACGTATCTCCGTCTTAAGAACCAAACAGAGTTCAGTCCAGAAATGAGACACGAACTGTGCTCCCCGATCAGATATAATTACCGCCGGCAACCCATGTAAACGTACCACTGAGGACATAAAAACCACAGCCATCTCCTTTGCTGTAGGGATTTTGAAAAGCGGAATGAAATGCGCCATTTTGGTGAATAAATCCACCACCATTATGGCAGTATAACCAGAGACAGAAGGCAAGTCGGTCACGAAATCCATACTTATGGTGTGCCAAGGAGAAGGAGGTACCTCCAAGGGGTGCAGGAGCCCCGAGGGCTTACAGTGCGAAGGCTTGCTGATGGCACATATAGGGCAGGCACTCACATATCCCTGAATGTCACTAGTCATGGAGTCCCACCAAAACCACTTCATACACATTTCCCTCGTTTTCCGTATCCCCGGATGTGCCACCAAGGCTGATGAATGACACCACTCCAAAACCTCATTCCTCAACACAGGGGGAATAAACATTTTATTCTCGTGATATAACAACCCCTCTTTTACTGAAACCTGGGGCAACGATAACCAAGGGGCCAAATTCAACTGATTCAGTCGCTCTTTCACCAATGCGGGAAAGTCATCCATAACCGTGGCCCCCCGAATCCTTTCTCCCTCAATCATAGCCCTATCTTCCCTCAAAGGGCCTTCTTCCTTGGAATCACCATGGATCCGAGAAAGAGCATCCGATTTGATCTGCTGAGCCGCAGGCCTGTAGGTGATGACAAAGTCATACTCATTAAAGAATAAAACCCACTGCATCTGTCGAGGTGTTAACACCCTAGCAGAACGAAAAAACTCTAGGTTTTTGTGGTCAGTGTAGATGGTAATAACATGCCTAGCGCCCCATAAATAGTGGCGCCACTCCTCAAAAGCCAGTTTTACAGCCAGTAATTCCCGTTCAGCCACCGTATAGTTCCGTTCGGATGGCAACAACGTTTTAGAGAAAAAGGCGATGGGATGCATATGACCAGTAGCCTCGTCACGTTGGGACAACACCCCACCCACAGCACACATAGACGCGTCAGTCTCTACAAAGAACGGCAGGGCAGGGTCAGGATGCACCAATACAGGTGCCGAGGTAAACCGCTCCAACAAAGATCGAAAAGCCTCCTGAGTCTAATCGGTCCACTCAAAGGGGATACCCTTCCTCAAGAGGCGAGTCATAGGTGCCACTACGTCTTAGAAATGTGAGATAAATCGCCGATAGAAGTTGGCGAAACCTAAGAGCACCTGGATCTGCTTCACTGATGTCGGCACAGGCCAGGTCACAATGGCCTGTATTTTCTTTGGGTCCATCCAGATCCCTTCTGCCGAAATGATGAATCCTAGGAACTCTACCTCATGAGTATCAAACTGGCACTTCTCCAACTTGGCAAATAGTTGATGTTCCTGTAGTGTCTGTAACACTTGTGATACGTGGTCTGTATGTTCGGCCCTGATTTCGGAAAAAACAAGGATATTGTCCAAATAGACGATAACCGTGCGATCCAGGTATTTGCTGAGGACCTCGTTGATAAAGAACTGAAACGCCGCTGGCGCGTTACACAAGTCAAACGGCATTACAGTGTATTCGAACAGGCCGTACTTGGTTTTGAATGCCGTCTTCCACTCATCTCCGGGTCTAACCCGTATAAGATGGTAAGTGCCCCGCAGATCTAATTTAGTAAATACCGTGGCTTTGCGGAGCTGGTCCAGCAACACGGAGATGAGTGGAAGAGGGTACCTGTTCTTCACCGTAGCTGCATTCAAAATCCTGTAATCCACACAAGCCCTCAACGTCCCTTCCTTCTTAGGAATGAAAAATATAGCCGATGACACAGGAGAGGAAGAGGGACGAATGAACCCCAACCGTAACATCTCATCGATGTAACCTTTCAAATGAATCTCTTCGGGTTCCAACAATGCATACACCCGGCTGCAAGGCAGCGAAACCCCTGGTACCAAATCAATCATACAATCGTAAGCTCTATTAGGTGGTAGTTCCTGAGCATTTCTCTTATCAAACACATCCTTAAAGGCCATATACTGTGGCGGGATAGATCCCACATCTGCCACGGCACAGACCAAAGGATTGACCTGCGCAGCCATGGTGTAACAATTCCTCAAACAATGCACTGAATCTAACATCACCAGTCTCTGTACCCAATCGATCCTGGGGTTATGCTTCTGCAGCCACGGAACCCCCAACACCAAACCAAAGGAAGGGGCATCAATCAAATCGAATACCACCATTTCAGAATGCCCATTCTCACATAAGAGACACAAAGGAATGGTCTGACGGGTAATACACCCCGACGTCAGCTCAGTCCCATCGATAGCCCTCACAGGCTCAGGTTGTTCCTTGAGCTGACAAGGAATCCTCAATTTCTCTGCCATAGTAATATCCATGAAATTTCCGGTAGCACCAGAATCTAACAACACCGAAACAGGAACATGGTTCTGTACTGAAAGCAATAAACGGGCATTAATAACAAAATGTCTCGGGGCTTGATCTACAATTCCAACAACCTCGTACTGTTTGCTTTGTTCTTCATCCATCCCACGGTCTACCTGAATGCAGGCTACCTTTTTACCAAACCCTGCACCAGATGGCTTCACAGGACATTCCCGAGCGAAGTGCCCTCCCTGGCCACAATACAAACAGATTGTTCTCTCTCCTTCTCCTTTTCTCCTCCGGGGTCAAAGGTCCCCTCACCCCTCCTAGTTCCATAGGTTCAGGCAACGTCCTACTCTCCCCTACCACCTTTGTCTCAGCTTTCACATAACTGCTCCTGGATGCCTGGAACCGGCTGCGTTCTCCACGCCGTTCTGACACGCTATGATTCAATTTAACCACAAGGTCTATGAACGCCGCACAGTCGTCTGGTGGATCCACCACCTGTGATACTATATCCTTCAGTTCTTCACAAAGACCCTGATAAAATATTGATGTCCTCTTTTCAGTGGGCCAATGAGTCTCAGATATCAACCGATTGAAGGAGGCAATGTATGACAACAAATCCTGTCTACCCTGCCGTAGCTTCATAAGTTCTGCATCACTTGCCTGCATGAATGCATGCTTGGCAAACAATCCCCGCATCAATTCTTTAAACGCGGTATAATTATACAGCACACGATCATCACTATCCACCAAGGGAATAGCCCACTGGGCAGCGTTACCAGCCAAATAAGTTATCGTAAAGGCAACTTTAGCGGAGTCATCAGGAAAGGCACTCGGTCTACACATAAAATGTAGCTGACACTGGTTCATGAACATCCCAAACTTCTCACTGTCTCCAGTGAATCTCTCCGGGGGGGCTAAAGGGACCGCAACAGGAGAAGTCACAGTCACATTAATGGGGTTGCTGCCACCAACCGCACCTTGTCCCACCCCTCCACTATACTGAAAGGTTGCAGGCTGTATAACGGGAGTGGTTCCTCTGTGTTGCAATTGCTCTCTGGCCCTAACAGCCACCAATTCCTGTTTTAAACCTGCGTTCTCTTGTTGTAGCTCCTGGACCTGTGCCTGTAATGTATGCACTGCCCCCATAATGTCTTGCATTGAGGGACCTCCTGTACCCCCACCTAACGTATTCCCATCCTCATCCATACTCGCTCAGGCAGTGCTAAATACGTGGGCTTGATATTCTGTTGGATTCCGCCCAGCCTGAGCACTGCAGGAACGTAGCATGCACCAGTCCCCTTCCCCTGTCCACTAGACACCCACGGGATAACACTATGAGCGCTCCAGTGAACCTGAAAAGAGGGTGGTATATTGATGAGACACCAAGTCTCCCACCCTGTAGAACGATAGGACACAGCTCCCTCCTTCACACTTCTGCGCCTATGGAAAACAAGGAAAAGACATATCCTTCATTTGTACAGGCTCCACAATACTATACCTCTACACCAGTGACCATGTCCCACCTCAACATGCACCCCCCTTCTTACCAGTGGTAAGCGCAGGCTCTGCTTCGTGAAGGCACTGGGCAATCCAAGAGGAAAAAGCACTAGTGAATTGGATGGCCAGTCAGGAGTACTTATCTACACTTATTTACAGTGCCCCTCGTTTTCAGTTTCGTTTTCAAAATAGAAAACGAGGGGAAAAAAGGTCTGAATCAACTTATAAGCTGAGCCTAAAAAAAAACCCTTCGTGTCACAAAGAAAGGGCAAGAAAAAAGGGACCAAATGGGGCACTCGGGATCACCGAGATTCCTCAGCGTTTGTTTACACGGCCCTTAGCGGAGTGACCCAAAACGTCACTTCCGCGTACAACGATGCAGAAAGGCATCCAACAATGACGCCCGGAACCGAGATAGAAACGCTGCGTTAACTCATAGCGTTTACTCGGAGAACTGCAAAAATAAAGGGCACAATGAAGAAGGCACAAAATAGCGAACGGGAGCCCCCGCTCACTTGTTAGAAAACAAACAAACGCTGGGAAATACAAAATAAAACCGGAGAAGGGAGGGAAGGAACAGAAAAAAAACCCGGGACAAGGAACTAACTAACTACAGAGGGGAGAAGAAAAAACAGCCACAACAGGGGAACCAATATCTCACACGAGCCCGTGAGAGGAAAAGGGAGATGAACAAAAACCCAGGACAACAGGAATCTTCAGCAACAGCAATCAGCAACCAAGAGAGCAGGATACCGGAATCCATCCAATGGCAATATCAAGCAATGAGACAAAGGTAGGACCAACATTTATTCCAATGGCCCAGGTCATGTGATGGTAATACATGGTCAGTGAGAGAGGACTAGCCCCAAACCCTAACACATGCACAGCACATGACCTACTAGGGCAGAGACCATGTATTTTTTTCCAACCTTTATTTACCATTTTTAACACAACTTCACAGGTGTACAGTACTGGTCAGAGCAGGCTGGTGTACTTAAAGCAGGGTAACATGTTCAATCAGGGCGTTCAAGTTATGCTATAGCAAAATATCAAGAGGCAATGAGCCGGTCATTCTACCCAATCCATTTCCCCCTCAGCTGTGCTCTCGCTCATATCCAACTCATTCTGATCACTCACAATCGAGTCAGAATTCAGGAACACATTACTAAGCTCCCTCCACCAACGGAGGTCCTTTCACAGTTTTTCATCTCTGACAGGCTTTCATATCGGCTTCTTCCGCCACTGTCCATTCGTGCACATCCCTTAACCACACATCTATGTCTGGGATGGCTTCCCAATCCACGTTATTGCAACTTAATATAAGCAGTTGCAAGAGTTTGCAAACTATCTTACTTTTTTGAGCATGTATCCCAGTAAGCAGTGTAGAGATGACTTCTCCACCTGAAATCCTGTACTACTCTGGAGCTTCTCCCCCACCCACTCCCAGAATCGACTTACTCCGGTATACTCCCATGCTAAGTGCATAAAATCCACCCCTGCCTTTCCATGGTTAGGGCATGTGTCTGGGCGATCTGGCGCAATGTGGTGCAACTTCACTGGCGTCATATACATGCAGTGTAGGCAGTTGTAGTGTATCAGCTTGAAACATGCATTACAGGATACCCTGTGCATTAGCGCATTCATTGCTTTCCACGATCTTTCACTCAGGGGGTTCTGTCATAGCAGCATCCCATGCCACCAATCCCCTGGGTGGGTGGCCCGTTGAGTCAAGCCTCATAGCATTATAGAGGAGAGATATGAGTCTGTGCCCAGTGCCACACATAAGCATTATATCCAGTATCTGTGACATCTGCTGAACGTCGGGTTATGTGGCCCATGCCACTTTAGACAACTCTGAGAGTCCTGCGTAATGGGGGTAGTGACCCCCATCCCAGTCCGAAGTCCTCACCGGCCTGTTCATATGAGATGAATGTTTCGCCTGGGTAGAGGTCTGCTAATACTTCCCATCCACCTTTCCTCCATGCTTGGAAGGACATATTGTCCTTCATTTTCCACACCGGAGCAAGAATCCAAACTGAGACTTCCCGATAGAACGGAGCGCGTCTCAGGATTCGTTCCACAAAGCACTGCCTGATGTTCGCAGTCTGTCTAACTACATATGGCATGTCATCAGGTACTCCGCACTCTCCAACAGCGCTGACGGGAGACTGTCCAGTAGGACACACCCCTTTAGTAGCCTCTTCTCTAAGTTATCCCCCTCATCCAGCCAATGGATCGCATGCTGTAAGTGAGCCGCATAATAATAAAAATCCATCCTGGATGCCTCCAGTCTCTCCTCTTCGTATTGCCGGTCCAGCATATCCAACGTCCAGCCCAGTATAGTGACACCAGTTTAGAGTTAAGCTGTCTACTGACCGGCAGGGGTATTGGGCTTAGTGAATTTTGGAGCATATACAAACAGAGCAGCAGCACTATCATCTTAGACCATGTCAGTCTGCCCGGTAAACAACCTTTACAACGCAACTTTTACCACGCAGTGCCTTTACAACACAACTTTTACAACGCAAACCATTACAACGCATTGCGCTGGGGGGGCGCTCTAGGATAGGGAATAGGTTTAATGAACTATCCAACACCTTCCCTACTATCCACGGGGACTGGAGTTGGAATAGTAAATTAAACAATTCACTATCCAGCGCCTAAAAGCACTATGCGTTGTAATGGTATGCGTTGTAAAAACCGCGTTGTAAAAGCATGCGATGTAAAAGCATGCGTTGTAATGTCATACATCCGTCTGCCCATCAATGAGAGCGGCAGTGTGCTCCAAAAGGTCCCTCACAGACTCAGTGATACAACCACACTGTGCACACTAATGTGTAGAACCTGAGAATCCTCATTCGCCATCTGTACACCTAAGTATCAGAAATACCCGTTCTCCTTGCGTAGCCCAAGACACAGGAGTTGTTCCAAGCGCCGGGCAGCCAACCAGACCAGTGGGAAGAACAGAGATTTATGTCTATTGAGTTGCCATCCAGATTAGCTATATCAAAGTCCTCCATAAGCTGCAGCAGCTTAGGTACTGCCTCGCAGGGTGAGGCAATATAAAAGAGGGTGTTGTCAGAGTATAGTGATATCACGTGCTGTGTCTCCCCTGTCAGGATGACCCATTGCCCAAGGTCCCTCTGCACCCAATTCGCCAGTGGTTTGTCAGCTAGCACGAAAAGCAGCAGTGAGAGTTGGCAGCCCTGGTGTGTTCCCTGCTCCGGCGACCAAACCTCAGAATTACTCTGATCTACACAAACCCAGGTGGTTGGTGCAGTGTATAGGAGATTGAACCAGCACAGAACCGAGGACCAAAGCCTACCAAGCGCAACACTTCCAGTAAGTACCCCCAATCAACAGTGTCAAAGGCTTTTTCGAGGTCTATGGACATCAGGGCCATGTCCACATCTCTTCGTGCATGACATGATTTAACCACTGTATATTTATACCATTGTTACGACTGGGTATAAACCCACATTGGTCCTCATTAATCAGATGAGGCATGTAAGGAGCCAGTCGTTTGCACAATATTATGACGTCTCGGTTAATCATAGTGAGAGTATAGGCATCGGGCTCCAAGTCAACCCCTCCTGGTTTTAAAAGCTTACATATCTTCCCCTCCCGCATGGTTGGGGCAAGAGTCCTCACCCATATGCTTACTCGTACACCTTGAGGAGGGTCATGGCCAGCCTTGCAGAATACACCTGATAAAATACCGATAGGAATCCACCAGCCCCGGTGCCTTCTTCCCAGAAAGCGTCCATAACGTCCCATGGACCTCCTCAACAGTCACCTGTGCCTCCAACTCCTACAGGCCCGCTGGCAAAAGGCACGTCAGTGACAGCCCCCATAAAAACGGTGTGTACCAATCTGCTCGGACCATTGGGTATACTGTGTATACTTTCTGCAGGTGTTGTCTGAACAATTCCAGAATTTCCCTCCTAGAGTGTACCCTGCCCCCTGATGCATCAGAGCAAAGACTATGGTTATCTCCAATATTGGAATAGGACATTTTACTACAAATATGAATTTCCATTAAATAGCCTTCAACTGACAAAAGTGGTAAGTGATTGGGGTCTATCGACCAAAGTTTGTAAAAACCTAAAATCACACATTGGACATATTCATAAGTAAACTAAAGGCATAATAATACATTTTTTTGGGGGGGGGTTTATATAGCACGAGCAAGACCCGAAGGTATCAGAGCACTTTACATGAGCACCAGTTGCGTTACAGACAGACGCATTGATTTTCCTGTTATATGTTTCTTAATGTAAACTGTGAAGTCTTATCGATAAGAGGAGTACACATAATCATTGTACAGAAAAGGAAACAGTGGCATTACCATATATGAACACTAGTAGATTTTTGATGAGAGGTAATTTAATATTGATAATATATTTAGTACTTAGCACTCACCACCAAAGCGAGTGCTTTCATCCATTGCATAAGGATAAAAGGCACTCTTAAGCCACTGGGATGTGACCTGCTGGTAACACATGCAGATGGGTTGTTGTAGGATTTGCCAGAGTGGTGGAATTGCTGTAAATCATGTCTTACCAAACACTTTGTTCTTCTGCCTCATTTAGGCATGGATAATGGCCAGGGTTCAGATGGCAGAGGCTCGGCTGACTCTGCAATTTTAAACCCTTAATTGGCAAGCCACAACTCCTGTCAACCTGAAGGCCCATCCTGTTTTGTGCTACATCATAGTTTTCCTTCCAGCATTCACTGTGTGTGACATTGTTGATCAAGGCAGGAAAAAGAAAACAATGTCTAGGGCCCCCAAGTACAGGGGAAAACCTTTCTACATGTTAGGGAGATGTTTTTGTTTTGCTTGCGGAGTTTCTTTCTGTGAAACAAAAAGAAATGCTGTGTAGCCCGCCTGGCTGTACATTTATAACAATAGTGATCCTGCCTTGTTGGGGACAACACTTTCTTCATAAATACTTTACCAGAATGTGGGGAACTTATAAATATAGAGTGTGGTCTGCGGCAATGCCACCTACTGCCCCAGCAAGATGGCCTGCAGGCTTATGAATGACACCCTCAGGTAAATCAAAAGGATACATGGTCTTCCACAAAACTCCTATTACGAGTAATGCAACAACTTAAATCCACTTAACCCAGAAATTAGGCTAGGTAGGAATAAGCAATGGAGGTATTACGTCACATTTATATTTGATATGGGTACAAGTACAGGAAGGAGGGGAGCATATTCCAATGAGGGTCAATAAGGGTTAGACCAATTATTCGTGCAATATAACTTTTTAGGCAATGTTTTGGTTATCCTGTTTTAAATTTAAACCTATTACAACTGCTAAACCCCCACCGACAGGGAAACAACACTCATCCCTGTAAACATGTAATCCCTGATAAACACCTGCACAGGCACAAACTAAAATGCCATACAAAGAAAGGAAAGTGAGAGAGAATTTGGCTTTTTTTTCTTCCTGAAGGAGCTCATACAATATAACTTTGTTGTACTAGGTATTAGCAAGAAATACTGGTCTAAGATTATTCTGTTGTATTTTTGTTGTTTAGGGATGCCCCTAAAATATTGCTTCTTTTTCATTGGTTCTTCCTGATTTGTGTGCTTGATTAAAGGTGTTGGGTTTAGAAGCATGTTTTACACATGATCTATTTATTTTTTACATCTTTGAGACTGCGGAAATATTATTGAAAATATTACAATCATATTGGAATTTTTAGCAGTGTTTAATTCTTACACGGACTGATGAAATGGCTGGCTCATAAGAATCTTCGGCAATAAGTACTATCACATTCACCATCTGGCACATCATCCCCCTTAACTAAGAAGTCAGTATTGATAGCAGGTGAACTACAAGACATTCCAGGCTTTAAACAGTCAACTCAAGTTTCAGTAACAGGTGCCTGTGAAAAGAGTGCTGTACAATGCACATGGGATAGTGGTGAAAACATTACAGAAGACTTTCCACAGACCATCAAAATGTATACCTTCAAGGTGTTTTGTTGATACCATCAACAAATCCTGGCTTTTATCCAACTCTACTTTTACTTCTGGTTTTTTAACGTATAGTTACAATGTTAACAGCAAAATCTCAAAAGGACACAATGTGATGTCTGTTAAAAGTCAGGACTGACTTAAAGTAAGACATTTGCCATGGGGACACATGGCAGCTTTAAATGTTCACACAACAACAACACCAATTCGTTGCAAAGTAACAGCTTCCATTGCTAATAATCAATTTAGGGCACCTTTAACGTACTTTATATTCACACAATAGAAAGAAAAAAACAACTTTGATAGTATTTTCTGGGGCTCACCATAAGAGTTTCAATAAAATAAGCCATTTCCGCACCCAAGACCCGGATGTTATTAGCTGCCTGAGTGAAAAGAGTCCTGGATCCACTGCTCCAGTCCACACAGATGCAGTTCACATCTTCTGCTTTGAACATTCGCTAGTACAAAAACAGATGGTAAAACAGCGATAAGTATGGTGAAGTGATATATTCACACACTGAGAACCTAAGCTTAAGTTATATTTTCACACACTGAGAACCTAAGCTATCCATGGATCTGTAGGTGTGATTGGCATAACTTGTAAATCATTAATTTGTGGGGGTTCTGGACCATTGTGCTTCAGGACACCAACAAGCAGCCTGTAAAGTTTAAAACAAATTTACAGTAGGACAGAATACTGGATGATTATGTATGCATTCATTTTTATTATAAAAAGCACCCACAATACAACTCTAATGATAACCGACACCTAATGATCCCAAACCTAGCTTACGTTTCCTAATGGGCCTTTCTGTATCTGCTGCCATTACCATTTCCATTAAATTTAATGTACACCAAGAAATCTAATAATGCTTTTTCAAAATATCCAAATATGCCTATAAATAGACACACCTATTGTTTTGCTGCTTGTGATTAGCAATTCTCTGTAACACTATTTCATTCTCTATCCACGGCACCAGAAGAAGTGAATATTTATTAGATAAAGTACCCTCTGCAAAAAGAACGATTGATGGACAGAATGCAGAACTATGTCATACATTCACCCCAGTACAGAGATCTGGGCCTAAATCCATAGTTTTATTGCTTACTCACCATGCCATTCCAGTTTGAACCCAGCCATATGCAAATCAGTCTTGACCCTGTACCTCATGGGATCAGTCCAGCCCAAACTGCCCAGCCAGGTCCTCCCTGGACTGGAAACAAGCATCCTAGGACCGCTTTCATGTTTTCACCCCTCATCAGCCAGGATAGCTTGACTCCAGTGGCACGGAGAGCACGGGACCCACGTCTGGGCATACCCGTCCCACTCGGGGTGACAAATGCAAAAAGAACAATTGATGGACAATGTCATACACTCACCCCTGTACAGAGATCTGGGCCTAAATCCATAGTTTATTTGCTCACCATGCCATTCCAGTTAGAACCCAGCCATATGCAAATCAGTCTTGACCCTGTGCCTCATGGGAACAGTCCAGCCTGAACAGCCAGGCCATGTTCTCCCTGGACTGAAAACATGTATCCTAGGACCGGTTTTGGTCAACTTTACTCCAGTGGCATGGAGAGCACGGGACCCACGTCTGGGCATACCGGTCCCACGCGGGGTGACAAATGCAAAAAGAACGATTTATGGACAGAATGCAGAACAACGTGATGCATTCACCCCAGTACAGAGATCTGGGCCTAAATCCATGGCACACCATTATCCTCCCCCCCAAAAATGAAATCCTTGGCCTTTGACTTCTTTACATGGATGTGTTTTTAAACACATCATTAGACAACTACCAATTTGTTGGAAAAATATTTTATGAGCAGTTTAAAAAATCAACTACAGCTCAAAAGAGTTCATAATGTGTGATAACATGTATAGAGATTGATGCTTTCATGTAATAAACTTTCACACTGCCTGCATTAAAAGGCTTCCTACTGGGAACAACTCAACTCTCAGAAAATTGTTCATAAAAGTTTAAATTACAGTTGCAATTTTGCTCAGTGACCAGCTTTTCACACTGACTGCAGGCTCAGGAATCAATCATTGTGACGCCTGTGACAGATTTTTATACAAGGAATTTAGGCTTTCATGTATTATATATAGAACTATAGATGGGTAGCAGTGAATTACAGGGATGTTTTTCAATGACGACGTCAAATAGACGACGATAGCAAAGCTTGAGTTGTCCATGATCTCACTCAGAAACCTGAGGTGAAACTATTCCTGTAATTCACTTTATAACCATCTATAATTTTATGTTATGTATGGCCCTCCAAATCACCTGCTCCTGCTTGCAACGACTATGCAGATGCAGAGGTGTAATGGGGAGCAGCGCTTAATTTGAGCTGGGGCTTTCCGGTGCTAAGCACCAGAACTTACTTGGTTTCCGGTGCTCGGCACCAGCACCTAATTGTCAACACCATAGATAGAACAGTCTACCACATGGTGGTGCTGCTTATCTTATTTAAGAGATGAGCAGAACAACGGTTGTTTAGGAATGCAATATACATTAAACTTGCAAATATCTGCCTCCCCAGCCATTCCTTTAGCTTTGGGGACTTGGAATAATCATCTCTGTCGCATTTACATGCGAGAGAGATGATTAGTAGGTGCTTTGTCAGTGATGACAAGGGCGATGAGTGGTGCAAGCTGCAGTGGCCTCCTGGTCAGACCGCTGGCACTTAATATTTTATAAATTAAGTTCATACCAAGAGATGGGCATTGTATTGCGAGTAAGAACATTACCTGGAGCTCGCACTGCTGCTGCGTACCTTTACATTCTCCTGGCACTCTCCAGTATTCATCGTAAAATACACCTAAACAGTTACAAATCATCATGAAACCACTTAATGGTTCTCATGACCCAACTCTTACCCGGCACATGTCTGACAGCCAGTTTTCCTCTCCTTGGTCTATAAATCCATGAGTGATGAAGGTTGTCTTCCGGCTTGGTTTAAAGTTTGAGTATGAAATGGTTTCTGGATTTTTTGCTGAAATTTCCTGTTGTGGGAAGAAAGATTGATTATGGTTCGATTACATTCTGAATGCTTGCTGCAGTTTACATGCATTGTTGGAAACGAAACCCACCACTCCTGCTTGAAGTTATTCAGCATGGTCATTCTTCAGTAATAAACAGAGATTCCAGAACAATAAAACAAATCAAAGGCTTATATTTTCTGGGCGACTACTCTGCAATGGCAGAGGAGCATTGCCGCACTGGCTCAGAGATCCCAGCTGAAAAAGAAAACAATATACTATAATCGTGGAAAAGAAAGGATGAGGAGGACTGGTTTGTGCACTTATAAGTGCGCATGGGTGTTTGGCCATCTCAGGCCGGCCACACACACATGTGCACTTAGGTTTCTCCAACTGGGCTGTATTGAACAGCCAGGTTGGAGAAACAGCACAGACTCCCTGTCCAGATCTAAGCATCAAAGCTGCCCACTCAGGCCAATCCCCGAGCTGCTCTCATAGCATGAGAGCAATGCCGTATTGCACAGGGAGTCTCTGCTGTTGTCCCAGGGTGTCCTGGGTCCAGGAAGCAGCAGAACACCGAGGCGCGAGGAGCGATGCGGCCAGCAGCAGGTAAGCGTTTTAATTTTTTTAATAATTGACTGCCCGGGGGCGTGGCCAAGCCGGAGACTGAGATGGTCGCTTGGCTCTGAAGCTCCGCGGCTGCATTTCCTGGCGCAGGCACTAAAATGCGTCGGAATGAGTCTGGATCCCAATAGGCCACCAGCTGACATGGATTGAGGGAGATCGGCGGAGAATCAAGAAGTTCCTACGTGGAGCAGGCGAGATCCAAAATGGCGGCCCTGACAGACTGAGCGACATCGGGGGAATCGACCTGGAGCCTGGAGACGCGGCCAGGGTGCGGTGAGTCAACGGGCGGCGTGAGGGGGCAGTGAGCAACACACCATTCACCTGCAGGGCGCTCGTGTACGGCGGGGGTCCGTTTGACCGAGCGGCCTCTCGGGTGCTAAGCATCTGTGGGGCGGGCTGTGGCAGAGCATAGGGACAGGGCCACCGCTCCCGTAGCTGCTATTCTGGCCGTGACCCCACTCCAGCGCACGAGGGCCCCCCTCTTCCACCTGATTGTGCTCCTGCTCTGCCCTTGCCCGCTTGGCTCCCCCCCTCTTACTCGGCTGCCCAGCCTCGTTGCCCTGCCATTTTGATCAGCACATCACGGCACAGGAGGCCCGCGGGTTCCCCCGATCAGGGCCCGCACACCTGACACCACCTTCAACTGCTGCCAGGACGATCCTGCTACACTGCACACGTGCCTGTCCGCCTGATTACATGCCAGCATTTTACTGGTCTAACCTGAACTGACCCAATTTAACTGCGTGCATCTTAGCGAGGGGAGCTGAACACGTGAAGTCCACCTCCTCTCACATGTCATTGAGACTGATACACCAGCCTGCTTAGTGTTCTCAGTACCCTGCGACTCGGTCTCTGAGAGGCCTCCCTACCTGTAGTCCCGCTGCCTCAGTCGCTGCGCAGAGGAGCACATCCAGGCCTTTGACTGGATCTCAAAGGCTCTCAGAACAGTACACTTCTGGCCCATCCTTGATTTCTATGAATTCCAGTTCATGCCCCGCTCATATCTGCCTTCCTGACCCCGCTGCGGCCTCAACTGGAATAAGCGCCAATAGTGGGTCGGTGGTGGAGGCTGCGGAATGGGCTGCAAGGATCCTAAGCAGCAACTTCTCCCATTCGAAAAGGTCTCTAACATAGCCCAAGACCCCGCTGACTCCATGGCTGAAGGTGGCCAGAAAGCGCCCGCTCCAGAAGGACACGCTCCTCAACTGAGTTCGCTGCTTCAAGAAATGAGAGCTGGATTCCAAGCCTGGGATGTCCGGTTCGATACCCTGGACAAACATATGGCGGAGCTGGGGTCCAAGATACAAGCTCACGACCGGAGGCTGGGCATGGTTGAATCTCGCACTTCTGACTTGGAAGATGGGGCAGCGCAATCCTTGAAAAGGCAGGATCGGATGGATTGCATCCTCAAGGAAGTTGCGGTCAAGAATGAGGACTTGGAGGCACGCAGCCATCATAACAACGTGTGCATCCTAGGTGTCCCGGAATCTACAGCCACTGGTCGCATGGACACGTTGGTGGAAACAATCCTGATAGACCTGTTTGGGAGAGAGGCCTTTACAGCAGGCTTCGTGGTCAAACGTGCTCATAGGTTGCTGGGGCTGAGACCCAAACCTGGATGCCCGCCTAGACCCATAATAGCACAGGTAATGTACTTCAGAGACCGTGACACCGCTCTCCAGCTGACTAGGGAGCAGGGCGATACATTGTGGCAGGGATCCAAACTATCCTTCTACCCAGACTTCACCATCATGGTTCAAGAAGCAAGGCGAAAATTTACTGGAGTCAAGGCGACCCTAACGAACCTAGGACTAAAATATGGCATGCTGTACCCTGCCCGATTGCGCGTGGAGATGAATGGACGATTGCATGTGTTTGATAACCCCACGGAGGTGCAGGAATTCTCTCACAAATACAAACTCAATAACAAGCGCCCTACCAAAGAGGACAGATTGCCCCCTCCCAGACTGGTTTGGATGCCAGCTTGGAACTTTTTCGGGTGCAAAATTTCGTACCTTCCTGGAAAGGAAGCACATCTTCCAGTGTACAATGATACAGGTTGCACCAGACCAGTCCGGTCACACACACAGTAGCAGGTTTAGCAGAGTCACATGAGGTAGGATGAGGCACTACTTCAGGTACACCCCCACTTCCGAAGGTCACATCCTGTGAATCGGGCACCACACGCAATGAGCTTACAGTCAGTGTGTCACATGAGAGAAATGCAGGTCTCCTAAAGGGGAGTGATTCTATTAAGGGCTATAGAGGCTGGAATCAATATAAAGTCTCTGCAATGAAATGCCTCTCAGACCATAGATTGACGATAGTTTTAGAACAGGGATCTGCACAAGTCCAATTACAAAATCGAATGGTATCAATCTAACCTTATTTTAAACAGTGCAGTTTGGCAGCACCAGAATAAAATTGATTCAGCCAGCCAAACCTCACTATTTTATTTTATGTTTTGTTGGTGTTGGGTGTAGGTACTTGTGAAATCTTTCCTGAACACTTGTCTCTATCCTACTAGGTAGTGTATTTGTACACTCCCTTCCTGTTTCTCTTTCTGTTTGGTGCACATCTTCTTGCACTTTTTCATCCTCCTTGCAAGGAAAGTAACCGATGATGAGAAGTGGGTAGACCGGCCATTCATAGACCGGGAACCCCCTCGGGTGTTACGTCCGTGAGGTACTTTCCTTGCTCTCACACATATTTTCTTTATGTGTTATATTCTGTGCACAGTGTTGTTTGTATGTTTGAAGGCATGTCCGGACCTGTAAACACAGCATTGGCCTGACCTGGCCGCTTGGTGAGCCAATAGGAGGTTTGGCCCCTTAAGTTACGGAGTCTGAGATTCACAACATGCAGGCTGAATAGGGCTTCTTGTTTGAGATCTGCACAAGTCTGCCTGCTTGGGTTCTACTATTGAACTTCTTCTAATTCTGGTGCACATTTTTGCAGAACGTCTGGATCACGTTTTCCAGTTTTTAAATACAACCCAACTACTTCAATAAATACTCTTACACTGGGCGTTTTTCTGATTCGTTATCTTTCTTATTTCTTTTTATGGCAAAGATTCGGTATCATATTTACACATATATATGAACACAATTCACACACATTACAGTAACATAAATATATGACATTCTTAACTGTGACAATGTACAAAAATTTATGAAGGTTCAAGATTGAAAGGAATAAATGACGAAATGTGGTGACATCACTTATACATAAGTGATCCAAAAACGACATGTCTTTTTACATTACACATATACAACATATATTTACAGGTCCTTTATTCCTCTAACTTATGGCAAATTGAACCAGGTGTCTTTTAGAGTGTCTTGTTTCCTACTCTTGCTTATTGCTCGGACCAAGTGCCTTTATGTCCTAGCACATTAAGGTATGGTATTACTATTTTAAGGTATTAATGAGGTCAGAGCCTTGAATAGATATGTTTTTATTGCGCCCTTAGTCTTGCGGTCTGTAAAGTGCCTCGTTTGCATCAGTTAGTTGTTCGTTTGAACTCTTGACCTTGTTGTGGGATACGCCAATGCGTGTGTTCTTCAGGGACACTGTCGGTGTATTAAAGAACATGTCAAATATTTTATGGTAACAACAAATAATCAAAAGGGAGGGATCACTTGTCCTGCGTGAACCAGGGTATGCAGGAGATCGAACAACGGTGTCTCCAAAAATTAAACCCTCATGCACGTGTAGGGTAGCGTTGCGTGGTAAGCGGTATATCTTGATTCTCCGCTTTGCTGACACGTGTGTGCATAATCATCGGGTTTTGCGGTATGCAGCCTCCACCAGGAGGATCTTACCCTCGGTAAAAACAGTAGTGACCCAGTGATGTGGAGGGAGTGTAGGACAGTAAAAATCCCCCGGATACCCAGTAAATGGACTTTTATTAGATCTGGGTTCGGGTGGATCCCATTAGGGGAATGCTCCAATCATGTGCGCTCTGTTGAAAAAGATTACGTTTTCAGGACGCACTAGCATTCAAAAATGATTTAAAATGGCCAACATGTTTCAGCCCTCTATGCCGTGAATCGGACTTTAGGGCTTTCTTCAGGACCCGTGGTGAAAGGTGATAGTGATGCTAAACTATTAAATTTATAGCAAGCAAGTGTGTAGAAAAAGGGAAACTTTCAACCTGTTTCTTTGTTCTCGAGGTCGCGATGTACCTATAGTTCAAACATAATAATAAGGGACACACACAAACATACACAAATACAAAAGAAAGGGTAAGGGAGACACATAATGTAGTGAATTCACTACTAATAAATGCAGTTTGTTGCAACTTAAGATAGCAATACTTCGTAACCCCCAGTAATTGGCAGTGTCAACTCTCTCTTTCTCCAGCAAGCTGATGCATGCAAAAAGTGGTTCATAGATAGTAAATCATACTCATATGGCAATTTTTTGGGTTAAAGAGACCCCACCACTTGGAGGACTATCGTGATAAGTCACAAGTGGTAATTGTTTGTCATGTGGCATGCAGTCAATACTCATTCATAAGTGCAATTTCCAATATCTTTCGTATGAAATGGAATGCCCCGCGTAGTGAAAATCTTTCATACCGCCGTGCTCTGTGCGTCAGATTCATACCTAGAATAAACAATAGTTACACCTCCTTTCATTGTAACCAGGGCATATATATATTCATATGTAAATGCTATGCCAGTAGAATAGTACCTGTCCACTAGGACGATTTCGGTGATGAATCGTGATATGTGGCCATTGTATTTCAAACATCACATGCAGGATTCTTCATTCGTGAAAGAAATCTCTAATACATTACAGTGTGGGGCTAATAATGGTTGCTTAACGTAGTGACGATAACATGCCGATGTGCTTATGTGCGCCCTCCGCGCCAAAATCATACCTGAGATATATATTAGTTATACCTCCTTCGGGTGTGGCAAGGGCTTCGAGGGGGCTAGACGGAAGGAATAACGCACTGTTAGCGTGAGGCCTGGCTCGGTATACTTGCGGTTTAGTTGCTGCAGGGTCTCGTAGAGATACCTAACGCTCCTGTCCTCGCGCTTCGCGTTGCGCTTCTGCTGCCTCTTGCGACCCGGAAGTAGCAGTGATGAGCTTCCGGGTCGTTTTTGTTGATATTTTCATGAAAAATAGAAAGCGGACTTAGTCGTCCCGAGAGTTTTCAATATTATGAATTTGGGAATCTTGTACTTCATGCCACTTTTTTGTCCAAAAACGGATTTTATGAAAAAATCGATACAACCAAGGAATTTACAAAGGGGTTAATTAATTATAAATAAAAATTAATTAAATTAAAAAAAATTTTTATCATATCTTTTCTAAACGGGGTAGTCAGTTTTTTGATAATGAAGGGGCACAGAATTCGTCTAGGGTGTTTACGTTATTTGTAGTAGAGATGTAGTTGGTATTGTTCTGAGAGGCGCTCTTCTTGGGGTTACGCTTCTCATTTCAAACTTGGAGGATGAAAGAGTAATGAATAAAAACTGGAACAAGTTTGTAGTGATCAGTTGTACAGATTTAAATTAGTAAATCCTTGTGGCCAGCAACTTATTAGCATAAAGTACACTGATCATTTTTGGTTTTTTTGCGTAGAGCAGGTTTTGGGTTGTTTCTCATTTCAAGTGTGTTCACATTCAGTACATAGTTCATCTCTGATGTTTTAGCTTCAAGGTACGGCGTGGCGGTGTCTTACATTATGAAGTAAGCTTCATGGTAGGCAGTCTTATTTCAGCACACTCAGCCACGGGATATTATCATTGAGCCCCCTGGTATCTGTCCCCAGACGGTGGACCCAACGTTGCTCTTTTTCAAAGAGGATTCTTTCTGCGTTGCTGTCCTTAGTGTCCAGTGTCTCTAGGATGACCCAACTGAGGTCATCCACTGTGTGGTTTTTTTCCAAAAAATGACTAGCCATCTTGGTTGTGGTTTTTTTGCATTTGACATTGCTTCTGTGCTCAACGATCCTTTGTTTGGCTTTTCTGCAAGTCATGCCAATATAATGCAGTTGGCAAGGGCAGGTGATCATGTAAATTACATGGCTCGTGTTGCAGTTTGTGTGTCTCAGCATTCTCCATTTGAGGTTTGGGAGTAGTTGTAACTCCTTTGTTGGTTGGGTCAGTTTACACACTGAACAAGAACCGCAGGGATAATGTCCAACAACGGGGGAGTTTTCCCACAGGTTGGATTGTTGTCCTCGTTTCTTTACAGGTGGTCTCGAGTGTACCAGGATGTCTTTTAGGTTTCTACAACGCCTGTTGGCGAATCTCGGTTTTGGCCAAGAAAGAGTGCCAGAGGTGAGGATTCTCCAATTCTTATTCACAATTTTCTTGACTTTGTCAGTTACCGGGCTGTAGGTCGTGACACAGGTAGTGAGATCCTCAGGTTCTGTTTTTGGAAAGGTCTCTAGGAGGCTTTCTCTGTTCTGATGTCGGGCTCTTTTCTTGCATTTATGTACCACTCGTCTTGGATAGTCTCGATGTTGGAGTTTGGTGCACAGATCTTGTGCTTGCGCCCGGTATTCAGTGTTCTTGCTGCAGTTCCTCCGCAATCTGAGGAACTGACTGTAGGGAAGATTTTCCCTCAAAGGGCGCGGATGGAAGCTCTTGAAGGAGAGAAGACTATTCTTTGCTGTTTGTTTGAAAAAGGTGCGTGTTTGCAGATGTCCTTCTTCTGCATATATTGTGATGTCCAGGAAGTCAAGGCTATTTTTATCTGCACTGTAAGTGAACTTCAGACAGTTGTCTTTTGTGTTCAGCCATTCGTGGAAGTCTTTTAGGTCATCTTCACTGCCTGTCCAGATCAGCAGGATGTCGTCAATATACCGCTTCCAAAGCAGTATATGACGGATATAAGGATTTGTTTCTGTGTGTATATGAGTGCCCTCAAAGGTGCTTACATATAGCCCGGCCACGCTCGGGGCAAAGGTACTACCCATCGATGTCCCATGGCGTTGTAGGTATAGTGTCTCTTTGTATAGAAAGTGATTTTCTGTCAACGCCATGCGGCAACATTCTAAGACGAAGTGTCTAGGCGTTTTGTATGTCCAGTCCTTCTCAAAGAGGATTTGTTCAAGCATATCTAGGGTCTCTCGTTGTGGTAGACTTGTGTAAAGACTTTCCACATCGAGTCCTACAAGCATCATGGTATCTGGTGAATATTCTACATCTTTCAGCAGGTTCAGAAGATGTCGCGTGTCTTTTAAGTAGGTGGGTGTACTCTGGACCAATGGTTTGAGGTAATGATCAGCAAACTGCGAGAGAGGCTCTAAAACTGACCCAATGCCTGACACTATAGGTCGTCCTGGGGGTGGCATTCGGGCCTTATGAATTTTTGGAAGTGAGTAGAAGTAAGGAATTTTCGGGTTTTTTGCTACTAGAAAATCAGCTTCTTTTTTGGAAAGCCAGTCATGAGCTTCTGCTTCTTCGATCATCATTTGTATTTCTCTCTGTAGCCTCGGGGTTGGATCCATGGATAGTTTTTTGTAGAATTTTTCATCTGAGAGGAGATCAAGGCACTGCTTGTCATAGCCTTCTGCAGACAGGAGGACTACCCCTCCTCCTTTGTCGGCTGGTTTTATAATGATTTGGCCGTCATTTTTTAATTCATCCAACGCTGTCTGTTCAGCTCTCGTTATGTTGTGAAACGGTTTCCTTTGGTCGGATGATAAATCATCTACTTCTCTCATGATGGCCTGCTCAAAGGTTGCGATTTCTATCGGAACTTGAGAGGGCAAAGGGCAGAAAGTGGACTTGTTCCTCAATGAGGTATCTCCCTCGGGGACGTACTTAGGTTGATCCTTAAAAAAGGCTTTCAGTTTTAAGGTTCGGCAGAATTCTGCCAGTTCGCATTTTATTTTGAAGACGTCTGTTTTCGGGGTGGGGACGAATCCTAGGCCTTTATTAAGGACATCCTCCTGTTCTTTGGTTAAGACTTTGTCGGTCAGATTTACGATGAGGGAACAGTGTTGGCTTTTGTCACACTCCTCGTTTGAACCTGTCGGGTCTGGTCCGACCAGGTTACACCTCGGTTCTTTCCTCGTTGTTGTTGTTGGCCCCTCCCTAAAAAAGGAACCCTGGGTGTGAAATTTTGTCCTTGTTGTTGGGGTCCTTGATGGTTCATGGGTGGGGGGCCCGCGAAAAATGGGTTCATCCAACCTTGAAAATGTGGGTTGAAGGGTTGGAAAGGGATTCCTTGGTGATCTACTTGGAAGAAAGGAGGGCGCCATGTGCTCCTGCCTCGTCGATTGTTCCTCCTGTTTTGTGGTCTTCCTCTGTTGTGATTGGAAGAATCATCTCCACTCTGGTCTGATCCATCAACCGAGGACCCACTGGTTGACCCATAGTTTGATGCATTGTCATTAAATTTGTGGTCCTTACTACTATACGGATGGATGCGTTCAAGTGAAAACCTCTTCAGTTCTTTTGCTAGTTTTTGTAGCTTGGTCTGTGTAAGATACTCTTGAGTGTCATCCATTTCTTTATTAATCTCTTCAAGTCTTTTTTTGTAGATGGTTACATTTACTGTATTGTTCAATTTTGTCTCAAGAATTTGAATTTTGACAGTAAGTTCATCTGTCAGTCTTGATGCTGTCTTGATTATTAGGACTAAATAGTCCCTTGTACACTTCCAAGATATGGCCGACCAGTCTTTTCTAAAGGCCAAGTCTTTCAGAAAAATGCGTGGGGCGTTGGTAACCCAGAGGCCTCTGGGAGCTGCATTTACCCTTAGGTATTCCGTCATGATGATGCCGTGGACGGCAGTTCTTACTTGTTCCTTTTTTACTTCGGTTAGTTCATCCCAGTCTGTGGTGCTGGCTAGAGTCTGAGTGAGGTCACTATCCAAAAAACGTAGAGGTTTTGCTAGTATGGCATCGATCTCTTCGGTTGTGTAGCTTAGTCCGAAGTTTTCAGCCATAGTTGGTTCGTGCCAAGGCAGTAGGCTCAATCTGGTAGTGTTTACCAGAGAGTCTTAATCTTAAGAATTCTCCCACAGCTGTGCGCTGCTTAGAATATGCTAATCAATTGGAGGGGGAGAAGGAAAATACTGATCCCTCAGTTTCCTTGGGTAATTACAAATAATCAAAAGGGAGGGATCACTTGTCCTGCGTGAACCAGGGTATGCAGGAGATCGAACAACGGTGTCTCCAAAAATTAAACCCTCATGCACGTGTAGGGTAGCGTTGCGTGGTAAGCGGTATATCTTGATTCTCCGCTTTGCTGACACGTGTGTGCATAATCATCGGGTTTTGCGGTATGCAGCCTCCACCAGGAGGATCTTACCCTCGGTAAAAACAGTAGTGACCCAGTGATGTGGAGGGAGTGTAGGACAGTAAAAATCCCCCGGATACCCAGTAAATGGACTTTTATTAGATCTGGGTTCGGGTGGATCACCCACCTACTTAAAAGACACGCGACATCTTCTGAACCTGCTGAAAGATGTAGAATATTCACCAGATACCATGATGCTTGTAGGACTCGATGTGGAAAGTCTTTACACAAGTCTACCACAACGAGAGACCCTAGATATGCTTGAACAAATCCTCTTTGAGAAGGACTGGACATACAAAACGCCTAGACACTTCGTCTTAGAATGTTGCCGCATGGCGTTGACAGAAAATCACTTTCTATACAAAGAGACACTATACCTACAACGCCATGGGACATCGATGGGTAGTACCTTTGCCCCGAGCGTGGCCGGGCTATATGTAAGCACCTTTGAGGGCACTCATATACACACAGAAACAAATCCTTATATCCGTCATATACTGCTTTGGAAGCGGTATATTGACGACATCCTGCTGATCTGGACAGGCAGTGAAGATGACCTAAAAGACTTCCACGAATGGCTGAACACAAAAGACAACTGTCTGAAGTTCACTTACAGTGCAGATAAAAATAGCCTTGACTTCCTGGACATCACAATATATGCAGAAGAAGGACATCTGCAAACACGCACCTTTTTCAAACAAACAGCAAAGAATAGTCTTCTCTCCTTCAAGAGCTTCCATCCGCGCCCTTTGAGGGAAAATCTTCCCTACAGTCAGTTCCTCAGATTGCGGAGGAACTGCAGCAAGAACACTGAATACCGGGCGCAAGCACAAGATCTGTGCACCAAACTCCAACATCGAGACTATCCAAGACGAGTGGTAAATAAATGCAAGAAAAGAGCCCGACATCAGAACAGAGAAAGCCTCCTAGAGACCTTTCCAAAAACAGAACCTGAGGATCTCACTACCTGTGTCACGACCTACAGCCCGGTAACTGACAAAGTCAAGAAAATTGTGAATAAGAATTGGAGAATCCTCACCTCTGGCACTCTTTCTTGGCCAAAACCGAGATTCGCCAACAGGCGTTGTAGAAACCTAAAAGACATCCTGGTACACACGAGACCACCTGTAAAGAAACGAGGACAACAATCCAACCTGTGGGAAAACTCCCCCGTTGTTGGACATTATCCCTGCGGTTCTTGTTCAGTGTGTAAACTGACCCAACCAACAAAGGAGTTACAACTACTCCCAAACCTCAAATGGAGAATGCTGAGACACACAAACTGCAACACGAGCCATGTAATTTACATGATCACCTGCCCTTGCCAACTGCATTATATTGGCATGACTTGCAGAAAAGCCAAACAAAGGATCGTTGAGCACAGAAGCAATGTCAAATGCAAAAAAACCACAACCAAGATGGCTAGTCATTTTTTGGAAAAAAACCACACAGTGGATGACCTCAGTTGGGTCATCCTAGAGACACTGGACACTAAGGACAGCAACGCAGAAAGAATCCTCTTTGAAAAAGAGCAACGTTGGGTCCACCGTCTGGGGACAGATACCAGGGGGCTCAATGATAATATCCCGTGGCTGAGTGTGCTGAAATAAGACTGCCTACCATGAAGCTTACTTCATAATGTAAGACACCGCCACGCCGTACCTTGAAGCTAAAACATCAGAGATGAACTATGTACTGAATGTGAACACACTTGAAATGAGAAACAACCCAAAACCTGCTCTACGCAAAAAAAACAAAAATGATCAGTGTACTTTATGCTAATAAGTTGCTGGCCACAAGGATTTACTAATTTAAATCTGTACAACTGATCACTACAAACTTGTTCCAGTTTTTATTCATTACTCTTTCATCCTCCAAGTTTGAAATGAGAAGCGTAACCCCAAGAAGAGCGCCTCTCAGAACAATACCAACTACATCTCTACTACAAATAACGTAAACACCCTAGACGAATTCTGTGCCCCTTCATTATCAAAAAACTGACTACCCCGTTTAGAAAAGATATGATAAAAAATTTTTTTTAATTTAATTAATTTTTATTTATAATTAATTAACCCCTTTGTAAATTCCTTGGTTGTATCGATTTTTTCATAAAATCCGTTTTTGGACAAAAAAGCGGCATGAAGTACAAGATTCCCAAATTCATAATATTGAAAACTCTCGGGACGACTAAGTCCGCTTTCTATTTTTCATGAAAATATCAACAAAAACGACCCGGAAGCTCATCACTGCTACTTCCGGGTCGCAAGAGGCAGCAGAAGCGCAACGCGAAGCGCGAGGACAGGAGCGTTAGGTATCTCTACGAGACCCTGCAGCAACTAAACCGCAAGTATACCGAGCCTGGCCTCACGCTAACAGTGCGTTATTCCTTCCGTCTAGCCCCCTCGAAGCCCTTGCCACACCCGAAGGAGGTATAACTAATATATATCTCAGGTATGATTTTGGCGCGGAGGGCGCACATAAGCACATCGGCATGTTATCGTCACTACGTTAAGCAACCATTATTAGCCCCACACTGTAATGTATTAGAGATTTCTTTCACGAATGAAGAATCCTGCATGTGATGTTTGAAATACAATGGCCACATATCACGATTCATCACCGAAATCGTCCTAGTGGACAGGTACTATTCTACTGGCATAGCATTTACATATGAATATATATATGCCCTGGTTACAATGAAAGGAGGTGTAACTATTGTTTATTCTAGGTATGAATCTGACGCACAGAGCACGGCGGTATGAAAGATTTTCACTACGCGGGGCATTCCATTTCATACGAAAGATATTGGAAATTGCACTTATGAATGAGTATTGACTGCATGCCACATGACAAACAATTACCACTTGTGACTTATCACGATAGTCCTCCAAGTGGTGGGGTCTCTTTAACCCAAAAAATTGCCATATGAGTATGATTTACTATCTATGAACCACTTTTTGCATGCATCAGCTTGCTGGAGAAAGAGAGAGTTGACACTGCCAATTACTGGGGGTTACGAAGTATTGCTATCTTAAGTTGCAACAAACTGCATTTATTAGTAGTGAATTCACTACATTATGTGTCTCCCTTACCCTTTCTTTTGTATTTGTGTATGTTTGTGTGTGTCCCTTATTATTATGTTTGAACTATAGGTACATCGCGACCTCGAGAACAAAGAAACAGGTTGAAAGTTTCCCTTTTTCTACACACTTGCTTGCTATAAATTTAATAGTTTAGCATCACTATCACCTTTCACCACGGGTCCTGAAGAAAGCCCTAAAGTCCGATTCACGGCATAGAGGGCTGAAACATGTTGGCCATTTTAAATCATTTTTGAATGCTAGTGCGTCCTGAAAACTTAATCTTTTTCAACAGAGCGCACATGATTGGAGCATTCCCCTAATGGGATCCACCCGAACCCAGATCTAATAAAAGTCCATTTACTGGGTATCCGGGGGATTTTTACTGTCCTACACTCCCTCCACATCACTGGGTCACTACTGTTTTTACCGAGGGTAAGATCCTCCTGGTGGAGGCTGCATACCGCAAAACCCGATGATTATGCACACACGTGTCAGCAAAGCGGAGAATCAAGATATACCGCTTACCACGCAACGCTACCCTACACGTGCATGAGGGTTTAATTTTTGGAGACACCGTTGTTCGATCTCCTGCATACCCTGGTTCACGCAGGACAAGTGATCCCTCCCTTTTGATTATTTGTAATTACCCAAGGAAACTGAGGGATCAGTATTTTCCTTCTCCCCCTCCAATTGATTAGCATAAAATATTTTATGGTGTCACATGAGTATTATGTTGTAGTGTTACTATTACAACTCTGTTTTACTCACATACCGTGTTTGCTCTTGTGAAGGAATGGGAGTTTCTTGTAGTAATTTCTATTTTCTGCATAGAAGGCTGTCTTCCAAGGCATACACAATAGGCATTAGGCCTCTCTTTCCTGTCGTTTAGCCTGTGGGTACATAGCGAGGGACAATTTGTCTTTCTGACTTTTTATAATCATGATGGAATACTCAATGTCAGAAATGTCTTTGGCTGGTAATCCACAATGTCTGATTCATGCATTGTGGACGACTGTGACTAATACATTTGTGGCTGTGCTACTAATTTAGGTGCCCCTTATTGTCTGAACAAAGTGATTCTCCTAGTGTTAACGGCTCCCAACTGGCCTGAGAGAGCTAATTAGGTAGCTTTGTGTCTATAGATGTCATGATAGGCTTGCCACCCAGCCATTGTGCTGTGCTGCTTAAATGCATGCTGACAATAGATAAATGCATGCCGTGTTATAAGGTGGTATGGTTTGTGTAGTGAGAAACTGACAGTTTTTATGCGATCATGTTCCTTATGGATCGACAGAGCGCTGTGTGTTCTGTGAAAATTATGCACCAGAATGAGAAGAAGTTCAATAATAGAACCCGAGCAGGGAGACTTGTGCAGATCCCGGTTCTAAAACTATTGGCAATCTATGGTCTGAGAAGCATTTCATTGCATGAGAGAAACGCGGCACGATCGACAAAATGGGTTCCGCAGGGTCCAACAACCAGTGAATCCGCTCACAACCAATTAAACTCCTATGAATGTCAGGGTTCGTGCAGTGCAGGATCCAAAAGCCTTAGATGCGGGCAAGATTTCTGGGGCTCCACACCAGGCAATCCGGTCTCCAAACACAAGTCTTAATTTCACACTCACACAGTGCTACCCATTGGGATTCAGTAGCTGATGTGATCACTTGGGAGGGCAATGCTCTCCAGATGTAAAAGATAGATGGTGTTGGTCCCCCGTGGTAGAACTTTGATGTCCCTGAGGTCTATCGGAGAACAGAAGTCACGCCACTGGTTCCAAAAGCACACTTCAGGATGCCACATTTCAGCAGGTCTTTAGTGTTTGAGACCTAAAGTGTCTGGTGCGACTCATACCAACAGCCACCAGACTCTATGCCCAGATTACCTAGGCACTACCCTGATTATTGTATACCGCTTATGAAGAGGCTCCCCTGTGTTACTCCCCATTCATCTGCTGTTCCCTTTTGACCCTTCTTGCGGACCAACTGCCCTCTTCACACCTGGCCTGTCCTGAAGACATCTTGGCTCCAGGTAGAAGCGAAAGAGATTGACTGGGTTGATGGAATATGCTCAAGACAGTTTAGAAACGGGTCAAGAGACTGTGTGACTCCATTGTGTTTTGAGACCGGCGGGTGATCTTCTCAAGTGGCAAATTAACTCCCCTTGTTTATGTCTGCCTCCTAATTAAAACTTGCTACATATCCCCATCTGCTTTCAGAGGACGCAGACTAAGTGTGACTTCGGCTACATGTGACCTAGTATCCAGGAGGGGGGACTGGTTATCTTCTATGCAGGGTCTAGGACAATCAGGGTGAACTAGAGGGTGGAGGGAGGCTGGGGCCACGTAGTCTGCAGTGTGTTATCCATTTACCTGTTGTGTACCAGTAGCACTGCATTAGTGTGCTGAGTGCGTATCTGTGCAAGGAGTGATCCGTATGCACTGAGCTGATACCTGTTGCATCATGTAGCGGTGCAGAGTGAGTGTGAGTGATAGTCTACAGGCCGCCTTTGATTCACAAAACTGTCCGGCAGTGCCGCTTTATATGTGGATTTCATGCCAAAAGCACAATACATCCGACATTGGGTTTACCAATGTGGCTCTGGCCTGTGGTGCTGCTAAAAAGTGTTCTTGTTTCATCTATGCACATATTTTTTATATTTTTGTGACCCAGGGTGCATCCTATAACCATTTCAGATTGTATTATCTGGACTGCTGGGGTTGACCTGGGGTGGACAGCATTTTACACTGCATAAGGGTGCTCTCTCTCTCCCTCTCTCTCTCTCTCTCTCTCTCTGTGGGGTGGGGGAATTAGGAAATGTCCACAGTGCACATACTATTGAAGTAATATGAGCGGACCGAGTACTGCTAGTAATATTTCCAAATGTGTTTTATGCCCAAATGTGTATAATGTAAATTTAATAATGACTGAATATGTGTGTTGAATGCAAACATTTTTACATACAACCTGTGTGAAGTCTCCTTTGTGACTCTCAGTATATTTAGTGTGTGTGACCGCTGTGCCTTTGCTTTACACATTGGCTCAGAAATAAACCTGACTGCTCAGTGCCAAGCTACCCAAGGGTGAGCACAGGTTATACAGCAGGTATAATCACCCACCCATGACAAGACTGGTAGGTTCTGCCTGGCTGGGGACATACCTTCAGCCAACCAAAAAGTACAGGTTCCAACAGATAAGCTCAGGGATTTTTTCTTACAATGGACTAAGACCTTCACCCATCCAGGTGGTGTGCTTTATTACTGGTCCTTTCCTCATCGATAACCCTGTGATTGGTTAGTTCTGTAGGCTCTACCCAAACTCTTTAAGAGATTGTGTTATTTTTTTGTTTTATATTGTAATTGCTTTTATATAGCGCTTACTACCCCTGACAAAGCGCTTTTTTCGGCGAGCAAATGTACAGGAAGTTATATAGCGCAAATCACCGAGCGGTTTCTAAGCGCTTGCTTAGGGAACCCGTCCTGGTATTCCCCTGTGAGATAACCCCGGCAGGGTATCCGCAAGGTGAAAGCCAGGCATCCCGCCGCAAGGGGCCGTTGTGGAGATTAAGCAAGCTATTGCCCAGAGTCGCAGAGTGTGAACCCGTGAATCGAGTAGGCACCGGAGCGAGAATTGTCGAGTCCATGGACATTTTAGGACTCAAGACCCCACCGAGCCGGGAATTGAACCCTGGTCCCAGGCTGACCTCTGCTTCCAGGTCTGCCTCCTCTAACCATTGAGCCACACTTCTCCACAGTAGCACCCTACTCCGGGACCCATAGAGGATTAGTGTTGAATTAGTATAGTGAAACATGCAAGTCTTGTGAGTTGCAGCCTACCTGTGCCCCAGATTGCAGTGAGCAGAGCCCAGGAAGTGGTAAGGAGTCAGACTAACGCTGTCTCTTTTCCCAAAAAGTTTTTTAAAAAACGATTTTCCCTTTCTGCGATTACTGTCTTTGCCTGTGGTTGTTACAGTTTAAAATTGTAATTTTAACCTGCCTGTGATTGCATATTTTATCACCTGTTTTGCGCTTTAAACCTGTGGTTTTTCCTGCACATGATTGCTTCCATTCACATGTTGAATTGTGGGTATTGCAGTCCAAACTCTGTAGTTTTTCTCTCTCATTCCTGGTGACTATTCAGTTTTCCCTCTAAATTTCTCCTTTGCTTTGTGCTAAGACCTGTATGTACCTTCCTAATGGTAAGGTGAGCAGGGACTCTACTTTTAAAAATGCATCCAGGGAAGTTGTTTAATTTTTATCAGTGCTTTCCGTTGCTGAATGATCCTGTACGACTTGTGTAACCTAAGACATTGCTTTCCATTCCAAAGCTCAAGAGGTGAAATCTGTGTAACTGGATTAATAACTCAATTGTTTATTAAAATGTACTTTATTTCTAAAGCGATATTAACCACACACCAGTGACTTCACAAAGATTTGGGCTATGCATATCAATGAAGATAAGTGGATAGTAGCATAGTTGTTTGACCGGTGATGAAGAGCCAGGTAGTTCATCCAGTAAGCGTTGGATATATCAGCAACGTTTACCATAGCATATGGCCCAGATAATGACTACGTCTGACAAGAAAAAGTCCTCAAAGCCCAGGGTGAAAAAGACATGTTTTTCTAGACATCTACTTGACCAACTAAGAATGCACGACGTAAAAAAGGTTGGGTGGTCTAAATTCAAAGTGAATAGATGGAAAATCTTCTAACCCTGACAAATCATCTTCTAGACATTAGATTGAGTGATGGGGAGCATCAGAGGAAAGAGCCCACCATAAAGAGTTCAACCAAAGGCCCTCTTTATTGAGGTAGATCAATGACTTATGTACTAGAAAGAGGGTTTTGAAAGTTAAACATTTTTTACAGAGAGACAATTAATGGATTTTAGGGCTCAGAGTGATTTAGCCATATTGTTACAAACCATAAATAAGGTGGGTTGTACAGATTTTAACTCTCTGGACCATGGAAAGGCCTATGCATCAACTGTTGTTTATAATCCAGACAGAAAATGACCACAGCGAGAATTAACAACATTGTTATGAGAATAGTGAAAATATGGCAGAATACCTTATATGCAGACAATTATGATTAAATGCAGTTTTAGAGACCACAATAATCTGTTCATTAAATGATAGATCACTATCAAATGATAGAGAATGCCCAAGTTACAAACTGTATCCACTGGGTTTTTGTACGTGACCGAAGTAAGCAAAATTCTCTAATCTATATATAGAAGTGGCTCTGCCAAGCATAATGCACATCTATGGCAAAGGTACGGGGTACAACCATCAACAACAGATAGTAATTATGCTGATATCATGGTACTAGCCCCCCAGCCACCTGGAGGGTGCACTCCCAGGACAAAACTCTTGGGGTGGATCCATACAGCAAAGCCTGCATCGAGTTCAGCGTCGGGCCCAGTGTGGTCTGTGCCTTATGCTGAACTCGATGCAGGCTTATCAAGGACATTTCTGACTATTAATAATTTGGATGTGTATCAGCCTCAAACTAGGGGGACATTCAGAATTTACGTTTTCATTGGTGTTCGCTTTATGACTTTCCCAGATTTGGGACTAGCAATACTCATGGATGACTCATCGTATGTGCAGAATATTCTCTTCTTTCATTAAGACTGCTTGCACAAGCACAGACATAGTTGGATTCAGCACACTCGACAAACAATAGCCTTTTTTCAACTCGGTCCGGTCTTTTCCGTCTTGGAGAATACATTCTAGCCTTGAAAAAGTCCAAAGTACGAAACACGTGTCAGCTGCCTCTTTTTGTGCTTTGTGTATCAATGTGTGTGATATACACAAAGAATAAAACTTTCGCATAAAATAAGAAACTACTACGGATTACACTTGTTTTTTCTACTTTATATTTCTACTTGCCATGATTTAGCATCACTGCATGAACTGGTAATGTGTGGTTTGGTACTTTTTGTTGTATAAAACTCTCTAATCTGACTAAAGTTTTGGAATCCATAGTCTGAGGAATCCCTATAACAGAGGATGGCTCTAAAATCTATGTAAAAAAAGAATAGATTGCTGACTGAAGATTGGATCTTTACATTTTCTAAGTTAAGAGACAGCTCTATAGCTTGAGACTTTAACATCTTAGCTGCAGTCACTGCTGAGCATGTAACATTTGTGCAACCTCATAGATATCTTCCCTGCATGAAGTACCTGTATTAAGAGTTTTGTAATCTTAGAGAGTGCTCAGTCTCAAAGCCAACATCTACTGGATTAATCTGTGCAATAGATCTGTTCAGAGAAACCTATGACATCTGAGTTGAAGTTCAATTAACTCTAACACTAAAATTCTACACTCTGTTCCACATTGATTTGCACATGTAATATTTGGATGTAAACACACATACAAGACTTTGTGGCTCCTTGGGGCATGGCTTGTCCGCCAGAGAAGATGGCAGCGCTTGAGAAGGGCTCAGTGGGATGGTGCAAGCAGACCTCATGGTGTGACTTCTATTCTCCATTCGAGGACTCTTCATCACTAAGAATGTTGCCCTGAGCGCGGAGACGCTTCTGACAAATGCCGCTGCTGAACCGGGACATGGCATTTCAACATTGAAGTTACGGCCTTGGAACGACGGAGACCGTGGCCGCCATTTTGCATAATGATACATTCCTGAAGTAAATAATTGGTGAACGCTGCCCAACAGTCCTCTGCTTCCTGGCCTCTTCTATCAGTGTTTTTGTTCCTCGTGCCCTTATTGGAACAAATGAGGGCTTTTTTTATCCCTCCCATTTTTCTTGGGCTCCTACATAGTGATTTTCAACTTCCTTTGGAGTTGGCCTTACTTCCTTCAGGAGCATGCTGTGTGTAATGGTCATTTTAGCTGCACTCTCACATTACTGCTGGTATATAAATGGTGTTTGAAGATGATTATTTCTAAATTTTGACTTAGATTCTCCACATGTCGGATCATCCTTTGAACCAAGGTACGTTTTTCAGCTCATCTGCACCAGTTTTGTGGCACACAACTTAAATGATGTAATTTTATACACAATTTATTAGCGGTGCCCATTAGTCATATATTTCCACAGTGATTGCTGCCCGCATCATTAATTTTTTCTGACAGTTGTGGTCTAGAGTACCTGCTTAGTACTGCGCTTGTCTTAGAGACTTTGCAATAGTTCTTTATTAGATGACTGAGGAGAGTGAGTTCTTCATTGGCTCGACCCACACAGGTATTTATCAAGAACTCTGTAGTTTTAAAAAAATATTCTAAAATGGAGGGAGCCCTAGCATACGCGTTGAGAGGCTCATCCTCTTCAATACCTACTCCTATTACTGCAGGGAAGGTCTCCACGAAACGTTAATAAAAAAGACCCACCATCACCACAGAAATCATACTCTCCTATCTCACTGGATATGCTGTTGGAGGAAATTCACTCACTGCATCCATTTATGGAGGAAACTAACACCAAACTACAATTCCTCACAGAAAATTGGTCAAAGATGAACGAAAGGCTATCTGTGGTAGAACACAGTGTATCCTCGTTTGGGATCACTGATGGTAAGGTTTATTCTCTTCAAGCTCAAGTCAATCTACTCCAGAGACAGGTTGAAGATCTTGAAAATAGGAACAAGTGCAATAATCTACGCATCTATGGACTGGCAGAGGCCGCGGAAGGCAGTGATCCTATTGCTTGTTTCAAATCTTTCATTCCAAAGATTTTAAATATGCCTGCAGAAACTTACCCTAATATCCAACGCGCTCACTGCTTGGGTAGTCAGCAAACCTCTTCTACCAACTCAAGACGCCCCAGAGGTGTCATCTTATCTTTTTGAAATATAGTGACTTATTAAAGGTTCTTTCTGTAGCCAGGTCAATTAAACGCATTGTTTGGTCTGGTAGCGCTATCTACTTTTCTCAGGATAACGCTAAAAGCACAGCCAACAGATGCCGGGAATTTCTCAGGTTAAGACATGATCTCAGATCACTTGGAGCACACTATGAACTCTTTCACCCCTGTCTATTTAAGGCTACCGACAAGAACAGAACAATGACTTATCAGGACCCAATCAAATGGGTAGAGGATGTGGTCCATCAGCTAGACTGCCGACTTTGGTGCTGGAAACCAGGGTTCGAGCCTCGGGGTCGTGTCCACATCCTGTGGTTCTGGGCAAATCACTTAATCTCCCCGTGCCTGAATTTGTAACATAACCAGTGCTCATGTAAAGCGATCCAATACCTTCGGGTCGAGTTTGCGCTATATAAAATCTGCAAAAAACTGAAGAGCTTCATCAATTCCTGCAGGATGGAGACAATGGATGTTTCTGGGTCGTCTTCCTCTCAGACTGTATAGATCTGTAAGAATGTTTAAGACCTTTTCTTTTCTTCTCTCTTCTTTAGCAAATTTAACGAATATCCTCTTTTCTCAAAATAGTGTTGGTTATCATAAGAATGTTTTATTAGATCCAAATTTGCCTGTATTATTGTAATTTTCATTGACTAACTATTTTTTTTTTCCTTTCTTATAGGTTCGCTAATTTTTGTTCCTGTTTGTCCTCAGTCTTGTTCTGTGAGCTGTGGTCCTTCCTCATCCTTCCCCTCGTCATACTTGGGTGTTCCACCTTCTCACTTTGCCTTTACCCCCCCACCCCTAACTGGATTTGTAGGTATGTTCCTACCCTTTGTCCTTTTTGTTTTGTTTGTTATGTTCCTTCTACCCCTTTCACTCCTGTTTGTTTTTAAGACATTCTTCACCTTATTGTCTTTATTCTGTTATGTTTTGCATTTGCATTTGAACTGTTTTTTATTAGAATTTGTATTCATTTATATCAAACATGCATATGACCTAGTTGATGTTACAGTTGTTATATGTTATTTGATGGGCTGCTTAGATCACTATCTCCTTCTTCTACCTATGCCATTGCTTTCATGTCTCTGAAAATGGTGTCATGGAATGTTAGAGGTTTGAACTCCCCTATTAAGTGCCAACGTGTTTTAATACATTTATCAAAGTTAGAAGCTGACATTGCTCTTATACAAGAATCTCATTTAAACGGCAGCTGAATCTTCAAAATGAAAAATACATTGGGTGGGAGAGGTTTTCTTTTCCCCAGGGGCTGCTAAACGTAATGGTGTGGTGACGTTATCCCGTAAAACGATCTCAGTTAAATTAATCTCTCAATCATCTGACAAAGAGGGAAGATGGTTATATACAAGATTTCAAATTGGTAATTGTTGGAACCTGGTATGACAGGTCTCCTAGGGTAGCCTGGCCTAGGGTAAGACATAAATACTAGAGGCACAAGTGTGAAGGTTGCAAACCACCCAGCAGTAAATCCACGCAATAACACACAAAAAATGACACTACACCAAAGTATGGAAAAATATGAGCTGCTTTATAAAAATAATATCTTTGCTCTCTTGTTTCTAGAATTCACAGTTCAGCATAATACATTCTGTCAGGGGAAGTAAAGTACTTTTAAAATTGCCAAATAATGTCAGAGCACAGTTCTATTAACTTATCAGCACATTACATTTAGTCAGGTATGCAATAACCATTTCAATGTTAACATTACAATTCCCCTTATTGGCTTGTCGCCTTCCCATCAAAGAACAGTGGTTCCTTTGTAGCGGAGCCTGTACTCCTCTAGGATAGGGTTCTCATTTCCTTCCTCTCCACTGCTGACAACTAAAAATATGACTATTCCAAATAGAGCAACAATTCATGAAGTCCCTTCAGTGATTCTCCAAGGGCGCTTCACACATTGGGACAGATTCTCTTTCCCACAACTTGCTATGTCTCGCCCCCCTTGCCCTCGTGTTATTCTCCTTAAGGAGGTCACTTCCCCCTTTGGATCACCTCCTTACTTGTGGTAGGATTTCCAGTTGAAGTCTTGACACGCCAGAGGGTGGGGGTAACCACCTGGCAGGACGAAGGAGCCAAGCGCTGGCAAGGCTCACCAGCTTCCAGGGCCCCTCAGCTCTTCCCACCCCGCTCGAGCCAACTGCTCTGTGAGGCACTTGAGCGGAGAAGGACAGAATATGCAGTATTCCCCCGCCGCTGTCGGGCTCCTCAGTTCCCCCCTCCCGCTCACGCCAGCTACTCCATGTGGCGCTCGAGCAGGGAAGAGGTGATACCACACGCCCACAGCCACCGTAAGGTTCCCGGCACTCCTCCTCAGTTCTTCCTCGCTCTGGTCAGGGGAAGCACTACACCTCCAGGCATGCGCGGGGCGTCCACTCTGACACCGCCTCTCACTTCAGCCTTCAGACCCTCCTACCGATTCCGCCTCCGCTGCGCTGGCTCCAATGGTGAGACGCTGCTCCCTCGCGCTGGCTCCAACGATGAGACGCTTCTCTCACGGGCCTGCTCGGTCCTAGGCCCCTCCTGACATGTAGAAGTGGGATCGCCTGGGGCATGCGCGATAGCGCTCGACTACCTCCAAATCAGTGGCACCACCACAACAACGCGGCCGGTGCCCCCGGGGTCCTGTACACGGCGAGATCAGCGCTGCCTCATAGAAACCGGCACCCCTTTCCTTCCTCTGTTTCCTGAGAGGAAGTGGAGTTCTGTCGTCTGCGTTACTGGTAAGGTCCCACAGGGACACACAGGCCCAAGTCTGCTGTACCCCTAAGGCGATGGGGAATAGAGCTATATCTCTTCACGTGTCAGCTCCTATTCTCTATCCTTCAGAGACTTCTTAACCCTCGGTGCTGGGCAGGGGTTGGGGATGAAGAGCCCCCTTTCAAAAGTCTCTCCCACTGGGCAGAGGACTGCGCTCCGCAGCGCTGCAGTCTCCTTCTCCTTTTGACACCCCGCTATTTCTAAGCTAGGGGTTGGTCAGGCGCCCAGGGTCTCCAGCCATCCAAAACAGCAGGGTCAGGACAAATAACCCAAGGGAGGTAGGGTGGTGAATCAGTAAGGCAACCCTCTGACTATCCTACCCCCACCTTTTGCTACAGCCTGTCTTCCAGCTGTCTCTCTCTGGTTAGACAAAATGGCTGTCCAGCATTCCGCCTTTTATAGGCTGACCCTCAAAGGTCCAGAAGGGACAAGAAGGTTCTGGAACGCCCTATACTTCTCTTTGGGACAGGTTCCAGGTGTGTCAGTTAGGGCAGTTGGTAGCCACCATTTTGTGACTCCAACTATTCCTGTCAGAACAGGCCTCTAGGCCTGAGGTGAAAAACTATGAGGGGGGGGGGGGGAAGAACACCTATCCCCTTGACCAACACCTAGAAAAGCTAGTGGACACAAAAATTAATAAAGGTATGAGGGGCAAAAAGGGGACAAAATAAACAATAAATTGGAGGGACTACGCAAAAAGCCAGACAGGTCTAACACACGTCCCCCCCAGCTGAAAGTGGGGAGAACTACCCAACCCCTTGGGAGTCCTCATCACTAAGGCGGAAATACCTGGAAAGACCGTCTGCCTTGGCGTGATCCACTGCAGGCCGATGTTTCACCCGGAAGTCCATTCCCTGTAGGGAGATGGACCATCTCAGCAACTTGGGATTCTCCCCTTTCATCTGCATTAGCCAACGAAGGGGTCGATGGTCAGTCTGAACCAAGAAGTGCGTGCCAAACAGGTATGGCCGCAGCTTCTTCAGAGCCCACACCACCGCGAAAGCTTCCCTCTCAATTGCACTCCACTTCTGTTCCCGGGGAAGCAGTCTTCTGGATAAGAAGACCACAGGCTGATCCAGGCCCTCCTCATTTAGTTGCGATAACACTGCCCCAATGCCATGTTCTGACGCATCTGTCTGGACAATGAACTCCTTGGAGAAGTCTGGGGCCCTCAGGACCGGTGCTGCACACATTGCCTGCTTCAACTTTTCAAAGGCTTACTGACAAGCCTTCGTCCAAACTACCCGTCGAGGTTGTTTTTTGAGGTGAGCTCTGTGAGGGGCGCTACAATAGTGCCATACCCCTTCACAAAGCGACGGTAGTAACCTGTGAGGCCCAGGAAAGCTTGGACCTCAGTCTGTGTCTTGGGGGGTTCCCAGGCCATGATTGCCTCAATCTTTGCCTGCAGGGGCTGCACTGACCCCCTACCCACCAAGTGTCCAAGGTACACAACCGACCCTTGCCCAATCTGGCATTTGCTGGCTTTGATGGTCAATCCAGCTTGTTTCAGGGCCTGGAGAACTGCCTGTAAAGGTTGCAAATGGTCCTCCCAACTGCTACTGAAGACAGCAATGTCATCCAGATAAGCAGCGGAGAAACCCTCCATTCCGGAGAGGACCTGATTCACCAGTCGCTGAAATGTGGCAGGGGCATTTTTGAGCCCAAAGGGCATCACGCAAAATTGGAAGTGTCCCTCAGGCGTGGAGAAGGCTGACCTTTCCTTTGCTCCATCTGTCAAGGAGATCTGCCAGTACCCTGAAGTGAGGTCAAAGGTACTTAGATATTGGGCAGCTCCTAGCCGGTCAATTAATTCATCCGCCCTAGGGATCGGATGAGCATCAGTCTTTGTAACTGAGTTCAGTCCCCGGTAATCCACACAGAACCTCAGTTCTGGTGTGGTGCCTGGTGGAGCGGCTTTTGGCACTAGCACCACCGGACTGGACCAAGGGCTGTTGGAAGGTTCTATGACTCCCAGCTCTAGCATCTTGGTAACCTCTCCATGGAAGCTAGCCTTCACCTTGTCGGACAGCCGGTAGGTCTTTGACTTCACTGGTGGGCTGTCTCCTGTGTCCACACCATGGGTACACAGGTGGGTTCTTCCCGGGACAAGGGAGAACAACGTAGAGTACTGCTCCAGTATCTGGCGGCAGTCCTCCCGCTGCTCAGGAGTTAGGGATGGGGAGAGAATCACTCCCTCCACCGACCCATCCTTCTCTTGAGACAAGAAGAGATCAGGGAGAGGCTCGCTTTCTGCTTCCTCGGCACCATCAGTCACCATCATCAGGATGACCTCTGGCCTCTCATGGTGGGGTTTGAGGCGATTGGCATGCAGCACCCGTAGGGGCTGTCGAGGGGTCCTAAGATCCACCAAGTAAGTGGCCTTACCCTTTTTTTCCAACACCTCAAATGGGCCTGTCCAACGATCTTGAAGGGCACTTAGCTCTCCGGGTTCCATCACCCACACTTTCTGGCCAGGCTCCAACTCCACCGGGTGAGCATTGTGGTCGTACCATTCCTTCATTACTGCCTGGCTGGCCTCCAAGTTGTCAGAAGCTTGCTTCCACAACTTGGCCATTTGGCTCCGGAAGGCCAACATGTAGCTCACCACATCCTGAGGAGGCTTCCTGGGAGACTTTTCCCAGCCATCCTTCACCAGGCTGAGAGGTCCACGCACAGGGTGCCCGTACAACAGTTCAAAAGGGCTGAAGCCCACTCCCTTCTGCGGCACTTCTTGGTAGGAAAACAGCAAACAGGGCAGGAGGACGTCCCATTTCCTCCGTAGGCTCTCAGGCAGGCTTCTTATCATGCCCTTCAGGGTCTTATTGAACCTCTCTACCAGTCCATTCGACTGGGGGTGATAAGGAGTGGTGAACCGGTAAGTCACTCCACACTCCTTCCACATCGCCCGCATGTAAGCTGACATGAAGTTGGTCCCCCTGTCGGACACAACTTCCTTGGGGAATCCCACTCGGGTAAAGATCCCCATTAGGGCTCTAGCCACCACAGGTGCAGTGACTGTCCTCAGAGGAATTGCCTCTGGGTACCGTGTGGCATGATCAACCAAAACCAGGATAAACCTGTGACCAGCTGTTGTTGGTGGATCCAATGGCCCTACAATGTCGATGCCCACCTTTTCAAAGGGGGTGCTAACGACCGGAAGTGGTTCCAGGGGAGCCTTCAGCTTCACCCCTGTTTTCCCACTGGCCTGGCAGGATACACATGTCCGACAGTAAGTGTTGGACGCCACTTTCATCTGAGGCCAGTAAAAGTGGAGGACAAGCCGAGCAAAGGTCTTGTCCTGGCCTAAGTGTCCTGCCAAGGGTATTGCATGAGCCAATTCCAGCAGAAAGGCTCGGTATTGCTGCGGGACTACCAAGGCCCTTGATGAGCCAGGTAAGGGTACCTTGGGTTCACTGTAGAGGAGTCCATCCTCCCAGTAAATATGGTGGTGTCCCGTAGCATCACCTGCTGCCTGGGCTTCAGCCTGACGCCTCAGTCCCTCAAGGGTAGGGCACTCCCTTTGCCCCTTACAGAATTCCTCTCTGGTAGGTCCTCCCTCCACATGCCACTCAGCAGGGATGGGTAAATCCTCCAGAGAGTCTACTTCCCCCTCCACGGACTCCTGGTCCACCACCGCAGGTGGCCGATCTGTCACATGGGGCGTGGAAGCCGAAGCAGGCTCTTCCTGTCTCCGGGTCTGTCCCTTTTTGGCAGCAGGTTGGGCCATTGTTCCAGGCTCCAACCCAGGCGAACTCCCTCTTCGGGTAGTCGCAGACCGTGTGCTCACACAGGCCCAGTCAGGTGTACCAAGCATCGCAGAGTGCGTCCGGTATTCCACCTCTCTCCAAGTGTTGTGCTCCATGTCATTCCCCAGCAGACAATCAACTGGCACGGCAGGGCTTACGGCAACTCGAAGTGAACCTGCAACCCCTTCCCACTCAAAGGGAACCTCAGCCACTGGATAGTGGCCCATTCTGCCATCAGCCATCGCGGCGGGGTGGAGTACATTGGGAATTACCTGCTCTGGAGACACCAGCTGACTTCTCACCATAGTCATACTGGCTCCTGTATCTCTCAGAGCCTCCCCTCTCTGGCCATTGATGGTGACCCATTGCCCATACTTAACAGTATTTGGGGGCACCTGGATCTTTGGAACCATCTCCCGTTCTCCCAGGGACACTAAGGTGACACCCGCCCACTCACCCCCCTTATCTAAGGACAACTCCTCCCCGAGCGCTACACTAGCTACTCCCGGTGGTTTTCCTCCGGTGGGAGGGGGTGGTCTCTTTGGGCATCTGACATCTCCCTTATAATGTCCAACACCACCACACTCAAAACAGTGGAGAACCCTTGGCTGCTGGCTTTGGCCAGGATTAGGGTTCCTGGGCGGATTTGCCTTAGGGGTGAAACCTGTTCCCTTCCCTTGGAAACTGTTTTGGGGACCTTTAGAGAACTCCCTCTTTTTGTCTCCCCCCTCCTTCTTCTGAGGGGCGCCCTGTCCGGCCTTTTGGGAATCCCCTCCAGTCCCCTTTGAGGACACCCGGGTACTTGCCCAGATGTCCGCCTCCTCTGCAAGCTTCCGGGGATTGGTCAGCTTGCTGTCCACCAGGTGTTGGCGCAGCTCGGGAAAACATTTCTCGAGGAGGTGCTCTTTCAAAAATAGATCATACAACCCCTCATAGTCCTTCACCTCACTGCCCTTGACCCAGCCCTCCAATGCCTTACGTGCGTAGTCAAGGAAGTCCACCCAGTTCTGGGTACCCAACTTGTGGCTCCCCCTGAACTTCTGGCGATACCTTTCTGGGGTAAGCCCAAACTTCTTTAGCAATGCTAGCTTCATGATGGGGTAGTTGGTTTGCTCCTCTGGTTCCAGGGCCAGCAAGGTGTCCCGACCAGTAGGAGGCATGTACCTATACAAACCACCCCCCCAGTGCTTCTCCTGCACCCCATGGGCTCTTAAGGAGACCTCATAGGCAGCCAACCATTTGGCTATGTCATCTCCCTGACTAAAGCTAGCAATAAGGTCTTTTGGCAAATAGGGTCTGGACTCCCTGGCTGTTTCTTTGGATTCGCTGCCACCATTTATTACAGGAGAAGGCCCCCGTTGCAGGGCCTGGAGTTCCAACTCTTTCAACCTGAACTCATGAACCATCCTCTTCTCTTCCTTCTCCTGCTCCAGCTTAGCCAACTCCCATTTTAATTGCCTCTTTTCCCTCCTGTCAGCGAGCTCTGCTTCGGTTAAGCTTCCCCCGGAAACACTACTGCCTTTCCTGGAGTAGGACCCTGGTCCTGGGAGTAGGTTTTCCCCCTCCGAGTGGAATAATCCATTTATCTCCACAACCGGGTCCCGGTCTGCCCCTTCATCCTCCTCCTTCTCTTCTTTGTGTGCCTCCACCCAAGCCCTTAGACTGGTCTGGAGTTCCCCCTTCTTGGCACCATGCTTAAAAAATACCCCCATTTTCTGGCAGAAATCTTTCAGCTGAGCCACAGAATAGGTATCTAGGTTTTCTAGTGCAAATTCCATTTTACAATAGGCAATAGCAAGTTATACACACAAGGAAATCAGAGTTGCAAGGGCAACCTAAAGCCACCTCCACCCCACCACCAGGAACAAATTTGGAAAAACAAAAGGACAAATTGGGAGGGCCGCTAGGAGAAAACTCCTGGTGTAGGCTAGTGTATTACGTTCAATTACTACTGAGTAGCTGCAACCACAGTCAGGATCCCACCGCTAGACACCAACTTGTTGGAACCTGGGATGACAGGTCTCCTAGGGTAGCCTGGCCTAGGGTAAGACATAAATACTAGAGGCACAAGTGTGAAGGTTGCAAACCACCCAGCAGTAAATCCACGCAATAACACACAAAAATGACACTACACCAAAGTATGGAAAAATATGAGCTGCTTTATAAAAATAATATCTTTGCTCTCTTGTTTCTAGAATTCACAGTTCAGCATAATACATTCTGTCAGGGGAAGTAAAGTACTTTTAAAATTGCCAAATAATGTCAGAGCACAGTTCTATTAACTTATCAGCACATTACATTTAGTCAGGTATGCAATAACCATTTCAATGTTAACATTACAATTCCCCTTATTGGCTTGTCACCTTCCCATCAAAGAACAGTGGTTCCTTTGTAGCGGAGCCTGTACTCCTCTAGGATAGGGTTCTCATTTCCTTCCTCTCCACTGCTGACAACTAAAAATATGACTATTCCAAATAGAGCAACAATTCATGAAGTCCCTTCAGGGATTCTCCAAGGGCGCTTCACACATTGGGACAGATTCTCTTTCCCACAACTTGCTATGTCTCGCCCCCCTTGCCCTCGTGTTATTCTCCTTAAGGAGGTCACTTCCCCCTTTGGATCACCTCCTTACTTGTGGTAGGATTTCCAGTTGAAGTCTTGACACGCCAGAGGGTGGGGGTAACCACCTGGCAGGACGAAGGAGCCAAGCGCTGGCAAGGCTCACCAGCTTCCAGGGCCCCTCAGCTCTTCCCACCCCGCTCGAGCCAACTGCTCTGTGAGGCACTTGAGCGGAGAAGGACAGAATATGCAGTATTCCCCCGCCGCTGTTGGGCTCCTCAGTTCCCCCCCTCCCGCTCACACCAGCTCCTCCATGTGGCGCTCGAGCAGGGAAGAGGTGATACCACACGCCCACAGCCACCGTAAGGTTCCCGGCACTCCTCCTCAGTTCTCCCTCGCTCTGGTCAGGGGAAGCACTACACCTCCAGGCATGCGCGGGGCGTCCACGCTGACACCGCCTCTCACTTCAGCCTTCAGCCCCTCCTACCGATTCCGCCTCCGCTGCGCTGGCTCCAATGGTGAGACGCTGCTCCCTCGCGCTGGCTCCACCGATGAGACGCTTCTCCCACGGGCCTGCTCGGTCCTAGGCCCCTCCTGACATGTACAAGTGGGATCGCCTGGGGCATGCGCGATAGCGCTCGGCTACCTCCAAATCAGTGGCACCACCACAACAACGCGGCCGGTGCCCCCGGGGTCCTGTACACGGCGAGATCAGCGCTGCCTCATAGAAACCGGCACCCCTTTCCTTCCTCTGTTTCCTGAGAGGAAGTGGAGTTCTGTCGTCTGCGTTACTGGTAAGGTCCCACAGGGACACACAGGCCCAAGTCTGCTGTACCCCTAAGGCGATGGGGAATAGAGCTATATCTCTTCACGTGTCAGCTCCTATTCTCTATCCTTCAGAGACTTCTTAACCCTCGGTGCTGGGCAGGGGTTGGGGATGAAGAGCCCCCTTTCAAAAGTCTCTCCCACTGGGCAGAGGACTGCGCTCCGCAGCGCTGCAGTCTCCTTCTCCTTTTGACACCCCGCTATTTCTAAGCTAGGGGTTGGTCAGGCGCCCAGGGTCTCCAGCCATCCAAAACAGCAGGGTCAGGACAAATAACCCAAGGGAGGAAGGGTGGTGAATCAGTAAGGCAACCCTCTGACTATCCTACCCCCACCTTTTGCTACAGCCTGTCCTCCAGCTGACTCTCTCTGGTTAGACAAAATGGCTGTCCAGCATTCCGCCTTTTATAGGCTGACCCTCTAAGGTCCAGAAGGGACCAGAAGGTTCTGGAACGCCCTATACTTCTCTATGGGACAGGTTCCAGGTGTGTCAGTTAGGGCAGTTGGTAGCCACCATTTTGTGACTCCAACTATTCCTGTCAGAACAGGCCTCTAGGCCTGAGGTGAAAAACTATGAGGGGGGGGGGGGAAGAACACCTATCCCCTTGACCAACACCTAGAAAAGCTAGTGGACACAAAAATTAATAAAGGTATGAGGGGCAAAAAGGGGACAAAATAAATAATAAATTGGAGGGACTACGCAAAAAGCCAGACAGGTCTAACAGTAATGCTCTGATTTCTTTACTTAATGTGTACGCTCCCACTAATGGTGACGCTTCTTTTTGTTCCTCTCTATCCCAACACATTTCGTCTTGCATTTACGATAATTTTATCCTCCCTAGGGATTGTAATCAACATGTTGATCCTTACATAGACCGTTATTCATTAGTCTTCTTTAAATCCCATAGATCCCATAAAAATGTTCTTGATGTCATAAAACAATACAAGCTCATTAACGCTTGGAGGATTTGTAATTCTGTCACAAGGGAACATACTTTTTATTCTCCCTCACACCAGTCACAATCTCGAATTGACTTTTTTTGGGGTTAGACAAGGGTGCTAGGGGTTAGACAAGGGTGCATCCTGGCCCCTCTCCTCTTTACAGGGGTTAGACAAGGGTGCATCCTGGCCCCTCTCCTCTTTACACTGTACATCAATGCCTTGGGGAAATCCCTGAACCCAGCCACCCCGGACATCCCGCGTATGGGGGGGCTACCTATCCCGGTCCTCCTATACGCGGATGACGCTGTTCTTATAGCGCGGACTGGTATAGGTCTGCAAAGACTTTTGGACCATTTCGGCCTCTTCATGGAAGCCCTCGACCTAAAAATTAACACTGCCAAATCCCATGTTATGGTCGTAGGCTCTCGAAAGAAAAATATGAAGATTAGATCCTTCAGCTCTAACAACTCACCAATTTCGAGGGTGCCCTCCTTTTGCTACCTGGGCATCACTTTTGACGAGAGAGGAACTTGGAAGCCACAAATGAAACTTAAGGAAAACGGAGTTATTAGATCCACCACAGCACTTCTGAGCTTCTCCAAAAGATTGGGCTCGAAACCTATGGAAGCCATGACCAGGATTTATAGAGCCAAATGTGTGGCAATCGCATCCTATGGGGCAGACATTTGGGGTTATGTCCCAACTCCAGGCATACAAATCGCTGAAAACAATTTTATACGGGCCCTGCTGACACTTCCGAAATCTTCTCCCACACATTCAACACATAATGAATTAGGCATGGGATATGTCTCTGATCTTCTAAAAATGTCCCCAGTACTTTGCTGGATTAAAACCTGGACAAATGAGGAAATCAGTTTGAATCACCGCATCCTTAAAGATTGTATATCTCTGGACAAAGCTCACACTATACCATGGCTGGCATATGTTAGAGCGGCATGTGCGAGGCTAGGGCGCCCGGAAATGTACTCTCTACCGCAAAATCTTAAAAAAGAGGATGTAAAGTGGGTGAAGCAGCACTTTCGGACTTTGTTGGAATCCGAAAGAGAAACGGTTGAACTCAGTAAACCTACGGTGAGATTACTCTTTCAACTTTCCACAACTACAGCTATGGAACCTTATTTAAAATATGTTACAAAGCCTTACCATCGCTTCCTGCTCACAAGGTTCAGATTCAACTCGATCCATCTTATCCTGGGCTCGTACATAGAATGGGGTACCCCAGAAAATTTTCCCCCTTGTACTTGTGACTGTTTTTCAACACAGGACACTCTGCACCTGGTTATGTTCTGTGAGCACTACCTGGTGCCGCGGAAAAAATTTCTTGTTCCCATCTTGAAACCTTTGAATTTCGCCCAGGTACGCCCAGCATTATTATACCTCCAGATGTTGAACTCGGTGCCGGTTGCATATGGTGTAGCCTGTTTTTTAGTAGCAGCCGCCAGACAGAATAAACTAAGAGCTGCCGCACCACTTAATCATCAAATCTGACTTTCTGTATAAACCTTGACGAGAATGTTTCTAACACGTTGATATAGGTGTTCCCCACATCTATCAATCCCTTTTTTTTATGAATGTGCGTATTGTGTTCTTAGAAGGAGTAGCAATCAATTCTTTACACTTGTTTAATTGTACTGTTTAATCTGATTTTATGTATCATGCACTGCTTTTAGGGTTTTAATGAACCGAATAAAGTTTTTTTGACTGACTGACTGACTGACTGACTTTTTTTGTGTCTCATAATTTAACTCAATCTTTGAGGGACGTGGATATTGGGACAATTTTAATATCTGATCATGCCCCTATATATATCAAATTAGATATTTTATCAAAATCTAATTCTCCCAGAAGATGGTGTTTTAATAATTCTTTTCTTCTGGATCATGCTTTTAACTCGTCTTTCACTAATTAATATTTTTCTCTAAATCAGACAGACACTTGACCTTTTTCTGTTATTTGGGATGCATTTAAAGCAGCTGCCAGAGACTTTATTTATACGTTTTGTGTCTAAAAAACGTAGAATTTCTCCTGAAATTACTAAACGTCTCTTGACAAAAATAAAGAAACTGGAGCATTCATATTATTCTTCGAAGTCCAAAGAATGTTTATCTTAGCTTATTGAGGCCAAACTCCAATTTAATAAAGACTCGACTGACAATGCTATCTGTTAAAGTCAAGTGCAAAATTTTAGGGTGGCCAAAACAAGGCTGGTAAACTCTTAGCAAATTATATAAAGGTTAAAAATAATAAGCTTGATATTGAATCCATTTTTGATAAACAGGACACATTGAAATTTAAGGATTCTGAAATATTATATGAATTTCTCTTCTTCTACAGGGATTTATAAATGCCGGAATCCACATCCTCCTCGCTTGAAGTATGTATTTCTATTTATCTCTTATGTTAACTTGCTCCTAGCTGCTCAGCCTGTGTGAATGTTCTGAGTGGAATGTATGGTGTGTGGGCTGAGTGTGGAATGCTTGGATGAGATTATACACATTTTTTGTCATCTATTTATTACCTTTATTAAGCGGGGGAGATGGGTGTTTCGTATTTTATATTTTTACCTTTTTTCCTTCTCTTTTTATATTGCGTAGTTGCTATCCCTCTCGTGATGTTATTTATATCATCCCTGGGTTACTGACTATTCTATTTGTATTATACATTTATGCTTGTAGTTTTAGACATTTTTATTAATTAACTTATTCTTGCATTTTTAGGTCTATAGTTTTAAGATGTTTCATTTCGTCTTTCATTTATAAGGAAAGAGATATGTAGTTCTCCTATTTCTATTTATCTCTTATGTTAACTTGCTCATAGCTGCTCAGCCTGTGTGAATGTTCTGAGTGGAATGTATGGTGTGTGGGCTGAGTGTGGAATACTTGGATGACTGGAGTAGAATGACAGTTGGATGGATGGGGCTGAGCAGCTAGCAGGCTGCTCCCAGTGGGACTGTTGATGGATACATAGGACTGCTGATATACCTGTTGGTGAGGATTTGTACATGTTTATCTACTACTGGAATAAACCTACATTGGCTTCATCACACGAGCTTTGTCCTGATTATTACATCTATTTTTGACGACGAGGTAAAGACGTTCCTATGCAAAAACAGAGGGTACAAGTGGCCTGAGAAACCTCATCATGACTTCTACAATATGAGGGAGAATAGATAACTCAAGTAACAGACGACTGGTCAACGGAACAGGAACAAGATGCTTCAGAAAGGAGTCACAAGAGGCCTCACATGTAGCTCTCTCAAAAGACATTCAGCTTCAAATGCAACACAGGAAACAAGTACAAAGTTGGTGCGCTGTGCAGTCCCACGGGTGTCCATCACACCGGACAGCCCCCACACAAGCGGGCTGTACTTTGCTTCAAGAGGTAACTACAACAAGATTTGAATCTACATGTACAGTAAGCCTCTTGATTTTTGATTATGACCGCTGCGCAGAGTATGACAACATTTGCATGTAGTTGCCTGATTTTTGCCTGCGTTGGAGTAGTGGTCCCTACAATCTGCATAGATTCAAGCATGAAAGTGCACAATCTAATTTATATCTACTTTGGCATCCAAATCACCAGCTGCAGAGTATTCTTTATGTTAATGGTGATTGACAGTATAAAAATATGTGAGTGGACGTGTCTGGAGACATGTAGCAGTCATGCTGTGCGTGTCCCTGGAGGAAAGGAGCGGTGTAAAATTGTTGGCAAATGACCCTTCTGACTTTAAAATATGTGTACACTGGTTTGTATTTAATTACGGACTATGTACTGCCAGGAGGTTCATGTATTTGACCTCTAGGGTATGAAGAAAATCACCTTGGGCTCAGAAGAACAGTTTTACCGTTTTGGAGGCAGTTTGTCAAGGTAGCACACAATTCAACAGAGATGTGATAGCTTTATTATGCTGTTCCTTATCTCATTTCACTCGAGTTTTGAAATATGCCTTATTAACGTTTATTTTTTGGATTGTACATTTCCCTTAAGTGTAATCTGCTACAAACAACTGTTGGACTGTGTTTCTGTGATAATGTACCTTTAAAATGTGTTGTACTTTTAATCTGTAGAATCTTACATGGAGTTCTCTATTAGAATGAAGGCTTCTCTGGGACTCAGTTACGAGTTGTTCGTTGGTGGATGAGGTTAATAAAACCCACCTGGTTGTACTTGAAGTCTCCTGTTCCTTCTTTTGATGCGGTAAATACCACATTAATTTGGCGACGATCGGGAAAACAAAAGCCTCAACACGATGAGAGATTGATGACACACCTCCTCCAGCGGCTGTATTTCAAGAAGTGAAGCGGCTGCTTCCCAGCGGCTGTGATGACAGTTTAATTGTCATCAAAATTTATGGTGAGGAGAGCGGTGGGGAGTATTTGGAAACGAAAGTTTTAAATTAAAAAAAAGCTTTTATTTAATCAAGCAACCTGTTGGGAGTCGCGAGCGAATAAGAGTGAAGTGAAAGGAGCGCGAGCACTTCTGCGTGCTGACTCGTTTGTTGACGCGGTGTTACTTCACTTTGCGTTTCAGCTATACGCGTGAAAGGAGCGTACGCGTATGCGAAAGCTGATGCCTTTTGTTATGTAGACGCTGTGTTTCGAGTCTACGTCACCTCGCTCTGCGTGCCAACAGTGCGCTTGTATTTCGAGGCAACGTCATCTCACGCTGCGTGCCAACAGTGCGCTCCATGTTTATTTAACGCTTTGCTTGTTTTTTTTAACATTCCGCTTTGATTAAAGGCTGTAACTTAGCAACCTGGGTACAATGGCCCGTTCTACATGAAAGTTGGATCTTTGTTAAAGGAATTGGAATCCTTTAGCCCATCGAATATTCTTTAACTCTTTGTGACCAACTCAACTAGGAAAAGACAATGAACTAATAAATAAAGAAAGAAAGAAAGAAAAAGATTCTTTAGATAAAGGGAAGAATATAAAAGGAAAATAAATTATAAAAAAAAAGAAAGGAAGCATGCAAAATGTTACACAACCAGCCGATTTCTTAGTTAGCCCTGGGGAACCAAATGTTAAGTGGAGAAAATGGAAAAAGATTTTCGCTAATTATGCCAGGGTTTGTGGAACAACTTTGAGCGCAGAAGGGAAGCTTGCTCTTCTTTTACATTGTCTTGGTGGGGAAGGACAAGATGTTTTAGAACACCTGCCAGATTTGCCTATAGCAGAACAAAGAAATCTGAATGAGTACGAGATTGCTATATTACAATTGGATCGTCACTACTTGCCAAGATTAAGCATGATTATGGAGCGGTATCACTTTGGTTTGAGGGAACAAAAAAAAGATGAGACAGTCGAAGAGTATGTATCATCTCTTAGGAAATTGGCTTCGTCGTGCAACTTTGGACAAACTCTAGATGAGAGGCTACGTGATCAATTCGTTTTGAGATGCGCGCATGATGACATCAGGAAAGAGTTATGGTTGAAGGATGAACCCCCTCTTGAAGAAGTTTTGGTCATTGCAAAACAAGTAGAACATATGACCAAATGTGTGGGTAAATAAAAAAAAGAAAAAGAGAAACCTGCGACAAAAGAGGAAATTAAGGTGGAAGACGTTGTTCGTCAAGTAAAGAAACAGGAGGGTGGTACTGTTCCAGAGAAACAAGGTGTCAGTGCAAATGTAATGAATTCTAACATGTCTGGTATTTCTTATGCTGGTCAACCTAACAGATTTTCTTGTTTCAGGTGTGGACAATTTTCACATTTAGCAAATTCCCCTATCTGTCCTGCATTAAAAATATTGTGTAACGTATGTGGCAAGAGAGGGCATTACGCAAAGTTCTGTAGAACAAAGATGTCAAAAGGGGATGTAACAAAGAAGAGATGGTCACAACCTCAGGTCAGAACTGTGAGCTTTGAGATAAAATGTACAAAAGCTGATCATCCTTCACACCTGGTCAAAGTGGAGAACAAGGTGATAAATTTTTAATTTGATTCATGTTCTCGTATAACGATAATTGATGAAAAATTATTCAGAGAACATTTTTCAAGTAGAGTTAAGTTAATGAAATCTGATATATCGCCTGTAGGTTATAGTGATAAACCAATTAAAATGTTGGGATATTTTTTGGGTGAGATAGAGTTAGGAAGCAGAATAACTATTGGTAAAATATATGTAGCAAAGAAAGGTGATGCATTACTGGGGTGGTTACATCAAAAGGAACTGGGAGTGAAACTTGATCCCAATTCTTCGCCTCAGGTTCAGATTCAGGAGGTACGTGAGAGTGAACATAGTGGGGCGAGTGAGGATTTGTGTAAGCTTTTTTCTGAAAGATTTCCAAATGTTTTTAGGGAAAAGTTGGGTTGTTTAAGTGGCTATAAGCATCATATCAAATTGAAAGAAAATGCTGTTCCGATGGTAGCAAAAGTGAGGAGAACTCCTTTAATGGAACAAACCAAAGTGCAAGAAAAAATTGAAAAACTTATAAGTAATGGGATAATTGAGCCAGTTGAGGCAACTGAGTGGTTGGCTCCCATTGTAGTTGCAAAGAAACCAACAGGTGAAATTCGGCTTTGCATAGATTTGAGGTCACTTAATAGGGAGGTAGTTGTGGATAGGTTTCCTCTACCAAATATTGATGAGTTGGTTGGTACTTTGGAGGGGGCAAAGTATTTCACAACACTTGATCTAGCATCTGCCTACCACCAGGTAGAACTAGATGAATCCTCCCAAGATCTTACTGCTTTTGTCACTCCTATGGGTACATTTAGATACAAGAGGATGCCATTTGGTCTTGTTTCGGCAGCCTCCGTATTTCAACGAATCATGTCTAAGATTTTGAAGGGTTTGTGTGGTGTGAAGTGTTATCAGGATGATTTGTTAATATATGGAAATAATTTGCGTGAACACAATGAACGCGTGAGTGTTGTACTTAGGCGTTTGAATGAAGCTGGTATGTCTCTGAAGAAAAGAAAGTGCAAATTTGGTGTGCAGGAGGTAAACTATCTTGGACATAGGATCACTGGAGAAGGTGTTTTTCCAAAAAAGGAACTGGTGGAGACCATTTGGAAGGTAAAGGAACCTGTAAATAAAGATGAGTTACTCTCTTTTCTTGGGATGGTTGAGTTCTATGGGAAGTTTGTCACTAATTTTGCAGAAAAGACTCATAGTTTGAGGAGATTGACGGGAAAATTTTTTGTTTTTGATTGGTCTGATGATTGTAGAAAGGAGTTTGAAAGTATAAAAGTTGAGTTAAACAAAGCTCCTTCTCTGCATGCTTTTGTTCCTGGTCTTCCGACTTTCATGTTCACTGATGCCAGTGACAAAGGCCTGGGTGCTGTTTTGATACAAAGGAAGGGTGGTCAGGATTCGTTGATTTGTTGTTCATCCAGGTGTCTCAGGGGTGCAGAAATGAATTACTCGGTGATAGAGAAGGAGTCTCTTGCCATTTTTTGGGCCTTGAGAAAATTCAGAAATTTGATTTGGGGTTCTAAAGTGTGTGTTTTGTCAGACCACAAGCCATTAAAAGAGTTTTTTTTAAAAAAAGGGCTGGATGCCATTTCTTCAAGAATTAGGAAATGTGTGATTTATTTACAGGAGTTTGATTTTGAGGTGGAGTACATTCCTGGTGTAGCGAATAAGTCAGCTGATTGTTTATCAAGGCTTGTTGGTGTTGAGAACTTTGTTGCGAAGATTTGTGTGAAGCAGATGAGAACATCAGTGTATGTGAAATTACTGAAGGAGCGGTTGATGAGTGTGAATGGAGGAGTGAGCTGGTGAAAGATTTGGAGATTTCTGGAGTAATTTCTTCCATAAAGAATAATGTTCGTTTGGAAAAACCATGGTTGTTAGTTTCAGAAGAACTTTCTGTCACAGATAATGGTCTTCTAACTCGTGGTACGAAAATGATTCCACCAATAGGCATTAGGAAAAAGTTATTGTCACATGGTCATTGTGGTCACTTAGGCATTGTCACAACGAAGGAAATTCTCCGTTTGCAGTTTTGGTGGCCTGGTATGGATCTTGAAATAGAGAGAATGGTGAGAGACTGTCCTGAATGTTGTGCGAGTGATAACATTTTAAAAACTAAACAGATGCCTATGGTTAAGAGAGTTTTACCTATTCATCCTTGGGATGAGGTTGCCATAGATATTGTTGGTCCATTGTTTGGTGTTTCTGATACTCCATATTTGATTGTTTTGATTGACTTATATTCAAGATGGATTGAGGTTAGTGCTGTGAGAGATATAACCTCAGATGCTATTATTAAGTTTTTGGATGTTGTTTTTTCAAAAGAAAGTTTTCCTAATAACTTACTTTCGGATAATGGGCCTCAATTCTGCTCGAGAGTGTTTGAAGATTATTTAAAGAAGTGTGGGGTGGTGCATAAGAAGTGAACTTTGTACCACCCTGAGTCGAATGGTGCCGTCGAGAGAGTCAACAAGACCCTTAAAGAGGCAATTCAGTTGGCAAGGTCCTCAGGTCTTGATTGGAAGGAGTCTCTTAGGGATAGAATTAATAGTTATCGCATGGCTCCTCATTCTACTATGGGAAGGTCTCCTTTTGAGTTGTTCAAGGGCAGAGTTCCTAATACTTTGTGGTGTCCAGGTTGGATGAGGTTGAATAAAGGTTTGGTGGATAATGGTATTGGAGAGTGGAGACGTAAGGAGTTGGATAAACAAGCTGCTAGGAAAGAGTATTTTGATAGTAGGAAGTGTGTGTTTTTTCAACTGTTCAAACTTGGTGATCTTGTACGCATCAGAGCGCCTGTTCGGTGTAGACCGTGGTCTAAGTACACTGAGGTTCGTTCTGTGGTGAAAGTTTTTAAGAATGCTATCAAGACTGATGATGGTAGGATTTGGAACAACAGTCGTGTGGTTTTGGTTAACTCAAGGTTGCCTGTTGTTTTTGGGGGTAGAAATGTTTCCCATGCTGAGGCTAGTTCGTATATTTCCCGTAACAATACTCCTGGGGATTCAGGTTTGTTGTTTTCTTCAAGAAGAGGTCAGAGAGCACGTAGACCTCCTTCCTATTTAAAAGACTATGTTTAGTTTTTTTTTTATTGTTTCTTTGTTTTTTTCTTTCTTTCCTTTTTTTGTTTTGTTGGGAAGGAAGATGTGTGATAATGTACCTTTAAAATGTGTTGTACTTTTAATCTGTAGAATCTTACATGGAGTTCTCTATTAGAATGAAGGCTTCTCTGGGAGTCAGTTACGAGTTGTTCGTTGGTGGATGAGGTTAATAAAACCCACCTGGCTGTACTTGAAGTCTCCTGTTCCTTCTTTTGATGCGGTAAATACCACATTTTCAAATTTCAAATTAATCTCGCGCCTCTTACCTGGCTCTGGTGTCACGCGAAATAGCTACAGATTCTCCATGACGTCTTCTTCCTTCAATAGCACGCATTGCTGTGTTTAGACGCATTGGGTGCTTGGACATGCCGGGAGCCATCCGGTGCGGTGTAAAAATACGTGCCGCCATTTTGCTGTAGACAACTTTGTTATAGCTTAGCCTTCCTTCACATAGCCATTTGCCAACCCTGCATATTTTGCCAACCACGTTTGCTTCCGATCCAGATGGAACATTAACGAAGCTAATGGTTAGTCTGCAGCATGTTTCTGTCAACAGTGGTATTTCTTGATAAGAGAAGACATTTCCTTTCTTGTTTAGACGTTTTCAAATTTTTTAAAAAACGCTCGACTGAGTCTGGCTGAGATGCATTTTCTTCAAGCATCATTTGTTCCACATGTAATTCACAACGTGGATAGTGACTTATTTTGATGGCAATTCTTTTGACAAACACAATTGAATTAAGATGCTCAGCAGCTTTTGGATTTTATTCTCCAGTATTTCAAGAATCTGTAACACGTAGAAATGTCATCATCACAATGGTGAAAACATAGTTGGAAAGCTCATCTGAGTACTTTTCTTCTCAAGTGCAATCCAGGATCGTTAAATTGAAATCTAGTTTTCATGCTTTTCTTCAGTATTCTCTGCGCTGTACTATGCTGCCATCTAGTGTCTAATTTTCACTTTTTTTTTTGTTCAGTTTCAAAAAGATTTTGGGGCCGATTATGATGGCGGACGGACCTGAGTCCGTCCGCCACCATAGAGTAGAAGGGACCGTCCGCAGGGGCAGCGGCGGTCCCTCCGTGCAGATTAGGATGTGACCGCCAGGGTGGCGGTCACATCCTCTATCTTTAACATTGCGGCGGGTGCAGCTTCAAGCTGCACCCGCCGCAATGTTAAAAATGCATGCACGGCATTTGCGTGCACAAAGCGGCAGGCACCGCGCGGTGCCTGCAGCTTTGTTCACACAAATGCACGGGGGTACCATAGGTACCCCCCATGTGCACCCCCCACCCCCTTCACCCAGGGGGCCCGCAACGGGCCCCCGAAGTGAAGGTCCGTATGCTTTTTCACGGCTGAAAAGCCGCCATGGAAAAGCATACTTTCTACTCCATCCTAATATGGCTCGCGGTGTCTGATAGACACCGCCAGCCATGTTAATGCTTTTCCGCCACGGTCGGAAGACAACCGCGGCGGAAAAGCGGCGGACAGATTGCAAGACCCACCAGCCATCCTAATTTGGCGGTGGGTCTTTCAAGCCTCCGCAGTGGTTTTCCCGCATCCTCCGGGCCGGCGGTGGCTTCCGCCGGCCCGTAGGATGCGGGAAATCTGCTATCGTAATAGGCCCCTAAATTCAAGAGATTTTACAGTATATATATAGCGAAGGCAATACTGGTGTCATTATACGCCGTATGGTTACAGTAGTCATATCGTTGACATGATTGGACGCATATACAGTTGCTGGGAAATGCTTTCAGTATGCAGCGTTTAAGTCAAAATTTCATTACAGTATTACAGTTTTACATATTGAGTTTTCCCTTGATATGTTGTTTACTTTGCAGGTGTTAGCTGCATTTCACAAATGAAATATTATGCAATATTACATTTGTACCCTCACATAAGGGTGGGTTTTATAGATTTGTTGCTTTGATTTGTTTCAGGGCTTAGGCCCTGCGTGCTTAAGACGCCTTGCGCCGCACAATTTTTCTTGCTGAGTCTACACATTGCTGGCCTCCTCTCATTGGAGAGATTTCACAGGTTGTCCCTAGTTTCTAGTGGGGCAGAACATTGGGTGCAAGTCCCTATGTTCTCGTGACGCTTTTATTTCAGATTGTCCCTTTTGGTTGACGTGGGCAGGACATTAGGTATAAGTCCCTCTTGTCCACATTTACTTATACGTTGTCCCCTGTTTAGGGTGGGGGCAGGACATTGGGTTATAGTCCCTCTTGTGCATATATATTTACACGTTGTCTCATATTTATTTTGGGGGCAGGACATTGGGTGCTAGTCCCTTTTGTCTACATTTACATGCGTTTTCCCCTGTTTAGGGTGGGGGCAGGAATTTGGGTCCCAGTCCCTCTTTCCACACTTTTACATGGTGTCTTCCCTTCATGGGGTTATACACATTTTTTGTCATCTATTTATTACCTTTATTAAGAGGGGGAGATGGGTGTTTCGTATTTTATATTTTTACCTTTTTTTCCTTCTCTTTTTATATTGCGTAGTTGCTATCCCTCTAATGATGTTATTTATATCATCCCTGTGTTACTGACTATTCTATTTGTATTATACATTTATGCTTGTAGTTTTAGACATTTTTATTATTCATCTTATTCTTGCATTTTTAGGTCTATAGTTTTGAGATGTTTAGTTTCGTCTTTCATTTATAAGGAAAGAGATATGTAGTATTCTCCTATTTCTATTGATCTCTTATGTTAACTTGCTCCTAGCTGCTCAGCCTGTGTGAATGTTCTGAGTGGAATGTATGGTGTGTGGGCTGAGTGTGGAATGCTTGGATGACTGGAGCAGAATGACAGTTGGATGGATGGGGCTGAGCAGCTACGAGGCTGCTCCCGGTGGGACTGCTGCTGGATACATAGGACTGCTGATATACCTGTTGGTGAGGATTTGTACATGTTTATCTACTACTGGAATAAACCTACATTGGCTTAATCACACCAGCTTTGTCCTCATTATTACATCTATTCACAATTCCTTTCAGGTATTCATCGTTCCTTTGAGTCTCAAATTGATTATAATTCTTTAGAATCTGACATTTCACTTCAGAAGCTACTCAATGGGTTGTAACGTAGAGCAATGACGGTTCCAGAGTGAAGAGCGGTAGAGCAGCCATCCGCCTCACGCCACTTGCGTACGCTCGGCTAGGCGGCCTGCGATGCGCGAGCAGAGGTGCTGGCAGGCAGCGAGGAGAGACGCGCTGCTGAGAAGAAGCAGAGCGGTAGCGGTAGCTTTGACAAGATAAAGCCCTTGGGAGCGGGAGCGGACCCAGAGGACCCTCGGCACACAGACGCTAACCTTGCTGTTGGCAGTTTTCTCCCTGGCCGCCTGTATAATTTTGGGAAACTTGGTGACTGGCTGCAGCTTGTGGTGCGGAGCAGGGGAATCCCGGAGGGGTCCGAAAAACTGTACCAACTGTACCAACATGAGCGGCAGGGGCGCCAAGAGAGGAATCAAAGCCAAGAACTCCACAGAGCCTCAGGACAATGCTTCAATGGAGGGCAGCACCAGCAACAGCCGCACCCGGCAAGAGGTTAGTGGCGTTAAAAAACTGCTTGGAAAACCCGGTGGGGCAAGGGCAGACGTAGGAGCAGGCAAAGACTGTACTAGTGTAACCAGCGCACCTACACTAGCTAAAATCTTCCAAGGGACCAAAGGGCAGACTAAAGGTCAGAGTAAAGGACTAAGTCAGAACATTAGTGCAAACAACCCTCTGCCGATAGTCTCCCCAGACCTGGATATAACCCTGTCAAAACCCCTTGCTCCCACATTAGCCCAGGACCCTAAGAGTGACGCAGCACATGGGGGGCAGGAGGTACCGTCTCCAAACAACCCAGTGGCTGCTTCAGAGTGAGTAGGTGGTGTGGAAGATTTTACTCCCTCATGTCTGACCAGGCAAGTCAACTGGGTATCAACGGAATATACAAAGGGGACTTGCTTACACAGATGGCTGGGAAAACCGGAGCCCCGCTAGGTACATCTGAAACCGGGATAAATAACTATATTCAGGGCCTGGAAGCAGCGGCTGGCTCTCGAGTCCCCTGGACCCCGGACGTAGGGCCCGAACATTTCTATTCTGTCTTTGACGGTACCGGGACATCCTCAGACAAAGGGGGCCTCGGCTCAAGCGAAGGGGATGGCGACAGTGAAGAACAAGCTAAAGACACAGGGACAGTGCAAGCCAAAAAGGGAAGAAGCAAAGGGAAAAGAAGGAGCCAGCTGAAGTGGGATTACTCAGACTCGCAAATGTCCTACTCCCTGGATGAAGATGAAGAGGCGCAGCAGGCTGACTGGGAAAAGGTAAAGAGACTGCCAGCCGCCATTGCCTTATCCAAACCCTCTTTAGCTTCAATACTGGCATCTATCAAAGAATTCCAAGAGGAGGTGCTGGCGGACAGCCAGGCAGCAAAGAGCGCAGCTAAGAAAGTACAAGGTGGCCTCAGACGTCTAAATAAAACATGCACAGACATAAGTGATTGTGTTATTATGATAGAGGGGCGCACGGAATATCTAGAGACCAAGGCTTCGGCAGTCAAAAAGCAAAGCGAAGCCAACACCGCTTGCCTGGGAGATATAATGACAAAGATGGAGGAGCAGGAAAACCGCCAGCGAAGGAACAACCAACGCCTGCTGGGCATTCCGGAAGGTAAAGAGGGGGAGGACCCCAGAAGGTTTATTGTGAAGCTCCTACAAGACTCCTTTCCTGACCATCCGACATGGGACTGGGACCGAGAGGTGCAGAGGGCCCATCGCTTCCCCTTCAACCTTAGGAGACAACGTGGAGGCGGCAACAGTGGCACGGAAAGCGGGCACCCAAGGGTGTTTCTAGTTTACTTTGGAAACTTTTTATTAAGACAGCTCATCTACGATCAAACCCGTCCTAACTCCAAAAAGGGGGCCAATGGGATCAGCTTCTTTGCTAAACCAGACTTCTGTCACCAGACAGTGGAGCGTAGGTGGCGCCTAAGGCAACTGATTTTTCCATTTCAGCAGGCAGGAGCAGAAGCCTATCTCATGAACCCTGCCAGGCTCAAAGTTATCTTTAGCGGGAACTCTCAGATCTTCTTGTCCGAAATTAAAGCCGGCGAATACCTTGATGAAATTAAATCCAAAAAAAGAAAGACCTAGGTAAAAAGCATCAAGAGGAATGCTGAAGGAACTTGTCAAACATAGACATTAACAGACATTAACAGACACTAATATGAAATGTTTCCCTTTTTTTTTCTCCTAAAAATGTTGTAAAAATGCTGTACTAAATCACAGGACTAATTCAGACCACTGTTTATTGTATTTGCTTTTTCACCTTTTCACGTGCGAGACATATCTTATGAGGAGTACTTCTTCAGCTTACCTGAACACGCTAGCCTAAGTAACACAGGGTGGCACCTAGCCGTTCTTTTTTTTATCCTTTGACCTAAGAGGTGCGGCGGGTGGCTGTACTTCACTCACGGCAACCATCCCTCAGGTTATACCTGAATGCTCGGGTATTAAGGGAGGGAAGATGGGGGGGAGGAGGGGGGACACAAAGAAGATCAGCATGCTTCAGGGACATCCCATGTTTCACAGCTATCCACTTATTTAGATACTTGTAACAAAGACTATGTCCAGATTTATTTTAGAGAGGAGGGAGGGGGAGAGGGAGAGGGGTCCGGGGGGAAAACTGGAAAGGAGAGAGGAGAACAATACATTGCAGAGATTTTCTGACTCACCATCTCCTTAAAACAAACCATTAATGGCTAGCAAAGGAATTCTTAGGTTTGTTTCTGTCAACATTTGTGGGTTGAATGATAACGGGAAAAGACAGAATGTGGCCCAAGGATTAAGGTCTTTAGGCGGGGATGTTATATGTCTCCAGGAAACCCATCTGGAGGGGTCACAAAAACAGCTGTGGGAATATTGGCTGAAAGAAAACTATCTATTAAGAGCCCAAAAGTGAAATCCGACGTACCAGGTAGATGGGTGATAGCGGAATGTCATCTTCCCATAGGTACTCCCTTCACAATATGCTCAATCTATGGTAGCAATACTGACGACCCAAACATTATTAACCAGATATCCGGGGAGCTAGCTCATTGGCCCACTCCAATAATTCTATGTGGCTATCTCAACATTAATTTGCCGCACGATCTAGAACTAGGGAGTAGAAGGAATTATAAAGGCAGGAAGCCATCAGTCTATAACGCATTAATCAACCTAGCGCAAACACACGGGCTTTGGGATGTCTGGTCCAAACTCAACCCCTCACAACCTGGATACACATATTTCTCATTTCCACATCAAACATTCGCCAGATTAGACTATTTCCTGATCTCGTCTTCTCTGCTAGACAAATGCACAATAGGCCTAGCCCCACATTTTATGTCAGACCACAACCCACTCATTTTGATGGTTAGGGGGTTCGAGATTGGGAAGGACACTCCCAGGTGGAGCTTTGAGAAAGCACTTCTGCAGGACAATAACTATTGGACCCACATGCAAGCCTGGATATAGGAGTTTCTTGAAATGAATGTGGGGTCAGCGACCAACACAGTAGTTGGGACACGCTAAAAGCTGGTATCCGTGGGGAGACTCTAAGATTCTCAATTAGGAAGAATAAAACAGAAAAGCAGTTAATAACCGACTTACAAATAAAGCTCACTGCAGTAGAAACCGCATTAATCCAAAAGGTCCAGAACGGAGCTGAAACAGAGAATATACAAACTGAAGCAACACTGATTAAGGCTAAAATAAGAGCAATATTCTCGGAAAGAGCTGCTTCTAAGTGGGCAGCCGCCCGTGAGACATTATATGAGTGTGGCGACAGTATTGGCCATCACCTCGCTGTCAGAACAAGACAAAAATAGTAAACGGCGAAATAGGTACAATCCGTCTTCCTTCAGGGATAGAAACTAGTGATTTCAATAAGATACAAGAGGGTTTTCAAGATTTCTACGGAACTCTCTACTTAGAAGGAAATACCCAGCCTGACGACTTAGTAGAGCAGGAAATTACTAACTACTTGCAGGACATTGAACTAAGACAACTTAATATAGGTGACTCTGCCCAGTTAGAGAATGTGCTAGAATGGGACGATATTACAGCTGCCCTATTTAGTTTGCCGGATAGTAAAGCGGCGGGTATAGATGGTATCCCCGTAGAATTTCATAAGGTCTTTGCGCCCCAAATAAGGCGCATTTTTCATGACATAATCACCACTATATTTATGTTATGTTATGTTATGTTAAGCTGTTTTATAGCGCGCACAATTACTGCCGGAGTATCCTGGCGCGAAAGAAGGAAAACAAAAGAAGTAAAGCAGCCAAGCACTGAAGTAACATAACAATTTACACAGCTAATCTAAACAAATGGGTTTTTAGTGCTTTCTTAAAAACCGTGAAGTCCACCGTGCTGCGCAGAGAAACTGGGAGCGCATTCCATGCTCGCGCAGCTCTCACTGTCACAGAGTGCCCACCCAGCCGGATGCGCCGAAAACGCGGTACTTGCAAGAGGTGTTAAGAAGCTGAGCGCAGATCTCGATTGGGGGTGTACCGCAGAAATCGTTTCATCAGATAGACGGGGCCGCGCCCATTGATGGCTTTGTGGGCCAAAGTCAGGATTTTGAAGGTAATTCGATGCTGCACCGGGAGCCAATGCAAGCTCTCCAGGTAAGATTTAACAGAGGGCCACCCCCAGCATCCTGGTCAGATGCTAAAATTTCTATCTTCCCAAAAAAAGATAAATCACTGTTAGAAATGGGCTCTTATAGACCCATTACCTTGATAAAACTGCGACTCTAAGATCTACTCCAAGTTGCTCGCAAACAGACTGTCCATGGTAATAGAATCTCTGGACTCCGAGTGGCAACATGGATTTATTCCAAAAAAGGGTACCACGGAGCATATACGGAGGGCCATCACCCTGTTTGATGCCGCACAGGTGTCAGGAGAGCCGATGTCCCTGATTTTACTAGACGCCGAAAAGGCGTTTGACCGGGTCTCCTGGCGGTTCCTGTGGGGCATCATGGAGAGGATGGGGTTTGGACAAAAATTTAAGCAGGCTGTGCAGGCACTATACTACCATCCGACAGCCTGTCTAGTGTTAAACGGGAGGCTCTCCAAAAACTTTAGCATCTTGCGAGGCACCAGGCAGGGTTGCGCCTGCTCCCCTCTGCTGTTCGCTCTTTACATAGATCCCCTAATAAAAAAAATCGAGAAAGATCCAGCCATCCAAGCCATGAGTACACAGGGACTGCAAACAAAGATTCTGGCTCACGCAGACGACTTGGCCATTACCACCCCTGATCCTGAAAATGCCATGATGGCACTAGAAGCAGAGGCCTACAGATTTGGAAAAGTCTCCGGGTACGCGTTAAACAGCACCAAAACCCAGATAATAACTAATAGTGAAATTCACTGGAATAACAGCAGGGTAGTAACAAAAGCAAAGTACTATAACTGCAAATGTGGACAACCTGGTAGCAGAGAACTTAGTCTCTTTGGCTACCAATACAAAAAAGTCCCTTAAGACAATCGATAACCTGCACCTGACAATAGTGGGAAGATGCAACGTAATTAAGATGACATATTTTCCAAAATTACTTTATTATTTTCGCTCCATTCCGCTAGAATTCACCAAGATACAGCTAGCAATGTTTCAGCAAATTTTCACACGATTTATTTGGGCGTACTCACAGCCTAAACGGGCCCTGAAACAACTGACACTTCCTAAAGAACGGGGGGTGGGCACTGCCAAACATAGGGGCATATTACCAACAACTAGCGATAATTTTTGTCTCTAACTTGTTTAGAGACAAAAATTATCGCCGCACATCGGCGATTTTTATCGCAGATAAACCTTGCTATTAGCAAGGTTTATCGCAAATGCGATAAAAAACGCCCGCAATGCATGAATATCGCTGAAAAGTCAGCGATATTCATGCATTATCGAGCAAATGCTCTTAGCCATGTTATCCACCTCCCATTGGATAACATGGCTAAGAACTGCTCAGGGCAGGTGTTAGCTTTTGGAGATATTCGCGCTTAGCGCAAATATCTCCAAAAGTTGGTAATAGGAGATAGCGATGTTAGCGACTGTTTCCAGTCGCTAACATCTTGGCACGCCCACTTTGCATATCATTAGTGATAAATATCACTGACATGCAAAGTGGGGCCCATGATGGTCGCTATCTCCTATTAGCTGTTGCTAACTGGTGTTAGCGACAGCTTGGTAATAGGGAGATAATTTTATCTCCGCTTTCTTGGCTTTTAAAGCCAAAAAAGCGGAGATAAAACCCCTTGATAATATACCCCATAGTACTTTATTATTGGGCATCACTCCTACAATACAGTACCGAATTAATCACAACACATCCTTGTATCTCTACTACTAAATTGCCATCTCCTTTCCGGATATTAATACGAGAGGAAGCTTGCGGCTGCCTTTTCAGACAGCTATCCTATGGATATTACAAACGAGTTCAGTTTAAGACACTGATGAACTCTTTCAAGGTATTTTCTAGCATACGCAGGATTTATGGTCCTGGAAGATTCAATCATTAAACTCCCCTTACTCAAAATCGAGATCTGCCTGGCATTTTTGACTTAGGTTACCTAGCAGAATGGTACAAAGCAGGTATGTTAAAACTAGGGGACCTAATTTCAAACGAGGGAGTGAGTACTTTTTTAGAACTTCAAAGCAAATTTGGGTTAAAACAGCACGATGCCTTCAAGTACACAGCCATACATAGCTTTCTTTCACAGAAGGTGGGGGGACTGGCTGGATTCTCAGAGGATAAAATTGTCAATATGCTATCAACTTCGGTAGTCCCACGAATAGGGTCCATCTATGCCATTTTAAATTTGAACACACCGGATGATCTCCCTAGAATAGCTGACAAGTGGTCATCAAAACTGGAGGCGCCACATAGCCTGTTTTTTAAATCCTTGGAACTTTCACAAAGAGACTTACTGTCAGCTAAATTGCAAGTACAGCACTTCAAAACCATTTTTTCTTATACCTAACTCCTAGCAGAATCGCAAAGTGGAGCACGGGGGAGGGAACAACATGCCCTCGCTGCTCTGCGGTTGGAGCTGATTCCGTCCATATGTTTGCTACTTGCCAAAAATTGTTCTCGGTCCTGTCTAGAATACAGGAATTCTTGGGAAAGGTTGTTTCACAAGACTACATACTAACCCCCACAACTGTTATGCTAGGGACCTATGAAATACTAAGTCGGACAAGAGGAGGCGCTTTGGTGTTTGTAGCTATGACAGTTTGGAGGATCTGTGTAGCTTCTGGGTGGAAAGACGCAGATCCGCCACCATTTTCCCAGTGGCTAGCCAGGCTAATGGCGACATACGATCTTGAGAAAGCGATATACGCTAAAAAGGTCACAAAGGGAAAAGGAGAGGGCTTGACATATGGGAACCTGTTACCACATGGCTTGAACGCTTAGATTAAACCCTTATACTTAACTCCTCAAATTCCTTAGCATCTACTATCTTCAGATCTCCCTTTCTTCTTTTTTTTTCTCTTCTTTTCTCCTCTTTTCTTTTTCTTCTCTCTTTTTTTCTCCATTTCTCTTATTCTTTCCTTCTGTTTTGTAAACCGCTTTACATCTCCAGTTTATGAAATTCTCTCACAATGTTTTATTCATATGTGCTTGATGTTCCTAATTAATCTTTGAACTTTATTCTTCTATTGTGTAAAAACGGGGTTGGGGGTGGGGGGATACTACTATTATGTCAAACTATGTATACTTTGCAACCTTGAAATAAATAAAAAGGAGCTACTCAATGCATTACAGACACTCAAGAAAGATAAGGCTCTAGGACCTGATTGGTTTACAGTAGAATTTTTTTAACACTTTTCTCCACTGCTCCTCCCCAAGTCACACACCCTTTTTAGCTCTTTTTTACAGATGGGCAAGTCCTCTGGTTCTTTTTCAGAAGCATTAATTTGTTTAATCCCGAAAGATGGAAAGGACTTGAAACATTTTAAAAATTATAGACCTATTTCTTTAGTCAACATTGATTATAAAATATTTTCCTAAACCATGGCAATACATCTGGAATCCTTTCTTCCTCAATTGTTAGGTGCAGAGCAGTCTGGTTTTATAAAACGACGTCTCATTTCAGATAATACTTGCCTATTCTTTGATATCTTATCCAAGTCCTCTCGTGTACCTCATTCCCTAGCTGTTGTTGCTCTCGATGCGAAGAAAGTATTTGATCGTGTCAATTGCCTATATCTTTTTCAAATGCTCAAGTGGTTTGCTTTTGGTCCACAGATCATATCTTTGATATCGCTCTTATATTCCAATCCTCGGACTGCAGTCTTTGCTAATGGTATTACCTTCTCTTATTTTGATCTGAAAAGAGGCGTACGTCAAGGCTGCACATTTTCCCCACTCCTTTTTTATTTAGTTCTTGAGCCTTTTTTATCAAGAATACAACAAAATAATGAAATCCAAGGCTTTCAGATTAATGATAAACAAATTGAATTAGCAGCCTATGTTGATGACATATTATTATTTATATCCAGCATGTATTCCACTATCCCAGCCTTCCTAATTGAGGTGGAACTATTTGCTTTTGTCTCGGGTTACAAATTAAATAGAGATAAATGCAAAATATTACCTCTGACTAAAAATACTTTTAAAGAAGATTTCGCAATTTCAAATTTTACTTGGAACTCTAAACATATAAAATACCTTGGATTACTTTTCGCTCCTTCCATCCCCACAATAATCTCTTTGTGCTCAGAGAGATGCATGCAGAGGATCTCGACGTTAACTTCTAAATGGCACCCTCTCTACTTATCATGATGGGGGTGACTTGACACCATCAAAAGGATGCTTTCCCCTACAGTATTGTACACAATTTCTAATATCCCACTATCTATTCCCTCATGGTATTTTAAGAAGATCAATTCTATATTGTCATCTTTTCTATGGAATACTAAGAAACCTCGTATGTCACTACTACAACTCATAAAATCAAAGACAGATGGTGGAACTAATTTTCCTGATTGCCCCAACTATCATAAATCCTTCCTCATTCGTCCATCTTAGAGATGGCTTTCAGATACTCAATTAGGTTGTCCCTGGTTAGGTTGTTATGGGTGGAACTTGAGAGCTCGTATCTCCCCCCTTTTTCTTTTAAAGAATACCTCTCCTTTACCCACAAACCACAATCTGCCTCCACTTCTATTCTCAAACATTCCTGTAAACTCTTAGAACCTAAACTGAAATCACCTCCCACAGATTTACAATCCTTTCTTAACTCCACACTCTGGCACAATAATTATTTGTTGATCCGAGACAAACCATTTTATTGGAAGACATGAAGACAGAAAGATTTAATTTGGGTTTGTCATCTTTTTATTCAGGATGAGATTATGTCTTTCTCGCTGGCTAGCCATCTGTTTAATCTTTCTCCTTCTTATCAACCTAAATACACACTCTTAAAACAATCCTTACTGAATGCTTATACTCAAGTTTTTTGTCGCCCAATCACCCCACATCCCATTCAGTTTATAGATTACATACATTTTTGCGCTCATGTCCTAAAGCATCTGCTATTGATACCTTCGTACTACACACTCTGTTAGAGAAAAATTCAAAGTAGAACTCTCATGGGAAGAGGATTTTGAAATGGTATGGCCTATTTCCATTTGGAACAGAATATGGTGTAACATTCGGAAATCATCCAGAGCGGCAAACACCACACAGACATTATTTTTGGTTCATAATAGACTCTTACTGTATACGGTCATTTTGCATAAGAGACACCATAATGTCCCTGACACCTATTAGACTTGTTCGTCTGCTGCTGCTGACTTGAAACATTTGATCTTTACATGCTCACATGTCCACATTTTTTGAGAAATTAATTTGATTTTTGGCACTTACATATCTTTTTCTATTATTCACATATTTTTAGGAAGTATTTCTCCATTTGGGATAACCATATTCTTAATGTCAAGATAGTAGATTTACTAATAGCTGTTGCCTTCCAAAAAATTACCAAAAATTGGGAAGATCTATCCAAAGTGTCCTTTCAAGCTTGGGGGTACACAGTGTGTTGTAATCATAGACTTAATACGGCCTTTGTTTATCCTATTCACCTAGCTACAAAATGCTTAATTTTGTGGGCTCCAGTCACAGGATTTATTGAAGCGAGTGCTAGAAGATGTTTTTCTAGGACTCCCATTCCACAAGAAGTTGCTCAACCTCCGTGACATTCTTAAATGTATTATATCCTTATTGTACACCTTTTATATCCCATTTTTTGTGTATTTTTCAGCAAGGCTATAATATTTCATGAATGATGTGATTATTTTCATCTGTTTTTCTTGGCATACCATTCCGGTCATATGTATTTGAAAGTGTTACTTAAATAAGGTCTCATATAATGTTTTTATTACTATCTCATATGCTTACATTGTACTTATCATATTACTGTATGCTCTTACTTACTTACAAAAGCTAGAGGTAAGCTCCTGAGGCGGAAAGCCGGGAGTGAGGCAATATTATTTTAATCTTGTTTCACGGACTACTTGTGTTTTTTAAAAATGTGCTGTTTCTCCAAAATGTATTTGTACTTTAAATAACAGACTACTTGTTATTTTTAAAACTTACCTCCCAGACACAGTCAGTGCACGCAGCGGAGCCAGCGCTGACGCTGCACGCTGGTCGCTTACTCCCCCTCTCGCCCTCCCGCCACGAACGGAGGCCACGCCCCTTTTAGGCCATGCCCCCTCTATCCTCTGCCCTGATTAATATAAATTATTTGCATCTATCGATCGCGCAGCGGGCGCGACAAATGCGCGCCAAAGGCGCGCCTAAGGCAAGCCCGTCTGCGCCCGTCCGCGGCCGGGCGCGGTCCAGGGCCATAACCCCTGCCCGTTCTCCCAATGACCGGATAACCTATAATAGACAGGCCCTATGGAACCTAAGTCCGACTATAAATGAGTGCTGCAGGCACAAAATGGAGGTCATCTCCTCTGGCAAATGCCGACATTGCCCATTTCAAACGATAGGCGACAAAGAACAGACTAAGAGCCTCAGAGGAGGTCTGCTAAACTGTCGATCCCTCCCGAGACACGCCTTGCAAATCTGGAACATGCTCTTAGAAGAGGGCCTCGACATACTCTTTCTGACGGAGACATGGCTAGGGGCTGATTCCGACCCTGAGATTATCGAATCTCTTCCACCAGATTTTAGCATCGCCAGGGTGGATCGACCAATAGGTCGTGGAGGTGGCATCGCTGTGATCAGCAAGGCCCCCCTGGTCTGCTCCCTTGAACCTCTGGAAATAGAAAACTGCGAAGCAGGCAAATTCGCATTGAAACTCGGCCCTCAGGACCATATCTCGGGTGTCCTCCTTTATAGACCGCCTGGGACCCTGGGAAATTTCAGATCAAGCTTACAAGAACTTCTTGCTCACTTAACACTGAGACATAGGAAGGTCCTCCTTCTGGGTGATCTTAATATTCATTTTGATGACACCCAGCTAAAGGAAGCCACAGACGTGATGCAGGAATTACGAAATACGAATCTGGTTCTAATAAATCAAACACCCACACATATTCATGGCCATATATTGGACCCGGTGTTCGCCAACTGGGAGGGCATAACTACGAGCACTCCTAACCCACTCCCCTGGACAGACCATTTTCTAGTCCCTTTGGAAATTGACACTGTAACTAAGCCTGCCCCCCAATTGAATGGCAATAACGGCTACCCATACCGCAAATGGAAAAAAAATTCTATACCCAGTTTTATCGAGAGGCTAAGCTTAGGTGGGATGCCGGGAGGCACAGATAGTGAAAGTGCTAATCAAAACTTAGAAAACCGAATCCTTGATGCCTTGAACATAGTAGCCCCTCTATCCACGGCCAAAAAAGGGAACAGAACAAGGAGAGCGGCCCCATGGTACAATATGGATCTGCAGTCGGTCAGGTCAGAGTGCAAAAAGCTAGAGAGACTTTGGCGCAAGGATAAAAAGGATTGCACTAAACTTCAATACAGAGCAGCCCAGAGAAGCTATCAAAAACAGGTCAGAGCTGCAAAAGCAACCTTCTACGGAAACAGAATTAGCGAGGCGGACTGCTCATCTAGAGAACTCTTCAAAATCTATAAAGAAATCTCAGTCGTCTCACTCTCCAATACTACGGAAGCTAATTCCATTATGGAATGTAACAAGGTGGCAGAATATTTTGCCGACAAGGTTAAAAAAATATACAGCTCCTTCTCCACATATCCTGCGGCTGGAGAAACCTTCACAGAACTGAAGGAACTGGAGATGGCAAATGAAAAACCTAGATTAGAATGCTTTACCGTACCACCCAGTAAAGAACTGGTAACCATCTGTATGAGCATAAAATCGGGCTCCCCTCGTGACCCCGCTCCGCCTAGAGTCCTGGGCGCAAGCATAGCCACCTTAGAACCATACATCCGCCATGTCCTTGCTACATCCTTTGACTCCCAGACCCTGCCAAGAAACTGGAAAAAGGCTATTGTATTACCAATAAGAAAAAACCCCAATGTAAGCCTAGAGGTCCTGGAGAACCTACGACCTATTTCTCTGCTACCCTACACCGCTAAAATTGCTGAGAAAATTGCAAATGTGCAATTGATGGCATTTGCTGAGGAGAATAATCTCCTGCACCCCTCGCAATCGGGGTTCCGAAGAGGCTTCTCTACTGAGACGGCCCTATTAAGAGCCACCGAAACCCTACGTCAAGGAGCTGACACAGGCCTAACCATGGCACTGGTCATGCTAGACCTAAGCGCAGCGTTCGACACTGTAGCACATATCACCTTGCTACAGTGTCTGAACAGAGGAGGTGTTACTGATAGAGCACTCGGCTGGCTTAAATCGTTTCTGACAGGCAGAAGCTTTCAGGTTCAGCGGGGCTCTTTTCAGTCTGAATAGTGGGCATTGGAACAGGGGGTGCCACAGGGCTCTGCTTTAAGTCCTACCCTTTTTAACTTATATATGGCCCCCCTGGCTGAGTTAGTTCAATCGTTCGGCGTAGAGATTGTATCCTACGCCAACGATACACAGCTCTTACTCACCCTCACCCAAACGCCGGCGATGGAAGCTAATAACTTCAGAGCCTGTATGCAGGCGCTGGCCACCTGGATGGATACGCACTGCCTTAAATTAAACGGATCCAAGACAGAAGTTCTGGTGGTCGGTGGTGATCAACGGCGTTGGACATGTGACTGGTGGCCAAGCTGTTTAGGCGATATGCCTACACCATGTACTGAAGCAAAAAACTTAGGGATATGGATGGATCCCGTACTCTCTTATGAGACACATCAACCGGTTAGTAGGCAAGTGCTTCGGAGTCCTAGAGACCCTCAATAAAACCCTAGACCTTCTCCCTTTGGAGGCTAGTCGCACTATGACCCAGGCACTGATTACATCTCGCCTTGACTATGGGAATGTCCTTCTCCTGGGAGCTTCGAGTAAAAGCATAGGATGACTCCAGACATTGCAAAATGCTGCAGCCCGCCTAGTGCTTAGACTCCCACGAAGAGCCAACTCTAAAACCACCCTGGAAGCCCTCCACTGGCTCCCAGTGAAAAAAAGAATAAACTACAAAGCCCTCCTGATTTGTCATCGGATCCTGTGGCACAAAGCTCCCGATTACCTGACGAGTCTGGTTACCAGGTATGAACCTCGCAGATCGCTGAGATCGGCCGGCATGGGTACGCTTGTGACACACCGCTACAGGAGAGAAAAAATGGGAGGTCGATCCTTCAGAGTGGCGGTAGCCAGAGCATGGAACAAACTTCCCATTAACCTTCGCCTGGAGCCTTCGGAAACTATCTTCCGACGGCAACTTAAAACTCACCTGTTCACCTTATAACTCACTAAACGCCCTTTGCCTCGCACAAATCTGTTCCCAATGAGTTTCTCCTCTCTCTTAGCGCGGGGACACGCCGAGATGGCGTACTTATTCCATGCGCTCTATAAATGTCTTTATTATTATTATTATTATTATTACTTTAAGTTTTTCTCAATAAACTCTTTTTTAAACTTAAGACTCTGTGGCCCCAAAATATGGCTATGCCCAGGGCCCCATAAATCTTTAAAACGGTTCTGAGCCTTCCCTCAATGATCTCCTTCACTGTTTCGGTTTCCTTTCGCTGCATGCACATGAGGCGCACAGCATTGGGTCTCATGGCTACAGTAAGTCAACCTTTCCACACTATGGTGAGCCAGCCACATAAATAGAACCCAAGTTATCCAAACCAAAAGCTTCTGAAAAATCAACTGATTTTTGAAGATGATTAATTAATGGATAATAATGTTAATCGAACATTGGTTGCCAGAGGTGGCAACTTCAATTATTTTTTATCGCTCCCAGCACAGTTACCTGAGGCATACGCAATCTCAAAATTATATCACCGGAAGAAGCTCCTTTTCAATTTAAGGTTCATGCATATATTAAAAGGTGTAAGGCTGATAGATAGTAGGAAAACAAGGACATGACACCACATATGACAAAGAAAACAAAATAGAATAAAATACGTGAATTTCCAAACACCTTGCCACAAATACAGATGTGTTTCACTCCACTGAATTTATAGTTGCCACCACCATCCAGATTGCTGCGATCTGCACCATACTCTTAGTGCAAGTAGTGAGAGGTTGATTCAACTACAAGACTTAGCAGTTGGGGAAGCATCTGTGGAGGGTTCCAACATCCTGGGACAGGGGACACTAATGTTAACCTGGCACACACATAAATTGCATAAGAATAAAGTGTGAATGGATGCACTTCTCATCCATATGACTGGTGGAAGAGAAGGGGGATACAATGTAGAGGTCTGCAGTGGGCCGCCTTCCTTTGCCCCAGTTTCTAGCCACAGGTTATTGCTAGATGTGAGTTTATTGCAACAGTAGGCAGGAAGACTCAATATGTAGGATGTTTTTTCTCAAAAGGCAGGTAAAATAAACCAAATATTTCTGTTTTTCATTTAAGTAGGGAGTGTGTTTTCTGTTACTAGTAGGTAGAAAAGTCTCACTGTACAAATACATGGGTAGGTGCTGGTACATATAGGTTGAGAGAACCAAAGGGATGGTGGTCTCCTCTTTAGAGATGTAGGAAAGACTAATCTTGATCCGAAGGTTAGTAGGCTGCGCATTTTGTAGGTAAATTGGGAAGTCTCTTTTATGGGGAGATACACCTAATTTAAAAAAAGAATTAGGAAATGGCCAAGAATAGGACTCAAGGGAGAGTTGATGTAGATGAGTGCACCCATAAAATATAGGGAGTCAATGAAGTATCTTACCTGAAAGTTGTTTGGATTTTCTCTGGTGTACAGAAGAAAACGTGTGTTGATCTTTTCTGGCGACCAGGGTAACTTTGAGATTGGCCTTTCTGCGGTCCCCGACCAGGGGATGTCATCGCTAAAGCATCCAAGTTGGTCGTAGCAGACTTCTTTTGCTGTAGAGCAAGTTCCATACATAATTGTTGATACTTTGGATATTCAAGATGAGAAATACCATGCACGTTTCACTGTTTAAACGTGTTTTTGTTTGTTGCCAGTTGTACTCCAATGAATAACATATTGTATAACAAATTAAATACAGTTGGCGTATGTTGGTTTTGCCATATTCAAACAATGCTACTATAAATCTAGTCATGTTGCACAATCAAATATTCTGTTTACTTAGGTTTATTCCAAGTTTTAATGAGTACAGCAGATATCACCACCAAAGCATTGGAGAACTGCAATCTTCTAATCTTCCTTGCTTACCATCAGATCAAAGAGCCCCCCTCAGAAAATGGAAGACCCTGACATCAGCATTCTAAATAACCTAACCCAAACCAACTCACTTGGCTCTCCAAGATACAGAACCTAGCTCCAGTCATTGGGAAGCCACTGGTGTTTACTTACGGGCACACAACTTATCACACCAGACTCCAGCCATCGTTCTGTTAGGTTGAATTTTCAGTTTTGGTGTACAACTACTGGCACCTTACACAGAACTTCCTGCAATCTCCACCTTATATGTGGATCACATCTGGGCCATAGGTCGACCTCTGTGCTTCTTATTAAATTGCCACAAATGATCAATGCACGGTGTGGACTCCAAAGAATGGGTCAAGACAAATTACATTTCAAAACCAAGGCACAATATCTGACCATATTTATTACTTCAAAGATGTAGACATACGATTAAAAACGCTTTATGTACCTACACATAACAAAGCCCATTTACTAGCTATATGATTGGAGATTTTGCCCTTTAGAGTGTCACTTACAGAATAGGGGTATAGGAAGCTGGCTCTGCATATATTATACCAACGTAAGGTACAGTGTGTGCAGAGTCCAGTGGATTGCCTGAGGAATAGCAGAGGCTGAATTATATAATCACTAACAGCTCGATTTGTGATAGTGTGGTCAAGCAGTTAGGCTTATCAGTAGGGTGTGTTAAACATTTATTTTATTCACTCAATCAAGGCTAATATCACAAACTCAGAGACAGAATCCACAACAATTAGGTAAGTATAAAAAGATATATTATGGTTTATTTTTAGAAACAAGCAGGACTTGGTACAGGTAGATATCAATACTGGCAAATGCACAACTGTGTGAGGAAATGCTGTTGTTCTCGTAATTGTAACAGCTACAGGTTGATATTGCTTTTTAGGATTACATGGTAAATATTCTTTGATTACTTTTGGATTATGTTACAATAGTGCTCACTTTCCCCATACATTAGCAGTGCTACAGAGAACACATTCTAGACCCTAAATCTCATACTAAGAGTCCCTGTGGAAGGAAAAATGGTTATCGAACTCAGAGGAAAGTATTTGATTTACGAGGTTAAGGTTTCTGGATTAGGACCAAGTTTCCCCAGGGTCCAAGTGGTCACTCTAGTTGTATCCCCAGCAGCACTGGGTCGGCTGTGTGCAGAATGCAGGGACCCAACGTTAGCCAACAGGTTAAGGGCCTTTGGATGGGGTCTGCTGGCAGGCAAGCCACTTGGGTGTGGGAGCAGAGCTCCTAAACCTGCGTTCGGCACTGCAGTGGCCAACAACCATCACAAGAACTTCACTGCTGGTGGCACCAAGGTGGCTGGGTGCAGGATTCAAATTGGACGTTACTGTCCCTGGGCTTCTCAGTGGAGACTGTTGTTTTTGGGCAGTTGCAAGCCTGGTTTGGAGGACTTCTTGGAGGTGGCCCATGATTGGGGATCTGGGAGGATGCTTGAACACTGTTGGATGGGCCACCCAAGGCCGGGAAGGCGTCCAGGGGTGAGGTGGCTTAGGCATCGGTTTCCTTAGGCTGCATACGGCCGTGGTCGGCGTCAGTCAAACAGACATGGTCGGACTTCCTGGGCCTCTTCGGTGAAGGGAGCACTGTTCTTACCGCCTTCGGTCAGGGGGACCCTTCAAGTAAAAGGCTGCAGGTTTAGCGTTGAAGCTTGTGGGAGGTCAGGGGTCACTGGATCCCAACTTAGGATCACCAGGGGGGACCTCTTTGGAGTATGGAGTATGGAGCCACTCGACCTCGGACCGTGACAGTCTAGGTGCAGAATGATGCAGAATCCCATAGTCAGGACTCTGACAGTTTAGTCTTTGGTTTGAGCGAATCCAGTGCTCACGGGAGACAGAGTCGGTTAGTTGAATGCAGGGCAAATCCTCTGGAGGTCTGCGGTTGCAGGACACACCAGTTTCTACGCTATAGGCAGGTTGTGGCTGAGACAGACCAGTAGGGCTGGAACCACGTGAATTGGTGTCCTCAGTTTTTTCCTAGCACTGCTCTTCCGTCCTTCTTCTTTTTTCCTCAAATCTGAGTAGGCAAGTTTCAGGGTCGCCCTTAAATACTAAATTTAGGGGTGTTAAAGGTGTGTGTCGGTCAGGACCAATGGGCCCCTTCCTTGGGGTGGGTACACCCCCTATTATGCCACCCTCCAGTGGGAGGGGGTCATGAGCCTCAACTTAATTGGCTGAGTCCCCTCATCTTCAATATAGAGGGGACTGAGATTTGTGGTCCACCTCACCTCCCTTGCCTGATGGGTGGGTTGGCAAGGTGGGCACACCTCTCTTCCTAACTTGAATTTTCTGCCAATTCTCCGAGCCAAAGTGGGGGTCAGAACCGGTGGGAGCCAGTTGCTGGGGCAGCAAAAGGCAAGGAAGCGTCCAAAGGCAGCAGGCCATCGAAGCTTCTCCTTCCGTGGACCCAGCCCATCCTAGGGGAGGAGGCTCTACCCAGGATGGGTACCAACCCAAACCAGGACATTTCTGAAACATAGACTCCTTGTGAGGATCCCACAACTGTTTCTAACCCAGAAACTTTGCATAGGTCAACAACTATTTAAAAACATTTGTGATGGAAGGTTTTGCAATGTGAGTGGAACAGCAAAACATCTGCCACACATATTGCTCCCAAACCTCTACAAATAAAAACAGTACTTTACATTTTTGGATGGACTCATGGTAACTGTCAGGAAAAGCCAGAATATGTGATCGCATCAAGCCAATATCTGATCAATGTGATCTTCTCATAATCAAAATGTTGGCATATTGCCCTCCCATGCAATAAAACCCCATTCCCTGTTGTCTAGTGTGTGGATCCCTGCTCATATACTTGGCAATGACATCCATGTCTGATAAACCCACACTCAGGAGACCTCAGTGAACAGTGATTTGGGTCAAGCCTTGAGAGGCATATGTTGCTGTGTGAGTAAGATGGAAGAAAACCTCCATGTGTTAGGGAACACATTATTGTTCACAGCATTATCTTGGTTTGCCAGTCATCAAAGTGCAGTCTGATACCTAGCAAAAGTATCCTTATGATGTGTGGTGTTATATCTTTAAGTGGGATTTGTAGAATGTTAAATGTAAGTGTTCTAGTATGCTCAGGTTTTATAACTCAGCAGGGTTCTCTTGAAAGACTGTTATTGACTGGATGCAGAGGGAGCACCAACTGCTGTCATCTCACTTAATAATTCTTTATGATAAAATCTCCTACTGGTCTTCTACAAGTTCACTACAAAATGTGGATATCAGAAATATATGGTTGAGGCATGTTTCTATACAGTCATAGGCTGATATCTGGGACTAAAAGACAGATACTCTTAACCAACATTTTGCCTTCTGCTTTCTAAATTTCCAAAATGCACTGCATCCAAATATTTGCATGTGAGTACCCTGAACCCAGAGAAACCCCATACATGTCTGGGACTCCCACTCTCAGGAGACCTAGAGGAACAAAGTTGAGTGGCAAGTTGTGGCAGGGATATGTTCCTGCACGAGAGAGACTTGAAGGAATTGCCATGTTTTGGAAAAAAATCAAAAAGTCTGAATGTCTTCTTCAGCATAATCTCCCAACCAGTCAATCAGGGTAAGCGAGGTCAGGCACCCAGTGACAGAAACCCTAAGATGTGTACATTTTGGGTCATATTTACAACAATGTGACGGAGTGCAGCATTAGCCTTCCTGGCTTAACGCTGAACTCCCCAACTTCAGAAACGGAGGGCTGCACCATATTTACAACAATATAGTGCAGCCCTGCATTTCCCCCTGCACTGGCGCTAAACTTAGCATCCTAGCGCCAATGCAGGCACCCTTGCCCTATAGTGCGAGGGTGTCTGCATTTAGGGGAAGATTGTTTATGTGCAGAAAAGGCTGCCTTTCTGCACATAAACAATCTTTAAATGGCGTTTTGGAACTTTTATGTGTGCTGCTTAATGCAGCACACATAGAAGTTGCAAAAAGTCATTTTTTTATTGTTTATGTGCAGGAAGGGTCAAAAACGAGGAGAAATATAGCATTTCTCCTTGTTTCGCCTGTTTAGACCAGGTTTCCCCTGGTCTTGATTTTGGCGCTGCCTCCTATTTATGCACCCTTGTAAATAGGGGGCAGCATCAAAATCAATGGGTGTTGCGGTGGAACACTCACCCCAACACCCATTGCCCTCCCCTTTCACTCTAAGTACAGCATAAAAGGGTGCCTTATTTACAAGGTAGCATTAAGCTACGTTAAATATGCCCCTTTGTTTCCAATCAGTCCTGGGGTGATATCTGAAGAGAGGTAGTCTACACTTGAATTTTGCTTGTAGTAGCTTTTCAAATTTGCAAAATGCACTGCTCCCAGTTTGTCACCAATGGGCCCCCTGAGCCCATAGGAAAAACATCCATGGCTGGCACCCCATGTTCAGGAAGCACAGAGTCAGGGGTCAGGAATTACCAAGTTCCTGTATCAATCAATCAATCAATCATTGCATTTATAGAGCGCGCTACATACCCGAGAGGGTCTCAAGGCACTGGGGGGGCGCTACTGGTCGAAGAGACAGGTCTTGAGGAGTCTTCTGAAGGACAGTAGGTCCTGAGTCTGTCGTAGATTGGTTGGGAGAGTGTTCCAGGTCTTGGCGGCGAGGTAGGAGAAGGATCTTCCGCCGGCTGTGGCTTTCCGGATCCGAGGGACTGTGGCGAGGGTGAGTTTGGCTGAGCGGAGGCTTCGGTGGGGGTGTGGAAGATGAGTCGGCTGTTGAGGTAGGTGGGTCCGGTGTTGTGTAGTGCTTTGTGTGCATGGAAGAGGAGTTTGAAGGTGATCCTCTTGTTGACGGGGAGCCAGTGCAGGCCTCTCAGGTGGGGTGTGATGTGGCTTCGGCGGGGGACGTCGAGGATCATTCGAGCCGAGGAGTGCTGGATTCATTGTAGTCGCCTCAGGAGCTTGTTTGTAGTTCCTGAGTAGAGGGCGTTCCCGTAGTCCAGTCTGCTGGTGATGAGGGCCTGGGTGACGGATTTTCTAGTGTCGGTGGGGATCCATTTGAAGATTCTGCGGAGCATTCGGAGGGTGTTGAAGCAGGATGCGGAGACAGCGTTGACTTGCATGGAGAGGGTGGATTCGAGGATGACCCCCAGGTTGCGTGCATGGTCTGTGGGTTCCGGGGCTGCGCCAAGCAATGTGGGCCACCAGGAGTCGTCCCAGGCTGATGGGGTGGGTCCGAGGATGAGGACCTCCGTCTTGTCTGAGTTCAGCTTCAGTCTGCTGTCCTTCATGCAGTCGGCTACGGCCTTCATTCCTCTGTGGAGGTTGGCTTTGGCAGTGTGGGGGTCTTCGGTGAGGGATATGATCAGCTGGGTGTCGTCGGCGTAGGAGATGATGTTGAGGTTGTGTTGTCGTGCGACGTGTGCGAGTCGTGCCATGTAGATATTGAACAGCGTCAGGCTGAGGGAGTATCCCTGTGGGACGCCGCAGATAATCTCGGTGGATTTTGAGTGGAAGGGTGGGAGGCGGACGCTCTGGGTCCTGCCGGACAGGAAGGATGTGGTCAAGGCCAGGGCCTTCTCTTGAATTCCGGCGTCATGGAGGCGTGCTGATAGGGTGCGGTAGCAGACTGTGTCAAAGGCTGCTGATAGGTCCAGGAGGATGAGGGCGGCTGTTTCTCCTTTGTCCATCAGGATCCTGATGTCATCAGTGGCGGCGATAAGGGTGGTATCGGTGCTGTGGTTGCTGTGAAAACCGGATTGGAAGGGGTCCAGGATGTTGTTGTCTTCGAGGTAGCGGGTTAGCTGTTTGTTGACGATCTTCTCTGTCACTTTTGCCGGTAACGGGAGCAGGGAGATGGGCCGGAAGTTCTTGAGGTCCCTGGGGTCCGCCTTGGGCTTCTTCAGAAGGGTGTTGATCTCGGCGTGCTTCCAGCTTTCCGGGAAGGTTGCTGTTTCGAAGGAACTGTTGATTGTTTTTCGGATGTGGGGCGCGATGGTTGTGCTGGCTTTGTTGAAGACGTGGTGAGGGCAGGGGTCAGATGGGGATCCGGATAGGCAAACTGCAGGGAATTACCATATTTCAGAAACAAAATTGCGAAAAATCGGAAAAACTGCAAATTCAGTGTGTTCTATGAACCAGCCTTTGGGGCTTGGAAGGTCTGATTTGTACCAATAGATTCCAGCAGTCATTTAAAATTTAAAAATATAGTTTTTAAAATTGTCAAATAGTTCCGAGTTTGTTATCAGTCAACACATTGAAAGTGTACCATAATCACTGATTCTTCCACAGTTATGTGATCTGCACGAATATTATATAATTGGTTGTGAGGTTTGCATTTCTTAGGACAACCCTCACATATTTGGTATTGGCGGAATCCAGCAACGTAGGGCCAAAATTCCTTGGTTAATGTTTGGATATTTATGACTGTCTTATTCTTCAGGCTAGAAAGAGACATTGATGCAGTGCATACCATTAAATAGCCCTGAATACACCAAAAAACATAAAGTGTGCATGGGCACACAAAGAGAGCAAAGAGGTATATGTCCTTTAACAATCTAATGCTATGATTCTTTGGGAAAAGAAAGCTTCAGCACAGAAGTGAGCAAGCACCCCTGCAGTGAAAGGGTTGAAAATAAAAATGTTTAGAAAAAAAGACATGTATGTGTGTGTTCTCACCTTTGACCGTGCCCAACAGGGAAAGGGACACCACCCAGATTCCCAGCATCTGGAAAGACACAAGAGATAACAGATTCATTTAATTATGATAAATGGTATTCTGCCAGCCCTGTATAAAGACCCTTCTCTAATTTTTAGGTCGAGCCTAGCATTGCAGCATGCATGCGTTGCTCGCTCTGTGAGGCATGATGGAGTATTGTATGTTGTGGAAGTGCTGTGGAAGCCTCGCCCACTCTCTGCCCAGACTTTTCATTGGCTGGTGTCAATTTCCTTGGTGAACACTGGCTTCCGATTCATTATGAGGCTTGTTAGTCCTGCCTCACTACCGCCCTGTCTCCATTTGTTGCCGCACATAAGGACCGGAGTTTTTACTTCGCTCCTAAAATGGCATGCTTTATCTAGTGGGTGAGCACCATTTACTTTATTGACAATGGCAGCTGTCCTACTGCAGGCACAACATGCTTTGTTGCCTTCTTTACTCCTCCCTCCCTGCCGTTGTTCCTGCCTTCTCCCCCCTCCGGTTGTCCATGTCTTCAAATAACCCCCCCGCGGTCCCTCCCGTTGTCGTCATGCCTACCGTCAAGGTCGGACTGGCCAGCCGGGCAAGCGGGCAATTCCCCGAGAGGCTGGAACCCCAGGATGCCGGTATTGACACTTGGAGGCCGGGTTCAGACTCTCGGAATGGTGGTGCTCATTTCCGATCCCGGCCGCAACTTGAAAGAGTTGTTTTTATTCTAGCGCATATTAGGACACGTCTGCCCATGCGGGCTGAATTTTTTATTTTTGCCAGGGCTGTTTTAAGTTTTCAGTCTGGCCCTTCCTTCCGTGCCTTCGCACTCACGTTATCCGTGCTGCACCCCCCACCCCTGTTGTCTATAATCACTACCATTTGGAAAGCATTATGTCTCGTGTAAATGCGAGTCCTAATGCATTGCAAATGCTTGATTACAGTAGGCAGATTTTGGTGCACCTAGGCACCTGTTATAAAAAATGTATGTATTACAGTTGAGTTCTAACACCGCAATCTCCAGAGCAGGCAGCTGAGCGCAAAGGCAGTTCAGGTCATGGAGCATATCAAAGGTTGCTTTTCTTTTTAAGCTCTGTTTTATCTAGCTTACAGTAGCAGGCAGAAAGGAGATATTTATGGCAACATGTTTATTGTTTACACTCTTTAGGTAATTATAAAAGAGTAAGAATATTTCAGCATGTTTCTACAAATTCTAAGCTACTGTGGTTAAAAAACAAAACCTGAGGTATAAAACTGATTCTAAGTTTTTTTTGCAACAAATATCTAAGAGTTTTTGATGTGTTTAATTTTACAAGAGATTCTATTTTGATTCTTCAGATTTGCAAAAATGCTTTCTCTAGCACTTGAAAGAGCTACACACCAAGGGCCCGGTAAAGTTAGACGAAAGTCGAACTTTACGCCTTTCGGTATTCACAAAGGGCATTATCTACTTGTAAATGCCCTTTGTCAACATTGAAAGTCGTAAAGTTCGACTTTCGTTATTCACACAGGGCATTTGCGAGTAGTAAATGTCCTTTGTGAATACCGAAAGTCGTAAAGTTAGACTTCTGTCTAACTTTACCTTTGTGAATCTGGCCCCAAGGATTTAAGTGGTTTTCTGGTAAAGGTGATATAAGGATAATGGCAGTGGCAAAACTACTTTACGACTTCCCAGAGAATACCAGGAAATGCTTACTGCAATTAGCCTAAACAGATTAGTAAAAGCTGTTCATAATCTACATTCATAAATCTAAAAAATATTAATGAACTTTCTAAAGGGTTTTGAAACAGCCTTTAGTCCTGGCCATCATGCTGTGTGATACTTTTGGATGGAAGGGATCTAATGTGGAATTTTGAAAGGATTCACTGCCACGGACTGTCTCGAGAGTGTGTAAATGAGCTAAAGAGAGTACCCTTAAAATATGCTCAGGATTTCACAAATATTTTACACGCTATTTTATTGACACAGCATTCTATTTTCACCCATTATTACGCTCAAAATCTAATAGTTCTGTTCTACTGACAGATCTCAACTAGAGCAAAGGATGTCTGAGATTGTTGAACGCCTTTGAGAGATGCATGTCTGTTACTGACAAAGGTTAGAACAATGCTGACTTTACCTATAACGCTGTTGTCCATTTTACAGCCGGGAAGGGCGGGATCCTTCAGAGATTTCAAAGCCCACCACTTCCCCCTTCAATCTTAATTCTTGGAGGGATGGATTAATAAACAACACTAATAAATATCGCCTAATTGACTAATGAATATATCACTTGTACGTAGTTGATTGTATGCTTTATAAAACATTAGATATATACTACTCCGATTCACCGCCCCGCCCCCTCCACCCAGTATTACGTGTTAGTGGTTATGATTATAAAGGATTTGGGAAACGAATTCCTACGCAAGGATCTCCCTCAATATGCACCTTGGTCTGAGGTATCCTCAGTCAGTGTCGATAAATTAGGTGGGAACGGGAAAAAATCTGAAGGGTACCTCACCTTCCGACCTTTCTTCTGCTGCTGTCGGCTTCACCCGCTGTCTGAGGCGCCCCAGAAACACTGCTTGCTGATCACCTGCTCTCAAATACTGCACCCTGAGCCATGGGAGGGCAGCAGCTGAGGTAAACACGTGGACAGGGTTCATATCTTCCGTCCAAGGGTCATCTGCAGTCACCAAGTTATTAGTGGGCTGCGTTCCCAGATATGTCTGCAGTTATTAATGGGCTTAGTTCCCGGGCCCGTCCTTCGTTGGAGATCTGTTTTGTGCTGGCACTGGTGAGTGAGTCTCTGGGGGTGACCTGCGTCAGGTCGTCAGCTCTTCCTCGGCGGCACTGAGATGTGATTGAGCGCTTAACCCAGAGATACGTTTATGATCTTTTCTTGACACGTTGGAACATCTTTTCTGTGAGCTTTAGGTTGAATTCTTACTGCTGAGTTAGTCCGTTTTAACATCTCATATTTTCAGTGGTGAATCAGAGAGATATTGGGATTAGAGCATGACTGCAGGGACATATGGTCTCATGTTTAAAGCGTGCACAACAACTAAGCCTTTCATGCTTCCAAGGTCGGTAAAGGGGCGACTAAAGAGTGAAAGTTTGTTTTACAAATACATACTATGTAAATTTAACATCAGATTCAACCCTTCTGCGATGTAAAAGGTTATTCAAATTAGACAAATTGAACATAGAAATATATTGCAGGAGTAAGACTTTACTTTAAGGGTGATTATAAGAAATATTAGGGCTTATTGTAATGAAAATTGCCATTAACTAACGAAGGCATTACCCCTTATCAGCCTTCCTCAAGGGAGACATTACCTCCTGACACAATACCTTGACTTTAAACAACCCCCAACAAGAAGCATCAGCTACACCTGTTAAAGTATTCTCCATGACTCACACCCACTAGTTCAGATTTAGGGTAACAGCTTACAAGATCCAAAATGTTCAATTAAGAATCACCCAGTGGCAGTCTCTGGTACTGTATATATTTATATTCACGGATAAACACACTTAAAGTGATTTTGGTTGCAAAGAAAAAATCTAAAAAAAAAACACTGAAATTATCCCATTATGAATCAGTAAACTAACCATAACTTTTGCCTGTGCCATACACAACTTAAGACCTCACATATTCCATCACTCATGTCCTGTTAAATGGCATAATTGATGACATCACTGAATGGTTATCTTAATGTATGTTATATGCTAATAGACTACCTAACACTATATATTTGTTCTTGTTTGTGGCACCTTAATTGACATACATTTTTCTCTTTATTCAGGAGTGGATGTTTGGTTGTATCTGGTAGACCTGGCACCATTGGTGTGGGTCTAAGTTCCATTTTTGTTGTTGCCTCATGTATTTTTTCTGGTGTTAGATGCTTTGGACACTGTGCCACTGCTGTCCAGTGCCACAGTGCGAGTGCTCTCTGTTGTAAATTGATGTATGGATTAGTGATTCCATGATTGGATGTTTGGTTTACTTGTCAGACCCTAGTACAGTGCAATGAGTGTGCCCAGGGCGTGTAATCCAAATGCTGCTGGTGGGCCTGCAGCACTGGTTGTGCCACCCACAGAAGCAGCTTTGTAAAATGTGTCTAGGATCTGCCATTGCAGAGTCTGCATGCAGTCTTGTACTATCATGCTACTGGGCAAGCGCACCCACTTGCCAGTCCCTAAACCTTTCCTTTTCTTCATATCAGTCACCCTTATTGTAGGCCCAAGGGCAGGGTGCATTGTAAGTATAAGGTAGGACAAACCCTGATGTGTGTGGCATGTCCTAATAGTGAATTACAGCCATTTTCGTTTTTCACTATTGCAAGGCTACCTGTTCTCCATAGGCCAGAATGGGCTGTTAGATTATTACATGTTTATAATCCTAACAGACTCAGAGAACATGGTAGAAATTCGAGTTTAGTATGCCTGGACTCAGAATGATAAAATGCACCTTTTAGTGAAGTTGGTTTTAACATTCTGTGTTTGCAAATACCACTTTTAAAAATTAGGTATTTGCTTGTCTAACCTTTCAAGCCTGCCTCTGCTAGGTTGTGTATTCCTTTGTCTGGTTTTGTGAGTGACAGGGCTGGGGATTCCAAGAGACAGAATGAGTCAGCCTAGTGGTGAATAGAGAGATCTGCATCTATATGGGAGAGAGGAGTTGCACCTGAACCTTGAATTGGGCTGTGCCTGCCTTCCACAATGCTGGCTCCACCTCCTGGGGAGCGGCTGATGTCTCTGCCCTGCACACTGAAAGAAGAGAAGGGGTCCGGTCAACAAAGTGCTCCAGGACTGTACTTGCCTTCCACAATGTTGACTCCACCTCCTGTGGGGTGTCTGATGTTTCTGCCCTGCACTGTGAAGGGAAAGAAGTCTGGTAAACAGAGTGCTTTAGAACTGGTTTGGACTAGGCAAAGGCCCCTCTGCCCTAGAAGAACAAACAATTTTGGGACCCTGATCCCATGAAATGAGATCACTTTTGGACTACAAGAAGAAACCTTTACTGGGGAGAGGAACCTGAAGAAACTGTGGAGAGACTATTCCCAAGCTGAAGTGCTGCTTGTGGGATTGGCCTGCAGTGGTTGCCTTACTGCCAAAGGACGGAGAAAGGAACTTTTTGTACTTTGCTTTCAAGTTGTGAAGGATCACCAAGGGTTTGGAAAAGAGCTTGCCTCCTGCTGAAGTCTCAGGGACAACAAACTTCAAACCCCAGCTCCCCAGAGTTCTTTTGGAAGGGCCTGCTGCTGTTTTGGGCCTTCTGAGGGACTGAGTGTCACAAGGAGCTGGAAGCACGACTCAATGAAGAAGAAGCGTGTCGCCATCGCTGCTGCTGCCGTCGCATCGTGAATGTCAGGGCTGTAGCTGTCGCACTGCACCGCAGCGAGAGAAGCATCTCGCAACGAAGAGGAAGCGTGTCGCCGTCGCTGCTGCTGCTGTCGCATCATGGAACAAGAGTATCTCCACTGAAGTCCACGCATCAAACTGAGAACTTCTGGCATCCCCGAAGAAGCGTGCCGCATCTGGAAGATCTGCACGTCTTTATTTCTTTGCAACTGAACTTTGCCGCATATCCCTCTCTGCGACATTGCTTGTCGTTGAAGCGCAATGCAACCTAAGCTACATTGACGCAAAGTGTCGCATCTTAAGAACTTAACTGAACTAAGCTAAATCTACCATCTTGAAGTAACAGTATTGTGTATTTTTGTCGTTTATGGTCTTGTGGTAAATCTATATAAAGAATACTTATTTTTTATATAAAAACCTTGTGTGGTGTCCATCTGTACTGTTGTCACTTGGTTACTGTATGTGGTCACAAATGCTTAACACACTGCCTCTGAGATAAGCCTGTCTGCTCGTGCCAAGCTACCAAGGGTGTGAGCAGGGGTTATTTTAGGAATTTAATCCCCTTATCCTGACTAGAGGCAAGGGTCCCTATTTGTCACAAGTACCTACCTGTGCCAACTAGGGACCCCAAATCTAACAGTATCATACCATCAACATGTTTAAATTACATGGGAAGTTTCAAAATCATGAAGAATGTGTTGTGTATGATATTGAGTGTTTTTACAGCAGTTGTGTGCTTTCCTCTTGTATGTATTTTTTGTGATGGTAAATGTGTGATTCTGAGGTAGTGGGTGTCCTTTTCAGTAGTGTTTCACTTAAAGTGTTTTTTAACATTGGTGTTCCGTCCCGAAATTGTTGAACATGTGTTAATAAAAAATATATTTGATACGGTTGAAGTGGATTAATGTGCAAGGCAGAGATTTTTATGGCAGTGCACAATTTGCATAGTGTATTCATGCACAAATTACATGTATCAATAGTTGAATAAGTGTTAGACTATTAGTTACATTATTAGTGGAAGTAAGATATTCACTAAATAATGATATTCTTCAAAAATATTATATTAAGATGAAATGGGAGAGTATTGGTATCGTTGGTTGATTTAATCAGTGGATGTTATCAATGATGTCATCAGTGATGTCATTTAACGTTATGAGTGATATAATATGTGTGGTCATAACAGTTCATGACGGGCACAAGTTATAGTTTGTTTTACTGAACCATAACTGATAAATTTCAGTGGTTTTTAGGTTTTGCTTTGCAGCTATAATTTGTTTTGTAAGTACATTTTAGAGATTTTCAGCCATATGTGATGAAGCAAACTTAACCATAACTTCACTTTAATCTTTATTATGTATTTGACTTTCTAAGGTTGTTTGATCATAGTCAGGATTGAGAACTTCAGACATACAAAGATAGGACAGGCCCAACATTTTAGGTGCTGAGTCTCTGCAGTTGTAAAGTTACTATTAGTAAAATTAAACTCTTAATTTGTGAATACCAAACAAAATAGCAGCTGTGGTCAGTCTGTTATGGCGGGAGAGCATCGTCCCAGTGCTGGAGCCAACAGATAAAACATGTAAAGTAAAATGATTACTAAAACTGCTTTATTATCATTTTATTTTACAATACCGAGCAAGGGCAAGTCTTGAGGTCGGGGCCTGACAGCAGCAGGAGGAGTGGTGGGCACGGTAAGTACGTTTTCTTATTTTTTCTATTATTGCCTCAGCACTGCCTACCACTGTTCCCTGCTAGGAGCCGCCACTGAAAAATAGTAAACTTACACAAAGGTTTACCAGGCCCTGCAGGTTTCCACACCAATCCAAGGACACATAATACCCACTAATTTATTTAAAGAGAAATGCACGGCCATTGACAGGGTAACGCTGATTATACTGCACCAGACTTGCTCCCACTGCCTGCTCCCACGATCACTCACTGCACTCTGATGGATAGGTTTCACAATGGTATCTGTGAACAGCTGCCAAAATCAACAAGGACAGAGTGTAAATGTTTTCCAGCGTGGCAGGGCACTGTTTGTCAGTCGAAATTAAATTAATTGTTGTAAGTAATGAGTAGTCGCGGAGTTATATAAGTTTCTATAAAATAGCAGTTCAATCACTCATTCAATCAATCAGGGTTTTATAAAGCATGCTACTCACCCGTGTGGGTCTCAAGGTGCTGGGAGGGGGGCAGGGGGAGTACAGCTCCAGCTCAGTCGAAAAGGCAGGTCTTGAGGTTCTTCTTGAAGGTGTGCAGGGTGGGGGAGCGTCTGATGTAGACTGGGAGCTCGTCCCAGGCCTTGGCTGCGACGTAGGAGAAGGCTCTTCCGCCTACTCTGCTTCTGAGGATGCGGGGGGTTTCTGCTAGGGAAAGGTCGATGGAGTGGAGGTTTCTTTTGGGTACCAAACAGTTCAAAACAAAGCAGCAGCAAGTGTCTTTCTGCAAAACTATTGACAGTTTCAAACCGGAATCCATAACAGTAGTTGTTCTTACATAAGAAAACTGCCCTGGGAGAAGGAAAAGCAGAGACAACACCACACTCCTGGGACGTGAACTTGTTATTGTTATAATTGCAGGTCACAAATGTTTATCAGAGAAACTACTCAAACCTCTAAAACCTTTCAAGACTTCCAACAAACCTCAAAGAACAGCCGATCTGAAAATATATGCATGACCTCGTGAAAATATTTTTCTTGCATCATCTTGATTTCTGTCCTTGGCCTGACAATGCAATACGTTACTTTACATAAAACACATCCTAACATGTTATTTAGCGATTTCATGTCATTGCTAATGTTTTTACTTTTGAGCTTTCAGATATTTAAAAAAACAGCAAATCCTTTATTTTTCTTATAAACTTGCACTGGCTTGCTTTTTAAGGTTTTGTTCAATGAACGTGAGAAATGACTGACATTTTGGACATATAAGACTACTGGGACATCAAGGCAAGTGAGTGTAAGCACCATCTTTGCACTTGATTTTGAAAGGGAGATGTATGCAAGCTTCACCTGTTGCATGGATTCAGCCTAGAAACAGAACTACTATGCCTGGGATCACAGGACGTCAGCATGTAGGTACTTGGTGGTCCTCATTACGATACCTTTCGAACTAACCATCTGACCGCTGCGGCTGTGGTTCTATTCAGACCGATGAGGCCGCGGACTTACCCCCATCATATTAGGCTGCATGCTGTCTAAACCGCTGACCACAGCGGTTGAAGTGTTCTAGGCATGGGCCATGGCGGTCGGAGTAGTCAACTCATGGGTCGCAGCAGTCGGTACTCCAAGGCCATCAGGGCTGTGGTACTGCCGCCAAGCAGATTACGATCAAACGTTTGTACTGGTGGTCCCTTGTTGGAGGTTTCACAACAGCACTAGACTGCCGCAGGACTGCTACCAGAAAACACCACAACAGTGTCCATTGGATGCTGAAAAAAACTACACAAGTGGACACACCTACATTTCAAAGTATAAAACACCCCCATCCCAGACCATGATCCTTTGCCATTGCTCTGCAGCACACCAATATATACTACATTGTTTGTGAGAGTAGGCAGCCATTACCACACTATCACACACACTCCACACACGCTTATTGTACTCTTTTCTTTGTCATTCCTTGGTTTATTTCTATTTTCTGATATCTGCACTTTCACACACTGAATTGATTTAGCATGTCACCTGATAAAAATCCATGTTTTTATGACACCGAGCTGTCAGTGATGGGGGATGAAATCCTTAGAGTAGTCACAATTGGTTAGAGCCCTATTTCAATAAACTTATATCGCTAGGAGGACTGAAATGTGTGACAGGATAGTCAACAGAGTGAATGCTGGAGGTACCACCCTGCACACAAAGGAGGAAATCGCAAAAGAGGTGGCACGGCCTGAGGACAAGGGTGAATATTGTAGCCTCCAGGCACCACTGCGCAGCCCAGAAGACTGGCGGTAGTCCTCCCAGCCCACTATTAGAACTAACACCCTGGGAGGAGAACGTGCACGCCATCCTGTATTCTGAGGGCTTGACCAGAATATGTGGGAGAATTGGAGTCTGGTTCGTAACACCTCACCAACTGTCACAACATATCAATGCTCTATTTACACACATCACAGCTCCTACTATAGTGCTGTCCATCTGATTTTCCAATATGCAGTAGTCAAATTATCAGACAAGTGTGAATGTCATTTACAATCAGTAGCCCCGCATATAATATCACATGTGATATAGAGCGTAGAGGTGCATCACATCAATAATAACAGAAAGGAAAGAAGCAAAAGAAAATCCCCAGTCAAACAAGTAAGCTTTGTGCAATTCTTGTCTTTATTTTCTTTTCCTAAAAAATGTCACAGGTGTAAGACCACAACAGCCAATGCGCTTTTTCTATATCAGTGGACTTCTTCAGGGCTGTAACACAATAAATAAAAACAACATATAAGAACACAGAGCGTGGTACTATCCGTGCCACCTAACGCTATCGAAAATGAACAGGAGACATATACAAAACATATATATTTAAAAATACAATTAATAGCAAATTCATGCATACACAATGATACAATCTAATAACAACTAACAAATATATTATCACATGTATCTATCTCCATTGCATCCCACATGTGAGAATGATGTCTGTAAGTGCATTACCATCATATCATCTCCTTAGGACCCAGGACCCGTGATATGTGTAAATATCTAATAGTGTGGGCCAGCACAACTGTTTATGTTTAAAGATTTCTAGAGCACATGGCTACCCGTGAGCGTCCCAGCACTGATGATGCGAACAGGCATGGACACATGAGGAGAATTAAGGGAACAGCCAGGTTTTTAGGAGTTTACGGAAGGAGGCTAAATTGGGTTGAGCATGAATTTCCAAAGGGAGAGAATTCCACAGTTTGGAAGCATTATAGGAAAAAAGGCAGCCTCCAGCTCGAGCTCTCTTAATCCTAGATGTCAGGGCCAGGTGGAGGTTCGTAGACCGAAGGGTTCTGTTTGTTGTATAAGGAGCAATAAGATCTTTGAGAATGGGTGGGGCCTTGCCATGTAAGATTTTGTGAGTTATACAAAGGGCCTTGAAGTATACTCTCTCTTGTATTGGCAGCCAGTGGAGTGCTCTAAGGGCCGGTTTGGCCGAACTACGATTATTGGTGCCTCTGAGGATCCGGGCCGCCGTGTTTTGCACAACCTGCAGTTTAGCTGTCATTTTCTTTGGTACCCCAAGGTAAAGAGCATTTCCATAATCCAATCTGGACAATACAATCCCTGAACCAGGAGTTTCCTGGACTGAAAGGGGAGCAGAGGTAGGATTTTACGGGCAGTACGAAGTAGTCCATAACAGGCTCCGATCGTCTTCCCCGCTTGAGTATTGAGTGTAAGATCTTGATCCAACCAAATCCCAAGGCTTTTGATGTCAGATTTTGGGATGGGAGGAGTACCCATACAGGGGGGCCACAGGGTATCTGGACAATAATGGGACTGCTTGCCCAAGACCAAGATCTCTGTTTTGTCGCTATTCAGTTTTAGCTGGGACTTGTCCATCCAGCTAGCTGTATCCCTAAGGCAGGAATACAGGTTAGGTGGCAATGTTGTTCTTTTGGTTAAGGGATACGACGAGCTGAGTGTTGTCAACATAGGTCAAAAGTTTAATTCCATGGGAAGCGACAATTTTTTCCAGGGGAGATATGTATTCGTTGAAGAGCGTAGGGCTCAATGAAGAGCCAGTGTATCGGGGTCACTTTGGAAATGTAATTGCCCTTCGCCACCTGGAAAGAGCGGTTGTGTAAAAAAGATCTTAACCAGGACAGTGCAAATCCGGAGATGCCCAGTTCCCTGAGCCGTTGGACCAGCATATGATGGTTGACGGTATCGAAGGCCGCACTCAGATCAAGGAGGATCACTGCCTCTGATCCTCCTGCATCAATGATCTTCCTGGCCTCCTCGACTACCGCAACCATCGCTGTCTCCGTGCCCTGGCCCGGGCGAAAACCCGTCTGTGAGGGCATGAATAATTTGCTTGATTCCAGATAGTTAGACAGCTGGCCGTTAATGAATTTTTCAGCTACCTTGCTGGTACTTGGCAGAAGGGAGATTGGCCTAAAGTTGTTCAGATCCAGCGGGTCTAGATTCGGCTTTTTTAATAGGGCCTTAACAACAGCCTTCTTCCAACTCGGGGGGACAATGCCCTGCGATAGGGAGGAGTTTATCACGTTCACCATTGGGGCCAGAATGGTGGATGCCACAAGTTTCAAGGCTTTCACTGGGGCTGGATCTAGCGGCGATCCACTCTTGATTGACTGAAAGATAGGCGAGAGGGTATCCTCAGTGATTGGAGTGAACGCATCTAGTCCCGTCTTGGGATCCTGTAATAGTGCTAAGGGCGGGTCCAGTGGGTTAGCAGGATTGTGAGAAGAGAGTTGTTTCACAATATTTTGGCTCTTTTGCTCAAAGAATTTGGCTAGTTCATTACATCGGTTGTCCGAGGGGTCTACCAGGTGAGGGGGCCCCGGGGTTTTTAGGAGTTTCTTTACTATTTGGAAGGTTTCCCTCGATGAGCTAGAGGCTGCACTTATCCTTTCTTCGAAGAACACTACTTGCGCCGCTTTGAGTGCCTTCTTGGAGTTAAGAATAGTGGGCCCGATTCACAGAATGAACTTAAGACTAAATCCTAAACTTACTACTATTTGGTATTCACAGAATGCACTTACTACTTTCGGGATTCACAGAGTGAACTTACTACTTTCGGGATTCACAGAATAAACTTACTACTTTCGGTATTCACAGAATAGATTTAAGACTACTAACTCTAATTCCGAAATCGGGGAGTAAATTCCGGCCCGGAGGCGGAGCTTCTGGCTTGGGGGCGGAGCTTGCAGCCCGGAGGCGGAGCTTGCAGCCCGGAGGCGGAGCTTGGAGGCGGAGCTTCCGGCTTGGAGGTGGGGATTTTTGCCATGCTGAAATCTCCAACTCCGGGCCGCATGCTCCGACTCCGGGCCGGAAGCTGCGCCTCCGGGCCGGAAGCTCCGCCCCCAAGCCGGAAGCACCGCCTCCGGGCCGGAATTTACTCCCCGATTTCGGACTTAGAGTTAGTAGTCTTAAATCTATTCTGTGAATACCGAAAGTAGTAAGTTTAGTCTGTGAATCCCGAAAGTAGTAAGTTCACTCTGTGAATCCCGAAAGTAGTAAGTGCATTCTGTGAATACCAAATAGTTGTAAGTTTAGGATTTAGTCTAAGTTCATTCTGTGAATCGGGCCCATTGAGTTTATACTCCTTCTTACTGTTAGGATCGTAGTCCTTCCGCCAAGCTCTTTCGGCTTTTTTACAGAGTTTTTTCTGGATACGCACTTCCTTGGTAAACCAGGGTAAAGTGTTTTTTACTCGTGGTTTAGGGGAGATTTTTTTTGGGAGGACTGCGTTCAAAGAGTTTTCGATCCATACGGCGAATGTGGTGTCCAGATCTTTGGGATCTGCTTCGAGGAGGGGAGACAGAAGCTCTAGAGCATGGGTACTCACAAACTTTCTGCCGGGGGCCAAAATTACAGTGTGGGTTGTGGCTGAGGGCCGCACCAGTAGGGGCGGGGTCAGTGGGGGCGGGGCTAGAGTAAAAAAAATCAAACCTGTTTCAAAACATTAGACAATGTGAGAATGCTATATTTCAAAAGCAGATATAACTACAAAGAGCACATCTTAAGAGGCATTGCATAGCTCCATACACACGTTGACCCCAATTCCATCAGTCTCTCTCTCTCAGTCAGTGTCTCTCTCTCTCAGCCAGTAAGTCTCTCCATCAGTCAGTCTCTCTCTCTCAACCAGTAAGTCTCTCCGTCAGTCAGTCTCTCAGTCAGTCTCTCTCTCTCAGTCAGTCTCTCTCTCTCTCTCAGTAAGTCGCTCAATCAGTCGCTTTCTCTGTCAGTCTCTTCCTCTGTCAATCAGTCACTCTCTCTGTCAGCCTCTCTCTCTGTCAGTCAGTCAGTCTCTCTCCCTGAGTCAGTCAGTCAGTCTCTCTCCCTGAGCCAGTCTCTCTCTCTCCGTCGGTCTCTCCCTCTCAGTCAGACTCTCTCTCAGTCAGTCTCTCTCATAGCCAGTCAGTCTCTCTCTCTCTTTACATAGCAGTATTTCTCTACTATTAACAGACATGCAGCAGAACCTAAAAATAGATTTTTAGATCTAACTACGGCGATATTAACACATAACTGACATGGATTGCCTGGTTACAGGGCTTTTAGTGGGATAAAAAACCTGAGGGTTCTCTCAAAGGGCCATGACCGATAAAATTAAGGGGTTGGCTTAAAAACAAAAATCTTTGTTTAGCATAGTGTGCCACCCTACTGGTATGTTGCTGTTTGTCATTGGATCCAGATAATCAGATATAACCAGTAACATTATACCTGCAACAAGTCAGGACTATTGGCTTTGCTAATAGTTGTTAGTTGCATGAGATAAATAAGCAACAACTATGGCTTTGTTGTATATAAATTAGAAGATTGAAAATGTGTCAGTTCTGAAAAGATGAGACTGTGAAAGAAGTAAAACCAGTCTATTTGAAATGACATCAAAATCTTTGTGCAATGATGTAGCTACTGAGATAAGATTTTTTTTCTTCACCCAGAGGGCGAAAATGGAGACCCCAATAGTTAGTTGCATAAGATAAATAAGCAACAACTACGGCTTTGTTGTATATAATATATAACATTGAAAATCCTTCAGTTCTGAAATAATGAAACTGTGAAAGAACTTAAACAAGCCTATTTGGAATTACATCAAAGGCTTTGAGCTGCTGTTGAGTTGAGATTTATCTAAGGGCGAAAATGGAGACCCAAGTGGTTGTTAGTTGCATAAGGTAAATTAAACTATGGCTTTGTTGTATATAATATTGTAAATGCTTCAGGTCTGAAATGATTAGACTGAAAGAATGAAAACATGTCGATTTGAACTGACAAAGGCTTTCTCAGCAGTAGTGCTGCTACCGCGTTAATGTATATATATTTTTTTTCCACCCTGAAGGCAAAAATGGTCACAACAGCACCACTTTTTAATTTTGAAGACACCTTATAATAGTCTAACTTGATGCTTGTTGCATTATTTGCAAGCCATATATTTTCAAGACTCCTTGCATGGGCTCTTAAAGCCAGAGAGCCCACTCTTATCTCCCTCTCCCTGTTAATTTGAGGCTCGCCTATCTCTACTTCATCACTCGAGTTCACTCAGTCCATCCGGAAGTAATATCAGTGAACTGCAAATTAGGACATTTATTTTCAGTTAATAGTTCTCTCCTCGAAGAATATTTTGTGTGGCAAAGTGTGTTGGTGCTACTAATGTTTCATGTTGGTACAAGGACCCTGGATTATTCGGTCTTACAGTGTGTATGGCTTAGCGAAGACTACTCCTGCAGGGTTTTTGGACAAACAACCAGGCAGGACAGGCACAGTGATGAAAATCTCCCCAATGAAGATTTTATCACTGAGTGTTTCGATTAAAAAACGACCAATGCTAGCAGCCTGGAATATAGTGACATGGCTGATCTTTACCATTCAGGGGAGCTCAGGGTGAGGAATATAGGCTGCATAACCACACATTCCTATCTTCCTGTTGCATAAGATAAATACAACTATGGCTTTGGGTATACAGAATAGAAAATGCTTCAGGTCTGAAATTACGAGACTGAAAGAATGAAAACTTGTCGATTTGAACTGACAAAAGCTTTCTGAGCAGCACTGCTACCGAGTTAATATATATATATTTTTCCACCCTGAAGTCAAAAATGGAGCCCCCGACCGTCTAAGCATCTGCTTTAAAGCACCTGGCACACCAAAAGCCCCGCCAGTTAACTCCTTGAGAACACACTTGCATAAAAAGTAAATTTAGCTAATAATTAACTCACAATTGGTCACAACAGCGCCATCTACTGTCGCATTCACGTAAATTAATCTGCAAAACCACTCGCAATAAATAAGGGCAGATAAAGAAAGGCAGGAATTTGCGTGCCTTCTTTGAAAATCCCGACCTGTAGTGAACCAAGCCTATGACCTCACAGGGTCAGATGAGGGCGGGGGCCGCAGATGAGCATGGGAGACACTACTTGTCTGCGCATGCCCCTTTGACCTCTTCTCAGCAAATGCGGCCCCCGAAATCACAACAGCAGTAATGGTGCCCAGTCCCTGACTGCTGTTGTTTTCCATGGGGGCCGCAAGGGAAGGTCTGGCGGGCCGCAAATGGCCCGCGGGCCGTACTATGAGTACCGCCGCTCTAGAGCATGCTTCCATTTATCAGGGTCAAGTTTAGACCAAGAGCGTGTTGGCCTACAGGGAGCTAACCTGGGGCGGGGTGTGGTCGGAATCCACCAGCTAAATGGAATGAGCATGTGGTCGGACCATGGTATCGGAATTGGTGCCATTACTTTAAGATCTGAGATATTTTAAAAAATGGGGTCCAGCAAGTGCCCCTCAGAGTGGGTAGGTAGGTGGCTCCCCAGGTGTAGTTGATGGGATGCTAAGTCTGCTAATAGTTCAGAGGCTCGGTTGTCTCCCCTGTTATCGAAGTGGATATTTAAATCCCCCAAGATCATGAAGTTGGGGAGAGTGCCAGCCAGAGCCATTGAAGTTTCCACAAGGGAACTACCGAATTGTCCCATCGCACCTGGGGGTCGGTAAATTAAGATTCCCGAAAGAGATTTACATGGGGAGATTTGGATTGCGAAATGGACATTTTCACAGTTATCCAGAGGACTGCCGTGAAGCCGGCAAGAGAGATTGTCTCTATAGATTATGGCTATTCCTCCTCCCCTCCCCTTGACTCGGTCCCATGTTGTATAAGAAAGCCCGGCGGCAATGCCTGGACTATGTCCGGGTCAGAGTCTGTTCAGAGCCAAGTTTCTGTAAGAAACAGTATCTCCAATTTATGTTCCTCTAGGAGCATGTAGACTTCCTGAGCATGCCTAGGTAGGGATCGACAGTTTAGCATCGCCATATTAAAAACGATCTGGGCTGGAGGGCAGGGCTTAGAAGAGGAAAGCCTATACGGGCAGTGAGCACAGTGGTTCCCTGGCCCATCAACTGAGATAGAGTGGGCACAAGGGGACGGGGGGGCTGGTTCAGTAGGAATAGAGAGTCCCTAGAATAGACTTGGATGTTACGCGCCATAGGGATTAGCGTACTAGGTCCTAGGCTCGTTCTTGCGCGGACGGGCGCAGACGGGCTTACCTCCGGCGCGCCATCGTCGTGCCCGCTGCGCTCGTCCGCTGCTTTCGTCCGCAACTACATTTTGCAAACCGGTTTGTAACACAAACCAGTTTTGCTAGTGTTGGGAAGTCAAAAAAGAAAGTACTACAACTACCATGAGGCCCTGTTGCTTGAACACTTAACAAGATGTTCTAATGCCGTATGCCCATACTCACTTGTCAGCCATGTCTCAACTGATGTTCACCTGACATGCAGGGAGCCATTGGTCAAGTGAGGGGTATGAAAGACTCAAATGACTACATCTACCATGAGGCCCTGTACTTCTGACTTTGAACAAGAGGCACCAGTGTTGTTTGCCCATGCTCACTTGCCGGCCATGTTTCAACTAAAGTTCACCCACATGCAGGTAGCCATCGTTGTTTTCCCTGTACTCACTTGTCCGCCCTTTCTCAACAGATCCCCAGGTCATATGGACTGAGCACTATACACACAATGATCTGCTCAGACACATGTATGTCTACTCAGCCTGAACTTCCCCTGGTCTCCATTAATAAAAAGAATTAGGCCATGAGTGATACCGTACCAAATGTGAACATGAAATATCAGTAACGCATTAAGGTAACCCCGCTGATATGAAATGCCTGGTGGCCAATTGACGCTGAACACATGATTACCAATGCCAAAGTTATGTGCATGCCTGTCTTGTCCCCAACTAGGACTTGTAAGTACTATTACACGTGTTACTTGTACACTGTGTTGGGTTCACGTCATTTGGAGATGGCATGTCCTTCCCTCATTTAACATGAAGCAGATCAGCACAGCAAATGATTAGGCCAATACCACTTCATGTAATGGATGTCTCCCAATGTCTTGAAAACGTGTCTAACACAATGGAGAGAGCTCACAATGTTAACATCTATCCCTTTTGTCCTTTCCAGGCCTGAACTCACTGTGTTCCAAATGATGTGGATGTATACACCACACTTACAACAATTACAATCTACACTTTGTCTGAACAGGTCGATCTGGCACAACATCCAGCCAGAGTCAGGATCCCGCCCAGACTCCACCTCCACACCTGGATCAAGCCTGCAGTGAGGCAGAATCTCCTGGACACATGGACGTGGAGGATACACCCGGCCATCTTGTGAGCTTGGACAGACTGCAACAGTGAGTCTCACTATGTCCACAACCACACCTCCCTCCCCAGCTACACCATCTCTGCTGGTCTCTGCCCCAACAACCGGCGGTCCTAGCATGGCCAGCAACATCTCCTGCGCCCCACTCCCACTTCTAGAGGTGAAGATTGACAACACACTCACTAGAGACGGAGGAGCCAGTGGGAGGGGACAGGCTGGCCCAAGGACACAGTCCAGTGGGGGCAGGGGTGGTGGGAGGGTAACTGTGGGCCCTCAAAGTGAGGCCACTGTTGCCCAGGCCAACCTCGCCCGAGTCCTGGGCACCTATGAGGACAAGGAGAGATAGGCCAGGTACTTGAGGAACTCCAGGAGATGAAACAGCTGCAGAGTTCCATCGACCAGAGGCTGGACAGCCACAACGACAACATGGACCAGCTCACTGCCGGTGCTGAAGAACAGTAACACCGCACTCTGCAGGGCTTTTCCTCTACCACCTACCCCCTCATATGGTCCAACTCCATGGGGGACTTCTACATCTGAGGCAGTCACTGGAAAAGAGGCCCTGGCATATGAAGGCTCCTCAGGCACCCCTGACCCTGCAGCATCAGATCCCCTTCCTTCCCCCCTCTCCCATCGTGGGCCAGGACGTCCAAAGGTAACTCCTGGAGGTTTGGGTGGCAAGGCCCCCGAGCACCGCCAGAAAGAAACATTGCTCTTGATGTCCTACTGTGTGTGCAACAAGTTCACGTTGTTGACTATTCATGTACACTTTCCCATTTCTGATGGGAGGATTATGTTGGACTTTGGACTTCAGACAATGTGACTCCTACAACATTGGTTTCACTCACCAACACTGACCACTACACACCTGTGTTGTCACTATGTGTCTTGTTTTTGTGTTTTTTCACATTGTGCACTGGAATAAATTCACTTCTCACAAAATCATTAGCTTCTTTAGTATCATTCACATTGAGCAAGTTATGAAGTTATCCTAATGTGAATTGCCAAATGTAGGTAGTATCGACTTGTGTAAGCATTAACATGTGGAATATCAACAATGTGCAACTGTGTATCACAACCATGTCACTTCAACTTCAACAAGTGTATAGTCTCAAGACAACTTTATTCCATAGTTCCAACCTTAGCCTGGCACAATGTCAAAAACAGAGCAAAATAATCCATCACTGAAATTATCTGTTTCAGTCACCATAACTGTTGTATCCATCCAGACCCCAACAACATGGTTGGAGGGGATGCATCTTACAATGACAAATAGACTAGGCAAATGACAACAGGTTCAGGTCAGCAGCTGGAGACGTATTGATTACCTCACAAGAGGAATCCCACTTCATCGAAAACAAGAAACAAGCACATGGCAGTACAACAGTTTCTGAACACAGGTTACTCCAATGCAGTGTTGCTACATCTGGTGGAATGTCACAAACAAATGTCAGTGGTGTGTTACAGGCACTGTGGCATACAAAGATAAGACACATCAACAGCTACATCCAGTCCATGCACATTGAGAACTTAGCCAATGTGAAGAGAGACTAGGATGATTTGGCCCAACAACAGCATTGTGTTGGAGCACACAATGGCACACATTTGGCAATAGGAATAGCACATGACAGAGAACAAGTCCAATGCAATTATTACAGCTTCCTCACTGTGCAAGGTGGCTTGGTACCAGAGTTGTACACCTAAAGTCTGCACCAGATATTTCCAGGAACAATAAACGTCCACTTCGTACTTTGAAAGAGCATCATATGCCTGTTAATGTCACAATTCTCAAATGTCCAAATGAGGATGACATGGTGAAGGTACCTACTACAGACCAATACAAAGAGATTAGCGAGGAAGACCATACATATGACACCAATCACAGTCCACTTCTGGAGGAAATGTCGTCTACACAAAGCAACATCAACAACATCTGCATGTGTCAAGACTTTCCTCCACAAACAACTGTGCAGCGTTTCCCACAGCTGCACATACCTAACATGTGCCATTGAACATCCACTTCACAACATCTCAACAGTCACCATAACATCTCACAGCATACTTACACTTATGAGAAGAAGTTGAATACTAAGCTCTTGATGCATGTCAACTCCTTCCTCTTCCCCACTATCACCATCATTTGGCATCTCAGGATCCTCACCCAGGGCTCCTGCTGATCTCCATCCTCTGCGATGAGAGGGATGTTCCGTCGCTGTGCAAGATTGTGGCGCATGCAGCTGGCGACAGTGATCTGACATAATTTTCTGGGTGAGTAGAGGAGAGCTCCCTTTGTGTGGAGTGTACAGACATTTGTATATTGATCACGGTGTCCACACTAACATTTACCAAGACACACCCTAAAGTCATGTGACCACACATATCAGCATATGTTAGCAGTACACAGCAATTCTCATCATGATTTTAAAAGATACAATAGCAAAAATATCAACATTTGGGAGGAGGAAAGTGGAAAAGATGCCAGACAATGATCTGGAGAAGGGATTTCCTCCATTGACCGCTATTATACGAGAGGCGAATCCAACCGGAAGACAGCCTAAAATAAGACATTGATTGCCCTGAGAAATACAGGAGTCACCCACATAAATCAGGTCCAATGCCATTACTGACATTTCCACCAAACATCCCCAATCTGGACTCCACATGCGTCAGTAACAGCACTTCGCACATCATACAAACTTACAATGTATGATGAACACATCATGTGGTAGAGTCCGCATTGCACACATCACTACCGCACTGCTGGTGTACAGTGCACCGCTGTAATCACATGTTCATGCATGGTAATGCACTACACTGACGATTGTGGATTGTTATTGGCAGAGGAATGGTATCAAACATCAGGCGACGTTCCAATATATTTATACTGGTAGAGATCGTTTTCTATGTGGATTTCAACACTGATATGTCAGATGGCTGACTTCACTAATGGGACATGCTGATTTGACAACCGGAGGTGGATTCAAATCGCACAGTAGGCATATTCATCCAGGGTGGTCACAGTCATAGGCTAACATTAGAAAATGCGACCTCCACTGTCAAATGGCTGTGGCTGACTACACAGAAGACCGCCTATGTGGCGTACAAGTATGTTGCGGTTTGTACAACTATTCACTTGCCTCCAGACATTGCTGCTTACACCAGCTCCTCAACCTCAGCTGCTGTTTGTTTACTATCTCTGGGAGCTGTCATTGCACACTGTACAGGGATCAGTGCCCTGCCTTCTCTCCAGAGAACTGGATACCCTGGAGAACGAGGTGTTTCCCCAGTATCGCCAGCTTTGTGGCTCACCAGAGGAGCAGGTGAGTACTGCTAATGCAGTCTGTATTCTGCAACAATAACTCCTATACCTTACCTTAGGCCACAGTGTGGCTCAGAGTCCCAGACTGACATCAGAGTTTTGTAAGTCAGATAGTGTGGGCCCAACATAGGACAACCATGTAATGGTTCATCTGGCACCGCATTTTGTGGACTTCACGTCATCATATTGATGTGTAATCAGTCCTAAATCCTACACAGGTTGCATGCATACATCTATGCATGTATTCATATTGTGTTGCCCATGATGAATTTGGTATTCAGTTCATGGCACATGTGCTAACAAATGTATAGACCTTACACCCTAACTTGTATATCGATCCTATAAGTACCATCTGAGGAAAACAGATGAGTCAATCAATCAATGGCTTGTAAAGTGCAACTACTCAGCCGTAAGGGTCTCAAGGAAATGGGGAGGGGGGGGAAGCTGCTGGTCCGTCGAAAGCACTGTGATTCAGTTGAAGAGCCAGGTCTTGAGGTCTTTCCTGAATTAATGCAGTGACGGTGATTGCTTGAGGTGGAGAGGCAAGGTGTTCCAGGTCTTTGCTGCAAGGTAGTAGAAGGATCTTCCTCTGGCTGTGGTCTTGCAGATATGTGGGGTGGTAGCCAGGGCCATTTGGGAGGAGGTCTCTGATGGGTACATGGAATGCAAGGCAGTGTTTGAGGTACGCAGGTCCTGCGTCGTAGAGGGCTTTGTAGGCTTATATGAGGAGGTTGAAGGTGATTCTTTGATTGACTGGGAGCCAGTGGAGGTCTCTTAGGTGGCTGGTGATGTGGCTGCGGTGGGAGATGTTGACTATGAGTCTGGCGGAGGCATTATGGATGTTCTGCAGTTTCTTGAGGAGTCTAGGGGTGATGCCGGAGTAGAGTGCATAGCCAAAGTCGATTCTGCTGCTAACGAGAGCATGGGTGACCATCTTACCAGCCGTGCAGATAAGAGAGGGGACTTGGTGGGGGGGATTTCTGCAGACGACGACAAGGGAAAATTAATTATTTATTTAATTTCCCCTCATAGTTGTCTGTCGAATCCCCCCAACCCGGCCCAACCGCTCTTACCTGCACGGGCCACTCCTGCGTCTTACTGTACTTGATGGTGATCCATTTGAAGATCTTTCAGAGCAGGCATAGCGTGTGGAAGCAGGATGATGAGCTGCCATTGATCTGGTGACTCATGGTGTCCAGGATGATGCCGAGGCTCCACATGTGGTCTGTGGGTGTGGGGGAGGATCCAAGTGCAGCAGGCCACCAGGAGTCGTCCCAGGTGGAGGGGGTGGAGTCCATGATGAGGATTTTGGTCTTCTCCGAGTTGAGCTTGAGGCAGCTGTTCTTCATCCAGGCAGTGACCGCCTTCCTCCCGTGTCGTGAAAGTTGTTCTTGGTCACTATGGGTTCATTGGTGAGGGAGAGAATCATCTGAATGTCGACCGCATAGGAGATGATTTTGAGTCGATGGTCCTGACGACGACTGCAAGCGGGGCCATGTAGATGTTGAAAGGCGTAGGTTTCAGTTAGGAGCCCTAAGGCACTCAGCAGCTGATCTCTGTGGGTTCCAAGTGGAACGGAGGTAGTATGACTCTCTGTGTTTAGCCAGTGAGGAAGGAGTGGATCCATTCCAGGGCTTTGTCGCGGATGCCAGCGCCATGGAGCCTTGTGCATAGGGTGCGGTGAGAGACAGTATCGAAGGCACCTGAGAGGTCCAGGAGGATGAGGCTGCAGTTTCACCTTGTTCGAGAAGGGCACAGATGTCATCTGTGGTGGCTAAGAAGGTTGGTCTCTTGGTTATGTTGGAAGCCAGATTGGGAGAGGTCCAGGATGTGGTTCATTCAATGAACTCGGAAATGTGGGCGTTGATGGCCTTTTCAATGACCTTGGCGGGGAAGGAGAGACAAGAGATGGATCTGGACTTCTTGAGGTTTGCGGGTCAGCAGAGTTGATCTCTGTGTGTTTCTAGACTTCCGGGAAGGTGGCAGAGTTGATGGAGCAATTGATGGTGCAACAGAGTAGGGGGCAATGGTGGTGCTTGCTCTGTTGAAGATGTGATGCGGGCAGGAGTCCGAGGGTGCTTCGGAGTGGATGCTCTTCATGATCTTGAGGATGACTCGTGGTAAGGTGGGTCAAGTTGAGTGGGGTCAGTTGGGGCTGGCGTTGTAGGGTGTTGTGGTTGCGGTGGGGTAGGAGGGTCTAGGTTAGCGAGGCTGTCCGATCTGTCGTATATATCCTTGATCTTGCGGTAGAAGTGGGTAGCAAGGTTTTTGCAGAGGTCTTGGGGGGAGGGATGTGTGCTGGGTCTGGCAAATTCTTTGACCACAGAAAAAAGTTCCTTGCTGTTAGGTGCATTGGTGTTGATCCTTTCTTGTAGAGCTGCTTTCTTCATTGCTCTGATGAGGTGATGATGTGTGGTGACAGCAGTCTTGAAGGCTCAGTGGTCTTCAGGGATCTTGCTGCTCCTCCAGCTCTTCTTGAGCCATCTACAGGTGTGTCTGTACTAATGAAGGGCGCAAAAGAACTAGCTGGCTTTCTTGGAGTGTCGCTTGCTAGAGGCTTCCTTCAGGGGAGCCAAAGTGTCAGCACATTTGACAATCCATCAGTGGAGGTTGCGTGCTGTGGTGTTGCCATCTGTGGATGTCAGTGGAGGGATTTTGCTGAGGGAGCTGGTGAGCTGTTCTTCGGTGACCTTGTTCCAGCTTCTACAAGGGTAGCAGTGGGCGTGGTGGTGTATGGTGGGTTTGGTGAAGGCAAAGTGGACGCAGCTGTGGTCGGTTCACTGGAGCTTGATGGAGTGGCTGAAGAAGATGTTGTCACTGGCAGATAAGATGAGTTCTGGCGTGTGTCCTGCTGAGTGGGTTGGGGAGGTGACTAGTTGTTTGAGTCAGATGGTGGTGAGGTTCTCCAGCAGGGATGAGGTGTTTTTGTCATTGGAGTTGTCCAGGTGAAAGTTGAGTTCTCCGAGGAGGATATAGTCTGTGGAGGCGAGAGTGTAGGGTGTGTGAAGTCAATGATGGAATCGCTGAAGGGTGGGCAGGGTCTGGGGGGTCTGCAGATGAGGGTGCTGTGGAGGGTGGTGTTCTGCTTGGTCTGGATCTCAAAGTGGAGGTGCTGCATGTTGGCTGAGAGGTCGTCCACGTGGGTGGTAAGGCGTCTGGAGGTTTTTTTGTACGATGGCGATGCCTCCCCCCGGTTTGTCGACGCAGTCCTTGTGAATGTTTTTGTAGCCGTCTGGGATGGCGGTGGCGGTATCCGAGGTGGAGTTCATCCAGGTTTCCATGAGGAAGGTGATGTCAGGGTCAACGGGTTTGAGCAGGTCCCAGATCTCCATGGAGAGTTTGTGGGGGGAGAATGTGTTGAGCAGGATGCAGTTGAGGCGGCCAGGTCCAGTGTTTATCGGCGGGTGTTGGTGTCGTAACGGTGGATGATCCGAGAACCAGGGTCTGTGGTGCTGGCAGTGGTCCTGGTGCGGACGGGCACAGACGGACTTGCCTTTGGTGCGCCTTCGGCATGCCAATGGCACAGCTGCACAGGAGCTGCTGTAACAAGTGTGAGGGGAGGGCTGGACTGCTGGGAGGTGGGAACGTGGGAAGTGGGAATCAGCGCTGGAGGGGGGGCAGGTTCACGGTGTTGAGCAGAGGCACGGACACGGAAAAAGTGCAAAAAAGAAGGAGAGAGAAGAAAGTGCAAACAGTGGGAAAAAAATGTGAGAAAAAAGCAAGCAAAGAGAAAGGAAGAAAAAAGAAAGACAGAAGGCAGGTGGACAGAAGGCAGAGCAGCGGCAGAGCAGAGAAGCTCCCCACTGGACCACCAGAGATGAAGGAAGAGGCGGGTGCTTGCAGGTGGACTAGGACCTAAAACCACTGACCAGATGGTCGGCAGCAGCTACGGGGCAGTAGCTACCAGGGAGAGCTGTGCAAAGTAGTCCACTGATAAGATCATGTGAGTCCTCACCAAACTATTGGCTGGGAGATACCAACACCTCACAGACCCCGTCAGAGTGACCCACAATGGTTATGTCATAAATAGGATGGTAACAAGATGTACTGTTCAGTATTGAAAATGTGGGGATGTGATGGTCATGTGGGAACAGTATGCTCAGCCTGCAGAGAGCAAACCCTGAGTTTTCACCTGTATGGTCCATGGCCCAAGCTGTAACTGAGAGAAATGTGGCTATGGAACTGATGCTCTCCCTATAGATCTGCTGATCCTCAGAGGTGACCTAAATTAGTGTCACCGGACCATGATTTGGCCTAAATTCACTTAGTATTACTACAGTTGGTATGGTGCATGATATGATCCCCAGACCTAAGACTACTGTCCTTAGACCCACAATGTTACTGAGTGTCAATGCCTTAGGACAGGCAACTTACTTCCACAAGTCCAGGATTTTACTGTCCTATGAGTGATGCTAGCATTGTACAGGAACATTACTCATGTGAAACTATAGTGCAGTTCATAATGCATCACCAGCTGTGTTAGAATGAGCAATCATGCATCCAGTATGCACTATGGTATGTTGATGTCGTCACACACTGCCACATATGGCATATGATGTGTCCCGTAATGCCAGGACTTCCCACACAAACACATGCAGAAGTAGTATGACGTCCAAATGAGTACATCACATGTCCACTGAACCGCAGAGTGGTAGCTCTCTGTGACACACATGCCAGCTCTTTCATTGTGACCGAATTCTTGGAAAGTAATCAATGCAACGGTAGCAGGGATGTCTTGGAACGTTTATACTAAGTCATTTGCCCGACTGTTCTGGTGTCTGTCCAGTGATGCACTAGTACTGTACCCTTCAGGAGGCCTGAGTGGTGTACTGTGATATATGATAACACATTTCCGTGCGCATGTTCTTTGGCCCAGGGATATGTGATGTCAGTGGGCTGGCCTAGCCAGTATAGGCATAATCAGGATTAAGGGTAGTCCTCAGAGGACTTTAACAATATGTAGTAATGGTTTTTGTGGTTCTCAGCATGTACGATTTGTACATGTAGTGTGTGCATTATTGATCACTAGATTTGCTATTCTCTACAACGTCTGTGTCAACCTAGCAGATAACCTATATCTACTCAGTCTCTTCATCTATTGCATCCATACATGTCAACGCCCATCAGAAGGCATCCATTGTGGTAAGCCATCGCCCAGAAGGTGCTGACCATGGGGGTAGCTCGTCAGCACAGTGTTCAGTGCAGGAAAAGGTGGGAGAATCTGAGACGCTGGGCCCATGAGATTGTGGAGGTCCAGCTGGGGCTGTCTTCCAAAGGCAGAAGGGGCACACCCCGGACCATGAGTGGCTTAAGGTGCAGACAATTATGATAAAAATATGTTTATCTATGAAAACTGGGGAGCCATGATGACTAAACAGTTCTCTTTCTTTAGACTATTGTATGATATGCATCTATGGTAAAGAATAGTTTTACACCAATATCGATTCAATATCCCCCAGTCTCGTGGAGTTACAATGCACACTGTAGGTTTCAAAGCACATTAGGAAAGATGCTTTGTTTACCATGAAGGTGGAATTTAGCAGGTTTTGAAACACACCTGCTATGGTGCCTCAAGGCACCCCATTAACTAGTAAGGTGGGATAATGAGCATTGGGTGCTTGGAAATGCAGACAAGAATATGGAAATGAGAGATTTACATGCAGAATTAGTCCGAACCTATAATTAGTCCAAGCCTTTCTAGGCCCACGAAACAATTTTAGTGTGCTAATTTTCCTTTAATTGCATGAAGCCCTGGATCTTCTAGTGATCTCAAGTAGTTATTTAAAATATTTACACAAGGCAAAGGCAAAAGATAGAAATATATTTTGAACTATTCGCTGTATTGTTTTCTCAGAACTTACACAAGTAGCTCCACCCCGACATATTAAAGGATTCAGAAAGAGAAGGCCATTTTGAATCATCCCACCTTCCAAGGTGGCCTGATAAACATTTGGCCCTCTCTATGAGTGAACTAATAATACCAATGGACCAGTTACTGGCAGTTACCAGGGCAATTACAAATATAAGGTATGATGATTAACAGAGTTTCCAGCTGCTAAACGCAACAGAAATCTGTGGGCAACACCAGCCGAAAACGTGGTAATCGGCATAGCAACACCATTTCTCATGTTATTCTCCAAAAACTTTAATCCCCAGTACTTCCCTGCCCCCAGATTGATCAGAACTCCAAGTAACTGCAATACAGGGGCAGGAAATAACAGGGACTGCTTATAATCAGGGACTATATATCCTAGCCAGTATAAAATATTTGTCAATATTTTGCACAATTCTATTCCGATTCAAAGTTACTCCAAGTCATCTTGAAGACGCCCTGACTCAACTCAATCAATCACGTGTTTGTTAAGCGCGACTACTCATCCCTAAGGGTCTCTAGGCACTGGGGAAGAGGGGAGGTGCAGGTTCCAGTCCATCAAGATGGGGGTCTGTCGAAAAGACAAGTTTTGAGGTTTCTCGTGAACATGGGGAGTGATGTTGTTTGTCTGAGGTGGAGCGGTAGGGCGTTCCAGGCTCTGGCCTCGAGGAAGGAGAAGGAGTGACCTCCCGATCTAGTCTTTCTGGCGCGGGGAACTGTGGCGTAGGAGAGCTGGGCTGATCATAGGGTTCTTTGGGGTGTGTGGAAGTTGAGTCGGCTGTTCAGGTATGCTGGTCCGGTGTTGTGGGTGGCCTTGTGTGCGTGGGTGAGGATCTTGAAGGTGATTCTAGTCTCAATGGGGAGCCAGTGGAGTGAGTGCAGGTGCTGGGAAATGTGGGAGTGTCTTGGCAGGTTGACGACAGGTCTTGCGGGGGCATTCTGGATGTTTTGTAGCTTGTGGGTGAGGTTTTTGTTTATTCCGGCATAGAGTGCGTTGCCGTAGTCAAGTCTGCTGATGACGAGGGCATGAGTGACGGTTTTTCTGTGCTCGATGGTGATCCAGTTGAAGGTCTTATGTAGCAGGCGGAGGGTGTGGAAGCAGGAGGATGCGACAGAGTTAATCTGGCGGTCCATTTTGAGCCAATTTGATATCCAGGTTTCGTGCGTGGTCCGTGGGGGTGGGCCTTCCGTGGGCGGGGGGCCACCAGGTGACATTCCCGGCGTCGGGTGTGGGTCCATGATGAGTACTTCTGTTTTGTCTGTGTTGAGTTGTAGACAGCTGATTTTCATCCATTTGGTGACAGCTTCCATGCCTTCTTGAAAGTTGTGTTTGGCTGCGTTGGGTTTGCTGGATAGGGATAGAATGAGTTGGGTGTCGTCTGCATATGAAACAATGTTGAGTCCGTAGGTTCTGACGATGGAGGCGAGCAGAGCCATGTAGACGTTCAAGAGCGTTGGGCTGAGGGAGGACCCCAGGGGAACTCCGCAGGTGGTTGGAGTAGAGTTCAAGAGGAAAGGAGAGAGTCTGACACATTGTTTTCTGCCAGAGAGGAAAGAGCGGATCCAGTCGAGGGCCTTGTCCTGGATCCCTGCATCGTGGAGTCTGAGTGTTAGGGTGCGGTGGGAGACTGTGTCAAAGGCCACTGAGAGGTTGAGGATGATGAGGGCTCCTGTTTCTCCTCTGTGTAGTAGGGAGCAGATGTCATCTGTTGCGGCGAGGAGGGTGGTTTCTGTGCTGTGGTTTTTTTCTGAAGCCGGATTAGGACAAGTCGAGGATGTTGTGCTTTTCGATGAAGGTGATGAGTTGGCTGTTGCTGACTTTCTTAATGACTTTCACTGGGAACGGGAGCAGGGAGATGGGTCTGTAGTTTTTTAGGTCGTTGGAGTCTGCCAAGGGCTTCTTCAGGAGGGGATTGATCTCGGTGTGCTTCAAGTCGTCGGGGAAGAAGGCGTTCACCAGGGAGCGGTTGATAGTGTGGCGGAGCATGGATGCGATGGTGTCGGTGGCCAAGGGCTTCTTCAGGAGGGGATTGATCTTGGCATGCTTCCAGTCGTCGGGGAAGGAGGCGTTCACCAGGGAGTGGTTAATAGTGTGGCGGAGCATGGGTGTGATGGTGTTGGTAGCTAAGTTGAAGAAGTGGTGGGGGCAGGGGTCCGTGGGGGCCACGGAGTGGATTGACTTCATCATCTTCAGTGTGTCTTCGGTGGTGAGGGCTGTCCAGCTGTCAATAGTTGGCTTCGGGGTGTCGGGTGGCTGGTGATGGTTCAGTGGGTTGGTTGCCTTTGTTGAAGTTGTCGTAGATGTTCTGGATTTTGTGGTGGAAGATGGGGCTGAGTTTGTTGCAGAGGTCTTGTAAGGGAGGGATTTCAGTAGACTCGCTGGTGGGTTTGGTGAACTCCTTGATGATGTTGAAGAGTTCTTTGCTGTTGTGTGCATGTGTGGAGATTCTGTCTTCGATCTCTGTTGTCATTGTGTTTCTGATGAGTTGGTGGTGGACGTTGGTGGCGGCTTTGAAGTTGTTGTGGGCTTCTGTGGATTTGAAGATCTACAGGCCTTCTCGAGGTGGCGGAAGGTGCGCCTGATCTCTCGCAGTTCGGTGGTAGACCATCTAGCTTTCTTGACTTGTGTGTTATTGTTCTTCTTGAGGGGGGATATGGCATTGGTGTTGTAGGTGATCCATCTGTGCAGAGTTCGGGCTAAG